>NC_141391.1:27794629-28994629 GCF_034619465.1 Leptosomus discolor | reverse complement strand
CAGATTTTTTGACTAAAGTTACAGGCTGACTTGGTGGTTTGTCCTGAGAGGATTTTTAATACAAGAGTTTTAAAGCAGTACAATATACTGTGGCAAAGGATGTAGGAAGCTACACCTGAGAGAGCAGTTTTGTGCAGGAGTGTTTAATTTGACAAGCTCTGACTCATGCTGGGAATACTTGGAGAAGTAACAGGTTGCTAATACGAACAAAGACTTAGAAATTTGCATCTGCTGCCCCATAACTTGGTATGTATCTGGGGTCCTTTTTACGAGTCATTGGTGGGTTTACCACTCATGAATAATGTGACCTCCCCAAACTAATGGTGAGAAATTCTTGCCACTTAATTGTTGTGTCAATAGATTGTAGTTCAGATATCACATACTTACATACATTTGATCTAATTTAATATGTGTTTAGGACATCTGTTTAAAATAAATAATTACTGCAGCATCCTGAGCTACAAAAAATAAGCTAGCATTTTTGTTAACTTTCCATGTATTCCATGATTTTAATGCTTTTTGAAAAGCTGTACAGGATTTCTGATCCATATTGATTGAAAAACATGCTAAAAAGTAGGCCAAAAAGTCTGCTGAAATTTTGTCAAGGCAAAACACATAACTCATCTTCAATTTTAGCAAACTTCACAACGAGTTTTTCACCAGATTCTGAAGAGTGGGTTTTTTCCAGCTGAACCACAGAGGTGTCAGAGATGCTGCACACCTGACATGGAAGTAGACACCAGACACCTAACAACACCAGTGTTCTGAATCTCTAGCCCAAGTATCTCATCAATGTTTCCCTTGAGTTTCGAACAAATCTGGTTTTCAAAATCTGGCTCTGGTATGAAAATGATCCTATCTGATGCTCGATGTTGAAAGAATACAATCAAGCCTGCCAATTTATAGTAGAGTGAAAAAATAGAGATTATTTGGGGTTCAAAACAGTGGAGGTAAAACTATGGTTCGTATGTTGATGCTTCCATGACTTTTGACCTGGACACCCGGTAACACCTAGTAATAAATGCCAGGGTGAAGTTACAGCCCTAAGTAAATGCTGCTGGTTTACTTTCAGAGAAAACGTTTTTCCTTTTCTTTTTCTTTCAAATTTAAAAAAAAAAACCAACAGGTAAGACGGAGGAAATAGCCAGAGGCAGGTTATGATTTTAATCATATAGGTCACACATACTTGTACCAAACTATGACCAAGTGACCTATATGACATATGAAGCATATTATAGGATACTCCATTCATTGTAGATGCTGCAACAGTACTACAGTGCTGTTCCCTTGGCAAGTGTCTGAAGTGGAGGTATGTTGCTGTACAGAGAGATTTCAGACCCAAGTCTTTAAAGCTATAGAAACACTTGGCTCCAATTAAAACAATCCTTGGTTTCAGAGGGCATTAAGGCTCCTGAATACCTTTGCGAATTTGGACACAAGTGATCTATCCAAAGTCACAAAGGGAAGAAGAGGCAAAGCAAGGGCCTCTTAAGTAACTAGGGTTTGCCCTAAGAAGCACTCACACGTATGTTCAATAACAAGACCATCTTCACTCTTAGGCATTCAGTCCCAATGTCATGAAGGATTTGACAAGTAAGTTGTTTGATGGTAACAAAGAACTCTAAAAAAGACCATAAATAAGCAAAAAAGTAGAGCATAAGGTTAAATGTGAAATAATTTGCAAGGCCGGGAATCTTAGCCTAAATCACGGGCCATTACAGTTTAACCCTCTACTCTATTTTGAACTTCTTAACATCTACTGTTATCACACAGGAGGGTATCCAGGAAAGAGAAGCAATCACTGCTCTTGCTAGTTGTCATCATTTTTTCATCTCTACTTTTCCTGTTGAAAAAGAAAGCGCGATAGAAGTTAAGTTGTGTCTCATAGGTGCAATCTGCCTGGTTTCAGTTTGCAGGTACTGGTTCTCATTCTGCCTTTCTCTGGTTAAGAGGTCTTCTCTATCTGGTATTGTCTTCTCCTGTTACCGATCAAATCACTCAGTCTTCTTTTTAAGAGGATAAACAGATTGATCTTCTTAAGACTTATACTGAAAGGTACTTTCTCCAGCCCTTGAATAATTTTTGTAGCTCTTTTCTGTTCCAGGGATTACATTCCTGAGGACCACCCTTCTCTTCCTTACTTCTAATTGTTTTCTCATCCTTCTCCTCCCCTTCCTTCTAGGTTTTCTAGCTGAACTTCTGGTCACAAAATCACAAAGGCAGTTCTGCAGCCGTGCTTGCACACTTTGACTTTGAGGTCCTTCCCAACCTTACTGCTGTCCACGCTATGGTCCCAAATTCTGCCAGTACAGTCAGCAATCATTGCTGCTACATATAAGACCGGACTAGAGGGTCTTACAAAATGACCCAGATGGGATTCTACTGACAGTTCTGTCTGCATCATTATCTGCCCTTTCTCCCATCAGTATCAGCTACAGATTTTGCCACCACTAGTTCTGTATTAGATCTTAGGTTACTGTAAAAATGCTGCAGAACATTTTGCCTGTCATGCATCCCTGTTGGAACCTTTATTCAATGATCAGCATTCATCTGCATTCACTTCTTGAGATTTTCCCTGCACTGATCCTTTGCCCATTTATCACTACTCTATTCATATTACCATAGAATAATTTAGTTTGGAAGAGATGTCTGGAGCTCATCTGATCTAACCCACACTCAAAACAAGGCCAGCTTTAAAGTTAGAGCCAGCTATTGTGTAGTGCTGCTCTTTAATGAGTATGTTGTGCTAAGTCAAACGCATTATGATCTACCCCCTATACTGAATTACCTTCACCAACCAAACAATTCTTCAGTGAGGTCATGAACCCTAAAGTTCCTTCCATACCTATTTTTCTGTGTTTCTAATGACTTGAAAGGTGTTTGACAAAACCTGTTTTCCATCATCTAGGGGACTGACATTTATTGTATTTCCCATTAACTGAATCTCATAGCAACAAGTAAACAGGAAACTATTTGGTGGGAAAATTTGCACTCATTTAGAAACAAAGAAGTTTTTGCTCTGCATCACCCTTTGTCTGTTTCTCTCATTTTTCCCTGATATTTGTGATTTTTCCATTCTTTTCTCAGCATTTCCTTCCCCTGGTAACTCTTAATTTTCTTTCCCTTTGTATTTCATCTGCACTGTCTTTGGAGACATCAGGAGTGAGCTGATGTGAGCTGACTTCTGTTTGCAGTGCATAGTTTATACTATGCATTAGCTCTACAGCCATAGATGTTCTACCTATATCCATATAACATATACTAGTGTATACTTCACTTTCTGTATTTGAGAAGTGACATTTAGTTTTGGGGGGAAGGCCATGCACAATCATTTTCATTATTAGAGTCCAAAGAAAGTCATGAAGTGAGAAGCAATGGTGTAAAGGTTTGCTCCATACACCTGGATGTATTAATTTTGCCCTCCATCCTCCCTGTGGATAAACACTGTTTTCAAACTTTAAGATTTTCTTAAATATATATAAACTGAACTTGTGTTTAATAGACCAGGAGACAACTACTATTGTGACTCACAGTGAGAGAAAGAGTCCAGAAGGCCAGAAGTATGAGAGGGCCCTGCAGAGTTATGCCTGTGTAACAACTCAAGATATGGTCCTTTCTCTGAAATATCTAAATTAGCATAAGTTAGCTACTATGAGTGAGGTACCACAAAGTAGAAGAGAAGGCATCAGAGAGGGAAGAAGGCCCCATGATTCCATGGGGCAACTGGTCTGGAATCTTTGGCTATACCTATGCTAGTAAACTACACAGGACTAGGGCCTGACCTCTGGCCAGAGCAAGTGGCACAGCATAGATCACCTCTCCTCTGCTCCTTTCTTTCTGGCTGGGAGCAGGTTGGTCTTGTCCACACTGCCTGGTGGTCACAGAACCAGTCCTCTAGTCCTTCATTTCTGTCTTATTAAACTACTAGTTAACTATTAGTTACTTCTCAGTGGCTGATCCTAATCCCTAGGTTACACTGATCCTTATGGTCCTTACCCTCAGCTTTTGGTGCTGGAAATGCCACCTGGTAGCCCTCCTCTCAATCCTGCATCTATTTGTGACAGATGTGTGATCCAGTGAGGTGTGAACTTCTGTGGCCATTTGGTTCTTCAGAAATCTTCTCTCAGGAGAATGTCCTTTATGTAGTGTGTATAGACACATTATTACCCATGAAAGTGGATTAATTTATACAAGTACACATGAAACACATCCCATACAAGGTATATTTTGCCTTATCCAGTTCTGTTTCTAGTCTGCAATAAAGCACATGCACACAAGAAAACACAATTGTGTTGTTTCAATGAATCCTTTCCACGCAACGTTTTCTAAAACATCTCTTGCCTTTGCTATCCTCCCCATCTTGTTTCATTCCAGATGATCACTGAGAAAAAAAAAAAAAAAAAAAAGTAATTGCCTAACTTGACAGTTAGGCAATTGTAAATATGATTCTCTTCAGTAATATTCTTCAATTATGTTGGACAGACTCAAAGAGACGGATGGAGGTAGATGAATTTGGAGCAGACAGGCTGAGAAGATGGCAAGCTGGAGTTGTTCTTTGATGAAAGTTGTTGGTGACCAATGCAGTTCCAACTTTCTTTCCAATCATGGTTGCAAATTTTTTTCTTTTTCAAGTCCTAGGTCTGGACTCTTCTATTCACTTGATTCAGAGAATATGGAAAAGGTTTAGTAGATTCTCATCAGTTGTCTCTTTTAACATTAAGGCAGTTTGATGAACATCCCACAGCTTTCCAGCAGTGCTGATACAGAGTATTCTGGCTCCAGCTTGTGTCTTTAACTCTGCAACAGGGTCCAAGTTGTTCGTATAGCCTTTTGAACACCTGTGGTAAAGACAAAAGCTTGTCATCGTGGTACACCATGAAAGTAGCTGGTAGATTCTGTGCCTAGTAACAATCAGAAAAAAGAATGATGAGGCAGCTAAAGGGGAAAAGTGCTTGTTGTGCAGAAGTAGTAGACTTTCTCCTTGTGGCTGTAGAGCAGAACTCCTATTAGCACAGCAGGGTGCATTTGTTACCTCTGAAAGCAAGAGCAGGCAAGTTTAGACTTGATTTTTTTTTCATTTTACATAGGCCAGAGGCACAACATTACTGGAAGCTTTTTTAATGCTAGGTGTGTCACAAGGATGGGAGGCATGAGAAAGGGTGTGTTTTGGATGACTAGCTGAGTTGGGTAAGGGCCACTCGCCAGCTTCCTTTTCACACCAAAAGTGCAGCTGGCTTGTCATGTAGACCTATGGCCAGCTCTGGATTCAAGCTGCTAATAATATGGGGTTATTTTCTCCTTTAGGCCCCTTTACAGCTTTAATTAAATTGTACTTGCACTTGCAAAGTTTCGCTTCCTGGCATGTGCAGTTTTGTCTGTTCAAATTGTTTTATGCAAGTAGAAATATTACAAGCCTTTCTTACTACACTTGTTAAGGCACAGGCCTAAAGCTCATCTCAGGCAAGTACGGGGAGTTATCGTGACCACAGAAGACTTCAACGCAGAGATGGATTTACAGAGAAAAACAGGGAGGAAGAAAGAGTGGGAAAACGGGACTAAGGTGACAATATCTCTATCAGCACTGGGTCACAAGAGAAAGGAGTTATGGGCCATAAGAGGAAGGATTAGTGGACCATCTACTCAATACCCTTCAGTCTCCATGCAATCACATTCTGTCCTACAGAGCCTCTAAAAGTGTCACCTTGGTCAAAATACCTCTATCGCTTATAGGAGCAATGCTGAGTTTCCATTTACATGATAGTTCAAGCCTTGGTCACACTGATAAAGCCTATAAGAATTAATCCGAGCTAAGTAAGGTGACCGAATCATTTACCTGTGGATTTACACAAAGCATAATTAGATTGTAGTGAATCTCAGGAATACTCAAGCAAAGTGTATCTGAGGTAAGTGGCCTGGAAACAAACTCTGTATCTCATTACTGTGAGCCATCCAGTATGATTTACTTAGTAGGACAATTTGTGGTCCACCCTGCTTTCTGAAACTGCCAAAATCTAATATTTTTTGACACTGACCTGTGAAATGTGTAACGGATACTTTAAATGAAGAACATGTCAAAATAGCAAAGAAAGATTTTAATTATAGGGGATTATTCTTAACATGTACTAAATTTTCCATAACCTCAGACTTAGGACTCAGCATTTCTGATTTCAGTAATTTGCAGTCAGATAATACTATGTCTGTGGGCAGGATGGATAAATTTAGACCTGAAATGAATGACATACATTGTAATGAGGTACAGGCAAGGTAAGGGATCATCAGCAATGAGTTATTTAGGTGGAGATGAACTGAAGGGCAATCCAGGAAAGATGAGGCAAAACCCTGTATTTGAGAATAGATATTCCAGTCACTTTAGGAAGTGACAAATAGGTGCTCTCTTCCAGATAATGTGAAAAATGGCTGGTAAGGCATTTTCAAAAGATGATTGTGTAAGCAGCAAGGGAAAGGCAAAGCTAAACATGTGGGATTAAGGAACCGGGCAGCTCGTTTTTGAAAGAAGTCAGTGGGAAAGCAAGATATTTACTTTGCAGATCTTCAAGAACAGTTTAACAGAAGGACTATGCAAATGTGCTTCTGGATAGGATGAATTATTCAAAAGTTTTGTAAAGTTTTCTCTGGGCCCAGTAACAAAAAGGACGCAATCAAATGGCTAGTGCTCCTAAGAAAGGGACAAGTCAGTTTGGTTCGTGAGATACCGGTCATGTTCCTGAGTGCTGGAGAAAGTGACTCATCCATTGCAGGACCCAATGAAGAGGAAATCTTAGATTTTAGTAATTTTTAGAAACAGATTTCAGATTCACTTATTTTTCCTACCTGTGTATGTTATAGTAACCAATTGTCTCAATTACTCAATACTCAATACTGTTCTTTAGCTTAGTGTAAAGGCATACTGTATGTAATCATATTGGGTGACTTTTCTAATCTGATCAAGAATCTAAATTGTCCCCTAACAGGTGAATTTTCAAGTAGCATGGAGGCAATCATTATTAATAAATCTGAGCTAAAACTTGTCAAAAACTTTATTCTTCAGCAAAGTAATAACTTGACAACTTCTGGTTCTGTAATGACTGTCGTCTCAGTTGAGTAACAAAGCTGAAAACTGAGCAGCCAACCTCCCCCTTCCTTCTATGCCAGGTGGTGTCATTAGCTGACTTTCTGTATTAACACGGAAAGTGAAGAACCACCTATCAATTATCAAAAGGTTTCCCCTCTGAGTGTTCATGCAAGAAGCACTCCAGGTGACTTTTAGATGACTCACCAGTTATCACTACCTGAGTCACGCATCCCACTGAGTGGGTGAGGCTATGAACTTCTTTGTCTTCTGATGTGCTGGTTTGCTATGACAAAAAATTACCTTGTAGCATACAGAGTTTTCACAAATCTGTGTGAGGAAAGAATGTGGCAGAAGGTCTGAGAAACAAAGTCGATGAGGGATGGCCAGCTGTTTAAAGACAGGCTTGGAGACGAATCTGCACTTTGTTGGGGTTGACTTGGCAATCGCCTGCAAGGCTCAGTGCCTCTAGAGGTGCATGTGTGGCTGTGGTGGTGGCAGTGAGAAGCCTGGTACAGGAGCGAGTCTGAGAACTCCTGATGTAGAGCTTCTTACAGCTAAACACAACAATGCCAGGTTTTATTCTCAAAAAAGGAGGTTGTATTTCCTCTGCTTATGCTGGGTATGGGGGGCTTTTTGGGATAGAAAGTTTGGGCCACAGGACTTCAGAGACGTAAATGTGATTCAGGGACAACAGGCATTACTCAAATGGCAGAGGCAGGGAAGTAGTTATGATTAAAAGTAGCCTACACTCCTCAGGTTCTTGTCCTGTGCCTTTAGATATATATTGAGCAAAGGCAAAGCTTGCTGAATAACCTTACGGAGTCCAAGAAACACATAGAATGGTGCAACAGTCAGGGAGGTGAGGCAGATATGTAAAGTCTGTGTTAGAAATACTGGAAGAATAGTAGGCTTCACTGTGTAGGCTGACCTCCTGCTCACTTTTGGGCTAACCCTAAAAAACCTGTAATGTGTCGACTGTCAAAAACTCCTATCTGGAGTAGGAAGTAAATGTCAGCAAGAGCAAAATTGTTCCACACATGAACTCCATCTACAAAAATGTAATGCAGAAGATCCAGAGCTGGAAACTTTTTCTTAACATCAATTTGCACTATATTCACTGACTGAAAATGGGGAAAAATCCCACAAATTGCAGTGGATTTCATGAGCAATGGGTGAAGAGCATCCTTCATCTGCAGCAATTGGCTGGGAGTGGAAGCAAGATTTTGCATGAAGATGTGGCTTGTTGGGATTTTGGTTCTTTTTGGGGGGCGGGAGGGGAGTGGAGGGAAAGTGGTGTAGTAGTGTTTGTCTGTTTTGCTAAGAGAAACATTCATGATTTATCTCAGACTTACCAGCCATAGTTTGTGGCTCCACAGAGGTTCCCACAGCCACAGGATATGGTGTTTTCAACTAAACTAAGCCTTCTGCTACTGAGGTTCCAGGTCTTTCTCTAAACTTCGAGAAAGCAACAAGATGTGTTAGCTTGTTTGCATCTGTTTGTAACTATTTTGATGGTTTCTAGGTGGTAATAATTCGAAATATTATTGCTTTTCTCCACATAATTTGCCTGTAATATAACAAGTAAATATATCTTTTCTCATCAACGTGCAGAGAAGCCTGCTGCTGCAAAAGATGTCAGCCCATGGAAGAGTTCTGGGACGATTTTCCTGCTTCACAGAGCATTTTACATGCAGCCTATGTTTCATAAGTTTTATGAGAGGCCAGGTGTGTAGGTAGAGGTAATAGCTTGTACTAACTGATGGATGTGCTAGGGAAAATGACACATTTCTAGGCGCACACATCCTTGACTTTCAATGTGACTAATGAGTACCAGACACAATACCAAAAGAAATGAGTGACCAAACACTGAAGGTTAGAAGCAAAGAATTTTAGAGCTGACTTTTTTTTTGTTGTTTTATTCTGGAAATTTACTGTAATTACCTGGTTGGGGGGATACTGCATGCATAGAGCCAAAAGTTGATTAATGTTAATTTTAGAGCAAACAGAGACAGGAAAGGCCAATGTGCTCCACAGCTAAAAACACACTTTCATTGAGGGACATGACATCTGTGGATTTACAACCCCAAAATTATTTGTGAATAATGATTAGCTGCCCTCATATAATTAACTTGCTTCAGCAGTAGCTGGTTATCTTTAAAGGCACCAATTGGTGTTGACATTCAGACCAGAAAAGCTAATCTAAAACCACCTGTAAACCCAGGTGAGCCTTCTTTCCTCACTGGAAGCAGCTGGCTAGCTTCTCTAGGACATAGAATTAGAATTGTGCAGTAAAGCAAGGCTATTTTAAAATAACCTTCGCAAAGCTGAGAACACTTATCTTTGTGTCAAGGAAAACACTCCAAATTAAGTTTTATTAGAGATGTATGGATTTGTCTCTGACAAAGTTTCCACTAGTTTATTTCATGCTTTGCCTATATCCATTGCTCTGAGGGGTATCATCTTATAAACAGAATATCACTGTTCATAGGTATGATACAGAGCTAAAAGCTAGGACGGACTACTTCAGTCATCTGTCTGACCTCCAAAGTCTGGGCATGTGATTTTACTGATGTATCCCGCTCCACCTTCAGTTTTTGCTGTTGAGTTAGACCACATTTCTTAGTCTGGGGTTTTCACATGAGGGAGACCCCACCATGCCCTTCATTAAGATTATTCCAAACCCTCATATCTCCTCAAGGTAGTATGTATAATCAAATCAACTGCAGACTCCTTTTGGTTAAATTAGATGGATGGGACAATAGTGTAGTCGCTTAGGATGAGATGTATCTTCTGCATACCTAAACACAGAAGGATCTAGTCTAAGGTAGTTTTCTGCGGTCCTGCAGTCAATGAGGGGAGATGATTCATTCAGAAGACTCATCCAACTCGTTTTAGACACTTCTCTTAGAATGAGATGAATCATTCTCAGAGATACCTATCTGCCTCCATGGATTGCATTTCTATTTTGGACTAGGTACCTAGCTTTTTGTGGCTGAAATTAGGTGAGATGACTCTCACCATCACTGTTATCCAGCACATTAGCTCTTGAGTGTTCCTTCCTCTAGTTTCAACATCCTTTTTGAAATATGTGAAATAAAACTGAATAGAATTTGTAATTATCTCTTTAGCGCTAGAAAAAACTCTTAATATGTCTTCCCTTCTTCTTCAAAACCTTCCCCAGCTTATACAGCCAAAGATAAAAGTAGATCCCTTAGGCACCACATTATGCTAAAATATCCTGTTCGGTTAAATACTGACCAAGATTCCTCTGCCCATATTCCAGTCACTGGTCTCACAAAATGATGATATGTTATATATTCTCCATTTATATTGAGGCTGTAGCATGCGAAACCAAAAAAGCGCTTCATTTTTGAAAGCGTGAGAGGGAGCGAGAAGGAAGCAGAGTTGATATTAAAATAAAAAGTATATAATTTACCTTCACCTTATGTATAAAAAATGCATTTTATCAATTTCTCTGTCTCACACAATAATTGCCACGCTCAACCACATGTTAGAATATGTTTTAGAAATATACGTGATGTAATGATTCCTAGTGCTCTTTGAATCAAGGAATATGTGAGGAACAGAAGTTTTCTTGTTCCCACTTTCAGGGATCAAATGGCTGGCCTAGTAACTTGAACCAGCATCAGAATTAGAGCTCACTCACACTGTTGTTTTTTAACATGTGACCTTTGCTGTTGGGGAAACCTCGAGATTTTTTTTGTCCCAGCTGTAGTCAAGTGCAAAACAATCAGTATGAGATGGCAGAGGTATGAATGCCCAAACATATTTGGCAGAAGCAAGAGTCAAATGTAGTGGAGAATTCAAAGAAAAGAATAAGTAAAAGGTAGATATCCTTTGGTTTAACTAAGAGAAGACTAGTAGAAGTACATTAACCTATTGGATTTGAGCAAATTTAATATCTGGCTTTTTATGTTCATCTGCCATTCATCTCACTTGAAATCATTTCTCCTTCCTGGCTGGGTCAGATTTATAGCATGAGAACGAATACTGAATTGTAATTCATCTAATCTGCAGGCTAATTCCCTTGCTTATTGTAAATACTGATATTCAGCTAGTCCCAAAACATGTATGTGACACTAAAACCTGATTTCAGTTGTAATTTGAAAGCACAGCTAAATATTATTTGCAGTAACTTGACTGCCTATGCGAAATCTGTGAAGCTGGCACATCCATTTTCATCTTGAAGCCAATGTTGTCCAAAACTTGATCACTTAGAGACAAAGAGCACTCATTCTAGCCTGTTATTCTGGCCTGTTCATAATTGTTTTATTACAGAGAAATGATTCCAGTTGCCAAGTCCTAATCACCAGAGTAACAGAAAATAAAAAAATTGTGGCATTTTTTGCAAGTGCCTGCACTGGGAAGCAGGATTAGGAAAGATAGACCTGCTTGCCTTCAGAAGTCAAAATTTTTGCCTGATCTCTTTCTTTTCTTACTCAAAGGAAGGAATTTTCATGTTTGCAGCTGCTTGGTTCACCATCAGCCTTGTAGCCCTTCAATGCACTCAGGCATGAGCACAGTCCTCAGATAGTTATGGTGTCAGGGAAATTGATGGAGAAAGGAAGCCAGTGGAGCTGGAAATGGAATGGTAAGCCTCTGCCTACCAGAAATCTTCAGGGGAGAACTTTGCCTAGATTTGAGGTCCTGCTATCTGACCCTTCTGAGCCATGAAATTAGCTTTAGCATGTGTACTTTTGCTTCTGTTTTTTTTTTTTTTTTAACTGCTAGCCCCAGGAAGAATAGAGCCAGTATTTTAGATCGAGAACACTGGGCTCTTTCTTCCACATCTGTTTTTGCTACTGTCAGATGTCAGCCCTTGCAACTGAAGTCACCTGGTTAATCATTCCTGCCTGGACAAGTGCTCCCCACTCCGCTCAACTTGTTGGGGTGCAGGACATAGAGCAGAAAAATCAACTGAAATACCTGTGATGTATATGAGATGTATATTAGAGAACTGATCAAGGCAAAACCTGCTATTTCTGAAAGTCCATTGCTATGCTCCATTTTTCAATGAGTTATTTCCCCTGGGTTAGCATTCTCAAGTGTTGTACCCATATCCTGTGGTTTGGTTTCATGCTGTTGATGCAGGATAGGCTATTAAAGTTTATGGATCAACATCTACAGCCTGACTCCAAGGTGCTAGCTGGGCCAGAAAGTATCAGTTTTGGTTTTTCAAATGGATGGATAGCTGAGACTTGGATGAAAACCTTCTGTCTTTCACCCCTTTCACACTCCTGTTCCTCCACCCAGGGAAGAGACCTGCAGGGGGTTTTGCACCCCCTAGGCTGAAGGAATGTCTTCAGTGATAGAGATCTGGTCAAGAAATGTAAGGATTCAGCTGACTGAAAGATTGGGGCAGTTTCCAATTATGAACTCATTCTGCCCAGATAAAATCATATTGCAAAACCACTTGCAGCTGCTTTCTGAGGCTGGTCATTCTTGGACTATGTCTGCAAATAGCCTTTTCCTTTGGTTACTCAGACCCTAATTAGCAAATTCCTGTTAAGAATGGACATATGCAATGCTAGCACTGTTGACATTTATGTCCAGGCCTGAACTCCCAGTGCTTTGGCTGTTTTTCTAAAGTCCTATCACACACTCAGAGCTAGTCCTTGCCCTCCCCAGCTTCCTTGGGGAGCCTGGCACAGATCTTCACTTCCACCCTTTACTGCCTGGGTAAGACACCCACAACCACAGGAGGCTGAGTGGGGTATATTGCATCTCTGTAGCTCATAGGTATGTAATATGGAAATACTGTGGGGTTTTTATGGTACAGTCACTTCATTTTTCCTGCAGCTGCTCCTTAAAGCCAAGCCCCAGGCAAGAGATTGAAATCCTCTCCTCAGCCTATGTGTAAAAAACCAAAGTTCAAACAGCACATGGGATTTGTGTTGGCCACAGTTAGAAGTCGGAAAGTGTACAGGACCTGAGCATCTGAGTGTCAGGCTCACACAGTGCACTCCTTGTGCAGAAATGGTCTGGCTGGTGATACTTCCTCTATTTTCTTATCTTAGAATATCCTTCAGAGGAGGTAACATTGGAAGGTAGTGCCTGGAGCAGTCCGCAGCACAGGGAGTCTGATTTTTTTTTGGCTTCATATACAAAGTAAAGATCTGGCATTAACCAGAATTTGTGTGTGAATTGCCCTCCATGAGGGTGATGTTAACCCCAATGGCTCCTGCCCCAGCATCCAGTCATGGAGGATGCTGTTCAGCACCATTACACAGAGTGGCACTGGGCTTTCCCTCCTGTCCTTTGACCCTATGCACCCAGCACAGCTGGTTGGGGGATGCCTTGATCTGCCACCCACCCTGTGGGGCAAGACCACCCACAGCAAGAGCCTGGGAAAGTAGCCAGGACAATTACTCATGGACTGTATAATAACTAAGTATGTGGAGGGCCTTGTAATGCCCTTGCTGCAACAGTGTCATGCTCTACTGCCCAGCACTCTCCTGTGTTATGCCAGTATCTTCCTTACCTCCTCTTTCCTTCAGTGTCTTGCAGACACCACCTTCTCAGGGCTTCTACAGCGAGCTACCTATCATAGAAGAGGGAATCCAGAAGTGGAGGTGTAGAGAGAGGAAGGACATAGGGATCGAGAGAAGTGGAACTTTGAGAATTAGAGGAAGGAGTCGGTTAATTATATGGGATCACAGTAGAGAGGTTACAGGTCAGTAGAGAGGTTCGTGGTCTCTGAGCTCAGAGGTGCCCAGCTTGGCTGGCATGTTCCCCAGCATCAGCCTTGGGCTGTGGTCGTTTCCCAGTCAAATCCCTTCCCATATGTCAACCCATCATGCCATGCACACAGGGAAAAGGAACCCGGGCACTCTGACTGAATGTCAGCATAGATATTCAGAGGACCAGCCTGTCATTGAGGTGGGTTTTACATTGCCCTGACTTACAGGAACCCTCGAGTATATTTTGTGTCTGAGTTGGTCATTTTGTCATTCCTCTTGTGGCTAACTGAGAGAAATAGATGGTTGTAAGACAGAATTTGTCTCATGCTAATGAATACCACATATTGTGTATCCTGTAAGTGCATATTGTCCTCTACTGACTATGAAGAAAGTCTATTTTGTTTCAGAAACCTACAACTGGCCAGATGAGTTCTACGTTGTTAGGTTACTGATTTCCTCTGCAAATGTTTCTGAGGTGTATTTACTGTCTAGGCTATGCTTTGTGAGGGAGCTGAGACACTCTGAGGTGAAAATTTGCAGTTCTTATGGAAAACTAACCAGGTAAGACACAAATGCCCATTTACATCCAGGGGTTAAACACTTAGTTCAAATCTCTAGCTATGGTCTGGCAGTGCTTTAAAAGTTCACTCTCATGTTCTAGGAATCTGATACTGGCCTCTTACAATCAGCCCCAGCTGCTCAGTGGAGGCCCTTTAAAAACACCTTCTCACTTCTGGACTGAAGATACATTTCTGGGCTGTGAAAGGGGCCAAGAGCTACAACACAGAAGCACTTATAGGGCCTGCAAGACTGTACAGTGGCATTATACAGCTAAGAGATGGTAGCCAACTGGCAGTGTAAGTATCTCACTAAGTCTAAGCCTAGCTAATGAGTGTACAAATTAATTAACTCCTAGAGGAAGGGGGAGTCATGACAGGGAATGCTGCTGGTTGGAGGCAACTGAGACTCATACCTCATTAGACAGAGCAGATGGTGGTGATCTCTGGAGTGCCAATAGAGATTAACCAAGAAGCAGCTCGTGTTCTTCCTGTTTACTTCTGCAACCTGAGTGGGATGTTATGCACGTGGAGGGAGTTGGGTGTGGATGGAGACTTGATGGGGAAATTTAGCAGAGATAGGAGGTGGAGCTGAATCCTATAGGGCAGAGGAATTCTTCTGCTAAAGACATCTAAAGAGAAGATGGCAGAGTAGAAAACTTATGAGTCACCCAGAGAAGGTCAAAACCCAAGATTCTTTAACATCATCTCATTACTCATCACTGATCACCTGTTTCTGAAAAATTAGGGGAAAAAAGAGGTTAATTTTGTAAAAGCTGTCAGGAAAATTAAGAACTCTGTTAGGACAGATCATTATGTCTAGCAAGGAGATAGTTAAAAATGTGGAAGCTTGTACAAGAGATGAAGATGAAAATGGATGTGTAGTAGGGCATCTTTGGGATGGTATACTTCCAGACAGTATTCATTATGTAGACAAAAGGTTAAGGTTTCAGGTGAAGGGAGTATTATGCTAGGTAGTTAGCACAACAGAATAATTAAAGAATGGACAGCAGGGATATGAGAGGTGAGGAGTGCAAGAGCTTTGGGGTATCCAGATGGTTCTAATTGTTGACACCTAACTCTCGAAGAAGAGGCAGTCTCATTACGGCTTGGATGCAAGACTTGCACTGAGATTTTGAAAGCTGTGTGAACTGCAGATGGGACACATGGCAAACTGCTATGGACACACGCAACAAATCCATCTGAAAGCATCTTGCTAGCAGATTCTCTAATTTACACTACTTTTGAATAGCTGTGCCTGTAGCTGCCTTTCCTCCAATTTGTCAAGTCCATAACATCCACTTAAATCTCTGTGTATAATTGCTCTTGGATTTGTTGTGCTGAAGCCAGGCTAAATAGCCTTGTTTCTGAGAAAAGTTACTCACAGTCCTGCTCTTAGGCTGCTTGTGACTTGGGTGGTTTGGCACTACAGGAAACAAGACTTTTCATGTGTTGCATCTGAAGTGTTTGTGGAGTTTCCTGACTGAGACTGAGAGGTTTTGTATGTGAAGAGGGGCATCATCTGGGCGCACACTGTGGGTATGTGTGCAAATGCGTGTTCCTGTGTTCACAGACACGTGTGCACAAGACGCTTTATGTAATTCTTCCCAGAACTCCACTGCTCATCTGCTCTGTGCAGACATGACTGCACAGAGGCCTTTTATTGTGCTTTATAAATATGCGCCCTTGTTGTCTTATCCCTGTTGGTTTGGTTTCCAAGAACAGGATGGATAACAAATCTTCTATTCTCTCTCTCTCCCCCTCTCCCTTCTTGGATCTCTTGGATCTCTTGAGGTTTTTTCACCCCCTTCAGTTTTGCAAAGAATCTAAAACATTTTTGTGGCTCTCCTGTAATGATACCACGTCTGAAGCAGAGTGCCTGGCAGACTACAAGTTATAATATACATACAATGGGCACATTTGCTATAACAATCACAAAAACTTCAATGACATTTAACTAAATTGAAGCAATTTTTCCCAAGCTGATGTCGTATGTCAATGACTTCTTCAACTGAACTATCTTCAACACGGCCGAGTCAAGGACCATCCCAGTGCTACATTCTACATTGTGACCTCCCCATAGTCTTCATTTTTCCTTCTGCCTCCCCAACAATTTGGTGATCAACAAGTTAATTGCTGTTGCAAAATAAATGTATAAAGATCATCAGTTTAGGCTTCTGGTTTTTTTTCCTGTATAATCAATATTGTTATCTGAGAACTACAGATCCTGTGCTTGAAAAGCATGACATTGGAAGTTTCCGTTAAGCAACTAGTCTTTGCTGTTGTTGTATGTATGTCACTTCTCCTCCCTCAATGAAGAGACATTCATTTCAATATATAAGCATCTTTTTTTTTTTTTCCTCATAGTGGCAAGAAGTGTAGGAAAATCAACAGATGGCCGCATGGCACCTAGGAAAAACAGAAAGGCTGGCTAACAGGACAGCAGCATAAGGCAAAAGGAAAACAAGGGATAGTCCTGCCTAAGAGTTAGTTTAAGAACCAGGAGTAAGCTCAAATTGGCCAACCCCCCTCAGGTGAAGTTTCACTGCTTGAGAAAAAGTTGATCAGAGGTGGTGCCTCAGATACCTAAAAGTTGGGCTCGATCAGGTGGGAAGTCCTGTTTTTCTTAGATAAATCCTCCCTTTGCCAAATTGGCTCAGCGACTATAGGGTCCATGAACTTCATGGCTCAGCCCTGCACCAAACCCTGTTCTGATACCTGCAGCACTGCACTGCTCTGGTCTCCAAACAGCTTCTGATTCCTTGGGGTAAGAGCAGTGAAGGTTGGACAACTGAGCCACAAGCTTGTTTCCAGGACACTGTGCAATATATTTGGACCCTGCAAAGGCATGCAACCTAGTTCACAGATCCTCAAAGCCTAGATGTGTTGCTTTTGTTCTCCCTTGCACTGGTATCTCACAATTTGCTGCAGAAAGCATGTTTGATGACTCAGGAATTTTCTTGTACAGAAGGAACTTACACCCAGCTCTTGTGTGTCCCAGGGTGATGCCTTAACAACAGCAGCTTACTTTTCCTTTCTCTTTTTGCTTAACAGGTTGTACCATGCCTTTGTTCATCCATAAAACTGGTTGCATCTGTGCCTATATAGTCCTTTTACCCTGTTTTGTCAGCCTTATAACCAGCCCTGCCTTTACAGACTTAGAATAAGTGCGCAACATATAAATCCCCTAGTTAGAAGCGGTAAAGATGCAGAGTAAAAAAAAAAGAGAAAGCTATGATTGTTTAAGTGTCTCATTTTGTTTTTGATATGATGGCGTATACATGCAATCATCTAAATTACGATTTATTCATGCATTACAGCTGAATGATATTAATCAGGAAGCAGCGTATTGTTATGCAGCGCCTAGTAATACAGCTTCATAGACTTTTTTCCTTTGTGCTGTTAAAGTGCTCTTGTGAAAGTCTCGCAGGGGAGTTCACTTTTCTCTTTTTGTAGTTCGGATGAGTTTAACAAAGAGAAAAGTAACTCTCCTTTTGTTTTCACCGGATGAAAATTAACTCCATAGTTCTGGGATATCTAAAAATTTGTCAAATTTAAGGAATCCAAGAAACTGAATGGAAAAGGTAGGAGAAATTTAATTTTTTTAGGAAGTTGCTAGAATTTTGTAGCATCAAGAAACATACATATTTGAAACAAATACAGAAATGTTACTAAACCCCCTTACAGGTTTTTTTTCCTGTATGAAACGCTTTCCCGTAAAGAGTTAAATGCAAGTATTGAAATGTAGTAACACATATATAAATTTCAGACAACTTCTAAAATGGGATCTTCTCTTCCTGAACTTTTAAGACATTTGTAGGAGAGCACTCAAATATTCTATGGATTGTACTGGTTTGTGATTAGCCTGTCTGTATGATAGATATCCATCCAGTAATGCATCTTCAGTGAAGTTTTTGGGGAACCACTGTATGAGATAACAGAGAAAAAGTAACACTGTTGGGAGAGTGTCCAGGTGGTTACCAGTCACAAAGAGATGTGGAGAATACTGTCATCTGCTGCAAGCATCTTCTTGCGTGACTTCTGATGTTCCAAAGTCAGCTTGATTCCCCTGGTGGCAGAGTCCTGGCCTTCTGGAAGAGATGCTCTAGCCATAAACTGACCAAGTTCTCCCATTTCTGGACAAGAGTCCCTGCCCACGTCTGCCCAGGACTTCTCCCCAACACAGTATCAATCTTCTCTTATTTCCTTTGAAGGGAATTTATTTTATCAGTTGAAGTAGTATTTTGATGGCTTTCACTGGGAACTGTGAGGATAAGAAAGGATGCTGGAAGGAAATCACACACTACTAGTAGCTGAACTAAACATTCCACAGAAAATTACTTTAGCATTAAAGAGAACAAGAGGACTTCTATACCTATTTACTTATTTCATTGTTACCAAAAAGGCTTCTCAGCTGACATAATTTTATAGAATGGGCTGAAGCCATGGGTAGAGAAGTGGTGTACAATGCTTGGGAGCAACTCCTTCCACAGTTACAACAAAACAAAATCAAACAACCTCCTGAAAACACAAGGTTTGTCAACCTGCTCATCAGAAGGATTGCCTGAGACTGTGGGAAGTTCTTGGGCAGCAGCAAATTAGCAATACTCGCAGACTTGGTATCTACACTGTTACATGAAAGAGGACTGGGGACTGACCCTGGCCCCAAAATCAATTCGTACACATTGGGTTACACCCACATTAGCCAGGGTCAGCCCTCTCCATGGCATATGGGTCTTGGGTAAACCTAGCTGCAACTGTTCAAAGCAAAGCCAGGGAAAGAGCTAACAGCTGAGCAGTACGACCAATAACTGATCCTTTAAAAATTTAATATTATAGATATATACAGTAAATAACTGGCCTGTTTTTTTATTTAGTGTTAGAGATGTATTCAGAGGTGGCATCACCATCAGTCTCAGGTAAATAACCTCAAACCTCATATAGAGTTGGAAATTTCCAAAGGTATCTGGGACTTTGCTGCCCTTACAATCTGGATTCAGACACTCAATCACTGAGGCATTAATGTACACCAAACATGGCAAAATAAACTTCTCTGTAGCCCAGGTTATGTTCCTCTCAAGACACCAGACCATCTTTCACCTGTGGATGAAGACCTTTATGCTGTATGAACTCTGACAGAGTTCACCATGCATTTGTGTTCCCTTCATGAATGAGGTATCTCTCAAGCCTTTAGAGAAGGCTGACACTATAGCTGAATATCCTGCCCATGGTGACATTTGGTAAAGAGTGCTAGCTCCTTCTCTAAAAACCCATGCCAAAGGACATCCTGATCTTCATATGCCCATTCCCCTATTCAATATAGTACAATGTACTTAAAACATACAGTGTTACAATTGTTAATTAGAGTTTATGGCATTTTCATGAAGAGCAAGAAATGATGATAAATACATGAATAACGACCTGGGAATGGATCAGCTATTTTATCATAAATGAATGTCAATGAAGTGTAATTTTCTGCTTTAGGAGGATTCCTGCACCTGGTAATATCCTTAATAAACATTAATTAAAAGGTTAATCTGTTGTAGAAATTGCTTTTCTCTGAAGCCACCTGAAATCAATTTGAACCCAATTACAAGCAGTTATCTATTGTTTATGTGGTTAAAGATTAGAGAATGCATTTCTGCTTGTCAGGAGCCATCAGAGCAGGTTTTGAATGTCATGATCAGAGGTGATTCTGAATATTTGAATGCACTTTAATGAGCATAGAAAAACCATTAGAAAATGTAATCACTCATATTTGATGACTTGACCTTGGGACTTTGATAACAAGGGGTCTAATCATTTCGGTCTTAAGTGCTGGCAGGATTTGCTCGTGAAATCAATTGACCATTGCTTGCTCACTGAGAGGGGTAATCTTCCTTGGCAGAAGAGTATAAATTACAAAAATCCAGCAAGTTTCATAAGTAGGTTTAGAATGTTATCTCCCACGGACTTATGAAATATGAGATGCAGCTGAAAAGTGATCAAAGGATAATAGTCCTCAAAGAAGTTTGGAGCCAAGTAGCGCTTAGTAATTCGGCAAAGTTCTGTTCTGTACATGCTCATCTGCACTGAACATTGAGCTGCAAACCACTCTGCAGCAGCAAGGCTGTATATGCTGCCTTATTTTCATGGAAAAGTGTTTGAGATTGATAAAATAAGGCTTATGCACAATTTACATCCCATTTGCAACCTGTGTGGATTGGAACTTGTTCGTCCTGCTGTACGGGAAGACCTGCACTTTCACGGATAACATGTCTTGGTACAGGAGCCAGTAGAAGAAATAAAGGAGTGGGGTCTTAATGCCTTTTCCCACAAAGAAAAGATAGATATTTGTGCCTATCATACAAAAGCTATGTCCATATTCCTCATCATAGGTTTTGTTTCAGATCAAGCAGATGCTTAAGCTTGACTGTAGTTTCACCCATGTAAGTAACCACACTGAAGCCAGAGTATGCACTTATTTAAGTGCAGAACTTATCCCAAGTGACTTTAGATGTTTGAAAATTTAAGCCTCTCTTCCATCATCAATGGAGGCAGAGAAAGAAAGAGAGAGTTACAACTCCAGAGAGCACTTCCCTTATCCAAAGATAGATATTAAATACAACTGGAAGCAATTTTCTTCTGGAGGAACTGAATTTCCTCGTCATTAACTACAAAGAGAATCTATAGAAAAGAGTTTAGCATTTGGCTGGCTGTGGGTGAGATTCGTAGGACTCAGATTCACATATACAGCAAATTTCAGCCTTTTTGTATTCACTGACTCTTTAGGATGACAAATTTTAAGAAGCCAATAGTTAACTAAGGCATATGAATACAAGCAAGAGATGATCTCAGGTATTTCCAGCAGACTCTCCTATGGGAATGAAAGGGTCTCAAAATAAACGACTCCCCACTTGGAGTGAACAATGATATTTCAGTATGTAATCAGCAACAACATTTTCAAATACACGTATTAGAACTTTTTTAACAGTCTGGTATACTTAGTGGTAAAAGATGCAGACATGCCGTAACTGCTAAAACACATTGTCGTTGTTTTTGTGAGAAGGTGGAGGGGATTTCAAATTTAAAATCTGTTTTTAAAGTCCTCCCATCCAGTCTTAAAAGCCCCTCCCACAAACCTCTGAACACAAAGAAAGGCAGTTTTCTTGAAAGGCAATATGTTTAATTTCTTGGCTATATCCAGCAGTGAATCCTGCGCCATTTGATACTGTTTGTAAAATCCAATTAGAATCTTAACTGGAGAAATGATGGTTTATAGCTTCGAACTAAGTGAAATTTTGCAAAATCATACCCATACATACTCATTGATGTAAGCTTTTTTACATGGTAAATTTTTCCATAACCCAGAATGTTGAGTTTCAATCAAATCAGGCTGTATAAAATTTCCAGTTTAGATAGCAGAAGGCTGGAGTTGAATGGAATAATGACGAATTATCTGGCTTTGTTTTCTTTTTTTTTTTTAAAAAACACGTGGGAATGTTCTTTCAAACGAGTGGTCTGACAGGCAACCTCAATAAGTACATCTCAACAACTAAAATAAGTTCAGATCATACTTCATTCAAGCTGGGAAGCACCAACAGCACTGTGGAGGAAGGAAAAAAAAATCCCAATGTTCATTTCTCACAATGAGTTTCCAGTTCAAAGTGTCTGAAAGCTTTCCAATGATTTTGCTGAAAAGTATTGGAATTCAGGTCACACAATTCTCTGTAGGTGTAAAATGTTAGCCATGCAGTTCATGGACAATTCCCTGTTACGTTATGATTACTGAACACATTGTCTTTCATATATTTGTTCGCTACAATGATGATCACAGTATAAACAAATAGATTGATTTGATAGCCTTTTGTTCTGTATTCAATGAATGGCTTAAATAATACAGTAGGGGGCTATTGCTCTGTGTTGTTAACTGGGGATGAGAAAAATTGAAGGGAATTTAAACTGTAGCCTAAAATTCAGCACATCCAAACTAGGTTTTAGTATCTTCCCATCACCCATGAAAAATCCCAAATGCAAGGCAGACCCTGAAAGGGGAGACTAAAGGTGGTTGGCACCGGCACTGCGAGCACTTTCTCTAGTGACTCTTTTTGTGAAAGTTTGTTGTAGCACAGTGTTATGGTGTGATGGTGTTCTCAGGAGGCTGCTAGGGCCTATCAGAGAAAAATTACAGGAGAAACCCGCCCTCTGGCACATGCCTGTTCCTGGGAGCCACAGTGGCAGGTCCCGCACAGGGACTGGCAGGACTGGTTGCTCTGGCTTTACAGTGTTTTAGGTGAGAAAAGTGTCTCTTTTTGACTAAAACTTCAGCAAATTAGATAGAGAACGAAAATGAAATCTGGGGAGAAGTTACCTGCTCTCTTTGTCGATGTATTAACAGATCCATTCATCAAGCTCCATCACATTTTAGACAGTAGGGCTGTCGTACAGAGTTGCCAGTTTCTGTTCCACCTAATGATTTTTACTTTAGCACGAGTGAAATTGGTAATATCTTGAGTATTGGTACCTTGATACCAATGCCCAGCTACCTTCACATTGTCTGTTATATTGAGTGTTGTTATTTGATTTTACAACATCGTTGGGCTTTTACAGTTTTAAGTTGATATTTTCCATGCCCAGTGTGTGTCTGAGATACTGCCAGATTGTTCCAAGAACTTCTGAGAGTGTAAGGGAAAACTCTGTCTCTGTATTGTATCTTGGTAATCTTTTTCTTTCTGAAGTGCTTGCATTCCCCCAGGAGAAGGGGAAAAGGCTTGAAATTTGGCAGGAGGAGGCCTCTGAAGCAGGAATACACCGTTCACTGTGTCCAGGAAAATCTGCCCAAATTTGGCCAAGTTATAAGTCTTTGAAAAATGGTTTTTAGACTGCTGGCAGCAAAGGACTCTGAGTCCTCAGAGCGTGTTCCCCCCATGGAAGCAGGGGCTGAACACACATTTCCCTGCAATCCTGGGCATAGGATATATTGGGGTCATTGTGGGTCTCTCTGTGTGTTTCCTGCCTTCTTGCAGAGCTCACCATGCTCCTCCTCATTTGTTAACACTTAGGCATTGAAGGAGAGGGATGTGTGGAGGGGACAGTCAAAGAGACCTGGGGTGGAGAAGGGAGAAACACAGCAAGTTGGCAGAGGGCTGAGAGAAACCGGCAGGGAGGAGAAGACAAACCTGGGACAGTGACAGGCTGAAGAGGATGGGAAAGAAAGAAATAAACCTGGAGACACTCAGAGCTGCTCTGGAGAAGGCTCTGCTGCAGTGTTGGGAAGAGACCCCTAAACTCTTGGTACTAACAGTCTTCTGCTATCAGCTACAGTCTGAAAAACATGCTGGACAGACATAGTCTCTCCTGCAGCATGAGCTCTTGGAGGATGCTATTGCTTTCTGCTGGCCCTCACATCAGGGGTCTGGATAGGAAAGCAAGAGGTCCCACCTATCCTGGCCAACGTGGACAGAGGGTGCTCTAAGGTGCCATCTGTCTTCTGTGTGTTTCTTTCCTTTTTGGTTGAGGAATACTGATGCACAAAATGGCCTGAAAGAACATTTATTCAGGCCGTAAAGTCAAGCATTTCAGTACTAGAAAATGCTGCAAACACAGTTGCTGAGCAACCATAGGCCTGAACCTTAATTAGTGCACACACCTTAGGAGTCGACCATTAATTACATGGTCACATGCCATTTTTTTCCCCCACAAGTTACAAAAGATTAATTGGCTGAGCAGTCCTGAGCATGTTTTATACAGATTCCTTGGACCTTAGCCCAGCTGTTACCCAAGAGAGGTGTGCAGAGCACTTGGCCATGGGCTTGTTCTAGCAACCCAATCTGTGTGGATCACACAGGTAAGGGTTCATCCCACCGTGCTCATTTCAGTGCCAATCAGCCAGTTTCTGCTAAAACACTGTGTGGTATAAGGGGTTGTATAAGGGGTTGTCTTTAGTCATATTTTCTGATGGGTCTGTGAGGCTGTAGGTAGATTTGTTGTCCCAACAAACCCCTGTGAAAGCAGCTATTGGTTCTCTTGACACAAGAAGACCCTGGAGCTGCACTGGGAGCTATCTGGCTGGCATACCTTACTGCTCCCGCTGCCATACCAGGACAGGTAAGGGTTTGGCCAGAAGAGGGGCTGATCCCGTGGTATTTAAGTATATCCTCAGCCAACGGTTTGCCAGCAGCAGCTGGGTGAACTCAGCATGACCTAAAGGTCTGTCTGCAGAGCCAGGGGAGCTATTACACCCATGGTGCAGTATGTACTGAAGCAGATCAGCGTCAGAGTACTTGGCACCCAACTAGGTCAATCCTTCACGTGCTGTAGTACACAGTGTAAGTGCACTTAGAGGTGAGTGAAAGCATGGAACTGACAGATAAGAAGCTAAAATTTGATGTGTAGGGGGTAGGATGGGTTCTTCCCCACGGATACTAATCTTGTTTGGGCCCTCCGGTATTTGCATCACTAACTTCAGTGACTTAATCCATGCTTCTCTGAATCTTCTGAAGGCCTTTCTTCATTGCAGCTGCATCCTGTGTAAGAAACCTCAGTCTTGCTTGCTTGTGGTTGAGAAGGGCTTGTTATCAGATAGCACCCCTGTGTATAAAGCAAGCATGGTCACCAGCTCCTGATCACTCAGAAAGAGTATGTGCTATGAAGATGCCAAATCATCAGCTCTCTGCCTGTGGGTTTTCCATTAGTCAAATTCCCAGGTTTCAGCCAGATGAAAATTAATAAATGCATACACTCAGTTGCTCCTCTTCTGTAATCTCAGCCTGGTCCTGAGCTTCCTATTGCAACCCACCCTTGCATTGCTCCTGCTCCTGTTTCATGGGAGGTAAACCTTGCTCTGCCCTTTCTCCCAGGAGCTGCTCCACCCATGTGTCCTGCTTTCTACTGCTGCTGTATCATCACCTACAAATCATGTTATTGATGCTTATCTTGGCCACAGGTTACATCCTTTTTCCTTCCACCTTTTCAGTCTCACATCCAAAAGTAGGGGGAAGAAGGACAGCCAGTGCTGCTCTCGATCTCAGGTCTTAACCCGACCTCCCACAGTCCTTGACTCTTTCCTTACTTTACTCTCAAGGTAAATGGTGTACAAGAGATAAGGGTTTTCTTCCCTTTTGTCAAGGAAGCAAGAAAAAATATTTGCTACAGCTCAGCCTGGGGATGTCTTCTGTTTCACTCCCTCAGTAACTTCTCCAGTGATTGACTAGTTTCTTCCAAGTTTGGCAGTGGGATAGCTGCAAAGACAATCAACTTCCCACAAAAGTTATCCCTCCCCCCTCCCCCGTAACTGGGGACAGGAGTGACCACACTTCAAATGTCTGCAAGATTTTTTACTCCCCTTTAATCCTTACGTCTGATTTCTTTTCGGTTCAATGAAATAACACCCAGTGTGCTGCCAAAAAAACTTGAGGGATAAAGGCTCCACGGGGAATGGAGAATTTTGAAGATAAATGTGGAGGAAACAGAAAACCTTCATATAATGTAATTTTAAGCCCTTCAGTGGTGAGACAGAAATCCTAAGGCACGGCATTCTTCATTGTTTAGATGGTGGTATTTCTGGATGGAAAGAACATGCACCTTTATTATCAGTGATGAGACTGGCCATCTCAAGTTTTTAAAATAAATCTCTTTCTGTCACATTCTTCTGAAATGGTGCATATCCTTGAAGCATTTGTTTCTCTGGGAACATGAGGTACCGCCAGAAAACTACTTAGATCATTTATTACTCCTGAATATTTAGAAATCGTTAACCTTTACACACTCCACCCAAGGAAACACTGGGAGAGGCTGTAGCATTTTTTTAACGCTTTCACTTCTTTCCCTCCTTTTTAACGTCTCATCCTGTTGCATATCTGCTTATGACCAGGCAGTTTTGTGTGTGTTTTATGGTCTGGGTGATTCTACAGAGGTACAAGAATAAGGAAGACACATTTTTGCTTAGAGGCAGAGACATCTGTGTGGAAGACTGTTTCCACTCTTTAAAGCATTAACGTACCCAGATGTTACCAGAAATGGTGAACAGGTCCAGCTAAAACGCAAAACAGATGGGATCTTTGCCCCAAACTCTTCTAGGGTCAAAGGCCAAGTCTATTCCCTGTTCTGTTTTTTCATGTGAAATCAGAAATGGAAATAATAAAACATCTCAAGAAGCTTTTCCCTCTATTTCTAATAGACAAAACTTGGAGACAGATTTAAGCCAAATAAACCCCCTATAGAGTTAAGCTTTCCCACTGGCTGATGAGCAGTGGAAGACAAAAGAGGGCTGGGTGAACAGCTCCTTATTTCCTGGACCTGAATCTGGAGATCATTCCCAGATGCACCCAGTTCCCGGCACCGCACAGCTGGATCCTACTTGTCACATGCCCAGTGTGAAGTGGCACTGCGTGCAGCTCAGCCGCAGTCGCAGCCTGCAATGCATTAGAGGCTGATGTTTGCTCTTTGGTCCTACCTTCAGGCCACACAAGGATCAAGCCAAAGGAAACATCCCTTCTCTCTTTCATCCCTCACATGAGGTATTAGGAAGAGAAAAGCAGTATATTCTTGGGAAAGACCTGGTTTTGAGAGGGCATTGCTATTTATTTGAATTTTTTTCAGGCATGTGATTTCAAAAAATAGGTAAGTGGGGCCAGGTAAATTCCTTGGGGTGCTGTTTTGTGTTGTGCAAAACTTTTTGTGAATTAAACCTGAAATCTAGCAAACAGTTTCAGCCAAAGACAAAGAGAGAAATCCTGAGAAATTGCAGTCAATGCAGTGTGATGATTTCAAAGTGAAACAGCTCAACTTTTCAGTTTGAAACATTTGTTTTTGTTTTGAGGTTTTCCTGCCTGCAATAAATAAAAAGGGGTGAAAAGTTTAAACACAAAAAAATGAAGTGTTTTGTTTCAGGTCGAACCAAACACTTTGCTTGATCCAAAGAGGAATTTTAGGGTTTTATTGTTTTACTAAGAAAATACAGTTTCATTTCCTGTCAACCCAAAAGATTTTTTATAATCGTAGGCTTGCTGTGCTGAATTCACAAACCAGTTATTCCTACTGCTCTTCAGGAAAAAGTCTCGGGAATTATTTTTTTTCTGGGAAGTGAGGTGAAGTTTCACAGAACAGTGGATGTGTGTATGGGAAGGTGATAAGGGAGCGGAGCTGAAGACGAAAACTAGCGATTCATGAAGGTCCAAATAGTGTTGTAAGTATGGGATTATGGCTGACCAGGTCTTGAAGTCAACCTGGATAGTTATTGTTTTACTGCAGAATAGCAGCTGTGGGGCTGGGCTCCTTTTGCACAGCCCAGCTGCAGGCCAGCTGATGAGCACTGCTGCTCTGCTCAGGCTGCTTGTGCCACAACCCCTATGGGAAGAATAGAGCTGTGCCCTGTGTGCAGGCAGCTGCTGGTGCTTGTGGCCCCACTGCCACTAGCACCTGGGCTGTGTCCTTGACCCGCTCCCGACTTTAGCTGGGCACCCAATGGAGCGTGTTGTCTTACTGAGCACGTGGCTTTGGCCCCCAAAAAGCGGGATGGCTGAGGTGCAGCCTATGTGGTGTGCAGATGTGTGTGGGTCTGTGGGAAACAACTGTATATTGTGGTTAGTTGTTTTAGTTGGCCTAATCAGCAGCTACAAAGTTAACACTTCCACATTAATATCTATTGGGGCAGAAGTCCCTGCAGGCTGTGGCCTCTGCAGACGTGGTAAAGTTAAATGCAGCTCCATCCCTAAAAGAAAGTGCCACAATCTCTCCCCACAATTGATAATCTGAGTAAATGTATCAGTGGGCACCGATTGTAGCAGGATCCTCTGGCCAGCTGGGGAAAAATACCATTAAGGAAAAGCCTGGCTGTGGGACTGTACTGCAGACCAAATGCATCTCAAAGCTCACTTTCAGCTGATTAAGTATTTGGGATTATGCATTATCCTGTAGGGCACAGAGAATGGCATACTTCTCAAGTGAATTCAGCCGGCGGCATTGTAATTAAGCTAATTACACCATAGCCTTCAGTTAGGGTAACGAGTTGCTGTTATGCTTGTGTGCATTATGCAGCACTGTAATACATGCCATGGTATTTCTGCATGTGTGTAACCCATGCTTTCCTCTTGCTGTACTTCTACATGATGGTCCAATGGCAGGAATGTTACTAACTTCATAAGCTCCTTCTCATTTATTTTACCCCTGCCAAATTGTCAGCCAAACCTGGGAAGGAAATGGACAATTTTTGTAGCCCTACCTCTAGTAGCAAGAATGTGTGTTACTCTATGTACGTGTGTGTGTGTGTCCCACACAAAATCCTGTCCACGGAAGGAGCCGGGGCCATCATATTGCATGGACAGTGTCCCCACCACATCAGCTAAGAGGAACCTTTCCCCCAGCCAAGCACAGTGCCGAGCTTGTCTCAACTGGAAGCCAAATTTTGTCTATCTATCTCACAAATTACTGTGTTAAAGAAATCTTTATGGACTGAGATGTTGGTAAACAAGAGCTTGCTGATCTGATGATTCACTACCTTCTTACGCACTTTAAGAGCAAATTTCTCCACCCTCCTACGGCTGTGGGGAACCGCAGACACGGTGGAACCGGTGCCCTCCTGCGGGCGGCCAGCATCCCCCCCAAAGTGTTCAGGGCTCCAGACGGCATTTTACGTGGCAGCAGAGGTCAGGGAAAAATACAATGTGTGACTGTTCATCAAGACAGGGAAGGGATCTTCAGAAAGGCCTCAGAAGTGTCCAAAGCACGTTCAAGAGCCATCCTCTGTGAGCCTTGCAGGAACAGCCAAGGCTGTGGCACAGTGGAGGGGAAGGCAGCCAAGTGCTGCTGGGCAGGCGGGCAGGGAGGTTTTGTGGGCAGGGAAGGGCGAGGCAGGCAGGCTGAGCTGTGAGACGAGGCTGGCCGCGGGTTCCCTCTGTGATCTCCAGCAAGCGTCTCACGTTTTGTGTGCTCCAGTTTTCCTCTCCGGCAAAGGGGAAGATCTACTGTGCTTCATTTCACCACAGGCATTGTGAAGCTTCATTCACAGAGGTCCTACTGTAAACCCCCTTGTAAACTACCCAAATGGACACTGGCACATGCAATTGGCTTTTACAACTTCAGCATGCTAACTCCGGAGGGGGAAGCCCTGTGAATATATGCTCTGTCTGTTCAGCTTCACATTGGATCTCTGTGATAAAGCAAGCTGCACATGATACTTGCTGGTTCTTGAAAGCAGTATAGTCACATCAGTGTGGCACTGAGCCTAGCTAATTAGCCCTTCTTGGCAGGTCTAATTAGGCTGGGCAGGGAGCCACGCTGATAGAGCTGTGCTTCCATGGGTTTCAGCTCTTGCTTGGTCCCAGTCAGCACGGATATCTGCATAGTATCCATGCCTTGCTCCAGACATACCACCAGTGCTTCCCAGGAGCCAAGGACCCTGGCAACAAAACCCATGGAGAGGCCAGCTGAGGACTGAGGAGAATAGCTGGAGCTGGCGGGCTGAAAGGCTGCTTCTTTCTCCTAAGACAAATTTTTGGAAGAAAAAAATGTCATGCAGACTTTTCGTTGCTTTTTTGACTCACTGTCATGATCTTTGAAAATACCCCGCACCCTAGGGTCCTGGATAAGGTCAGACACTTTTGTGCTCTGCTCAAACCCTTTGTGAGACAGAGGCAGTGACTCCGAGGGGAAAAGCCACAGGAAAGCTCCAGCTGGGGTCTCCTGGTGGATGTAAATCTTAATAATAAAACGAGTCTGTGCATTCCCTTCCCATCCCTTAGCATGAGCTGTGCCCCTTTTGGATTGAGGTTTAGATGGATCTCAGTTCATTATCACCTGAGGGTTAGTCTTTACTTGGCTGTATCCACCGCTGTGGCACAGAGCCCAGAAGGCCCCCGTGTGCTCCTTGTGGTCAGCCTAACCCAAGGGGTGCAAAAACCAAGGGCAAGAAATGAAAGCTGTGTTCCTCCAATCATGATGAGCTCTGCCACAGGGGGCAGCCAGAGGCAAACTTGTCAAAAATGGTTGGAGGAGAAGTGAGGAGGTGGATACCAAGCCGCAGCTAGCAGTGGAGGCAGGAATCCAGATGGCCACCTTCCTAGATCAACATTGCAGACATGAGAATCGAAAGGAGAAACTGTCACAAAAGTAAACAGCGTAAGAGAGAGGGCCATAATGCTTGGACTGGCCACTGTCCAGGTGTCCACCCTCTTATCACACAACTTACTGCGGTCAAACACGGGAGCAGACCCCGAGCATCTGTGCCCAAAGCACCTAATGAGTGTTTGCACGGCGAACAGAGTGGGAGGCTGCGGTGGCGCAGGGGAGAGGAGTGGAAAGCAGGCTTTCAAGCACGTGGCAGGCTGCCTGGCCAGCACAGCGTGCGGCAGGAGGGGAAAGACATGAAACAAAAGCCTTCCTGCAGGAGCAAAGAGAAAAGACCCACTGCTGACAGAAATGAAACAACACAGCCTGCTGTGGAGGCCAGAGCTCCTGGGGCAGGCGAGGCCAATAGTTGTAAAAACAGAGTTTTGAAGTAGGAAATGTAACATGACTACAAATTGCCTCGCTTCCCCCCTCCAGCCCCCAGCTCCCACTGCATGTAACGGGACTCTGAGCAGCCAGGCAGCGAGTTGGCAGCAGGATCGGCAGGAGCTCCTGCCTGTGCTGGTGTGGGACACCCACCGGAGAACTTGGCACCCCCACCCTTCTGACCTCTTCCCAAAACACAGGACTGCACCAAACAGAAATATTCCCAACACTAGTATTCCCCCCCGCAGTGGGGAAGCTGGGTTTTTTTGGAGTCTATCTGCCAAAACCAACAATAATATGGTGCCATTAATTCCCACCAGGCCCTACTCACAATGGCCAAACTGGACAGATAATTTACAACTGATATATCTGTTGTGGAGACAGGACACAGGCATTTTTACCAACAGGTCATCTAAGCCCCGGAGCACAGTCAAAACACATATTGAAAAACACGTTTTCCTCCTGTTTCCATCCTGGCTGTGCCACAGCTTTTGGCTGGGCAGCAGGATGGTGGAGGACTGTAAGTTTTGCAGTTGCAGCTCTGGATATTGCTTAATCTTCTTCTTCTGTTTTAGTGGGTATTTTAATCAAAATATTTGCTGTGAATGGGAAGCAAAGAAAAGAAAAGATGACTGGAAAGGGTTTCTGCTGTACTGTTTACACCATTTGCACTTTCTCCAGAGCCACAGAAGTTAGAGATGGAAAAGACATATTAAGTCATTGGAGGCAAACTTTTCCAAGGCTTTTAAATCACTTACCATTCTGACAAATGACCTCCAGAGAAACTCTGTGTGGCAATTTCAGCTAATGCAGCCCACCAATGTCTTTTCCATTCCTTGGCTGGAGGTTACCATCTCCACAGCAGAGTCAGCAGAAGGGGACCTGTGCCTGTGCCTCAGCAGCGCCAGTTAAGAAATCGGGTGATGAACAATGACTGCTGAAGTGGAGTCAACCTCATGCTGTCGACATCACTGGTGAGAAGCAAGTGCCAAGAGAGGGGCATGGAGGAGGAGTAGGAGAACTTAGACTGGCCTTCTCCTCTGTGTCTGCCAGAGCTTGCTGAGGCTTTAATTCCCGTGTAAAAAGTGACCTGTGGTGCAATGCAGCATCCTCAGAGGTTTGATTCTACAGTGAAATCACTCAAGGCCAGGTCTGTAAAGGAAATTGGGTGCATACATAAGCAGGTAGGAATCAAGGAGGACTTATAAAAATGCCTGTCAGGCTAGATGGTCTACTATCATTAAAATGCAGAGGAGGCAGACACTGAAAGAGAAAAGCAATGCAGCTTGTATTTTCTAGAGTAGAATAATTTAGAAGCTGTTTAGCAGCTTTTTCTCATTTTCTCCTTCCTCTTAAATTTATCCTTATTCTTCTTCATTCCCTCTTTCCTGGGATTTCCCCTCCTCAAAGCCTGCTTCTTTTTTTTTCAAAGCATATTTTGTTTCAACATGGAAGTTCACTGTTCATTGAAATAAAACAAAGATGCCCCAGGGATATTATTGACCGAATCCCGCCTTGTATTTCTAACATCATGATTTTGGAAAGAAAAACAGTGCTGCATGGCTGATGAGATTGCTGTGTATTTGTTGAATATCTGAGCTATTCAGATGCCGTCTCAGACCAAGAAGATCCAGTCAGTCCTCTGCTTTCATGGTCTGGGAAAGGCCATCCTGACAGGAGACTTTCAGCTTAAGGGTGAGCTGACCGGTTAACGTGGGATGTGTTTCAGCTGACCTTGGCAGTCACTGAGACATTGAGATTTGGCTGAATATTCTGCTTCAGTGGAGTTACCTGTCTCTACTGGTAACTCCAGCAGATGATTTGTACACATATTTTAGACTTCTTTAACTATATGAATCTCCTTCTTCAGAAGAAGCGTCCCTTTCAGCTCATTTCCTCTTCCATATGTAGATCTTACATCTCAGAAGGCATGCAAAGAACAAATGCACTTAAAGAAGGTGAAGTACGTGGTTATTACTACAGGGAGGCTGTATAAATATTTTCAGACTATGCCAGTGTGAAGACTGAAATTTTCCACCCAGTGCCTATATAGGTAAGTCACCTGTGGCACAGAGATCTCTAGTAGTGTCCTGTCCCTGTGAAACCTTGGAAGGAGCCAGTCATGGAAGTGGCAATATTATCTGACCACTGGGACAGGAGAACAGACCCATGTGATCCAGAGGTGCCTGAACACGGACTTCACAGCTAAGCAAGGGATAGTGTAATGAGTGCACAACAATTCAGTGCCCCATGCTATGAGAGAATGATATTAATCCCAAGGAAGCATGGAATCTTTTTTTTTTTTTTTCTGATCTTGCTCTTGCTATAGAGGGTGAAGCTCTGGCCCATAAATGTTTTCACTGACTTGCAAATGTGTTTTCCCTCTGTCCCCAGTTCAGCTGTGCTGCTTATTGCTTGAGCAATGTGAGAGACAAGAAGCCACGGCCCTTACTGTGTCCTGAACTGATTTTGTGTGGTCAATTTGTTGACCTGAACCCCCAGGTTCTGAGGGCCCTGGGGGAAAATGCTTCTTCTGATTCTCTTTGTTCAGAGGACTCTGGTTTAGCAGGCCTGGGAAATTAAATTGGTGGGATAGAGAGAACTGGAGGAAGAGTGGAAGAGAAAGGGTGAGTGAGTACAAATTATCTCATTATGAACTTTCCATGAAATAGCAAGGGTAAAGTCGGGGTGGGACGATGTTAATTTACGGCTGAATGTTGTTATTGCAGCCCTTCTTCAACCAGTCATGTTACGGGAAGATAAATAAAGCCCAAGCCAAATCTTCCCCTGGGCTAAGTTTGGAGATTTATGTGCAACTTATATTCAGCCTGATAATTCCATGGTGCCACTGACCGAAGGCCTTCACTTGCAGGGTAGGATGTTGTTAAAGGCACTGATATTCGGAACTGGAGCACAGCAGGACGCTGCCTGATGAGGTTGTTACTAAATTTCAGTGGCCAAAAGCAACTTGTTGATCTCTGTGAATGTGCTGCTTGCAGCACTGGGTACGGGGCTATCTCACAGTACAGCAAACATGAGGCTTTTTTTTTTTTTTGTCAGTGACCATGCAGAAAAGCCAGGCTATGTTTGCTCAGCTAGAAAATGCTTACACTAGCTTATTTTTCCCCCTTGAAACTCAACTTTCCTAATTCTGTGTGGGAGGGCTTTTTTCCAGGCGTTTTAAAGTAATATCAGTATTATGGCTAATGAGGCAGTGGAAAGCAAGCTGGCCCATTCACTGTAGCTAATGACTCCATTCCCGTGAGCCTAATCAAAGATTTGTACATTTAATTGCTGTCAAGTCAGCTCTAGCCACCTGCCATTTCTGCCACACCTGAGCTCTCTTCTCCATAGTCTGTGATTCTAAATGAATCCATCTCTTTTTCTAAGGGAAGGAAAACAGAGCTGCCAAGCAACCCTGAAATGGTGCTTTACCCTTAGAGCTAAGATCAAACAGTCTGTGTTGTCACTGAGCAATATGTATGTTAACTGACTGTGGCACAGATTTTTCAAAAATTTATTAGCCTCGTGTTGGAGGTCAGGGATGTGAGAAATACACCCTTGTCTGGACATGTCCTGGACTTGAGACAGGCTTCTGTCAGAGGCGAAAGTGATTTTTGTTGGCTCACCACTGATGAAGTTGAACGACATAGATTTTTGGTTTTCTCTGATGGAAAATACCACTGAAACCATTATTCCACTCCTGCAGTGGGCTGGTGTAGTATTTTGACCAACCTTTGTCCTCAGCATCATGATTCCTAAACATCCTGCCTTCTCCGTAGGGAATTGATGCAGGAAATGTTCTGGGGCCATGTTCACTTGAATGTAAGAGATAACTCCTGCTCATTGTTCCAGGAAAAAAAAAAAAAAAGGGGAAACGCCCAGTTGCTACTTACATATTGTGGAAAGAAAATGTTCTTTGTGATCCTGGGTGGATCAACTTACCTCTGTCCAGGCAAGGGTGACTCCTAAGAGTCAAATATCTAACGCCATGCATTTCTTCAAACATATTTCCAGAGAGATTTTTAAAGTTGTTAGGAAATATGTACTCTATGGTCATACTAAAACACTTTTGGTTTTTAGATAGCTTCACTTTTTAGATGGTTTCCTAGTGAAACGAGAATTATGGGATCATGTGGTCTGATCAGTCTGTCTGATCATTTCTTACTAATCAATTTTCTATTCTTGGCCAGGTTAAATACTAGATAACAAAGGAAGACAAATGTTAGAGAGATTACATTACTGTTTCAAGAACATAAGTATCCAGGTGGAGCAGTAGAACTCCACAAATAACTCCTATAAATGTCCCAAGTAAAGGAAGCCTGGCGAGTGAATTCATATGTTGTCAGCAAAAGAAGAGCCAGCCACAGTGATAGTCTTAGTTGGAGATTACCATAAACCACAAAACACAGATCTGTGGACTATGAGGCAACATTGATATCCATTCTCACAGAACTGCTTGGTTTCCTTTCTCAAACCGCCACAGAAAGCAAAGACACCATTAAGATCTTCGACTGAATACGATGAGTTTTTTTGCAAGCAGATTGATCTGAATGCAAGCTGAAGGTCTTTTGCCCCATTGTGACAATGTGTATTATAATAGCTTTTAATACAATCTACTTCAGTTTTAGGAGCTCTTCCTCTGCCAGAAGAGTTTAATTGGCCATGAAGTCCTGTGAGCTTTTGCATTGTGAGCTGACAGATGCATAGATTAACTTAGCAGCAAAACCGAAGAATAAATTAAAGGGTCTGAAAACAATTAAAGGGTCTGTAGCTATTTGTATCAGTCTGAGAGCTTGGAGCTCAATTCTGGTGCTTATTCTGCTATATGGCTAACCACTGTTGTACTTTACTGCAGTGCAAACTTAAAAGGAACTTAACTTTTTGGCCATTTCTGTGATAATATGTTTAAAATTTCTGCTCAGAATATCCTCCAGTGTCTTCAGAAAAACACGCTGCCATGTGGGAAGGCACCTCTTTCCTTTCCCCTGAGTTGTCAGATAACAAGAGATTCACATGCACATGGAGCCGAGCCAGATGCAAAGGTCAACTGGGGTGCCGCAGGGCTAAATTCTGCCATGCCTGATACCTAGGCTAGCCATGTGAGCCACCTCCTAAAGGTATAAACCCCTTGGTTTATATGCTTTCCTGTGTTACTGAAACAGACCAGGAAAGGAAGAGGACAGTAACTGTTTGCATTAATGGCTGAAGCATCTTACTAGACATGGGAGAGCCACGTTCAAGTCCATGCACTACCAAAGAAGATTTCAAAAGGTTTCCATTTTCCAGGAATAATGATAAACTTGAGGTTAGAGGTTCTTGCTCCCTGCCTCAGTCATGCATTCCTTGCACACAGCATGCTCAAAGCCGTCCTATATCTCGATGGTTTAAGCCTTTCTTTGAAAAGGTGCATTGAGGCTTCAATTTACTTTTGCTTTGCCACATTCAGGGTGAGATTTCTAGCCAGGTAAATAGAGCATATAAGAAAGGGATAAGGTAGGTGACACTTTTCCTTCAGTGGCATTCTGAGCAGCTGCCACTGAATCTTGCACAGGCTCCAACCTAGTCAGCCTGTGGGAAGGATGTCTAGAATGTGCCTCACTGACTCAGTAACCCTGGGGAAACAGAAGAACCTCTAGCTCTTGGCTGCCAGTTGAGCTTAGGCTGAGAGAGGTCTTGAGATGCTCCAGCAGGAGCTTTGCTTTTGCCTGTGCCTTTCTGGGATTGGCGTACGAGCAGCCACATGCTTACCACACAAGAGCTGGGCTCCCTGCTCCTGAGTCAATGGTTCCCAGCAATGCTACCAAAGGTGGAGCTGACCCATGAAATTGAACACTGCAGTTCCTCCTAGTGCATGCAAGGCCATAGCGTTTGCAATGCTGCTGCAATGTAATAATGACAGCGTTGATGAGAAGGCATGGTTTCACATATTCAGTTGCAGGACAAAGGTCTGACCTTTCACAGAACTGTCTTGCAAAACTTATTACCACATGTCCCAAAACCCAAGAGCTTTGTGGGATTCATAGAAGGACTAGACAGGCATCTTGTGTAACTGGGAGCCCTCCAGTTCTCTTCTCCTGGTCTGTTTGTGGAGTGCATAGGTGTGGAGCTATTCAGGACTTTGGGATGAGTGCAGTAGTGTTCATAGGAGCAGCTTCCCCAATTATAGAGGGCGGGCACAGAGCTGGACAGAGGCTGTAAGCAGATTCAGGCCCTGCTCCTTTTCCACAAGACACATCAACTCCAGCCATTAATTAATATACTAAAGTCAGAACACGGCACCACCTTGGCCTTTCTGAGGAGGCCTGAGCACTGGGAAAAGGGTCATGCCATCAGCACCTGGGGTATGGGTAAAGAATCTGTTACTTTCTCCGGTGTCATCTCCAGGAAATCTGTCCCTAGAGTCTCATTCCTGGTTGCCCTTGTCTTCATAAAGTGTCATAAGTGGGAATATAGAATATGTAAATATCCTGAGGTAGCAGTGAAGACCTTCATGGAAGGAATATATGAAACAGCCTAAATGAACTTCTGTCTTGCTGATTTGGGAGATAACTGCCTCTGGATGGGGGTTTCCTTCAGGGGTGAGCTCCTGAACCAGAGAAACATAGGCCTGACTTGGAGTTGCCACACATGTCCTCCCAGATGTGTTCAGCCTATTCTACGCTCAGATTTCTCAGAAGGTGATTAGGGCATTCAGGAGAAATGGGGGTGGGCTTCTTCCCCCACTGAGGCCCTGGTCAGTTGGACACATTCTCCCCTGCTTCTCCAAAGCAGTGTAGGACTAACTGCAGAAGGAAGTAATACAGCTCCAGAGGGTACTCCTTGAGTCAGAGGAGGTCAACAGTGGCTTGTGAGGGTGGGCAAAGTCAGCAGCGAACACCAGTGATAGGATGGATTGTACCTTGTCCTCACTTGGACCCTCATACACCTCTCTGCACATGCTTTCCTGCTGCAACCTGCAGAGCTGGGGATTTTTGTCCTGAACAGTTATCAAACTTTTTAAAAATTATATACACTGACTCAGCTCTTTATAAGTAGTTTTGTTATTCTTTTTGCTGCTTTGGCCGTGCTTGTCTTCCACTTGACACCATTGTCAGTGCTGAAGACAAGTATGCATTTGTTTTGGTTTCCTCCTTAGTGTACACATAACTTACAATGGGAAAGCCTGGAAAGTCTGCAGGATAACCTCCATAGATAGCTAAATCCATTCTTAATGGCAATGAAAACACAGCATTCTAATCAGGAGGGAGAGTGTATTTTCAAATGTAGTCCAAAAATGCTTTCTTGGACAGTAATACAGTACCATAGTTTTTGTTCCTCTCTTGGCAAGGGGTTCAGATTTCTCCCTGGGGTCTAGAAGTTGGAAATCACAAACCACTTGCCGTAATATCACAAACATGTCAAAGTATAGCTCGGTTCTCTCAAATTACGGGAGCATATCCTCACAGTCAGCTGTTTCTGAAGCACCACCTGAAGCACTGCAGGAAATCGATGAGGGAACAACAGGGCAACCAGCTCTTAGATGAGAAAACCAGGGATCTTCAGCCTAGAGATGATTGGAACCACAGCTTTCTTTAATTGGAGTTGAAAAGACGGTATTATCAAGAGAGTGGATCCTTGGAACACGAAAGCAACTTTATTAGCTCTTCTACAGTGACATTCAAATGGTAATTTAACCTTTGTCTGAGAGAATAGATTAAAGGAAGAACTCAGAGCAGTCTTTTCTTTATTTTCTTCAGTTACTCCTAGCTCTTGTACTTGCATTTCTGCCTCTGTCTTCAGAGCTATGGAAACCAAAGCTTTCAGAAAGTTAATTCCTCTCCCCCTCCTCCTTTTCCCCTGTACTTTAGACACCTGCCTGCTTTTCTCTTAGGAGAGTTTAGGGCTGGCAAATGCTGCCGCAGGTAAGAATGAGGATGAAGTCACGGTGGGTGGAAGGGGCAGGGCATGTGACAGTCCAGGTCTATTTTCTCAGCTTTTCAGCCTACTGTCAATATTTCAAATAGCTGGTTTTACTCTTGCTTACCTGGAAAGCTTCCACTGAAATTGCAGTTTCTACGAAATCTTAATTTTCCGTGACTCTTTTTCTGTATGTCTCCTTCAGGAAAATACACCTCTGTTCTTTGGTTTTTATTTTTTTAGAAATGTTCCATTAAACTGCCTTTGCATTTTGAGAGCTGTAGCTGGTATCAAGGGAGCCCTTGCAAACACATTATATGAAGCATAGTTTGTCTATGAAGTTAAATTCAATGAGGAAAAAGAACAACAAAAGGCAGTGGAGTATCAAGATCTTGCCAAGGCACTGAGTGTAACTTCAGTTGAATTGACCATCAGTGAAATGCATTGACATACAGAATGAAATTTTTGGATTTCAAAATAGCCAAACACTTTCTTTTCATTTACAACATTGAAACACCTTTGTATCCCATTTAAGAAAAAATCCGTGGGGAACTTGAGATTCTTTAAATGATGTTAACACTTTAACTTTCATTCCAATTAGAGACAAAACAAATATGGAGTTTTCCATGGAGAAAACAATCTGAGTTTCTCTTCACTTTGTGAGTTATTCGAATCACAGAATACCAAGTTGGAAGGGACCTTAAGGATCATCTGGTTTCTTGGGAAAACCACTGTCTAGATAAGATGGCCCAGCATCCCGTCCAGATGAATCTTAACTGTGATCGATGTTGGGGAATCCACCACTTCCCTGGGGAGATTATTCCAATGGCTGATTGTTCTCACTGTGAAAAATTTTCCTCCTGTGTCCAATTGGAATCTCCCCAGGAGTAACTTGTATCCATTACCCCTGGTCTTGTCCATGTGACTCCTTGTAAAAAGGGAGGCTCCATCTTCCTTGTAGCCACCCTTTAAACACTGGAACATGGTGATAAGGTCTCCCTTAAGCCTTCTTTTCTCAAGGCTTAACAAACCCTATTCTCTCAGCCTTTTCCCATATGGCAGGCTTCCCAGTTCTTCAGTCATCTTTGTGGCCCTTCTCCGGACTCTCTCCATCCTGTCCACATCTTTTTTGTACAGCGGGGACCAAAACTGAACACCGTATTCCAGGTGTGGCCTGACAAGCACTGAGTAGAGTGGGATAACGACTTCTTTGTCTCTGCTGGTGATGCCTTTGTTGATCCGTTTGTCTTTGACTTGTATATGAACATTTAACACTCATGAAAACTCATTAGAAACCAGTGATGTCCAAGGCTCTGCAGGACATATGCAGGAAGCTGCACACGGAGAGTATCTTACTGGCCATGGAGAGATAGTCCCCATCTTCAGCCCAGGTTTGCATTACTGCCACCAAAGGACAATCTGCCTGTGGTGAGTAAGGGGGCAGAATTTATGACATACAATATCTTTGCAATAGCAATCGGTGGAGTACATTTATTCAGAGCAATTTCATTTCAAACCTAACACAATGTTGCAGCGGAGAAACAGAGTATTTCCCTGCAGATCACAGAATCATAGAATCATTTAGGTTGGAAAAGACCTTTAAGATCATTGAGTCCAACCAGGCTACTCCCAAACAGACACTATGGCCAACTCTCAGTGGATTAGTTTGGCTGGGTGTATCAAATGAGCTGATATCTAGCCAATTCCTTGCAGAAAGCACCCGTTTCTCAAATATCACCAGAATTATGTGGTGCTTCTTTTTATGGCAATCCAACAAAGAAGCTAAGGGCAGAGTAACCATATGGATATGCCAGAAGGGCTTCTGAGGGGACATCACTGAATGGCCTCTGCCTTTCTTCTCCTAGCTCCAATATGAATCACAATATGATTTTCTCTCTAGATGAGGTTTCAGCCAGTTTGAGGCAGACACTGGATGTTCATAACTCTAGCTCTAAAGCTGAAATTAATTTACTAGGGGAAAAAAAATGGTCTTCATGAGAAAGGTTGGGAAATTTTAGCAATTATATCCCCCCTGCCCCCCTTTCCACCACCACTTACACATGCAAGAATGCAAACATGTATTGTAGAGTTGGTCTAGCCAGGACAGTACAAGGATATAAATGAGTGAAGGATTGAGGTGTCCTTTAGTAGAGAACTGTTAAATATGAGAAGTGGGCAATCTTTGTGTATACACATCCTTCCTAAGCACATTGATAATCTTTCATGATGAGAAGGAAATGTTTCACCTCAGAATTGTTTTCAAACCCATTTACTATAGTTTTTATTCTGGCAATAAATCTCCAGTTTCTTGGCCAATACACTTCTTTTCCTCCCCAAAAGAATGGTCTCGTTTCATTATTATTTGTTATTATTGTTACTAGTGTTAACTTGAGGAGGGGAGTGTAAATACGTATCAACCCCTCAACAGATAATTTCTCAGTGTCAGCTGAGTCCCAGCTATGCTCTACAAAATGACATAGATAGAGCTAGGAGCACCTCTCACAGGCTAGGTTTGTAGCAGCAAACCTAGGAGAGCTGTCAAACCTCTGCCTCCACATATGCTCTCTGACCACGTCTTCCCCCCATTTTGGAGTAGGGCTTAGCTGAACACACCAATCCCTCTCCCCTCCAACATGCTTGGTGCCATGGGGACTTCCGCAATAGCACCAAGCACAGGTTAGATAAAGCCATTGAGAGCTGGAGGGTCCACTTGCCATTTCACACAACCAAGTTTTCTATTTACTTCCTGTAGCTCAGAAATCTTGAAAACCTGATGCACACAAATAAAGCCAACAGTGGGATTTATGGCTGAATATAATGAATATTGTAAACAATTGTTTAGCTCTGGACCATATTTATCTTACTTAACCTAGCTAATCCTAGATTTGTCTGACACAGCTAATAGTAGGATGTATCTGTGTGCATGTGTGCCCCAAGGAAAAGAAACCTCAGTTGAAAGTGAATTGCCATTTTCTATTGGCTTTTTGACTCAATGATTGTTTGGATTTAAAAACCAATCTAAGTGTGGAAAGGCTATGTAAACACATTGGTAAACTGATAGGGTATAAAATTCATAGAAATGCCAGGAGAATTCAGAGGGGAAATTTACAGGTATAAATTTGGTGTGACACGAGTGATACAGAATTACAAGGCAAGCTAGTTGCCCTAAAAATACAGTATCTTACACTGACTTGTTTTGAATGAGCTCTGCTGTTAAATGAAGTGAAGCCTTTGATATGTGGATTGCTGATGTATAGCAAAAAAAATAACTAGCCCAGCCTTGCAACCAGACTGTGATACCTTTTTTCTAGATGAGTAACACTTCACCGTTTGCATGCCTTGAATATGGCTATCAATCTGTATCACAGTGTTATTTAGTTATACAGAATAAAACAGTCAGGTTTTGTTTCACCAGGTAAGTGACAGTACTTTGTTGAGAAATTTTTGCTTCGGATGTCCCTGTTTTTCAGAGGACCAGCAAAGCACTCAATTCCCCTGGAAACATAGAGGTGGCAGCCAACAGCCCTGTGAACCAAGTTTCTGCTGTCTGAGGGGGTTATGCTTTAAGGCTTGTGGCTGGAGCCACAAGAGGATTAAGAGGCTGCATGCAAAACTATGACTCTCAAATGCCCAGATGTACTGCCACTGAACCCTGGCAGCACCTGCAAACCCCAGGGACCTTTGTGCTCAACAGTGAAGTTCCCCACATGCCTCAGATTCTACTTCTGCACACAGGAGCGTTTCAGCCTTTCTAGATCTCCCTGTTCAGAAAGAGTAAGGTGCCTTGGGGAAGGGACATGAGGGAAGGGACATGAAGTGGAGCTGCAGGAGATGGGTCAGAGCTGTCCATGTCTGAGTCTGAGACTATGTAGAGCTGCCTTCTAAAATGAAGACTAGTGATATGGTCAAAAGGAAAAGAGCAACAGCAACAAAGGCGGGCGCTGAAGCAGGCTGCAGTAGGCAGTTTGGATTTTGTCTCTGATTTCAGCCATTATTTAATCAAATGGGTCCAAACTATCTCCAGCACAGTTCTGACTGGATACATTCAAAACCTCTCTGTCTTGACTGCAGAGGTATCGCCTCAGGGTCTGACTTGCTTGTTCTCTCCAGTCCTGTGTTCTCTGACCTCCAGCCCATCTTGTCAGTGGGATGAGCAGGGTTTACTGAAGTGCTGTGGGCTCAGCATGAGTGGTAATGGCAGCTTGGTGAGTGCTGGCTCTCCCCTCCTACTGAGTCCCGCAGCAGACTGCTGCTGGCCTGGAGGGAATAGGCTTAGTTGCCTCCACTGCCTGGGGAAGAGAGGGATTTAGTTATACTCTAAATGTTGAGCTAATGGACAGGAGGCTGATGTGGGTATAAAACCCCATCTTCTTTATCAGATGTTCTTTGGGAGAGATTTTAGAGGATTTAAATGACCAACTCCAGGAAAAAGACTTAAAGCTGTGGAAGGAAATATCCCTTTTCAGACAAGAATAAAGCAAGTCCTTGACAGAGACAGGATTTAAGATCCAGCTTTCTATGTGGCGTATCCTGTTACTGAGATAAGATGGTTCCCCATGCAACTTACTGGCAATTGACCATTCCCCCATTCACTTCACAGGCACCCTCAGCATCAAACTCATGATGTGGGACTGACCTACAGCAACAGAATAGCTGTCTTAAGGCAAGTCTTTCCATTATTTTCTGTAGTAATGATTAGGCTCTTGAAGACCAGCCAGTGGTTCCTCTTATGCATCCTTTTATTTGCAATATACACAGGAAGAATTAAGTAAAGCACCTTCTAAATTCTAAATTGTGATAAAAGGGATGGATTATTAGGCAGTAGAAATGCCAATGTTCACATACATGACTACAGATAACCAGGATAAAACCAGAGTTAGAGCCAAAGAGACCTGAACTGAAGGAGCGAAAGTAGGCAAGGAAGAGCAGGAAAGCAAGCAAGATTATTGTAAAGAAGGAGCTCTGAAGTTAACTTCCCAGCTTGTTACCTGCACATATTGATAACCCATAATCGGTTATGGTGAGGAATCACAGGGGTTTTAGAGATACTCACAACCTATGCATATGAAGTACAGTAGCTGCTGGGTGGACTGTAAAGGTCTCACATCTGGCCAGGCTCAACACAAGACAAGGAATATAGAAGAAGATGCAGGGTTATAGGTATCACAGTTTCTGACATCGATGTCAGAGAAAATGGAGCAAGATGCTCCATTTGCAAGTAAAGGGAAACCACTTTTAAAAGTCAGAGAGGGGTAGACATTTCTGAATGCCGGGGTACCGACATGGTGAGACAGAGTCTCTCTGGATTGCCCAGCAATACTTGGGTGCCTCAAAAGCACCTTTGTACCTTTGTGGTTCTTGCCACAATTAATCTCTGGAGTAAGCACCCTCAGATGAATGGAATTGCAGCAGGGCTGCCCTTCCTGGGTGATAGCCCAGCGGTGCTCCACCCAGCCCTGCATGCTTAGCCTGTTACTCATTCGGTGCCTTTTGATTCTGGAGGCTTGCAGCTTCCTAACTGTGCTGCTGCTTCTCTCTTTTCCACACCTTTTAGGTGGTTTTGTAGCCCCAGCCTTAATGCAGGCCTCTTCTCACCCTGCTCCCTCATTTGTCTTCTGCCTCTACCACCCTGTTTTCTTGGCCTGTGTGTTATTTCCATGAACATGAACAGGAGTAGCTGCAGCTTCACGCACAGCCTGACAGCTTCTGCTCTGTACCTAAGTGCCCTTGGTGCAGTTGCATCCATGTTATTTGTTTGCTTTCCTCCAAAATGACAAAATCTCTGTGCTCAGACCTAAAGATTTGTAATCATCCTTCTGCCTCTGGCTTTGCATATTCTGTTCCTGTGTAACCATCATGCCAAGTGCAGTGCATTTTGCAGGAAAGCTACATATTCTTGAAGTTCCAAATCCTTCTTCTAAAGAACTGCATTTATTAATTAGGAGTAATCCCTGTTAATCCTGGGGAAATATATACAACTGTTTCCAGCGCTGCATGTCTGCACAGAATATTTCACTAAGTATATAACCTTTGGCACCAGAGACCTGCTCTTGGGAGAATTAGATATCAGAACGTATTTGTTTAAGCCTTGAGCCACCAGGATGTCCACAGAGATAAAAGTAACTTTTCAAGGTCATCTCAGACCTCATGACCTTTAGGCCCACTCCAGAAGTTTGAAGACTTCCTGGTTAAATAAGGTTTATCATTGTTTGAAAGAATTTGGCCTCTGGCAAGTAAAGGTGAAAAGTCATCTGTATTTGAATGTTTTCAGTATACAAGCTTGGCTGCTGCCCGTGATTTTAAAGTTGCCCACTGTATTTATAGCCTGAACAATGCTGTGAAGGGCATAGTGGGACTCACTAGCACAATTAGAAAGTCTTCAAGTGTGGTGTTAATGGAAAAACAGAGGGATAGATTCAGACCCTCCTTATGCGAGGGCCAGTTGGGAATCGCTGTGTTGAAGGCAATGAACTTGCTCTGGATCTAGCTCTGAAAATGAAGGTTGGAGATCCTCCAGAGGGGAGGAGTCTGTGCCGCATTTACACCCCTGCTGACACAGCTGTACAGCGGCATAAGTGAAGCTGATATTGGAGGCAAGTCCTGCTCATTTATACTTCTGTCACCTCCTGTTGTCAGTAATGCACCCAGCGGCCAACCTCTGTTCACATGTAAACCCAGTGAAGACTGAAGTTGCAAGAGGTCAGATGCTGCTCCCAGTAATACTGGTACAACACCTTGAGGTGAGCAGGGCAGATTTTGATCGCAGTTTCACAATTATCCCACTGAAATCACACTACTGCCTGCAGAGGTGTTAGCCCAGATTCACAGCGATGTGACTGAAGTCATCATCTGACACATGAGAGTTTCTCTGACTCATCCGAGGCAACACCGATTCTCCAGGTTCACATTAGTGCACTTTCAAATCAAAATTCGCTGAAATGGTCTTAAATTGACACAACTCTACATGTGGAGCGACCCCACCTATTTAAGGTAAGAGACAACTCATCTCAGTGGCTGTCTTTTTTCCTTTATGCCCCATAGGTTTGTGGAATCTGTGTTCCCTGGGTTATGTCCTACTTGCACAACTACCAGAAGAGTAGGAAGATACTCTGATATTTCCAAATCTGTCTGGATCCTCTCTGTGATATAAGGTACAGGTGCAATCATCATGAGGTGGAGGTCTGTCTGGTCTCTCTGTGTCCTTAAAGGAAGGGGTGGCACAAGTTGCTCTGCAGTGTAAGTCCTGATGGGCTCCTCAACACAGACTGTGTTTCCTGGAAGAGAATAGCCACAGGGCTAATAGCCCTCTACTTCTATCTCTTCATGCCAGCACTTTCCATTGACATCATGTTGAAGATGCTTCCAGAAGGCACTGGAGACATGGGAACATTTTAATGGGATAGTGTCTGTCCACCCCACCTCTTTCTGCCCATCGACCCACGAAGGGGGCCTTATGGCTGTGATGTGACTGGCAGCATGTGGGGGCCTTTACCAAGTGCAAAGGAGCACCAGGGAGATAGTGATGTGCCAGGCTGAGCCTGAGTTTGAGCTTGGTGCAACTGAGGACTGCCAAGTTCAGTTGTGGGGACAATCTGCAGCTGGTAGATTTTTGTGGGGAGAACATGCACTGAAAATGTGTAATTACCGGATTTGGGTTTTATTTGAAGGAAGGAAAAGGATTTCACCAAGGGATCACTGTATGTATTGCAAAGCAAGGCTGAGTTTTCTTGTTTTTCCTCTTTTTTTTGAGGGAGTCCTTTGTTAAAATCTTGGCAGACCGTCTCTGCTGGGAAGACAGAACTGCTCTGTGATGAAGCTGGGGTTGGCACATCTTCTTCCCAGCATGCGGGGTGTGCAAAGACAGTGGGGAAGGCTGCCATCTCATGGTGAACCTTGCACGACTCCAGCACCCTGAGCTAACCTACCTTGCAGCCGGTTTCCAGGCCAGGCTGCTCCGGAGCAGGTGTTTTCACAACAGGTCGTGTGTGCAGCTCCAGAAGAAGTCGAAGTGTTTTACCATGGGTCTTGTGCTTTAACTTTGAGACCAACTCTGCCAGAGCCTAGAGTTTTCTGGTTTCTTGCCTTGTCAACATTTTCTGTGAGAGAAAAATGGTAGTTACAAAAAACCATGGGGGCAAAGCAATCACTCATCTGAGAAGAGGCTGATTGTCACAGATGGTTTTAGTGGCGACTTGAGACTCATATACTGTTGCCTGTGACAGTAGCTTTGCTGAGGCACAGCCCTGAATGGAAACTCCCCTGGAACTGCTTGTGGGTTGCAACTCATAATTTTGGGATTCTTTGGTATTCATCACTAACCTTCTACTGCCGCTCACACGTCCTACACTCTTGCACTTGCTGTCTGCCCTCTGCTTCCTGAAAACGTACCAGTGCTCGCCTGACATAGGCTGGAGGCTCCATCTCCACTCTGTGGGACGTGGCAGCTTTGTGGCAGGCTTCATGGTATTTCCACAAGTCTCCAGAAAACCCTGGATGCGAATCTGTGACCAAGAGGTTCAGCTTTGCCCAGTGAGTCCCTCTAGACAGAATGAAAGTGTCCTTGCTGAACGGGGGGAGTCCAGCACGGCAGTGTGGGAGCAGACAGGTGGCCAGCATCCGTGCTGATGGCAAAGGGGGATGGAATAGATGAGGGGATTTTTAAGGATGATGAAGGTCATTTGTTTGGAGAAATGGTTAGGTATTTTGTTACTGTAAGTGCTTTGGATACGTCTATGGTGAGAAAAGGAAGAAACTGCCTTTTAAAATGTTGTCCAAGTCACATCAGCATTAAGAGCTGCCTAAAATATGTCCTGAATATGCATTCCCTGGACATGTACATGAATATGCGCTCTCAGAAGTGAATGGATCTTATCCACCACCCTGACTCCCGTAACCACACTCCTGATTCCCTCATCTGGGGATTTCTGTAACATAGCATGCTTGAAGGAAGAAGATAAAAATCTTTCAAATGTAGATTCTGGCTGGAGAAAACTGCTATACTGAATCTTATGTTTCCACAGAATTTTATTTTTAAAAGCTGTTTCTTGGAGCAGTGGAAGCCTGAGGTAGTGCTGTGCATGAGTACAGGAGGTGAATCAGACCACTTTCAGCTGAAGGGGTCCAGGCTGTTGTACTTTACGTGTTTTACCTGAGGGCTTTTGAATGGATTAGGAACAAGAGAAAGAAGAAGTTAATTTGCACTTGTTGAAATATGGTAACATTTTACAAGGAATATGTGCTCAATCCAAAACCTTCACAACTTTGATTTGAGACAGCAAATGGAATAAAGATGTCAAAAGAAGCTCCAGCAATAGAAATAAAAGTGTATAATTTACATCAGGATTTTCCTGATTTCTTTTGTGTTTCTGCATAGATATAGAAGGCCAGGCCTCTCCAGGTGTCTTTCCATGTTGTATCTTAATCATATGTTTCTGTCCTGCCTCAAGGTGCTGCCTCCCCAAACCCTTCCCCTCATCTCCAATTTTACTGCTTCTCAGCTCAGTGCATTTGCTTATAATGACTCAAATCACTTCCTTTCCTTCTGAGAAGGAAAAAAAAAAAGAAACACCACTGATCCATTTTTAGATAGTAGCCACACGCACAGTTGAGTCTGCACACTGGAGAGGCAGCTGGGAAGGACACAGCAGCAAGCATCTGGGAGTGGGCAGGTGTAGGAACCTCTTAGCCAGGTTTGTCATGAAAAGTCAAAATGTGCAATTACGGGGCAAATAACGGGGTAGCACACACTGCCAGGAGAGCTGTGCAGTTGGGCTGGGGTAATGTCATTACACAGTATATTGACCTCAGTGGTTTAATCCAGTTTAAAATATTCCTGTGCTCCTGTGCCCCACCAGGCCTGCTGCTCACCGCCTCCTCAGTTGTGCCAGAACAACCATAGGAGTAAGCTGTGTTGGTGGAACGATGGGACCAAAAAATTAATCTGCTCACAAAGAGATGATAGGCAGATAAATAGATAGGTAAATAGATGAATACATAGGGAAATAGATTACTTTTTCTCTGAGTTCAAATGATTTCACTGAGTCGTTTCAGAGTGCAGTCCCATGACCAGTATTTCTGGGAGGCAAGGGTAGAGGGAAGGACAAGGAATTATATCCCAAGGAAGGGCAATGGGGACCACTGGAGAAAGTTACGATGTGGCTTTTGGCACGCACCAGGCCTCCAAGAAGCAGAGGTAACCTTTTGCTAGGCCTAGAGGCATTCTCAGGTTGTTTCTAGTGAGGATCGTGGCAGATGGCTGGAAGAAATGAGGTGACTAGCATGGCTCCTAAACTTGCATAGGCCCAGAGGACCTAGCACTGAGTACATAAAAACTCAAGCTGAAACTCATAACGCTTGGTCTCCATCATGTGAAAATTTACAAGAAGTCCTTCAAAGCTACCATGCGGCAAGGAAAGGGGGGACGGGTGGCATCCAGGATTCAGTGGTGGTAATGGTCCTACCTCGCCTTTTGCTGGGGCATGGCTTGGGGCTGAACTCCGTGGGATGACAGAGGGGACAGGATCAGCCTTGCCATCCCTACCATGCTGTGAGGATTCCTCAGAGGTATTTGTGCAGTGCAGATGTTACAACACAGTGCTGCTGCAGATGGGAAAAAAGCTTGAGTGCAGCCACTCAACGTTTAAACTTGATACTGATGGGTGAAGAAGAGGATTTTTTCCCCATGAGGACTGCTATTCATACACTGTAGTTTAATTTCTTCAGTATGAAGATGAATCCTACCTGCACACACAATATACAAATGTAGCATAATAGGAGCATACTGTGCACTAGTCTTCTATTAAAACCTTGCTTACAAGAAAGGGACAGGGAGAAGCAAGAGTGATTAACTAAAAAGAACTTTTCCCCAAGGAAACTCTACTTCACATTATTAGTAGAAGTAATTATTCCCCATACACACTCACACATGCTGCTCTCTGTTTGGGCCGTAAGACCTTCAGGTGTGTTTTCTGGCTCAGCTGTCAGTTTAGAATAAGGCACGTGTTGGCACCAGGCTGCAGGGACTTCCCCAAGGTGCGGATGTCAAGTCTTCCTCCACTATGGTGGACGTGGCTTGACCAGCTCCCTGGAGCCACAGATTTCCCTGCATGGATTGCTGTGGGAGATGATGGGGCTTGGTTAGCTTTTTGAATATTTAACGGATCAGATGAATGCAAGAGCTGGAGTTAGGAGGGGGATAGGAGAGCTGAACCGGGTGATGGCGAGATGATAGGGAGGGAGAGGAAGAGGACTGTGCAGTTGGGAGCCAGGGAGCTGCTGGACTGGCTTGGCCATCTCACCAACCCTCAGCCCTGCATACCCAGTGAAGTGCCTGGATTAAGTGAGTCAAACATGGGTTGCTAATACTGCTTCTTCCCCTATTTTAAAATAATCTGCAAGGTACACATGAACATCTGGTTCTTCTTATGCTTCTGGGTAGTGGGTTGGAAGTCAGCATTCATCAAGTGCTGAGAGAGCTGGAAAAATTGGGACAGTTTGGCTTGAGCTGACACTGAATGGGAAGGGGCAAACCCGAACAGATGCACACTCAAGTGTGTGGGGGAGAGGAATGAAGTGCTGTTTCCCATCTGTCCTCACAAAAGAGCAGCAGCAAAGTCAAGGGCATGGAAATGAAACTGCAAATGGGGAACCAGCTCTCGTGGACCTCAGCTAGCAGGACATTTCCAACATACCTTGATGTATCCTGCAGGAACTGGATCAGAGCTGAAGCAGGTTAAAAAACACTCCAAGTTCCCAGACCACTGAAAAAATCTGGTCGCTCAAGCATGAGCCTTGCAGAAGAATGGGGTCCATGCAAAGGCAATGATTTCAGACTAGTCTCAAAAGGCATTACCTTGACACTAGCACCAGGTGAGATCCCAAATATTTTAATTTCTCTCAGAATAGAAAATTTTAAATTTTCTCTCAGAACATGAGACTGATTTTCTGAACTCCTGCGGTGCCAATTGCACCCAGGCATGCTTGAACTGGCCTTTTGCACTCCAGCATGTGCGGAAATCATGGGGTTTCAGAGGTCCTCTTGGGCCTGCCAGCCCTGGAGCTTTTTCGCAGCTGTTGGAGGGCTGCCAGCTTGCAGGTCTTTTAATGAATGGTGTAGTGTCTGGCAAGTAACTTGTCTTCAAGTGAGTGTGACTAATCATGAATCTTTTCAATAATGCTGACAATCCGGTCTCTCTTCTCTCACTCTGCTGAAGCCTGCTGAAATAGGAGTAAATTAGCCTTATTCTGGCAAAGGCAGGAAATGATAAAGAGCCCCTAAAAGGTTTCCAGTGCTCCATGCCTAGGTTTTGCGGCAAGTGTAATTATCAGAGTTGTTGTGTGTGTGTTTTGAGAGCAGCTAAATAGCTGTTAAGGTCTGAAAGATCGCACTCTGCCACCATCCCCCGGACCATTTGCCTGAACGTGTATTTTCTGTGCTTCACTGGCACAGTGTGCTCCTGCAAAGGCAATAAGCCAAAGCCTATTAGAGTTCACAACTCCATGTTAATGGTTTATGTTTGTTTTATTGGGTATATCCTTACTGTCTGCCTGAGCAGTAGAGCCCGAATGCTGCACTTTAGTTACTGGTCTGTACTAAGCTTGACCTAGTTTCTTTGGTTGGAGAGTGAGATCTTTGTCTCGTTCTTTAATTAATTCCCTTCGATGGCTAAGGAAGCAAAAATGCAATTGGGTCTTGTGTCATATGCAGAAGTATATTGCATTGTTTGTTCTCAGAAGAATGGTGCAGGTGTTGTTCCCCGAAATGAAACCCACTGGAAAGTAAGTGTGTAAGGAAGAGAAAGCAGAGGGCTTGGGAAATTAAACCTGAGGAGGGGGAGAATGGGAAAGTTATCAGTAAGGTACAGGGAAGAATCTGCTTCTAGGAAAGGAAAAGAAATTTTGTTGTGAGGGAATAGTTCTCAAAATTGTTTTTAATATTATTGAATGGGACTTGGAGACTAAGTGGTGTCACTGGTCTGAGTCATGCTGCTTGGTGTGGTAGTGTGGATGATATGCCTGAGTGCTGGAGATCTCATTCAGCTCTTTTTAGGTATGTCTGTGTATATTACCTTCCCAGCAAAATACGTAATTCTCAGTGGAGGAAAACTGATTGTTCTTGCTGACATACTGTGACCATTGACTGTCACTACAGTTTTCCTTCCTGGTTTTCTTTTTTTGTACCTATGGTTGTGTACCACTGATTGATAGTTCAACCTCCCCCCCCTTCCTACTACACTTGCAGAGGTTTGGAGTAATTCCTGACGGAATATGGGGTTGCTCTTCCTTTCTCTTCCTTATTTCTAGACCACAGCATTTTGGTAGATCTTTGGGGACCCAGCCACGAGGATGAATGGTAAAGTGATATTGTGTTGGAAAAATCCTACCAATCAGAAACAGTTTAGTGGGTTTCTGCCTAACTGGAATGGTTGCCAGCATTGTCAAATCTTTGCAGAAGGCAGCAGTGGGATTTAAGTTGCATTATTCACAAGTATTTACAATGTTTACATCATACTGTACATCAGATAGAGTTGTACTTTCTTGTCACTATTTTGGAAAGAGGTGAGAAGACAAAGGTTGAAGATAAAGCTGCCTAAGGAGGGGGCGGATGCTGCTGTCTTTGAAGTTCACTGCCAATCCCAGCACTGGATGGAAGTTTTATGTATGAGTGTTTGTTGTAAGAGATACTAAATGCTAAAATTCAGGAAAAAAAATGACTCCAGTATATCTAATACATAGTCTACTTAATGGAAATGAGACAACACAGAAAAGACTATCTTTACTATAGGCCACAGAAGAAGGAGGCTTTGCTTTAATAACAACTTAAGAAAAGAAGAAAAGGAATAAAAACTTTATGAGAGTCAAAAAATCTGACTGTGTGTCTCCAGGAAATTTCTGTCCTTTTTCGTTGCTTGCCTGATCTGTTCTTTGAAGTCTGATTACTGCCACTTCAAGACAGAAGAGATTTAGCTGTTGTAGACGGTAAAACTCTGCTCAACAAACAAATACAGTTGTTTTTCCCTAACTTCTCTTACTCAGGATATGTTTGAAGCATTTTTGAGATCTTTATTGCTTAGTCTTGTAAGCAATCACCTGTTCAACTACAACAATCAAAGAATCCAAGTTTGCCTAATTTATATTTTTACGACATTCACCAAAATTCTCTCTTGGAGCCTCATGATCTCAATCTTGATACAATACATTTTTTAATTGTTTATCTGCCTATTTTTGGTCTAACACACAAAATGTGTCCAGATTTCTGTATTACCTGGTCTCTCTGCTGTGGCAGTTCGGCGTAGTTAAGTGCGTACAAAATTAAAACAATTTCTGCCTCTATGGGTGTGACACAAATGCATCTATCTGCCAAGGAGTCCTCCCCCAGGCATGCCTGCATGCTCTGCTTCTCACTGAGTTTGGGAACCCACAGCCTGTGAGTCTCAGACCCTATGAGGAGACTTAGGATTTCATATTCCTCAGCCACCGGAGCAGGACAGAGGAAGAGAGTGTACAGTAATGGGTTTGAAATTTAATATCTTACCAGCAAGTACTGACATTGCAGAAACATAATTAGAAAAGGATTTTATGTTGTGCTTCCATTCATCTTTACCAAATTGCATTGCAGGGAAGATCCCTCCCAAGCCTAATAAATATGAAGTTAATTTGAGGTCAGTGCAGGAGCTCAGGTAGACCTGCAACACAAAGCTCTGCAACTGTTCCTGCATAGTCAGACAACCAGGAAAAGGCATCATGCTGATGGCAACTGAGCTTGTGCCTACTATTCTGGGAAAACCACCCCAAAACTATTTCAAGTCCTAAAACATTAGCCCTTCCCTTTGCCTGTCATCGCCATGGGCATCAGTTTGTGCCTGTTTATGTTATGCTTACTTGAAATAGCTGTCTCCGTTCTTGCATCTGAGTTTCCTGAATGCTTTTTCTCACTTCTACCCTTTCTTTATGCTTTACATCTTCTCTTTCATTCCTCCTTCAGGGATGTGTTTTATTCTCCATTGAGTATATGATAGAAACATCTGTACAGTGACTGGTCCTTTGATTGTAAGCTCTTGGGAGCAGAGCCAGTGCATCTAATTCTTCTCCTATTGAGTTCAATATGTTTACAGTGATGTGAGTGCCTGGAAAAAGAGAGTTGTCTGGGAAGGAATCCTTTTTTCCTTTTTTTTTTTTTCATCCTGGGGCTTATTACGGAAATACTGGGGAGAGAAATGAACAGTAATTTAGGAATTTTTGCTTGAGGTTTGTTTTTTTTTTTTTCTCTCAAATTGGATAATGAAGGAATTTTTACAGAGTGAGAAAGATTATTTATGGAGCAGGTTCTCAGTGGGTGAATACAGGTGTTCAGAAGACATATTCAGTCTTCTGAACAGAATTAGCATTTTGAAGAACTCAGAGGAAAAAAAATATATAGCCTGGTATGTATGTCCTTTTCTGCTTTGCTTGCCTTCCATGGAAGTGCCTCTTCCAAAGACCAGAAGACATACCAATGAATATTGTCCTAGTAGTGTAAAATACAGTTCCCAAATGGCATGACACACATATCGTTAGCAATATGAGAGCTACATCAAAGTTGTAGATAAATTACTGAAGTAGCCTAACATTTTTTTTATGCTCATGTACGCAGCTCTGCACAGAGCTGCTGCCTCTTTGTGTCGTGCCCAAGTAAACTACCTCCGGGAACCCCACATGGAGTTACTTTGAAGTTTGCCCTAAAGTATCACTGCAAGCGTATTTATGCTACTTTTTTTTTTTTTTTTCTGCCTTCCAGTTAGATTAAGCTAGACTTAATTTTTGGTAGACAGAGAAGGTCTCATCTACTTTGTGTTTGTTTTCAGAACAGCAGTGTGAAAACCACTGAGGAAAAAGTGGGACTGGGGAAAAAATTCAAAATTAGGGAAAGAGCACTTAGACCTAAACAGATAAAACATTTCTGTACCGTGCCATTTCTGTAAAGTTTGGTGTTCAAATACCTGATTCATTGGTAACAGGAATACCCGATGAGCCCCAAAATGTGTGAAAGCAAGAAACTGCATGCACAAAGTGGTTCCAGTCACACAAACTTGTTTTTTAGTGTTCACTCTCAAGGTTTGAAATATCACAAGGAATCTTATGAAAATGACAGCTTCATTTCCATGCCATGTGTAGTATACATTGCACCTTGTGTAAATTGCTGTGAGGGGGCAAAGTACTTTTCTCAGATCCGCAAGGCACCACTGAGCTTTGATATCTGCTCTTTGATACTGTCAACTGTGAGAGATCTTCACATGTAGGAAAGGCAAAACATCAGCGGTGAGTGCTGGCATATACTGATCCAGGAGGAGAGTCTTGCCTGGAGAGCATTTAAATGTGCAGAATTTTAACTGTTTCTTTGGATTCTGCCAAGACGGCTACTGGTTATAGAGCACTGCAAATAGGCAAGATGCATGGGGCAGGGGTTTTTGAATCTAATCTGGTTTACCTTGTCTGGGCACGGGTCGCAACTGTACACTGCCAAAGAGCTTAGCTCTCACAAACAGTCCCAGGTCCCCATGTGCTGATCATCCACATGGTCATCCAAAGCATCCATGGTACCAAAGCATTTGTTCACTCCTAGTCTCTCTTTAGAAGCACATCAACCAGTTCTGGCTGAAAGGAAACCCTGTAGATTTCTGGAGTTACTCCAGATTTTGCTCCCAAAAGCCAGTGTGGACAAGACATGCCTGGGTTGGGTTCTGTTTGCCCCAGGTAGCCCTCCAACAGAGGGTTGAAATTAGAAGCAAGGCTGACTTGCTGCAGGTCACTTCCAGTTAAATTTCTCGGTATGGCCAGGTGGCTGCTGAACCACCCTCTAGAGTCCTGCTGAGCTTTGTGGAACTGGAAAAGGGAACAGGATTTCCACTGAATACAAACCCTTCTAGAGCTGGGCCCAGGCTCTTCCTTAGGATACATGCAAAAAGACAGGGGCAGTAGAAAAGAGTACATTGTAAATACTCGTGAAGTCTCTGAAACCCAACTGGTTCTAATAGTCACACATTGGTCTGAGTTATGTAGTCTAGGACACCTTGCTTCTCCAAAATGAGTTCAGCAGTCCAGGAATGGAAGCCAGCCCTTATTCTTTGAGTACTGCCAGTAGAAAATGAAGGAAAAAATGAGCAAAGTGGTGCATCAGTGACAACGGCTTAATTTCCCTCCCTACTGTATAAAGTTGGTTGTTCTGATGCATTTTTGTGAAAAGAACCCAAAAATATAATCACTTTCACTGTTAGAGAATGCGATTCCAGTAGTATTTTAAGTGATGTCCCTGGGGAATGTTTTGTAAATAACCAAGACTGATTATTCAAAAAGCGAAGAAATCAGTAATCCACTTCGTTGCCTCTTCTGCTCAATAATTGTTTTTGCTGTAAGTATGTTCATCATGAGCTCTTTTCTGACTAAATATAAGCTATAATATATTGAATAATTGCAGGAAGGTAGCAAGTTCTATATTTAATTCCTTCACCTGATCTTTTAAAAATCTCCGTAATTTTTTTCAGTAACAACAACAGTTGTTTACGCTGTGGTTTGAAACTGTGATGAAGGTCCATTGCCCTTAGCCTTAAATACAGCCAGAAGGCTGCAAGAAATCTCCTGGATTTCATCTACTCCTGTTTTCAAAACATCACGAGTGAGAGGAGCTTTGCAAGCAGTAGACTGGCTGTGCATCTTTTGATCATTGGGAGTGAGTTTTAATTTAAACTGGCACTTGTAGTTTGTAGCATCCCGTCGATAAAAAATAAATTGCTTCAGGTATTTTTGTGGTTTCTCATTTTCTGAAGCATGGCTTATTTAAAAGGAGGCTTAGTATGAGCAAAGTAATCACATTTAAAGTGGTTACATGCTAGAGTGCTGTTGACTTCGAGCTGTACAACTATGGGGCTCATAGCATGGGGCTGCAAACTGGGGGTGCATCTCTGAGAGGTTTTGGGGTCTGGTAAAACATCTGACAATCTGGGCTGCAGAGGAGGCTGGCCTACTGCGAAACTAGGGTAGCAACCTTCCATTTCCTTTATACCATTCTGGGCAGTTCATCAGGCAGATGAACCGCTGCATGCCCTGAGGCCTTCGTCTGCAGTGTACAGCCCAGCTGAGCCCTGCTGCTTGTGAGGCTGAGATCTGGGTGTGCATCCTCACCCCACTGCATCTTCTGGCATGGGAGGGGATGGAGAATATAATGCATTTCCATAGGTCTCCTGGCTGGTATGGCTGTAGTACCCTCCAGGATAAACCTATCCCTAGCAATCTCCTGAGTATGTTCAGGGATTTAAGACTATCAAAGCTACAAAGCAATAGATAAAAGATAAGGAAGCTTAATAATAGCCAGCCCAACCAGACCCAGGGATAATCATATCAGTGCATTAGTAACAACAGGAGATATTGTATGTCCTGCATACATATACACTCATATCTCAGAAATAAGTCTGCCTGTGTGTGGTCCAGCCATTGTGAACTGAGATCGCCTGTATCACCAGAGATTTGTAAGACAAATAGTAAATTATATAAAAGAACAGTATTTACTAAGCTTGCATTACATACGATGGTATGAAAGACAATGTGTTATGGGCTATGTTGGGCTTACAGTTTTGGACAGCTTTCTATACATCAGTTTTTAAACTGGCAACATGTACACAAATTAAGGTCACTCAGAGTTTAAGCAGAAATATTTTGTACCATCTCTTCAAGTGGACACTAGAAATTTAAAAAAATGACACTCTGTTCAGTTTCCCTTTGGGTCTCCTAGTATTTCAAGTTACACCTGAGATAAGCCAACTAAAGTAGGTTAGAAGAAACTTCCTTTTTTTTTAACTCTGGGTGTGGGATGCAGTTATTTTGTGTCTCTTGTATCCTACCCTGTTTTTCTTGGTTGTTCATAAAGCAAAAGGGGAAAGGGGAAAAAAGCATGTAAGTCATGACAAAAATACAAAAGTACTTGGGGAACGTGGAGCCACAGTATGCTCCAACTATATTTCAGCATTGCTTTAAAACACCACCAGCATGTTTTGTTTTGCACTTTATTTTTGAGGCACTTTGTCAGTTTGAGTCTCCTTGGCTCCATTTGAGTCAATGGCAAAACAATAATCAGCCTCAGCAAAAAAAATATTGTTTCCACTGGGAACAAATTCTTCTGACTTGAGACTTAACCTGCACACTTCCTCCGGCTCCAAGTTCCTCAGCCCTGATGGCTGACTAACAGAGTGTAACTTTGGACTCATTTAAAATGCAATTGCAGAACATACCAGAGAAAGTCATTTAGCAGTGTATCGACAGAAGGGCAGACTATAAATCTAATAAGCTTCTTCCATTTCTAATTTCTAGGATTCTACTATTAACAATATTATATTGCCTTTGGCAAAATCTCGCATATGGCAGTGTACCAAATGGTCTATTAATATGACAGATGCATTTTAGAAAAGAGTAACTGTCTCATCCCCCTTGGATACATAGATGAAGTGAAGAATGCCTTGAACAAAGCTCACTATTTACTCTTTTCCTGTTCCCATGCTGCTTATTAAACTGGTATGATGAAAAACCAAGGTATAAGCCAGACTGCTACACCAAGTGTAATTCAATAGCATCATTTCAAAGATAAGTATCTTGTCAACTTTCCATTGGAATTAACCTATCCGAGGCAGCTCTTTGTAGTCACAGAATATTAATGCATAACCTTGTGAACCACCACACGCAGTTGATGAATACCAGTGATTTTCACTTCATAATGCAACCATCTTAGACAGTAGAAAGCCAGAACTGAAAAAATGCAGGTATATCCAGGTAACAAAACATGTCTGATAGTGGTCTTGAACCAAGAAAATCTAGCATTTTAAGTGCACCTTAGAGAGGAGTTTCTGGGGAATTCACATTCTCTGATTTGAATCCTTTCTGAGTCCCTACTGACACTAGCTCAAAATAAAATTTACCTGAAGCAGACACCTCCTCCAATATACCTATATAAACCTTCTCTTTCAACACACACAAAGAACACTTTGAGTTAAATACTTTTCTAGATGGCTCTTACAAGCTGTCAGCATTAAGTTTCATAACAAACAGATGTTCATATTTTATAAGCCTCCTCTATAAAAGACATCCAGTATTCTCTATTTCAACAGCGGCACAAAGGAAAATTACAAGGGTCTAGAAACAGTACTCCTGTGGGATGCTGAAATGACTAAGTTTGGCTCTGACAAAACACATCTACAGCTGTGGAGGCATTGATAGTGAATGGTGTGAAGGGGTGGGATGGGCAAGATCAGATAAAGGCCAAAGGTTTAACATCTTGATGCTGGAGTGATTTCTACTGGTAGCAGAAAGGAGTGGCTGCCCTGCTTCTGTGGAGGCACTGACTTCAAAACTAACTGCTGGGAGAGGCAGTTCGGGGTGATTTCCTAATGCCAAGATAGGTATCAGAGCTGCAATCCAATAACACCCACCTGAGTTTGGTGGCAGTGTGTCATTTGTCCCCTTGAAAACCAGGGAGCAGAAGCAGCTTGGCAGGCTGTGCTGTGAGAGCGGGGAAAGGAGGACAGAACTCTTCCCCATGAGACTGCAACATGTCACTGTGGATGCATTGCATGGAGCCCCTGCAGCACCGGCTGGGTTTGGGGCTTGCAGCCCCTTTGAGAATAGGCACACCCCAAGCGGCAAGCACGTGGGGCAGAGGTGAAGGCCCTGGCATGTGCCTCTCCATTTTAACAAAAGTTCCTCTGGAAAGGAGAAGAACATGCCTCCTCAACTCTGAGAAAAGGCTGAAAAACCTCGTTTTCTGTAGCAATGTGTTTTTGTGTGCTGCTTTGCAGCCTGCCACCCGAACGCCCCTCATCTGCTACTGAAAGCTAAAATGGCACCTCTGCTTTTCTCCCTTTTTGAGACAAGATGCCCAGAAGAGACAGAGCAGCAGCTAAAGGAGTCTCTTTCCACACATCTTGCTCATCCTTTCTAAGGGATTATCTCAGGAGGCAAGGATGCAGCTGGCTTAAAAGCAATTTAGAGGCAGTCCGAGGGTGTGCTACCCCCCAGACCCTGTGTTCCTGCCACCTCCCCTCTACAGATACCTCTCTTGGTACAGCCACACTGCCAGCCAGATCAGGGGGGCTCATTGCAACAAACCAAATCTTTCTCAAAACAAACTCACAACCCTTTTTTTCTGCTTGGTCAGCTCATCAGTCTAGCTAAACAAAACAACCACAGTGCCAGGTGTGGGGGAAGAAATGGGGAGGCATAGCCAGGGTTGGTGAAATATCTCTTTTGGCAGTGACACAGACCAAAATTTGTCTAAAATCAGTCTGGAACAGTAACGGAAAAGGATGATTTGCCTACTCTGTGCTATTTAAAAGTCCCCAAAATATAAAGGGATATTCTTGAATTTATTAAGTCAACATTAATTAACACTTAGGCATATAGAAGTGGGCTCAGTACCTTAGAAGTATGATAGAAACTTGTCACACTGAAATGTTTCAGCATTCTCTTATTGAATTCAGGGAAACTAGGATTTCACCCTTGAAATAAGACCTGGCTTTTTCAGTTGGGATGCGTCACTTCAGTTAATCTGTGTTCCTACTGCTTCTTGACAGCAGGAATAAGCCTAATACTTCTGAGTTTTTGTTTTTCTGAAGCCTTGTAGAAAGGCAATGTAAAATTTCCTTTGCATATACATTCGAGCTCTCATACTTAATATTTACTTTGAGAAGGACCTTGTTCTAAAAAAATTAATTGCATGAATATCTGTGGAAAGCAGAACCAGAGCAGATGAAAACATAACTAAAGCAGATTCATTAAAAAAATTTCAACTATTTGTGTATAACTACTTCACAGCATTCATCCAGTCTGGCTGGTAAAATGAAGCATTTTAGATTTTTGAGAGAAAAAAAAATCTTGCAATAGATATTTTCATGCACAAACACGTTTGAACAACCCATTCTTTCTTTGTAATCTCTTCTTGACTAGTTACAGATGGAACAAGAGTTGAGGAGAAAGAAAAGAGAGGTTCTCACCATCCTGTTTTCATACAATCATGGAAATCTGAATTAAAATAAAACTCAAACAATCTACTTCTGTCTCTTCTTCTGCTAGTTCATGATGACTTTCTAGTGCATATTTTCCATTGGCTTTGTTCAGACTGGTGCTGCCAGCTTGTGATGAAACAGAGGAAAAAGAGCCATCTTTGGAAAAATGTGAACTTTCCACATGACATGGAAGCTGGTCGCTTCACAAAGCTCTTGCTACCACTCAGAGATGCCTTGGGAAGAGTGATGTCAACTGGACAAAGATGGAACAAAGAAGCAGTTGGCTGAAAAATAAAAAAGGTGTCTGTACATCTGTAGACCTTTTGACTGTGAAATTTTCATCCAACTTTCTCCTGAAAATCATTAAAGTAATCTAAAGTAGTCATTTGGGCTCTCTCTCTAAATCTTCCCCTGGATATGCCTCTATCTATCTCTGTGAATGAAGAAGACAACTAGCTAAAATTGAATGTCCAATTCTGATAAGAGATGAATCCCTCTTTTCATGAAGTCATCAGTCTTTAAGTGGGGTATCACAGTAGAGCAATACTCATACACTGGAACAGCCACAACTAAGACCTGGTTCAATCCAAATCTCGCAAGACGTCTGGGTCCTGTAGTGCTCAAGAGGTGTCAGGACATGCGAAAGCACATCTATGAGCCGGGAAGTCAAAGCAGTATCTATTTTGTGTCAGTTCCAGTTCAGATGTGGATGAAGTTGCTCCAGGTTAGTTCTGGTTAAACCCAACAAAACTTTCAGAAAGCAGTTTAGGTTCAATATAAGAAAAAAAATCCTGAATGATTGGACCAAATTCAACTCCACTTTCTGTGTTCAGAAAATCTGGAAGGGAGCTGATCTCCCGCTGGGACCATAAACACATACTGAAACAAAGAGCTTTACATATTTCATTTGTCATTCAGTTCATTCAAAACAAGATGAGAGCTATGCTTGGCCTTGCATGATTTTACTGATGCTTGTACTTTGTATAATGTATGCCTGCCATCCTGACAGAGATCTAGTCCAGAAAATAATCCATGACCATTATGGATGCGAATTACATTCCTTTTAAATAACAAGAAGACACCGGAGAAAATCTGATGAGATGACCAAGAGACATTTTCCAATGGAAGGGATTTTATTCTCCTAATAAGGAAAGGTCATATTTTACAGTAACTGTATAATCTCATCCCCTCAGTAAAGTCTATAAAGAGCAGACTGATACAGCTTTTCTTACTGCTTATGTATTATGCTGATGTGCATCAGTAGGTATTAGTTTAGTAAGTTGCTACTTTTGTGCAAAAATGGATTGGTATGGATAGAGTAAAAATCATCTTGAAGTGATATTGTTAGAATTGATTTGACCTCGATCAGGCCTTGTTGTAGTGCTCAGGTGCAGTATTCAATTAGAACAAGAAAAGAGAGCCAGAACAAGGTTTTCGGGCATTATTAATAAAACATTTCTACTTAATCTCTGTAGAAGGCACAAAATCAACATTGGCTTGGTTCTTGAAAATCCTTGGCCCAGACAGCTCTACAGCTTGTTTTTAGAAGTTCAAGTGGAGGAGAAGTTGTGTACAAGGGAAATGTTGAGTGGCACAGACACACTGCCTAGATGTGGCATCCCCGCAGCCTCTCCCATGCGTGGCCACCTCTGTATATGGGTATGTGCTTTGCTCATGGAAAGCCAAATGAAATCTGTGAGTTCACCACCCTACGTTTGTCTCCCTTAACTTCTTCTCCTCTGGGCATATAACCAGATCCACCATCATTCCCAAGGGATAACCCTTTTCCACAGTCGGAGAGGAAGCACAGAGACAGAGCGAGCTTGAAATGAGGTGACCTCAAACAGAGTGCTGCAAACTTTTAAAAAAGAAAGTTTTTGCAGGTGAACGGAAATCAATCTGGCTGAAAGCAGCCAATTGGTATATACACTGAGCAAGAAGAACTTTCTATTTGAAGAGTTTTTATTTTCCTAATAAGGAAAAGCCAACCGTATGCCAAAAATAGCATATATGTGTGACGTGAATGAACCACTGTTCCCATCTTGCTGAGAACTCACTGGACTCTACCTGTTTTGGAGGGCTTCATAATACCAGGTAACACTATAGCCTAACATTTCGCATGTCACGTCTTTACAAGAAAAGGGACTTTGAGTTCCTGCTAGTGTGTATGTCTACCAAATAAAAAACACCAGGGGAAAAATTTGCTCCTGATAGGGCTTCAATAATTTCGGCAACCATGTGCCAAGGGAGTAGAAACCAAAATCCTGCACCTCAGCTTTCCAGATCTACATCTGCAAAATTCATTGCACTATTTGCCCAGATCCAGCCTTAGCATTTAATATATCAAAACCTAGATTTCATCTGAGGCGCTAGTAAGATGGAGTAATCAAAAACAGTGTAAATCACTAAGCAAAGAAATAATTATCATGTGGACACTGAAATCCAGCTGTACAAATTATCATCTAAATTCTATCAAGCGTGTAACTGTGAATAAACTCAGTTATGAAGCAATACCATAGGACTGTCCCCTCATCTTTTCAGGAAAGAAACTGCATCTTCCAAATTACACATTAACTCAATTAACACTTGAGACATGATAAGGGACTTGAAACGCTGCAAGGAATCCATATACATGCTTGTAGGCTATATTCTCTTGGTCGATTTATTGGCAGACATGTAATAAATGGAGGTGTTCCTCCTGCAGACAATCTGCAATCTCTCTAAACCTCTATGAACAATGGATCTAAAAATCAGTGCCTGCTGGAATGAAATTATTTTGATGGGAATGATAGTCTAGTGAAACCTGGACCTTTAACACCAAGGGCTTTGTCAATGGGTTACTACAGTAGGAGGTGGTAAAAACTTGCTTCACTGCTCACTTTAATGGTATTTAAATCTCCTGAGATATGGAGATAAAGGCTCTTGATAGCCATTTATGACCTTTCTTGTACTGGCAGTGCACTTAAATTCATTACTTGTTCTGTAATCATGTAGTCCCTACTAACTAATAACATCAGTATCATTCTCATCTTTTAAAGACTAGCTGGAAGGTGATGCTTTTAGAAGTATATCGGTTACTCCATTTATATGATTCATTACATTATCTGGAGGGCAGAGCTCTGGGTGAAACAGTTGACAGGCTTTCACCAGCACAGTTAAGCATTACAAGTAAGGTTTTTTCTTCATTGACAACTTATCCTAATCTGAAGTAAAATCCTAATCAAGCAACTAGGGACATGTTTTTTACACCACTCTTTCCTCTTCCATCACACACAATTTCCAGGCCTTGAAGGGCAGTCACGACCCAGAATTTGTCTTGTGGGCATGGATCAGACAAGATGTCAGGCTGGCACCCATTTGTATCACTGTAAGATGAAAAATATTTCAAGACTAGTAGTGTAACAGTGGGTTTACTGTTGTCTGTAAGCCATAAGATTTAAAGCCAGGCTACAGCATGCCAATCTCTTACACCAAGATACTTCTTCACTACTTGCCAAATACCTCTTCAAAGCTTTTGGTTTAACAGATCCACCTTTGCTCAGAAAAACATAGGCAAATGAATGACATTGCCTTCAGGCTTCCACAGTGCTTAAAAAATAAGTAATTATTTAAGTAGGAAGACCCAGATGTCCAGACAGTAAATGCTGTTGTTTCCCAAGTGGCTAATTTTTTGAAAATTGTCATTTTTCCATTAACTTTTGGAAGATTTATTTTTTTTAAAAAATGAACTGTCCTGTGAGCTGTTTCTAACAGAATTTGTCACAAATGGGCAATTCATGTAATGCACAGTCTGGGCTTCTGTAAATGATGGCAAAAAAATTGTTGTGAGGCCAAATCTTCACCTGAGAACCAAAGGAAAGTTCTGCCTGTGAACACTTGAGCTAAAAAAAAATTAGGCTTGGGCAATTCATAGAAGGCGGGACTTCTACAGAGAGATCTGAAAGGATGAATTGCAAGTTCCCCTAGGAAAGAAGAGTTGAGCCCAGAAGACAGAGTGTTAAAAGGTGTGTAAATAAAGATTAAAGGCCAAAATAAAAAGTAAGGCTAGCCAAAGCTCAGGAGTAGGTGGAGGAGGGAGCTATACAAAGTGAGCAAGGTGAACTTGCCAAGATGGGCATAAGAGACGTTGTACACAGTTGGGATAGTGACCCTTCCTACTCTACAAAACATAGCCAAGGTCTCCATTTTGACAAGCACAAGACATTTAAGGCAGACCTCAGAGAGGTGAGAAGTGTGAATGCCCTGGGAGACTTACCCAACATGAAATGGCAGTGGCACGCTGCGGGCTTCACTGCCTCCGTTCACATCTGGGGATTAGGATTACCCACTTGCACAACTGTACTGCAGGCTATGGCCTCGTGCTTTGGCCTTGTATGAACTGCTCACAAGCTGGTTTTGACCCAGAAGTCACGCTATACCACTGAGTCTGTGTCCATGAATTTTGCAACCAGGATTGAATGAACCAAATCTACTTACCCTCTTCTAACTAACTTCTAACACAGTTTAACTGTGGCATCCCTAGAGATAATGACAATGTCTCAGAACTACCTCAAACACTGTGCTAGCACAAGGAAGGGGAAAAAAGGCACCAAATGTCTGGACCTATCTGGGACATTATGTATGTATATATACACACATACACATATGTAGTGGATTTCATAGAATCCTAGAACGGTTTGGGTTGGAAGGGATCTTTAAAGATCATCTAGTCCAACCCTCCTGCCAAGGGCAGGAACATCTTCCACTAGATCAGGTTGCTCAAAGCCTTTTTCAATCTATCCTTGAACAGTTCAAATGATGGAGCATCCACAGCTCCTCTGACAACTTGTTCCACTGTCTCACCGCCTTCATTGTAAAAAAAATCTTCCTTATATTCAATCTAAATCTACCCTCTTTCAGTTTAACACCATCGTCCCTCATGCTGTCACCATAAGCCTTGGCAAAAAGTCTTTCTCAGTCTTTTTTATAAGCCCCCTTTATATATTGAAAGTCTGCAATAAGGTCTGCTTGGCCTCTTCTCTTCTCCGGACTGAACAACCCCAACTATATCAGCCTTTCTTCATAGAAGAGGTATTCCAGCCCTCTGACCATTTTTGTCGCCCTCCCCTGGACCCATTCCAACAGGTCCCTGTCTTTTCTGGGATGAGGACTCCAAAGCTGGAAACAGTACTCCAGATGGGGTCTTATGAGAGCTGAGTAGAGAGGAAGAATCAAATCCCTCCACCTGCTGGCCACGCTTCTTGTTACTATTGGCTTTCTGGCTGCAAATGCACATTGTCGGCTCACGTCCAATGTTTAATTCACCAGCATCCCCAAGTCCTTCCCTGCAGGACAGCTCTTAAGTCACTCCTCCCCCAGTATATATTGATATTGAGGACTGCCCTCACCCAGGTGCAGGACCTTGCACTTGGCCTTGTTGAACTTCGTGAGGTTCATGTGGGCCCACTCCTCAAGCTTGTCAAGGTTCCCCTGGATGGCATCCTTCCTTCAGCTGTGTCAACTGCATCACTCAGCTTGGTGTCGTTTGCAAACTTGCTGAGGGTGCACTCAATCCTGATATCTGTGACACTGATGAAGATATTAAATAGTATTGGACCCAGTATATACCCTTGGACATTGAGCCACTGAGTGGCCATCCAGCTAATTCGTTATCCATTTAACAATCCATCCATCAAGCCCACATCTCTTCAATTTAGAGGTAAGAATGTCGTGGGGGCTGTATCAAAGGTCTTACAGAAGGCCACATAGATGATATCTGTAGCTCTTCCCTTGTCCACTGATGCAGTCACTCCACCTTAGAAGGCCGATAGATTAGTGAGGAATGATTTACCCTTGGTGAAGCCAGGTTGGCTTTCTATAATCACCTCCCTGTCTTCTGTATGTTTTGAAATATCTTCCAGGAGGATCTGCTCTATGATATTTAAAAAAAAAAAATAGTGCAGGGGATAAGCATTGCCCTGGGAAAACCAGTTGCCTGATCATGGTGTCTCCCGTATTGGGTAAAGTATTTGCTTCCCGAAATTTAACCCTACTCCTTCTCATAGGACACTATAGCATGGTTTTGAATCTTTTGCATCAGTGGCTTAAAAAAAATGTTGAAATCAGATTGTAATCGTGTCTTGGCATTTCAGATTATTGTGTCATTAAATAATTGTCAGCTCAGACAAATTATGCTGAGTAAATGCTTTGTGTTATTTGGACTTCAGACAAGTGACAACAGAGAAGAGCTGGGAAAGCAAGAGCATTTCAAACATTGATATTTGTGTAATAACTCATGGATTTGCTTTCTTCCTGAAAAGTGGGGATGTACAGGCACATTTTCCTTTTCAAAAGACTCCATTCTTTTCCTTTTGTGCTAAAATACTCCAAAGCTGCAAAAGCAGTGAAGGTTTGAAGGGAGCATCACCAGACGTTTACATGAGAGACCAGAAAGTATAGAGCAAGCTTGAATGCTGTTTTCATTTCAAAAGTGTGATAGACTTGACTGTATCTCAGTCTTTTGAAGAGAACTGGGTCAAGAAGAGAATGTATTTCTCAAGGACCTACTGAGGAAAGTGTTTTACTCAACAGCAGCATAGACACTACACGTGTTTTAACAGACCATGTATGTTGCGACACTGAGCTTCTCAACACCTTGACAAGGTGGCCAAAAGACACAACACCCCAGGAGGCAGAACAGTGGTATATGCTAATTAGTGCTCGCATGATCTCCTTGACTCTCCAGACAGTTTTGGAGCCAAGGGGCACGAAAGCTAAGGGTAGGATAAGGCGGAAAGAGAAAATAACACATGAAGAAGACCAGGGAAAACCAAGTTAGGCATGAGAAATTACACAGTGGCGTATCACTCCTAGGGTCACAGCATAGAGGCTGTCCACATGTTGATATGACAGAGGCCCCTCCATCTGCTTGTCCCCTTGACCTCTTTTCACTTTGTGAACTGAAAACCAAACCCTGTCACAAACTAAACCAAGCAACACTGCAAAAAAATCTTGTTCCCGGGTATAAAAACTGTCTCTTGTACTCTGGGGGTTGCCTCTCCATCCTTTCATTTCAACCTGGAACCACGTTTAATCAAAGTGCATTCAGTTTTCATGGGAGGAGGGCTTTTCATTTTAATGGACTCATTTTAACAAGCTTTGTTAAAAAAGTAAAACTGAAAGCAAATAAACAGAGCCTGTTACAAGTAAAACTAAGTAGGTACAATCATTTCAGTTTTCACCAATGTAAATCACCGGTTCTGCTGGTTAAAATAGCTCCAGCTAATTTGAAAGCAAGAGCTAATTTGCAGCATTGCACAAATGTACAAAAATGTGTGAAATCTGCAGGCATCTGATGAAATTAGCACAGACTTCCACAGAACACTAAAAATGACCTTACCAGGAATGTTCTAAGAAGCCTGGGAATGGAGTTTGGGGCAGGACCAGGGCTCAGGCCAGGGCTTGCCGGGGAACAGCTGGGGCTGCTCCTGTGGGCAGCTCGTCCTTGCACTGCATTGTGCCTGGGGATGCAGCTCCCTGGCCACTATGCCCTCACACTGGGGAGGTGGCCAGCCCCACCTCTGCCTCTTTCAGCCCATCCAAAGGCAGTGCAGGACATGTCAGAAAAATGACAAAGCAAGTTACTCTAATTGTAATTCTTTTTCTTGTTTAATATATGTTGATGTCTCATCTAAACAATTTCCAAGAAAAAATAAATAGATTTTTTTTTTTTTAAAAAGGACGTCACTGCATTTCATCTGTCTGCCTTCAGACTACTTCTGTCCCTATTACTGCAGAGCCGGGCTGGGGTTTCTCTTTGTTGTTAAGTCCTGAGCTGGCTTGATGGTCTCTAACCTCAGTCATTAATATCAATTAACATAAGGACAGCTGCCTTGTTCTCCTTGTCAGAACTTCAGCATGGAGGGTAATAGATGGCTTCAGGCTGGCCGCCTGCCAAGAGGGCTCCCTTGTTTTCATCTGTGATACACGAGAAAGAAAAATAATGGGGTTAAATGAATTTGATTAGACTGAGCTCAGCCTAGCATAGCATTTAGGCTCTAATTTTGCTCTTCTACAGTATGATTTTACATCCCTGAATTCAGTACAGGTTTAGGGTTATTTAGAAAGTCAGTGACTCCTTTTAAGCTTTATAACCTCCACCTAGACTCTCAGTGCTGGGCATATTGAATTTGTTTATGTTATGCGTATTTTATTTTTATTAACAAATACCGAATATATTTTGAAAGGAAAAGATTGAGGTTTATTATTTCACACCATGACATTTTTGCTAATCAGTGAGTATTTAACACGGAAACTCTTCCTCCTGACACACATCTCCTGCCTTTTTTTTATTCTCGTCCACAGTGTAGCATCATCTGCCAGTTCTGCACTTGTACCAGCCACAGAAGCCCCACATGCCAGCCTAGTGAAAACCTGAAAAAGAACCAAATAAAGAAGAATGGAGAATATTTTACACAAGCTCTTCATCACATACAAGAGAGCCACAGTGTGCACCAAAGAAGAGAATTTTGCTGAGAGAAAAGGACAAAAAATGTGACAGCTTAATATATGTACTGTTAAAGTTAATGGGAAAAATCCAAATAGGTTTAATCAGTATTGCATGGAACTCCAGTCTTTTATTACAGAGATTTTAGGTTCTAAGAGCTTCATCCTTGCTTGGTGTCAGTTGGCATAACTCCATCTGGAGCTCCACCAGTCTACCCTTTTGAATGTGTAGCCCATGTGAGGTGCTAGCTTTATTTCAACATTGAATGAACTGATTAAAGAAAAAAATCACTATATAAAATGCTCATAGAGAGTATGAGGTTTCATCTGGCTCTGTTGCAGTTGTAGAAACTGCATAACAGCATTGTAAAAAGAGCTATTCATGTTTAAATGTACTGGCAGAAAAAAAGATGTTGTGGCATAGTAAATAAAAACTATTTTGAGCAATTACAGAACCCAAATGAAGCCAGCCTAGAGAAGTTCACATTTTTAATTGTGTAGATTGCTATTTTTCAATTTAGATAATTACTGTGACAAGTTGTATATTATTCTGCAGTGACAAGCATAACTTCTTTGACATAATGAAAGTGCTATCATATATTAATGCTAAAATCTATCAGGGTGAACTTTTATGTAACAAGGAATTTTTATGCCATTAGATTTGAAGAAGGCTGTATGGACTATCTTACTGAAAAGACCAGAACCAAAGATTCTGAGATACACCAGTGAGGAAGTCTGTGTCAATACACTGCTAAATTAAGTAACGAATCTGGCCAATAGACCAGGACAACCACAGGGAAGACCTGCTCCATGGAGAATGACCCTGTAGGACCTCGTTCAGGTGGGCAACCATATGAAACCAGGCTGGTCTATTTAAAGATGACTCTCCAGGTTTAATTGCTTTTTTTCTAAAGAAGGAAAGATGTGCAAGGGAAAATTTTTAGTGATTGTCTCAAACAAGACACTACTTATGGCAGCAAAGGAAACCATATATACAATCTTGTGAAGGTTGCAGCTCTCAGCTATGCATTTCTTGTGTCAAGGACTAGCTTTTATTATGTGTGCAGAGTCAGCCTGCCATAAGGAGCTTCATCAAATCCTTATCAAAAGTTTTAGGGCATGCAGAAATAAATGAGCATGCTTTTCTTCCTGTTAGGACCTGTAAGACTGTGTATTCACAGCAACACTGAACTAGTTCAACTTCTGAGCACATTTCACAGGCTGCACAAAGGATTAAAAAAGAAGAGAGCTTTTCCCTACCACTGAGAAATAGCCAGAAACTGAGAGGTCTGACATGAATCTGAAGTTTCCTGACATCTTCCTTCCTGCTATCGAGACTGTCACTGGAATAACAAATATTTTGGTATGTTAAACTAGGGTAGCAGGTTTTTTATATCTTCCAGCGGGTGCTGTGGATGGATTTGTAACCACCTCGACTAGCTGAAGGACATTTAAGAACAGATGTTTAAGCATAAATTTCTCTGTAATGTAAGACCTCACCCAGCTGTAAAACCTATTCATACTGAAAAAAACTCTTTGAGGTATCTGAGGATCTTCTGGAATTATGGTTACTATAAATTCAGAGAGGTAAAGATCATTGGCTAGGTTTGAATAAAGGGAATGGCACTTAGCCTTCTTATACACAATGGAATTTGTAACAAGAGACTTTCTGCCATCTTCATTTTATCCCGTAAATGTAGAAGCACTTGTATAAAAACAACTGACAGTGTAAAAATAGTGGAGCTGAAGGACGTAAGGCAGTGAGAAGGTTTGCAGCTGCCCCTATAGCTTCCTGTTCAGGTAGAATGAAGGAAGATAAAATGTCAAAACAGAATTGAGAATAGAAAAAGTCATGAGGAGAGCCGTCCTTTCTGTCTCGGGAGTGGATTTATCCTCCCAACATCAGGGACTGGCCCTGAGCTCTCTGTGTATTTTGTGGAGAATTTTGAGGTAAAAAAAAACGTGGAGCTGCAAACATGGCAAAGCCTCTGGAAAGTAAACACTGCACAGATAAAAACAGGTCCATTGAGTATTTCCAGAGGAAGAAAAAGATCAGTTATCTGAAGGAAAGCAAGTTCTGACTCAATTTATTTCTGTTTCTGGAAACCAAAAGCGTTTCTCACTAAGCAGTTCAGCAAGCTGCAAAACATCAGCGACTTCAAAGAATCAGGGGGCTGCTGCTGGTTTGCTGCTTTCAACAGGAGTGCTTGGTCTGCTCCAAGGAACGAGGGTGTTTGAGGAAGAGCCCACCAACCCCATCAAACCTGTGGCTTCCCTAACTCGCTCCTAGTCTCTTCTAGGTTCTCTGCAGCCACAGCAGCAGAAAGAGAGGTCTGCCCGGGACCTGCCTGTTCTTTCTGCATTAGTCAGCCTATTTGAGCAAGTGACAGCCACGTTAACCTTTATAGACCCTGCAGAGATGTGCTGACCTCTGCCAGCTGCCTGTGACACTAAGCTGCTCTTTGCCAGCTCTTTGTTCTTTGCTGTGTGTTGCAAGGTCCCTGCTGGGGACTCCCCCAAGCCCCTGGTGCAATGCAGACATTGAATTGCAGATAAGGTGCTGGCAGTTCCCCTGCGGGTGTCAGGGAGCAAAGTGGATGTACGCAGGTCCCAGTACCTAATCCCATGTGCGTCTCCATGTGGCAAGAGGTTACAGCAATGGATCCCTGGTGGCAGGTGTGGGCAAGGCCTGGGAAAGTTGGGATATGCAGCTCCAAGGAAGGGTGAGGGTGCTGGGGAGTTGCCTGTCTCACTGGCAGAGGTGAAAGGGAGCAGAAGAGAAGGACACCTGGCACTGCAGAGCTGGCTGCCCTCTGCTGTCACCTTACAGAAGGCTGGGAGATGCTCCAAGTGGGGTTCCCACATGTCCTCCAGCCATGCATTGCAGGCACGTAGAGCTCTCAGCCTGACTGTTATACATCCTGCAACATGTTCATTTAAGGGCTCAACCTGTCTGCTCTGCTTTGATGTAAAAACCATTATGGTCTTCCATCTTATCTGGAGTTCCTTGTTGCAAAGAAAATTCTTCAGCCTGCCCTTGCAGGTGCTGTTGAGAAGTGCTGGGTGCTTTGTGTCCTGGTGATGTGAGTGAATCAGCAGGGGTGGAAAGCATGGGGGTCATGCCAGGAGGGACTAGTGGGAGGCTGCTCAGCAAGCAGCTTTATGCCCCACTTCACATCCTCATCCTCCATGCCCCACTGCCCTGGCGCTGGAGAGTTGCAAGCAGACTCTGGCACATGCGAGCATGTTACCTGTCTGCTGATGGTGCCATGCTGGGAAAGCTTTTTAAGAGAAACCACCTGCAGTCCTGCCTCGAGTTTTTGGAAGCTGTTCAACATTATTTCCACATTGCCAGGAAAACACATGGCCCAAATTTACGAGCTTAATAATCACTTTAGCCCTCAACAGCAACTGATAGTGGCTTATCTTCTCAGGCTTGTCTACATTGCCTACTAAATGATAATCCTAATTACAGCCCTAATTATGTTTCTGCCCAGAATATTTGTAGATAACCTTAACTCTTGATTTGTTTAGTCTAGTTTTCCAGGTGGCAACAGATTTAAAAACAGGTTTTTAAACAAGATATGACTATTACGTTTCTAATAATAGGATAGTGTGATCTCAACATTGCCTGTTATTTACTGACACGTGGTACAATCGGTTGGCAGTGGTGGTTGTGAACACAAGCTCATAAATATAAGTTCACTTTTTAGTTATTATCTGCCTGTGTTGCCTGATTTAACTCTTTGCATAATGAATTGGATCTGGATTTTTTTTTGCTCTGCTGAATTATCAGTATTTCAGATACTTTTGGTATTTCAGATATTTCAGACTAGGAGCAGGCATCTTGTGAACTAGGAATTGCTTTGAAACTTGCTGCTCAAGAAACTACTTACTGTTCCTGGGAAACACATACTTTTTCATCCCAGCTCTTTTATCTCTTACAGGAGTATCTGAGGCAGAGCCATACCATCATGGATTCAGCCCTTGCTCTCCAGAGGTTCCCTGAAGCACAGTACTTGTGTCCAAGGTCACAACATGAGTTGTAAGAATGTTTTGAGGCCTGGAGAAAATGCCTTACAGGGAAAGCCTTTAAGAGCTAGGTCTGCTTATCCAAACGAAGGCTTAGCTGTGACCTGGTTATTGGAGAATTACCATAATAGGTACTGTTGTCTCTTGGGAAGGCAAAACATCATATGAAAAGGGCTTTCAGTCTGGTTGAGAACTCAGGCCAATGTACAGATGCAGAAATTAGAGGCCTTCAGATCAGAAAGGCCTAGATTTCAGAAGACAAATATGGTTAATCAGCAGAACAAGCTATGGAAATAAGTGATGGCTTTGCCATCTCGGGATATCATTCTGAAAAATAAATTTTCAGACAGATCCAAATACTAAACACAGGTAAGGGTGACAGGGTGCATCACTATGGCCTATTTCACAATAGATCTCAGGTTTCCCCTGGTTTTAGGCTTTCAAAACCAATTGACTAGGTCCATTATGCTCATACTATACCATCTAGACTGAACAAACTCCACTTCCATCAGTACTAGAGGGAATGTAACCTTGAAGCTGGTACACTCTTTCTTCATATGATCAAGAACAACTTGATAGTAATTATTGATGGATTTTTCTTTCTTTAAAAGGCACAGCATAATACTGTACCGCTCTTTTTTTTTTTTTTTTTTTCCATTTCCTACCACAAAACACTGCAATGTTGTACGAAACTGATGAGTTCAGATTGGCTCCCAGAAAGGGCAATAATGAACTTAATTTCTGCTACTTTTCCTGCCCTAAGCAGTCCTCCAAGCCCTCCTGTTACCCTGTGCTGTGTTAACAAACTTCTCCAAAGACTGTTCCAGACACACCATGCTGCTAGGATCAGGATGAACCTCCTTTAAGGGTGGCATGTACAGAGCTGCTCTGGGGACTACCTTTGCTTAGGACTTCACGCTGAAGCAGGTTTTCAATACAGGTTGTCTCAAATTATTGGCAATGAAGTCACCTACATACATCTCCCTTGAACGTGGAAAAGTACTGCTGTATTTGCTCTACATCAATTTGTAAAGCATGTTACATTACACTTTTAAACAGAAGGGAGTTACATTCCACATGAATTTCATTATCTGGCCCCAGCCTGATGTTCAGCTCATTTAACAGCCGTCACAGAAGAAAACATCAGGAACCCTGATCTAAAGTCTTCTAGTGTGAACCACTTAAGCATCAGTTCAGATGCTGAAGGAAGTGCTTTCAGATACCTCCATGGGGTCTGCGCCTCAGAGGACCTGTAGCCTTTCAAACTTATCCCGACACTAATGACTCAGCCAGTCTAATGCAGACTCTCTTATTCGCTCATGCCTAATTTCTCTCAACCTACTGACTTACTATGGGTTACTTTGAGTTCAGGAAGCAGGATTTTTTAAGGCATTTGAAGTTTTCCTGACAGATACTGAAGGCTCACATAATCATAATTTGTCATCATCATCTGTAGGCTATTGCTACTACACACTAGTCCTTAAAACCATGGAAAACTCAGTGTGCACAGAAACTGTTTAGCAGCTCAAATAAAAGATTTGCACATCTTAGCAATGAGAGTGCCTCATTGCTAGAGCTACACACCTTCCAAGTGTAGTCCATAACCCTGTGTGAGACACAGAGACACTACGTAGTCCTTGGGAGAGTTGATCAAACCTGGAAAGGGATCCAAAATAGCCAAACACTAAGAAGAGGGCAGATTAAAGTTGATAAACACTAGCCCTGGGATAGATTGTAATGAAAGACCAGTGGCAAGGATTCCTCTCTGAATTACCTTTCATTGACCAGAAAAGGGGAATGATGTTGAACCCAGGACTCTTTCCTCCAGTGAGTGCCAGACCCACTGCCTCTTCCTGTGTTTTTTCTCTTGATTTTAAGACTCACTTCACTTTTTAGATAGCTCCTGGAGGAGTGGAGGGGAGTGCAGCTCCATGAGCAGATGTGAGTGATCATCTGCTCAGGGGAGGCAGGACAAGCTATGTCAGTGCAGGATGCCATGGGGCTCTGCTCCCTGGCTGCCTGCAGACGTGCACTGACCAGCGGTTTCCTCAGCACTGAGGTGCATGTCCAAGTCACATGGGACTGAGGGGTATCAGGCGCATACTGCAGCAGTCAAGGAACAGGCAAGCTCCAAAACTAGTGGCCGGTCAGTGGTAATAGTTGTGCCCAGCAGTCCCGGGTTCCCTTGTTGGAATGAAACCAGATTCTCCTTTGCTGGGTCACTTCCACCTGTAGCTGAAGATCTAGATTTCACATCAGCCTCTGTGTTACCTCAGCCCAGCTATTGATCAGGTAACATCACCTCAGCAATAATAGCTGCTGTTAAACCCCTCAAGACCTCCTTCGGTGTGTACCTTAAAAGCCACTTGTTGGCCTTTTTCCCTTCCAGAACAAAACAAACCAAAAAAACCCCAGTGAAAACCTACTGCTAGTAGTAGGATAAGCAACACCAGCGTGACACCAGCTGAAGATCCAGAGGTCTCTGCCATTGGTAGTCCTATTGCACTGAATCTGCTAACACGAAATAGCTGTGCTCTGAGAACACTTATTAGATGAGGTCCTCAAGGAGCCTAGCCAAGACAATTCGTGTTTTCAGCCCCTTGCCAGAGCTTAGATACAAAGTGCTCCAGATGTGGGCTTACAAGAACCAAACAGAGGGGAACAGTCACTTTCCTGGACCTATCTGGCTACAGTCTTGCTAAGGAAGCCCAGGAGGTGCTTGACCTTCTTTGCAGCAAGGGCCTTGCCCACGAGATCCTTTTATTCAAAGCTGTTTCACAGACAAGTAGCTCCCAGACACTCCTGCTTCCATGCCAGATGCAATAAGACTTCCTCTTATTGAATTTTGTGAGATTCCTGTTGTCTTATTTCTCCAGCCTGTCCAGGTTACTCTGAATGGTGGCCCTGCCTTTGACTGTCTTGCCTGCTCCCCCAGTTTGGTGTCATCCACAAACCTGCTGAGGGTGCGCTCTGTCCCATCATCCAGATTGTTACTGAAGACATGAAGAAACAGTACTGGTACCAGTGCTGATCCTTTAGGAACCCCAGTAGTTACTGAGTGAGATCTGGCCTTTGCACCGCTGATCACATCTCAAAACTGAGCAGCTCCTGCAGAAGTGAAAGTTTTGGTGTCTGGAATGTTTTATTGCCCAGAACTGAGGTAGCTGCGGCACCTCAAAGGGTGCAGAATGTGCAGAGCTGAGACAAACTCCTTTCAAGTCTCACACTACGCTCCCAGGCCATAGATACATTTTTTATGAAGCTGGAAGGGACAAGTTCTTAGCTGGTATAAATCAGAATAACTCTCTGGGGTGATGCTGAAGAGGTACAGATAACCCTGGGTCTTCCACTCCTCCCAGGAAAGCATTTATCCCAGTAAATTCCATTACCTTAGATTTATCTGGGCAGGATGAGCCCCATTAACCCTCTTTTTAAAAAATCTTTACTATCTTTTTTAGGGAAGAAAAAAATAAGCATACTGTTTTAAAGATGGCGTTCACTGTAGAGTCGCATTCTCCATTTCTCTGCCTTTCATTTTGTTTCCAATGTTTGGTATCTCCATTAACACGTTAGGTGCAGGTCTGACAGACAGCTGCTATTCTTGGTCCTGTTGACACATTTCACTGTAGTAAAATGACAGTCACAGCTGTGAGTCATTACAAGAAAACGGCCTAAATATAAAATAAAGGCTGGGTCAAAAAAGCCACAAGAGTTAAAAAGAGGCTGAGATTAATAGCATGACTGGGAACAGGCCTAGGCTTGGTGAAGCAGATGAGAGAGATTGTTATTACTTTCCCCATCTTCCAAATAAGTATAGAGTGAGTCTTTCCGAGAAAATGTTTCCCTTCAAGGAGTGAGTCCGTCAGCCCTCCCCAAGTGCCTTTGAGCACCTGTGGACTCAGTTCCTGGATATGCCTATGCAGAATGAGTTATGGCAGAAAGATAACAAAGCAACTATATGCACCCACTATTTTGATCTCTTTTTATGGGAAGTTAGTCACACTTTACAGTAGAGTGCATTCATTAATAGGTTAAGAAATGATTCTTACACCTTTTAATGAATGACTAATTTTGTAGAGTCCGACAGTTTCTGAATCACTTATCAGAAAAACTTGCAACCAGCTTTAACACTTTCTCTGTTTTGGTAAAACTGCTTTAAAAAGTCATACTGTTCATGTCTGCAATACTGTTTATAAACCATATCATAGTTATGTCTAAAATAGAGGCAAAAAGAAAATTTACAACCTAGTGGCAGCATGCGGTTTAAAGTGCAGGCCTCAGCATAATGGGTCCTTGACTTCTATATCCGTCCCTGCTAATGACTCACTGAAAAGTGCTGTCTGAGGAGTCGTTTCATATTTTGTAGCCCCAGGCCCCCAACATCAGTGATCTGAGGATCCATGCCAAGGTATGTGTATTATGTCTTCAATAAATAAAGCCTCAAATTTGGGTCTGTGGGCAAAATTCTTGTTCTTTCTGAGGGCACTGCAGAAATATTTTACATGGTGGACTTATTAGTCTTACATTCTTCGTCTGTAACTCAAAACTAAATAGAAAAGCAGTTCTCCCATTTACCACATGCCACAGAAATTTTGGATACTGTGGACAGAGTGCTGTGACTATGGCATGGAAGAAAACTGGATGGAGACTGGCAGAGGAGCTGCCCATCCGCTCTGTTTCTTCTGCCTATTAGACCTTTGGAAAAGCTGTAGATTCTCCACAGTGCCTCTTGACAGCATCAGAGCTGAATATGCTGTGGAGAAGAAGAAACATGGGGAGAAGTTTCAAGGTAAAGTTGAAGAGAAGCACTGTAGGAAACGAGGCTTGGAGAAGTCATCTAGGCCACCCAGCCTGCGCTCCACTGTTACCACCAACACCACGTCAGAAGTTCCTGTCTGTCCCAGCAAATGTTGGCCTAAGCCATTCCACAAAACCTTCCAGCCAGATGTGTAACAGTTCAGGTGTGGAAACAGGCTATGTGACCTCCTTATTAAAAAAAGGGGAGCCAGGTAAAGGAGCAGCACACGCAAGAGACTGCCTAGATCTAGTCCTTATTGAGTAGCATACCCGCCTCTCGGGTGTGCTCAGTCTCCATCTCCAGGGATGACCTGAAGGAAGGGAGTAGACAAACCTGTTGCTCAGCAGGGTGAAAGTTGAGGCTGCACTTGTTTCAATACCCTCATCCCGTGCTGTGTTAGCAGTGTGTCCTCAAAGCGGCCAAGGTCAAATCTTTCTCCACAGTTCAGCTCTGGCCAAACTTTCGATAACGAGAGATGCAAAGTACCGTAGCTTCGAGGTGCCCTGAACTCTGAGGATCCCATTTAGAGCCAGCCTTGAATCCAAGGCTGGCTATGAATATATTGCAGTGCACAACCCAGCATTTGTGGGAGCACAAGCCTCCTTGCTCGTGTAGCTTATTCCAGCACAGTGTTCCCGTTCCGCTAACAAGGAGCAAGAGTGCTGCAGGATCAGATCCCATCACTCAAGAGTATGTTCTTCATTTTACATAGAATCTCACTATGGGAAATCAGTACCAAAAAACAGAAATCAAAGGCTTATGCTTTGTAAGAGACACGAATAGCCTGTTTTATGTAACCTTCTTCAGTAGTGTGGAAACTGCTCTGTCTTCCCAATTCTCTACTGTGTATCTTCTCTTTGCTGCAGAAGTAGCAGAATAGCTAAGACTTCTTCCATTGTTTTATAATAGAAAACATTTTTTAGAGAAGGTTTGTCACCTCATTAACTAGTATAACAACCTGTATCCTAGTACCTGTGTGAGGTTTCACATCCTGCTCAGCCTTCCTGTAGAAGTGAGTTTTACCTCCTGCTCAACCTTCCTGCAGTCACTCAGGCTTGGAGCACATAAAGTGACGTTGCAAACACTCGTAAAGAAAGATGGAGAGACTGTCCTCATCCAGATCCTGTGGAAAGAGTGGACTCATGTGGAACCTGCTTTGCAGATTAAGCTGCTCTCTTCTGCCTTGTTTTGAGCACAGGAGTTAGCCTAGATGACCTCCAAAGGTCCCTTCCAAATTCAAAGATTCTGTGATCTGGAAAAGTCTGCCAAACACTGGGAAACCAGGTAAAAATGGAAAATTTCCTCCATAGTGGTTTTGTGACTCTATTCCTTATTTTTCTTTTGTTTTTATTAAAAATAAAACAAAGCGAAACAGTTGGTTTCTGGTTGAGCTCAATGTTCTTTTCAACAAGAAAATGAAGTATTTCAGGGTTTCATTTTGGCAAGAAAACCTCCAAAATATTGGTTTTGGCTTTAGCTGTGTTCTGCCACTGAACTGCAAAATCAATTATTTGTATAGCCCTAAGTGTAAGGTAAATCTCATCAATCTCTGTAAAGTAAAGAAACTTAACAACCAAATCTTTTTCAATGAAAGGATACATTTACTGGCAGAGATTTGATATGTTAAGACTGTTTTTCAGCAGTTAAGAGTCCTCAAATTCTGCAAAGCCCATGAAAACCAGTACTGGAGGGCAAAGGAGCTCATGTGCTTTAATCTCCTAATAGAAACTACAAATATAACCTCTGGAACTAAATATCACCCTTTGAATGTTTTCTTCTCGAGCCTGCATCTGCTGCTAAGAGAGAAGGAAATAGATATGCTTGGTAGCAAATGGTATCCCCACCACAATCTTTTAGTGTTTCTTACTTGTGTGTGTTTAAATGATTTACAATATAACTTAATGCAGCTATTATCTCTTAGCCATAGCAGGAATAGTTGTCCTGAAAAACTAGGTTCTTTGCAAAACAAAGGAGATTTTTAGTATAGGCTGAAGAAAAATATGAACAATCTTATGGGCATTTTAATGAAAAAAATAATTATTCTGCACTTTGAAATTTTTTACCGATTCTGCATTTCTGTAAGCCATTTCAGACACTGATTTTATTTTTTTTTCATTTTGTGATCTTAAATGGCAAAATACAAATCATGGGGAACTGAAGGGGGAATTAGAAGTCTGTGCTCAGTCACAACGCTATGTGCCATTGGGATCACAGGGATGCAATGGGAGAGCTTGACTGAACGCTGGTGCCATGGACTGTCTTTAAGAAGCTCAGAGAGAGAAGGAGAGGAGGGGAAGCTTCAGCTCTGTACAAAACAGTGGCTTGAGAGTATGAAGATTTGCTATGAAACAAACCAGTTGACTGTTGATCAGAGTCATACCACCACCAGTCCCTGAGAAGATTATGGAACAAATTCTCCTGGAAGCCATGCCCAGGTACATGAAGGAAAGATGACTGGGAATAACCAGCATGGACTTACAAGGGCAAGTCATGCCTGACCAGCCTGATTGTGTTCTTGGATGAGATGACTGGCTCAGAAAACAAGAGAAGACTGTTAAGGCTTTAGGGAGGCTTCAGATACAGTCTCCCATAGCGCTGTTGTGATCAAATTGGGGAGGTCTAGAGTAGGTGGATGAACTACAAGGCTGGTGAAAAAAACATGGCTGGTCTGCCCCTCTAAAAGAATAAAGGCCAATGGCTTGAACTGGTGACCAGTTATGAGTGGCATTCCTTAGGGTTTAATAAAGGGGCTGATACCATTTAATATGTATTTTAATGGCATGGGTGAGGAGACAGAATGAACCCACAGCAAATATGCCAATGACACCAACTTGCGAGGAGGAAATAGAGCTACTACTCAGTGACATCTCAGCAAGCTGATGAAACGATCTGACAGAAACCTCATGACGTTCAACAAAGGTGAGTGCAAAGGTGAAGTAACCCCAAGCACTGCTACAGGCTGTGGACAAACTGCCTGGAAAGCAGCTCTGCAGACAACAACCTGGGGGTCCAGGTGGACAAAAAGTTTGGATGAAAAATGTCAACAGGATCCTGAGCTGCATCAGCAAATGCCAGCTGTTTCAGGGAAGTGGTTTTCCTCTCCATTTGGCACTGGTGAAACCACTCCTGTAGAACTGTGTCTGGTTTGGGTGGTTGGTCACTCGCTGGAATAGGTTGTCCAAAGAGGCTGGGGAAATCTGCATCCTTGCATATAATCAGATCTTGACTGGACAGGACCCTCCAGCCTCTGATCTAGCTTTGAATTTGGCTTTCCTTTGAGAACAGGACTAGATGAAGTGACTGCAGTGGTCTCTACCATTCCTAATTTTTTCTATTATTTCTGCTTAGTGTGTCAGTCAGATACAATTATTTGAGGCCTCAGTCACAGTATTGTTTAGAATGGATGGTAGTTTTTGAGGGTCAAGTGCTCATGGGTGCAGAGGGTATGCAGCCCCTCTTCATCATTCGAGTTTATTCTTGCCCAGAAAAGCACCAAATGCCTAAGCATGTCCTTGAGCTTCCTTACAGAGTGAGCAAAGTGCATAACTGCTTTACATCACAGGTGGTGAAAGACATCCTGGACCAGCTTGAGGAGGTTCAGATCATCACTTCCCACCACCTGGGAAAGAGCTCTGTTCACCAGGTTATTTGCTACTCTTGGTATAGGCATTGAGAATGAAACCAAGAGGTCTCTAGGAAACTGAGGCATTTCCAGCCCACATGAGTTCTTGGATCAATCCTTTGGTGCCTTCTGAATGACACGTATTTGAAGTTCTCAGATGAGTAGCAAATGAAGCATATTTTAGCACATTACTGCAAAAATGTCAGTGACACTTGATGAGCTCATTTGTCAAGCAAAAAGAAATATCAGCAATAGGTGTTGAGAACAAAATGCTCTTTTATATCTACAGAAAATCAAATGCCTCTGCTGTATCTCAGCAAAGCTAATTTTCCTTGGTTTTAAAGTGTTAAAAAAAAATCTAAGACTAGCTTACCGAAAAAAATTATTAATTTTCTTTTTAATAAGCAGTTATGGCATTAGTCATCTCTCCTGATTCACAATGAAAGCTATGGGACGCAGTGGGATGTATTTACTCGGAGAGGTGTTGAATTTCATCTGACATGTAGACTTTTTAAAGTATTATTACTTGAAGTTTTATGTGTGAAGGAAGAAAGGCACAAAGGCTTCGAAACTGGAACTGGCTGAGTACAGAGAAACAAAAAATGTGTTGGAAAAAAAAATCTTCAGAAAATCCTGTCTCTTCTTATGTCAAAGGTCCCTTGTGGTTTTTTTTCTGCACAAACTTGTACCCCTTTTAAAACTTCCAGAAATTCCAGGTCTGACCCTCCTTCTCCTGGCAGGAGCTTCCCAGGAGATGCTTCTTCACCATGGCTCACCAGGATATGGTCCTAGTTTTCCTGTGCTTTCTCTGCCAGCTGTTACAGATTGCTCAGTGTTCACCTTCCTGGCTGTGCAAGGGTCTGGTTTTGGCAGCATGGATGAGCCTTATGTAAATACCTCCCAGCCAAGTGCCTAGCTCCTGGGATCCAGGCTTAACCAGGCTTAAAGACTATATGAAGACATACCTTTCCCCCTTCTCTCAGGAGTGCGATAACCACCAGGCTCAGTGTCTCCATCAGGATATATGAAGGCTACTGTGATGCTGATCCTCTCACGGGCGATCTGGGTCATATTGTGATGAGGATCTGCAGCAGACCTGTGCTTATGTGCTCTTTGATTTCTTGCAGATGGTTTTGGGACAGTTTCTAAGCCTCAAATTTATCCTAAACACCACCAATTTTTGCACATGTTATGAGCAAGGTGGTAGGTACCATTACCAACCCTTTAACTTCGGATATAGCTCTGAAGTTAAACTGGTGTTTTCCATGTATGTCTATATTCTAGAAGGGTTTGAAGAGCTATAAGAAATAAAAGATTTCTTCTAACTGTATATCGTAGGGGAAACCTGCTAAATAAAAGCTGCTCACAATACTTAATTGTCTGAAGGAAAAGAAACCTGACAGAAAAGAAGTTCTGAAAACACAGACTGTGTTACAATGGTTTGGGAAACATGATATACAAATCTGAAAAGAGAGACTGACTTTCCTGCTTCTCCTCAGCTTCCTCACAAGTCAAAGGAGTCAGAATAGTTACTTTAGCCATGGTGAGAAGGTGACTCAGACATAAGCCTTTGCTCTCACCTTCCTGTCCCCTTCAAGCAGTCACTTGTCTCTTCAGAGCAGTAGGATGAGGTGATGTGTCTCATCTCCTCTGCCTGTTGCCATGCTTCAATCAATATTTTAAGGGATTTTTGTTGATTGTTTGCTTTAAGGAGAGCGGATTTATATAATCTAAACCCCATGGGTCATAGCTCAAATTAAGAAAGAGGCTGGACTGGATTACAGCTAATAAGTAAATCCCTGAATGAGACAAGTTAGCAAATCATCTTTAAAACATTATACATCTGTATAATGTCTCAAGCATTCCAGGTTTAGACCGTCGTCTTTATTCTTGCACTGTGACTCCTACATGGACCCACCTTTTTCTTTTTCTTTTTTTTAATCATTATTTCTTCTGCTCTGTTAGGTTTTTTTAAAGATTGTTTTGCATTTTTATCAGCCTGCAGACATTTTAGCTGGTTAGTCAGTTAAGAAATCTGTACCTGAAATTTCAGATGAGCTCAAAAGCTTGCAAAGAAGTTTAATGTTTATAAAAGTGATAGAGCAACAGCACTGGCCTGACTCATACCCTGTAGGAGTAGGTGCTAGCATAAACCTCCCCACATATATCTACTGGTTCATCTCAGCCCTTTTAACAAGCTGTAGTCTGTATTAACTCATTACGGTGCAGTAATAGCAAGCTTCGGTAAGACACTCTTTCCTTTCCTGGGTGAAAACAGCTTCTTCAGCAGCTACTGAAATGAATTTTATTGTCAGCATTTCATATTATTGTATACAATTGGAGTGCCTGAACCAAAATATGACAAGTTTTCTGTTAAAAAATACTGTATGTGTTCGTAAGTGTATAACTCCCCAGCCTCTTGCCAAATTTGGGGTGGATGTTGTATTTGTACGTGGTATGTGCCCTGCCTCCCTAGCCTCTCTTGTGCCCTACAGATACAGCCTGACCTGTGGCAGAAGCTCCATTTCAAAAATCTGATCAAAGGATCATTTCTGCCCAAATAGAATGCAGATAGGGGAAATACACCCACATAAGTTCTCTGTCATGTCTTTCCTCTGCATGGTGCTGCAGGTGCGTACAGGTATATGGTACTCATTTGCCACCTCTCCCCTTGCAGAGGGTGCTGGGTGCCAGAGGCAGGCCAGGAGGTTAGTCATGCTGTTTGGCTAGAACCTATATTGTACCCCTTGCTGGCACTGACCGACGAGGAATATTTATTGTGAATATCGCTGTGCTGCGGTGGTCTGTAGCCAAGAGAGAAAAACAGGAGGAGAACCAGAAATCCTGTGCTTTGCTTTGGAAGTTCCTCCGCAGTTGCATTTCCTCTCCAACAGGCCCCTAAAGGAGATGAGATGAGCATATGTTTACGTTTCCCAGTTGTTTTCTGAAATGATTTTCACTGAAGTATTCATTTCAGCTTCGTTAGTGGATATTTATTTTGTTACTCAATATGTTCAAAATCTTTTCCCTCCACCCCCTTCCTGTTTCATTTTTTTTTCTTTTTTCTTTTGTGGTGTGAATGCAAGTTGTTGTAATTATTCTACTAGGACAATTCAAAAGTCTTGTCTCTCCACTTGACTTCCTATGTCCCTGTAGAACTGGTCTCAGGTGTGGAAATCCACAGTTTTGGAGAAAACAGGTGTAACAAAGGATCCTTGTTTAGGGCACTTTGGGGTTCAGGAAGAACAAGGGTCCAGATCACCAACAGGAGTGAGGTATCTAAATGATTTTAACAGTCTTGACTATCCAGGGTATGGTATATGGAACTGCAATGTGCAGTACTACAGTATATAATGGGAGACAAAGTGGCAGAATCTTGTCTAAAGTCACACTCTGGGATACTGCTGAATTTGTAAACCATTCATACACTAACACCAAGAAAAAAAACCAAACCATGTAAAGGGATGGAGGTGTACTTAGCTGAACTGCGAACAGCCTACTCCAACATTACCTTGGTTTTCTCATACTGATAACATCTGCAAGAAGAGGGTGTTGGAAATGAGAGCAAATCATTTTTGCAAAAAGAAAAAAAGTCACATTCATCAATTTGCAAGTGATATAACTTCTGGTATTTTCCCTTCAGATTAAAAACACTTGTCAGGCAGATTTCCAGCATAGCATGTGGTGAATTTGTAGCAAAATTATGATGAACATAAAGAAAACACTGTCAGGTTTGATCCGGCTCTATATTTGGGGTTTTGGAAAAAAAAAGAAAAAGGCACCAAAGCCAATAGAAAGATATAAGGCTGGTTTGTTTTTCAACTTTAATGAAAATGGTTAAGGAAAACAAGAATGCAAACGCTCCTGGTGGGGTGACTGTGAGTCACATTGCAGCTCTGTGTTGGGGCAGAAGTTCCTCATCCATGGGACTGAGCTTGTCCTAGGATGCAGACTGCTGCAAAGTCTACGTGACCCAGCACAGGTTCGGCAGCTATGGCTTCCTCTGACGTTACCTCCCACCTCCCAAAAAAAAAAAGGTCTATAGGCACCTGTCTAAAGAACATGGCTTAAAAAAGCAACTTGGCTGCCAGCCATTTTATCCTCTGGAGAAACAAGGGAGAAGGGAGGGGGAGCTTTTAGAGTGAAATTTAAGTGTAAGATTTGAGTGCTTGTTAATAACAATCAAATGTTTTTACCCCAGCTGTAGTCCTACGACCATGAGTCTGCTGTGCAGGTGACACTACCCACACATGACCCCAGTGCATGTCCCCAGAAAGCAGTATTATCTGCTGAGGAGATCTGCAGGGTGAGAACTGGCCAGGGTCTGGAGGGGCAAAATCGTTTTTTCATTAGAAAATACCGGTACATTAGACCTGTCATGTCCAGTGGAAAAATGTTGATGAGAAGCAGAGGAGAAACTGGTGAGGAGAATAACCCTCCAGTGGCTGGAGACCTCATTCAGCCTCCTTAAGCATTTTCCAGGTTTTCTCTCTAAAAATAGTGAGTGATCATTTCGATTGTGTAAGTGGGTCAAGCTATATTATTCAAGTCCATTTTTAACGAGCTGGGCCCTTGTAGTCAATAACTCTGGCCATCCTATAATCAAGCATGGTTATTTTAAAAGCCGACAGCTCTGGTGGGGCAGAGGCAGGCATCAATTCAGCCACTGTACCTTTCCCAGTCCCTGCCAAGCATCCCGAGGCGGGCCAGGGATGCGCTAATTAAAAGAAAATACAGCAGCCTCTGAAAACAGGATGCTACAAAAAAGACATTAAAGAATTCACTGCATAACCATACATGAGTAATTTAAAGGACAAATTCAGAGTCCTGTGGTGGAGAGAGCCAAATGTTCCTTTTCCTGTCATCAAATATTATTTACTCTAATGTGCAAACAATGAACAGAAGCTTTTTTTCCCCTCCAGAACTGTGTGAATTACTGTCTAAAAGACTTTTCCAGTGCTGCTGATCAAGTCCACACATAGGGCTAAAATACAGCCCACCACACTGTGGCATTTATTCCTCTTAATATCTGAAGCACTTCTTCATTGAAGTCCACAAACTAGACTGCTTGTTACTTGTCAAAAAGAGGCTTCTGTCTTCTTAGCACGCACTATCAATCTGATCATTTAAAGATTACATGCACTAGTCGATTCACCAACCTGAAACCGTATTCAGAAGAGCTTAGCAATATCAGTAAATACAATGTTTCACTCAAGCTGTTAATTATATCCAGGACGAGCTGGGAAATTCTTCACGATAATGGTGAATATTAAGTGTTTGAAAAATAGCTTCTCAGGATACTCTCCTGCAATTAGCAGTGGTGTATGTGAATGAGAATCATGTATGCCAGCAGCCACCCTATTACTCGACAAATCAAGACATTAAAAACCAGCTCAGTGGGATGCAGTTTTGCTTATCTGGCTCATACTTGAGATATTATGGTGAACAGCCTGGAAATAACAATAATGAAGAATATGATCTGTTGTGTTACTATTCTGAAGGTCACTTAAAGGCGGTTATTTCATGCAACGTTGCCAATAGAGTGTTTATATTCTATTACAGACTCAACAATATCAAGGCTATCATGTTTTTGGGTGGTGTTTTAATGGCAGCAAAGAGGTTTTTATTTTATAGCAGAAGCACCTCAAAACCATGACAAAAACTTGGTGACCTCTGATTTTCCTCTTGAACGTGCTGCATCTTTTATGGTTGTAGGCTGATCTCCTTGAAGCCAAAAGCAAAACTCTCTGACTTTCACAGGATACCTCCTTCCACTGTTTTTAGGATACTCTGGGGAACGCTGGTTATTTGTACTACACAGTACTTCACTGAAATATGAATTATTTTGTTACGTGTCTGGTCTTACAACTGATTCTGTGCATTACACTTGTGAATAAAGTAGTTCCTGTCTGAGGATGGAGTTATGATGATAATGAAATAATGAGAAACTAGGATGATGGCTCAGATATTTTTTATTTACTGCAGTTCTGGAGAATTTATCTGGCTGCAGTTTAGAGCATCCAGAAACTGGTCTCACGACTGTCCTGCCTAGAAGAATTTACAGCACATCATTTAATCATATACCAGCTCCTACGACTTGGCTCCAAGCTTGCTGTAACTTCTCTTTAAGTTTGCTGAACTTACGCAGTGTTCAAAGGTGACAATGCACTTACCTATTATAAGCTCTTGAAAAGTCAGTGGAGAGAAGCAGGTACCTTTGGAGACTTTCAATGGGGATTGGCTCTGCCCTAGTGCTGAGGCAGAGAGTGATCAGGTCTGCCTGGCAGGGTGTCCGCCTTTTCCACAGAGGCTAGGGGAACATCCATTTTCTGGAGACTACCTCTGATGCTTCAACCTGCCTTTTGCATGGTGGCCTTGTGATCAGCACAGTCAGTGGGTTCTAGAGGACTCTTCCAGGAGATAGTCCTGTCTATGAACAGTGGATTTTCTTGAAAATTTTCTGGATCACAGACTAACTTTTCTTCCCAACAGTAATAAACTAAATGCTGCTTTGAAAGATCACAGAGAGATAAATTTAATCCTAATCTGATGGGGTTTTATATTGCTTGGGTGGGTACCACCTGTCAGGCATAAAAGGATGGACCTAGATACTATTTCAGAGCAATATAGTTTTGGTGCTGGATATTGTTTAGTATTTGCTGCTGTGGCAATAATGAAGAAATACCCAGTAGCAGATAAAATATACTAACAGAGACAAAGAAGACAGGAAGCATTAATCCTTTGGGCACATCCTAATGTATAGAGTTATCTTCAGCCTTACTAGATCCCTCTTAGCATTTGGAGTGAATATAGTGCCAACTAAGCCCTCTCCCTTTATCTCCTAGGGTTTGGTAGTTCCCACTTTTACCATCCAGTAAGCTCCAGTGCACCAGGACTGATAGACTAAGGAAGAGTTTCCCTCTGTCCCCGTCTCCCCATGAAATACAAAGCTCTTTGTTAACGATGTACTGGCTTGAATGTAGGCAGGTACTCAGACAATTTGCCTAAAGCTTTGACTGTGAGCAGATTAGTTTCCTTTAACTGAAGTCTCTGTGAAGGCAAGGACATGTGCCAGCTCTCTGTGTGAGGGCAGATCTCATGCCTCTACTCACCTCTGTGTCAGGAACCTAGGAACAGTGCTTACTCTCACGGTGCCAACCACAGTTAGTGCAAGTTCACAGGCTTCACAAACAGTGCTATCAAACAGCTCTCGCTCTCAGCCAGCATGCTGTCCTGGCACGGCAAAGCTCATTAGTCAGCCCAAAGCAAAGAGAAAGCAGAGGGCCAGGGGTGGCGGAAGTGTTCATCTCTGGAGATAGTGAACAAGGGAGGGGAGTGAGAAGCAACGGGGCGGGAGGTGTTTGGGCCCCATCTCTTGATGCACAAAGCAGGAAAACTGGTGCAGTGCTGAAAACATTTTGCTTTTGCAGCTCCAGGCGGTTTTGTAGCTCAAGGGGAAGGCAGGGTTGCTGGAGGAGGGTGAGGTGGCAGTATGCTTGGACTTTCTCATGTCTCCTCTAATGGCCAGAGATACTCTTGCAACAGGCTGAGACTCAACAGATGCACAAGTGAGCTCCGTTTCTGGTTCTAGAGGTACTGCAAACCTCTGCATGAGCCCCAGAGGTATCCAAGGAACAAATGCTGTCTTTGAACTTGCAGCAGGCTTCATCGCTCCTTGTAATGGGTCAAAAACTGTACTAACTTGTACCTTCTGGCCAAGGACACAACTCCAAAACAGGGTCATTTGGCTGCCTCAGCCTGAATCACAACCTTGCATGATATAGATGGAGAAGGCCCAAACCAGGTCCTTCAGGCTGAAACAGGTTTGCTTGTATAAAACCAGCTTGGTAGCTATTCTAGTTGTATGTGTCACGTTTTGTATTTAGTAACAAAACAGTCTGTATAGGCAACAGGAAGAGGAATTCTGCAGATGAGAAGTAGTGAAAGCATGGAATTAATCTTTAAAAAAAAATAGAAAGAAAAAGTGAAGTTTTTTCCAACGTTTCTTGGGAGTCCTTGCCCAGGAAAGGACAAAGCACTAAGAGATGGGAAATTCCTGCTTCATGAATTGGACGTGAAACTGTATTGGAGATGTGGAGTATCTTTAGTTCATGGATCTTGTATAGCAAAAATAGGTAGAGGAGGTGGCTGGTCTCTCTGAAATGTGGCAGGTACCCAGGTAAGGGAGGAGCTGGGAAAGGCCCCGATGAGGTGGAGGACAGCTCTGAGATAACAGCATTTTCTATTAGTGCCTCTGTAACTGCTTGCAGTGTGGAGGGAAGAGGATGCTGACTCTGCCCTTACCATGGGAGAGGAACACTGCAGGATTCACGGTTTGTGCAGCCATGAGACTTGGAATTCCTTTTACATCTTATCCAGGAGAAGGGAGACTCTCACCTACCCCTGCCTGGCTCAGTCATTGCCCAAGTGCTGGGTCTCAGGGAGCCGCTGCTCCTCTGAAGCTCTTGGTGAAGTTTGGATGCGTCCTTCTGTTCCTAGGCTGTAATCCATGATTGAATCTGAACCTGCAAGGTTAAATCTTTATGCGCAAAGGAGAGGACAGATCTTCCCTCCTGTAAACACTGCAGACGTGTTGTTTCATGGGACCTGTGCCAATCTGGGCATGCCCTTCACTGCAGCCCTCTCTTAGGCTTGGCAAGGGACTCGATCCAGACTAAAAGCCATGTTTTGTTTTACAGCACCTTCCTTGCAGTGCTTTATCACTTCCACACAGATGTTTTGGGATGGTTCAGATAATGCACACCTTGCAGCCACCATAATCCAGTATCTCACAACAACCTGGGCACTGGAGAAACCTCCCTTGCAGGACCTGCTGGGAGTTACCGGTGTGAGGAAGTGGGATATGGAACTGAATAGCAAAGGTCGCCCCCTACACTGCCAGCTCTTCCTGCAAAGTTTAAGTGAGTGTGACTCCCTTCCCATTGTTGTGACTTTCTTCAGACAGCCCAGTAAAGACTTGCTCCAGGCTTTGCAGCCAGCTGTTGCAGTTAGCACTTCTTAAATATCTGTGGAGGATAGATGTGCACTCCAGAGTCAGCGGCACCCCGTGCCTGGAGGAGATTTCCCCAGAGTCAGAGGCAATACTGACGTTGCTTGCTTGGGATCCAGCTCCTTTCTTGGTGCAGACCAAAATGAAGCTCATGGACCCTAAGTCCTTTACTTGAGCCATATACTGTTAATCACATTATAATGGTGAAACAGGCTTACAAAGAGAAGAAAACTTCAAACTATGAAAAAAGATTTCCTCACAGGCTTAATTTCAACTTGGTCTCCTTTGTTACAAAATTTTTGCATGGTAATTTATCTTACTTAGATGATGCTTTTCTATATAGCTCTCAAGGTATTTCATTATTTGTGAGATTTGCTGAATAATCTACTCCACTTAATAGTTTTTAAGATTTACAAACAGAATACCCTATTGAATTTCATTTGGTGGAAGAGTTCATGCACATGGGATGAATTCACATTTCTCTAAACTATTCCTGAAGCAGAACAGTAGTTGAGGAACTGTAAGAAAATAAGCTGTAGGTCTTATCTACATGGGGGAAATGACCAACAAATTGCAGGATTCCATGATAGTTCCCTAGGTACACATTCTCCTCTGAAACAGAAGTTATTTTATCCTGTAAGAATTACTCCACTCTGATTCAAAAATTTAGTAGAAGAGGCCAAATATTCAGAGCTAGATGCTCTTTTTTTGTTCTTACTTATATGCCCTCTAAGGATTTGGATGGGGGAATTTTTCCCTATTATAATTGTAAAGAATTATCTTGTATAAATAGCAATTAATAGATTAGAGCTTTGCAAGCCAAAGAAAGGTTAAGCTCTCTTTCATAAAAACCTCAGCAAGCTACACAAGGAATGAATATGCATCCTCTCGTGACTGCCTGCCGTTGGCTGGTTGCTTCCTAAACATAGTTACATGGTTGTCTGCAAGATCCTCCCAGAATATTTAGGAATCTTTTGGTCCGGGGAATAGAAGGACAGAAGATTTTTCAGTGACTCCCACAGGAAATGGTGGGGTGGGCTGTGTGCGCCTACAGGCTTTTCTGCTCCAGAATAAATTGGCCCAATGTGCACAAAACATTCTTATCTGATGAAGAATTGGAAACAGGATTGTTTGTTAAAATTGGGTTTTGGCTTTGTTCTTTGCTGGATATTTGAAGAAGGGTTTCTGCTCTAGTTGCACTGGTTTCTCCAAATCAGAACAATATCTTGCCCTATTTTAATATCTCACTTCATGCTGGAGAAGGCAGGCGAGGGCAGTTCTCTCAGTTTCTAGTGGGATCTTAAGGAAGGGCAAGGCTTTGTGTGAAATAGCCTGGCCTTATCCTGACACCAAGAACAGGACCATCTTAGCAGAGATGCAAACAACAGAGGTGTCTGTATTTGGTCTGCTGAATCTTATCCCCGTGCCTATGACACAGGGGATATTGGCATAACGATGGTGTTTTGCTCTTCCTCTGCTGTCTCATGCTCTTCTTCACTATGTCTGTCCCTGTGAGTAATATTTGTTGTAAAATATAGCTGTAATAAAAGACAGGGCAAAGTCTGTAGGTAAAGATATTATCTCTTATTGGACAAACAAGTGTAGTTTGAAAAAGTAGACAAGCTTTCAGGTAGGCAAGCCACTTTTCAGGGTTGAAATAGAAGCAGCAGATTTTGAAGCTAAATACAGACTGTGAACAACTGCCCTGAGTGTAAACAGGTATTTATGAGAGCATTGGAGAGGAGGTCATTTGGACCTGGAGAGTAGGGAAAGACAGGCAATGTGTTTCCTCATTTATAGCCTGTGGGACAGGGAGACTTTAGTGGGGAGAGGAGGATTATGAAAGATTGTAAAACCAGTATCTCCACAACATCCATGGTATTCAATATCCAGTGGAGTTATGAATCTCTGTTCCCAGGCTTAGTAGGAAGTGGGGTTTGAGGTCAGTATGACTCTACTGTGAATGAATCTAGAAACAATAGTGAGCACTAGCAGAAGCTTGTGCAGAAAAGGAAAGCAAAATTAAATTACTTTTAAACCAGTTTTGTCTGGAAGATCCTTATGGTAGGGACATTTGCTGAAACACATTCCCTCTATTAAAAAGAGTTGTGTGGGAACCAATTTTTTGCGTTTCAAAGGAAAGATGGTGAATCAAAAATTTTTTCCTTTTAGGAATGGAACAAAAAAAGATTAAAAAAAGAATAAATTGTTTAGAAGACAAAACTAAAAAGAGAAAAACAATGCCTCTGGTCAGATAATTTTTGGGGGACAAGAATGAAAATACTATGTTTCTCTGGGAATTAGAACATCTAAAAAGTTCTTAACACAAAATAGAAAAGTTGCTTTGAAATAGAAAATCAATTTTTTTCTCAAAGAGACTGAAGAGGAATGCTTTTTGACTGATGGCTTTTAAGTAGTTTTTAGAAAATTACTTCCATCAAAGAAAACAAAATTTTCTGCAAAAAATTTTGCCTTCATGGAACAAGCATTTTCCAGCTGTGAGACATTTCACTGCAGAACCAGATTAACTCATGAATTTTAAAACTCAGCATCCTGATTGACAGTGGCTGGCAGGAGAGCAAGCACGAGGGTCCTCAGCACACTCCCGTTGGCTGTTGCTCTCACCTTCCTCTCGTCTCGGAGCGCTGTGCAGTTATACTTACATATAGAAATGCCTGCAGCCCACCCCAGCCACCCCTCTGCCACTGGCTCTGCTGGGGTGCCAGGCAGCACGAGCTGACGGCGCTTACAAGTGCAGACAAGTGTGACCAAAGCTCCATGGCCAAATTAAATTATCTCTACAGTTGGTGTGGGGAAAAGCCACATGCAGCGTATGGGCGGGTTATATCCCAGCCATGGCCCCGTGCTGCTCCTTGCATTTGCTGTGGCTCGGCAGGACACGCAGCCCTGAGACAAAGACCACTTGTGCCCGGAGCAGGCAGAGGTAAAACTGCAGCAAACGCTCCAGATGAGTGAGTTAGGGTGACAGCGATAACTACCCGGAGACCTTTACTCCAGCTGTCACAGTGAAACAAAGCACTAAGTTTGCTGCTGTTGCTTTTTGTAAGGGGCCTTTTTATATTTAGCCTTTTAAAATGTATCAGTTAATTAATGGCCAATAAAAACAAGCGACAACTACCGCTGGGCTAAGCAATTCAGCAGCTAAGTGGTTTTCAAGCTTCTCTCTACATATTTTTGCTAATTAGAGTAAGCGAATCATCTGTACTGGCTAAATTGTTCAATAAGTATAGCCTTCCAATCACTCCCTAATTTCTGGGAATTGGTTGATTATTTTTAAGGATTACGGGAATGTGTTTTCCTCTAGGCTGCTCCTGCCCTGGACTTTTTAGATATACAATAGTTGCTCTTAATGAAGTGTAATCAGTCACTCAAATCATGCAGTATTTGTCCTATCCGTTCTTTCGAGAGCCAGCACTCAACTAGAAAATACATAGATAAATGTTTGATGGAAAAAATATTTCTCTGAAATAACAATATTTTAAAACATAATCTTTGAAACTCTTGGAATTTGCAAGCAGGAGCTGTTTCTGACATCGCTAAGCCATAAAAACATGATGTTGCACAGCAAACTTGTTTAGGTTCCTTTCTTTTTCACTCTTCTCCCAGCACTCCTGCCACCATTTGAGGCCATGACCCTCACCTCCTCATTCTCTGTTTTGAACTTTGCATTTTGTATTTTGGTTTGAGATAGGAGAGAAAAGGGCATCGGTAAACCAATTTTCACCACCTCATGGAAGAAGGGCTCATGAAGGACATGAATAAGGACAGCTTTGGTTCCCTGAGCCATGGACAGCTGGGAATTTGGGATGGTGCATCTGAGAAAGTGCAGTCATACTTTTCCCTTTTCACTGGGGACCTGCAGATTGCACTAGCAGAGAAACGGTGCTGAGATACAGGGAGCTTTGGTCAGGGAATGTATGGGTCCTCTTACGGTTCAAACCTGCCTTTACGTCTTACAAATATCAGATGATTTACTGAACTAAACCATCACTGAACCCTTCTGCCATTTTCACCATCATCATGACTGAGTAAAACCCTTCTGGAGTATCACAGCTGGCTGGTCCCCTTTGTATTTTTGAGCAGAGACACAGCTCCTGTTGAGCTGTTCTCATCTACTTGTACTTTCAGAGATAACTTTGTTAGAAACACATATTTTTGAGAGAAAATAATGTTGCTATTTGGCAGGGATTTTTAAGTTTGAGCAAAAGCAGTTAGGAAGGGAATGAGAAGGGATAGAGTCAAGAGAGTTGGGTAGAAAGACCACTTTCAAGAAAGAATCTTGTCAAATCCATAGGGAAAAAGGCTTTCCAAGATAGCTAGCACTGGATTGCCTTTTTCCCTAATAAATCAAGACAGATGAGGGCCAAAATGAAATGCTAAACTAGACCCTGAAATTTTGGAAAATCCCCCTAATTAAGGCTACTTCACTGCTGGGTTTCAGTGAATGTAGGGTATTGCCTATTCTTACTTTTTCCATAACATACTTTGCGGAGGAGGAGGGGAGGGGATGTAAAATGCAGCAGATGCAGCTTTTCCCTGGTGACAACTGGAGCAGTACTGGACCCACAATAGAAGTGACCAGCACTGGGAGAGTCTCTCTGAGTTAACGCTACTCCACTTTTCAGCCTTAGTGCTGCCTGGCATCTGCTACTTATTTGGGACCGAGGAGGACCTTAAGTAAACAAAACAACTCCGATTTTGAGCTCAGGCTTTAGGGGACATGAGTACTATGAGAGTCCTTCTGCATTCAGGACTCAGTGATGCTATTTTTTAGAATAATCCTAGAAACCCTTTGTCACTGCCTGCCCCAAGGCAGAAGACTCCCAGACCACATCCATCACAACCTTCTTGGCCCCAGTCTGCCTTTGTGGTCAGTAAGACACGTTGCAGCCTGGTCGGCATTCTTGCACATACTCATTGCATTGGTATTTTACACAGCTGATACAAAATATTTATACTCCAAAGGCCTTATCCAGTCTCCTCGCTGGTCATGGTGAATCTTGCATAACTCACTGTCTCGTAGCAGCTTGTAAAATTATGTTTTCATAGCCTAGCTCCTCGAAACTGGAGTAGTGGATTTAACCTTTTCAGCCATTTTTTTTAGGATCATTATGGTGAAATAACTGACAGGGTAATATTCTGGCAAAAAAAAAAAAAAAAAAAGAAGAAGAAACATGCAGTGATACTGAAAACTATTAGCAGAATTTTGCAAAATATCTCACTAAAGTTTTCAAATTATTTTTATGAAGTAGCCTCATGATATTGAAGAAGCATGTAATGCAGTATCTGCTTTCCCACTGCACAATTCTCAGGGTTAGCCTCAGCTTTGGTCCTTCTCTCATGTTATCCATCTAATATAACATCTGATTGTGTGTGGTCCTGAACTCTCTTAACACCAGAGACTCAGACCCACAGAGATTGGAGTGATAAGAAGCAGCTGAGCTACATGCCTTCAGAGAGCAAGGCGGAAAGAAATGTGAGCTCTCTTCCAAGCGGGCTTTCTTGTCCTCCTGTGCTGAGGGGGAAAAGCAAGAGGCAGTATTCAATCGCTCACTTGGACAGAGTTCAAGTATTTCTGCTGGGAAATAAACCCACAGCATTGTTGAAAGGTGCAAAACAGCCCTGTTACCTCAACAGCTGGAGGGCCAGGAGAGCTAAACTGGAAATCTTGAAGTACAGTGCAGTTAATGATCTGTCTAGTTAAACGAAATTTCACTGCTAATCTTCTTGACCTCAGATGTGTTGCCTTTCTTAATCCCACTTTACAATACACCTTTCTACCAAGACCTGGAAGCATGCTGAGCAGCTACTGGAAACCAAGACATGAGGGAAGCTCTCTAAGCTGTAGCTGCCAATGTACTGGACAAGTCAAGTTTATTTCTTGCAGGAAAATTGCCAGTATAATTTAGGAGAAATTCCTTGTTTCTAAATCTTTGAGATACAAGTCTATTGCCATCATATTGTCTTTGGCTGTAGGCGCTTGGAAAGGACTGTTTTTATGTCTCAGCAACTTTGGCCATGATCTACTTGCACTGTGAGGGCCTAAGATGTAGATGACCACTCCTGCTTTCTGGCTGTGGTACAAGTGAAGTCTCTAAGCATCTGAGTTGTTCCTACTGAAGTCTTAAAGCTTGGTTTAGCATCTTGCAGGGACTTTTGTGGCTTCTCGTATGAGGAGGCTGGAGCAGATGTCCCTGTGCTTACTGCAGGTCCAAGTGGCTTACCACAGCTGCTGGCAGTCGCACTGAGTGGTCACAACTTCCCTCCTAACTCTCCATTTCTCAAGTGATGTCTAGAAATGAAAATAGTGAATGGTCAAGTCACTTTTAGAAAAAAGACCTTTGCAAAAAATCCAGCCAGGCAGCTGCTCGGCAGAGGAAGAGGGGAAGAAGGGGCTGCAGATGAGGCTGAGGGGCTCTGGTTTTGCCACACTTATCTATTGCATTCCCCATTTTGTGCAGCACTTCCTCTTCAGGGGTGAACCCTGATGTGAGAGGAGCCGCAGTGCCAGGCCAGGAGCTGGGTTGTGTCCAGGGCTGTCAGGGATGGGAAATGAGGGTCTCACTTGCCTGCAGCGTGCTGCCATCCATCTGCTTCACCCTGCTGTGCAAGGGAGAAACTGTCTGGCCTGGGTTATGCAAACCCCGTCATGCAACCCCAGCCTGCACAGGGCACGGATGCCCCCGGGCTGTCCCAGCCCCAGATTGCCTAAGCAGCGGTGGCTCTATTGAGCAGATGCTTTAGCCAGCCTGAGAAAGACACAGGAGGCCCAAACATCATAAAACACCTGGATGCTTTTCCCTTTCTCTATTCCTTTCCTGCTTCACAGCAGGGGTTTAGGCCAGAGATGGGGAGTGACAAATCCAACCCCTCCCGCCCAGACCCTCCCTCAGCACTTGGCTCAGATGAGAAACTTGGTTTGTCACAGGATGCAATCATTTTGCTTGTTTGCTGGTTTGTTTTGTTCGAAGAATGATACTCACAAAGGTGATTTTCACCTCTATACCTAATGCAAGAATTTTCCCTCCATTTCCTATGGCTGCAGGACTTCATACATAAGGCCAAAGAGGAAAAAAAAAAAAAAAAAAAGGACACAAAGAAGGGCAAATAAGCACCAGTTTTAAAGTCTGACAAAGATAGACACAGACAGACTTGGTCTCCAGAACCAAGCTCAAATGATGGACACAGGCATATCTCCCAAACTTTCACAGAAAGTACAAAAGGGTCAGATTATTAAGTGTCAACACACTTGATGCAGGAGATAGAAGATCATACCAATTCTCTGTAGGTCATCACTTTTCCTAACTCAGTAGAAATCCAAGTATCTAATATGAAGCACTCCCACATACACTGTCTTGCTGTATGGAGCTATTTTGGAGGGAGGCATCCTTACACTTGCTCAAAAAAAAAAAAAAGGAGCAAAAATAGCTATAAATACATATACCATACAGTGCATAAAATTCTCCTTGGACCACCTGGAATGACAGGCCTGTCTCTGGCTCTGTGATGCTGATCTCCTCAACAAAATTCATGCACAGTGCTACATGGTACCCCTATCTGGACTTCTCCCTTTTTGTAGGACAAACTGTTTGCTGTTCTTCAGATGCTGAGATCTCTTGGGCAGTTGATTGGCAAGGGAAGGTAATGTGAAAACTGTAGTTCATGTTGTGAAACACCTATGAAGTCTGGAAGTGCCCATCATGTAGAGCCAGCTCCTTCTGACTTGAGTTACATGAAATATTGCAAAGGTAGGCTGTGTCCCAGTGCTGGAATGGTGGCTGAGAAAGCAGGGATGGAAACACAGACAAAGCAAGGACAGGAAGGTAACAGGGAAAAAAAAAACCAAAACCTTAAGCAAACAAAAAAGACCCTCTTCTATTTAATGCGGATTTTGGATTCACGCATTATCAGACAGACTATGTAACTCTTAAACAATTGAGGGAAATCTAGCTTTCCCCGAATTTGCTACTAATTATTGAGCGCATTCATTCTGGCCATTGCTGAAACATATCAAGGCTGCCTGCACAGTGCTGAGCACCCTATAGCTCCCATGGTTTGTTGCCTTTGGATCCGGGCTAACTCCAACCCTTCATAGGTACAGAACTACACTCTGGCCCTGTATGGCTCTGCAGTTCCTCTTGCATTTTCTGCCCTCCCATTGGGCATGAGGGGTCAGGGAGATGGACGAGTCCATGGGGTGCCCTGAGAAGAGAAAAACACCCAACTGGATGGAGGGTAGAGTGGGAGTAAGACTTAACATTGACAGCTCTGCATTTTTACCATGAGGAGAAGTGTGGTACAAGGCTAAGGGACACAGCTGCAAGGTTTCCCACATCTACATCTGGCAGGTGCGTAGTTTGGGTTTGCACACGGTGTGTACGGCAGCTATGAAAATTAGCCCGCAGAGAGCAATCTCACTGAGGTCTGACTTGACAACATGAGAGGGTTTTGCAGGATGATACAAGTTCAGTGGTGAATCAGGGTGTCTGAACTTAAAGGTTGAAAAGGCTCTGCTGTCAGGAGTGTGGGCAGGGGTGGGGAGGTAGCGTCTAACCTAAAAACACGCTCCCTTCTCGCGCGTGCCTATCATCACCCGTAGGAAGTGTGTGTGGGTGCCATCACCCTGTCATCCCAGCAGCTCTCAAGTACATTGAGCCACTTTTTCAAGCAGACTGGGATGGGGAGGTGATGGGGAGAGAAGGGAGGGAGCCCAGCCTGCATCGCCAGTACCGCGGTGCAGTCAAAGTCCAGCCTTACTGTGTGCTGCATCCCCATGGAGCCACAGCAGGAGATCGCTCCCGACGGGCTGTTTGCAGCATGCACTGGAATACAAGCATTGCTGCTGATCTTCTGTAACATGTGTTTTACTGTTCCTTTTAGTATTTGCTCCTGGCACACCTGTATTTGAACCAGAACCACCCCACAAACAGATCATATAACAATTTTTTCCAGCCCAGAAGCTGATACCCCTTTGTAAATGAACTGCTGTAACCTCAGTGTTACCCTGGAGAGAATTCCACTGTATTTTGCCTTGCAAATAATTCACACGGGTTGACACAAAGTTCTAGTCTGTGGGTACAGTATGTAGCATTTAGTACAGTATGTTGCTCCTTGCAAAACACTATTGCATGCACATGCCTGGGATCAATTATTTTCATTGAAACAAGAGAAGCCGCATGATGAGTAAACCTGTAAGTATGACATTTTATTCCCACACTTGGTGGATATATGCAACAAAATATACTGCAAAAGAACAGTTTAAAAGCATACTTTAATGCCAAGCATACTAAGGTCTTATTTTGTCTCAGAAAAAGGAACTATGATAGATAATAATGCCTTTCTCTCAACCCACAATGCTCAAATTTTAGAGGTAAAAAATTTCCCTGCAGAACAAATCCTGTTCCCAAAGAGTGACTTTGCTGCTCTCATTTTTCTTTTTTCATATTCCAGTCGAAGCTACAGGGTCCAGCCAGAGCCAGGATCTCCATCATGCCAAGGAGGGCGAGCACGAGCACACAGACTAGAAAATAATCCCTACTCCAAGATTTCTACCCTAAAATGCTGGTGACTTGGATCTCTGGCACTGTGCCTGTTCCAAGATAAAGGGTGCCAGCACCAGGGGGGAACTCACCCTCTCAAACAGCCCACTGCCAAGCAGAGGTTTTCCTTTATGGCACCATAAATCCACCTCCATCCCACCTCTCCCAGCAAGGGATGTGTTCCCATGCTCGTGCCCCCCAGCACCATCCCACTCCCCAGAGATGTGGGTCAGGGAGCCCCCACCTGACCCACGGGCCTGGGGAGGCCCCACCTGGCTACCGAGGATTTTCGGAGGACTCTGTCTCCTCTCAGCTGGGTGTGCAAGGCACAAGCCCCAGGTGCTATCAGCCATTCCTCTCTTTCCAGTTTGTCAGGCTGATTGGTCTAGGGTGTATTTTTGAAGCATTAAAGTCATAAGAGGCTTAAAGTGATAAGGTATTAGGATAGGATTTAAGTACATCTGAGCCTTTGAATAGGATCAAGCTGTGTGCAAGGTATCAGCAGCCTGTGCAGGCACATGATCTTATCTCTGCTGCCCTCATTATTATAACCCTCTTCACGCTGATAGTGTTATAATAAGTGTAATAAGAATAAACAGAAAGAAATATCACTGCACCAGGGAACAAGTCTTCTGCTTTATTGTATCCATGGCATCTATTAACACCTGTATCCCAGGCACTTTCTAAGACACGTGCATGTACACCAGTGTACACTTTGTAGTGCTGACTCCGAGCTCCTCACAAGAAATGTCATTCTTTTCCAAACAGTCCCAAAAGCTGAGAATTATCCTATTTTTTACAGTTGGTACACAGAGATACTATGGACTGGCACTTCAAAAAAATATGACCAGTTAATGTGCTCCCATGAGCAAAGTCTCTGGCTCTGGGTAGTTCTAGAGCTGACCACACTTTGACAGTGTTAAGCATTGAGTCAAACAAAACCTAGTTAGGATGCACAAAACTCCTCTCCTCTCCTGTCTTGGTAGTGAGGAGCTGGCAAATGACCTTGGACTGATCCCACAGACCAGAGTATGGGCAGATTTTTTCTATTCCCTGCCTAATGTGAGCTGAAAGTGTATCTCCTCTTGTGGTACTCCAACCACCTTGACTACCTTTTGATCAGTGTTGAGCTGTTCTCAGTTGAAGCTGTCCCACTTTCCAGACACTTAGGGGGTTGGACGACAGATGAGGGTGGCTCCAAGCACATGGCTGAGGTGCACCTCAAGGAAAGGGTACAGCTGGGTTTCAGTCCTCATCTTCCTGAGTGCTCAAGTGCTACACAAAACGTCCCTCAGGGAGACAACTTAGTTGCAGAGTCTTAGTGCTCCTGACCAGGTCTCCTCATGAGAAACTTTTTCTTTTCTCTCCTCCCATCTGATTTACTAGTCTGTGTATTAGAGGTGCTGCTCTTTCCTCTTCTTGTTGTGTTGCATGAGGCTGTGAGATACTCAAGTGGCTCCAGAGCTGTGATCCTGTGCACCTTTCAGCATGTTTACAGATAAAGATGCAATAAGATGCTTGTAAGCCAGGACTAGTGTGTCTTAAATGAGAGACCCAAGTAAACACAAATCCTAGTGTGGTGGAGAAGTCAATGCAGAGGCTTACAGTGGCAAGAAGAGACTCAGAAAACTTCACTACCAGCTAGAGGAAAGAGGAAAAGGAGTTCCTTTTAATTTTATGCCTAGGAAGAGTACAGAAAAGCCACTAGGGTTGTCAGGGAACATCTCTGTCTACCTGATGTCCACAGCAGCTGCAGTAAGGCATGACAGAAATGCTCTCATTTACAGAGGGGTCTCTGCACTACTAGGGGTTTGGATTTGACTGAAAGTGGTCCTAACACTGCCTTTGGGGGATCCCAGAGATGTAGCCTAAAAAATGAACAAACAAATACCATGTCTGTAGTGCAATAGTGCTGTTCTTCAATTCTATAGTCCCGTGGCTGGCCTGTTCATCTGAGCACTAAGAGACACAGGTCAACTCTTCACTCTGATCTACATCTGGATTCAAATCAAATTCCCCTCTCTTTTAAATTCACCTCAGCCATCTCTTTTGCAAGAGCCCTCGGAAGCATACCTCTCCCACTTAAATATTTCTCAATAAAGAATAATTATTCAATATTTAAACATTAACTGAGACGAGGATGGAAAAGCCCCAGGAACAGTAAACTGTCAGCTAGGGACCAAGCTCTGCTCCAGTGACTACTGAAATATTATATGTGGAGTAAATTACTCTGGAAACAGACACCGGGATCAGCCACAGAAAGTAGTCCCCAGCTGGTGGCTGGCACACTGCTCAAGGAAACAGCTAAGGCAGGTTCAAGTTTTTCCAGTCAGACAGAGGTAGTAAACCTGGAAAACCCTGGAGTATGAGCAGAAAAGGAAACACAATCTTCTTGTAACTATCAGAAATGCACTAATTGCTTCATTTCACCAGATGGTCCCAAACACAGTGCTGCTGAAACACCCTCATGAACTGCTTGAGTCAAATGGTTTGACCTGACCTTAGTTTGCTTTACTGTTTCAGATTCAGTGTCCTGGATCTGTGAAAAGCATCATCTTTTCCAGTGAATACCAGTTCACAAAAATCCATTGGCCTGCTCTAATCACGTTGCAGGTATATTTACAAGGAGCTAATGAGTGCATTTCTAGCCACTGGGGTATGGAGTGGTGTGTGATGAGACGTGTGAATGAGAGCTTCAGAGCAGATGGCAGAGAGCACCACCACACCACAGCCATAGTTCCCACATGTGCAGGGCTTGCTCCAAAACCTCTTAAAATTAATGGAAAAGATTGCATCCTTATTTACTTGGTGCAGAAGGGAAGTTTGAGGCAGAGCAGTGAAGTGATTTTATACCAAGGTGAGCTGAGGTGCAGCTTGCAAGACAGTAGTCAATTACTTGCTATGCTGTCAATATGAGGGGTGACAACACATTACATATAGTTCACTAGTTGCACTGAGACTTCATTTAAGGTAATTAGTTTCTTATTATAAGGCAGGATTCTGATGTTACAGAGAAAATCCTCCTCACTGAGCTTGCAGCCAGGGAATGAATTCCTAAATCTTCCAGCATATCTCAAGCCATTCACTGAGCCTTCACAAAGGAGAGCTGCAGGCCAGAAGCAGTGTTTCTCAGCTTTAAGTATGCTTTCCTGCCGGGGCATTACACTTTCCCAGTCCCCAGGATTGCTCAACCAGTAATGCCCAGTAGGCGGTGTGCAAGCAGGAGGAGCAGTGCCGCGGGATGCTTTGGTCCACTTGCATACCTGTGCCTGCACAGCACTCTGCAGCCGTCCCCTGAGGTTGACGAAGTTCAGTAGACCCATGCAAAATCATGGTGAAGGTTGCTGAGCAATGATGATGAAAGCAGCTTTCACAGACTGTGGGCGCCTTACGGCACAGTGGACTCATCGTCCCAGCCAGGGTTGCTGGGGAAAGGCCGCTGGTTTTCACTGAGACAAAATTTCACTGGGTTAATGGCATAAAACCAGCTATCTGGTGGAAAGACCGGAATCTGAAGCATGGTGCTGCATGTCCAGCTCTCCCAGTGCAGCGCCAGCACAGCAAGGCAATGATGGTGCAGTGCGCCACAGTGATGGTGACTACATCGTGCACAAACACAGGGCTGTTCTCCAGGAGGTAATTATCCTGCAACTAGCCTGCACGAAGTACAGAGGGAAAGAGGTTTAGATGAGGGAAGCATGTGCAAATTTTTCCTACATTTGTTCACCACGCTGATGCCCTCACGCTCTTACATTGCACGGCTGGGCGGGAGCTCCGTATGCACTTGACTGCTCCACTGATGTGCAGGGAGATTTTGCCTTTGATCTCAATGACATCATGAAGTGGATAGCTGTGCTATGTGTCTGTGCTCATCAGAGAGATGAGCAGGCAAATCCTTTGTCTTTTATATGGCTGAAGATACATAACAGGGATTCCTCTTAGCTAATGGCATACACGCTGCTAGGTTTTTCAGTAAGCACTTCTGATTTTACACATTCACAGAGCTAGGAATAGCTGCTGTACGATCTCCTGCAATAGCATGTAAATTAGCTTTTTTTCCTAAGGTTAATAGATAATCTTAGGAAGTTTGAGGGCATGTGTGTGTCTCTCCTATCTCCATAATGTGTGAACCCAGTGGTCTGATTCTTCACTTTTGAGCGAGAATTATCACGAAGGGAGGCAATGGTTGATAAACTCATTGCTGTCTGGACATCAGAGAATCCACCCAGGCAAGTGGTGCTGGAGAGTAGGTTTCATACACGTCACTGCTCAGGGAAGTCTGTTTTAGCTTCTGCTATCCCTGGTTAGTGACTTAGATGTGTGAGATGGTCCAGGATATTTCCTCCCTCTTTCTGTGAAACCCTTCTGAATTTGAGAAGATAATTTAAAATTCATAGTTCTCAAAGCAATCTTAAGCCCTAACTGTTTGTTGGGGTTTTTCTTGTCTTTTGCTCCATATAACCCTATACTAATGATGGAAATGGATGACTGAAGACTTAGCAATTTAGACATCCCATTCAGCAATAAGAATGTGTGTACTCAGATGGGGCCAAGTCCCAAATGCCTTAGTTTTCCCCCACTTTGGTTGTGAAACAAGAGCCTCGATCACTGTTGGCAAACAGCACCTGTCCAAAGAGCACAGCATCACATATTTACCTACGTCACCCGGCGCACGTGATAGTGAGCAGGGCCCAAGGGTCAACCTCCCAAGGGACCCCTTGGCACGCAGATGCTCACAGGGGAGCCAGGCTGGGATGTTTGCTTTCCTTGGGTTCTGTATAAAAGGGAAAGCTCATGCTGAGCCATGGCTTTGGCGGCTCCCGCTTTATGGCAATTCAGTTGGGCACCCTCTGAGCCCTGCAAGAGACAGATAGACTGCCTTTCACCAACTTTTGGCTGGAAAAAAGGCAAAACAGGTGTAATCCAGAAGCTCTGTAGGACAAGTTATGTGCATTAAACTCTGGTACCGGCTTGGAAATGAAGTGCAAAATGGAGCTTTGAGTCAGGCTCATCAGTGGTGTGAGAGCTACTTCAGTCTGTTGCTTAACTTCTGCTGCTTGGCTTAAGAGCAGGCTTTCCAAATGGCAGCTCTGAAAAATAGTCAAGGGCGCCCTGCGGTCTAACAAATTGGCTGGGCTCCAGCAACTTCAGGATATTGTCTGTTTACATCAGCTGGGGGGGGACCACCCATGAAAATATTCCTGATACCAGAAATCCAGAATACACAAATTCTCCTCATCTGCCTTCTGTGGTCTGAAGGCCAAGAAGGAACAGGGTTGTTTTCTTTGCTTGCTCTGAATCAGTGCATTTTCTCTGTTTTACTTTTCTGGTCTCTTAAATGATCAGAATAGGCACTCTCAAACCCAGAAAAAGCAAGTCCCCACTTTGCCATGTTGTTGTCGTCTCTAGCATTTGTTGCTGTTTATTAAGGTACATTCTCTTAATAAAAACATCCAAGAAATCAGCCTTTGTTTGCTGATTATACATTCAGGTATTCCAGATTTATAGCGCTCATTTACCATAATTGAAGCTTATGATGAGTACAAATTTTCTGCTAAAAGAAAAAGAGAAAAATAGCAAAATGGTATAGGGCAGCATTCATGTAGAGATAAAGCAATGATTGTGTCAGTTGTTTTGGAGGGTAGGTTTGCTATTAAGCTGAAGTCTAAAGTAAGGTACATTGATTTACAGGAAATTGCTCACTTACACACGTATTAGACATTTACAAACCCTACTTCAGAAGCCCCTGAATACTGATAAGCCTTTGTGATTTCAGCCAAGTATGTCATCAATAACAGCAGTGTCTATTTATAAACATTTTTTTTTTCCTGATTCAGGTAGTCAAAGTCCAGGAAAATATTTGTCTTTGGTCTCTGCAAATGAATGGCTTGAAATTCAGTGACATTGCCCTCTTCAAAGGGAACTGAAGGAACCCGATCCTATTTCCTAGAAGAGACTCAGAGAAGCAGGAGAGCCAATGTGACTTTCCAGAGAAGCAACATCCTTCTTTTTGTTTTTGCCATTTAATGGAAAAAAAATAATTGTTTCCTCTTATTGTCCCCTTGCATCTTGGGAGCTTTGAAAAATGTTTTCTTGATCTCCTGGATTACTTGTGGAAGAGTTATGTATATGATTTGAAAGAACACATTAATAAATATAATACCTCCCTATAATTAAGACAGAAAATTTGGACTTGGCCAGCCCCAATCTAATAGCTGGCACTGGGACGTTTTTCCTGAAAGGCTTTGGCCCCGTCTGAAGGTCCTGATTTAGCAAATCACTTAAGCACATGCTGCTGTAAAGCGGATGTGCTTAAGAGTTTGTGAAGTGCAAACCTACATTTTGCTCATCCTCCTGGGTAAAACCGCAGAAAACAATGTCTTTTGTCTGTCTTGTGCACTGAGAGTGAAGGCTTTAGCAAGCAGGTGGTGTCTCCTATTACGTTTCAACACAGAGAATACACAATAACAGAACTTGGAACCAAGGCAAAATACAAGTAAATATCATGTGGCACATCTATCTGTTACTCTAAAGCAAACATTAGGAAATGAATAATCTAAATAATTATGTACAAGAGGGCAGAGCATAGGCCACCATGATGTGGGCTTCCTCTGCTCAGCGGCAGCTGCTTGTGCTGTGGCATTTCCTTCAGAGCTGGCCACCCTTCATTCCTCCCTCGGCCGGGCAGTGGCCCAGAAACATCCATTTTCTCCACGGGCTGTGAAAGCGGCATGGGGAGACTTTTCATGGGGGGACAGGATGTTAATGTATTTGCTCTGGTGAGTTTCCACACCTAGTTCCCACTCTGCTGTTCTGTGATCCAGTTTCAACCTCTGGTGGGGCAAAGCTACTCCCCTCCTCACCCATCCCTCCTGTGCCGTCCTCAACAGTTTTGGCTGACATCAGCACGAAAACCAGCAGAAACAGTGGTAACCAGTAACATTTCTTCTATTTTGCCTGGCAACAGATTTTGTGCCAGCTAATGCTCTGGAGAAGTGACTGCTCCTCAGTGCTGTGGTTACACTGGAGTGTCTCATGGCACTGGGATCTCATCCTGCTGTAGGGAAAAATATCAGGCTGGGGTCAACATGGGGCTTCAGGAGCACCTGAACCATGAACTGAAAAAAACTAGAAGCTGATAAGTTTGCCCAGCAGCTCTGGCACTGATGGGTGGCTTTAACTCCAGAGAGGAAGTTATCCCACCATTTTTTCCCCTCTAGAAACCCAGAGATGGATGCAGCCATAAAGAAGATGTACTTTTGTCAAAATCAAAAAGATACATGATAGTTTCTCAAGATGGTCCTCCTCATGATGGCCAGGAAGGGAGCAGAGGGGTGCCTGGGGGTCTGGCAGCGATGTGCAGGGCACAGACCCCAGTGGGTCACCTCCCCACATCCATGTGGCTCCAGCACCACCATCTCATCTCCTGCTGCAGCGGCATTTGCTTCAGCTACAAGTGAATGAAACCAGCCAGCAGACAACTCTGCAACACGCTTAGGATGTCTCTTCTGAATGCCCGTCAGCTATGAGCTGGGCTTCCCCCTGAAGCCTGAGCACTGGTATTCCTAAGCTTCTTATCTTATCTCGTATAATGGTGCATATTCTCACTACCCATTTTGGTGCCTTATCCTTGTTGAGTGGCACAAGCTGTTTCCTGTTTCCCTCTTACTGCCCAGAAGCCGGGGCTGGGTAGGGGAAGAGAAGGTAGAGGAGAATACACTGGCTCTTAGTTTACCCTCCTGTCAATCAAACAGCAGCAATCCCTTCCAGATAATAACAGAAAAATGTGTCTGCGCACAACAGCAACCGCTCATCAGCCTCTACAAGAACCTGCTGGGACCAAGCTTGAAATCAGTGTATTGAAATACAGCATGCTGGCTGAGCTAATGAGCTGTAAAAGCAAAGGAGAAGGGGGAAAGGAGAGGGGGAGGGGGGAGAGGGAGGGAGAGAAAGAGAGAGGGAGAGAAGTTTGAAGATCCAGTTCATCTCAAGACCACTGGGAGGTAGGCACTCATCTAAGCAGTACCTATAGCATCCCAGCTCCAGAGCCATAAACAGGGAGGAACAGTGGTGGCAGCAGAGCAGTTATGCAAGAGTAAGCAACGCTGGGAAAGGAGGGAAAGCATTTACAGTATCTACTGTAGCCACAGCATGCCCTCTAAAGGAGCCCTGCCTTTCCCCACAGCCTTTCCAGATCTCTTCAGATCATCACTTCGATTCTTAGTGTCTCACCAAAGCTCCATGCCTAAAGAAGATGTGACTATGTATATACATAGCTATGTGTATATACATACACACCCCTCAGGATGAATCTGAATGGACAGTTGTGATGCAGCTCTTGACATGCAGTTTTGTACTCAGTCACACCTCTGTCATCAGCAGATCATTTTTTGTGCTGTCAGATGTTTGCAAAATGTGCACACCAGGTCCCAGCAGCGATTGCCCCTTGTAAAAAGATGACAGCTCCTCAGGAGACACAGAAGCATCACCTGGATGCAAGCCTTGCTGTCCGTGGCTCTCTTCTGTATAACGGACACCTGCTTTTGGAGATCATCTCCCCCATTTTGCAGGCAGCATGGGAGGAACACAGAGTTTGTTATGAAGCTTTCTCAGCTTCATAACAAAGCTATCCAGTTCTAAAATTATCAAAGTGAAACGGAGGCTTATGAAACTTGTGTGTGGGTGTTAATGGAGACAGAACCGCTCTTATAACTGCCTTAAAAGCTATTTCATAAAATAGTTTCATTGTCAGGGACTTTAAACATACGCGATTAATATCTTAACTGACTGTGCCTCATTTTGCATTATCTCAAAGGACAAATTTATAAGATGATACACACTATTTAGTTTTTATAATGCTTGCATCTGTAACTGGCATGGTTTGGGAGAGCTTTACCACTGTTGCTAGTTAGAGAAACAACTAGAAATAAATTAATCAGATTCACAAATGTGTTAAGGAGCTAGCTACTATATATAAACTGCCAAAACCTGAAATCTGTATGAAGTGAGGTAAGTATTGCTTAGAGATATTAAAAAACACATGTATACATTAGCTTAATTTAAAGCACCTTCGAAACTACCAATGCTGTTTTGACTTGTAACATAAGGTTGTGTATTTTATAGAAACGCTTTTACTGAAAATGTTTAGATTTTTAAAATGTTACAAATATTTTATAGATTTCCTATTGCTTGAAATTTAATTTCAAAATTTGGAGTAGTCTTATTAGGGGATCTATACATTTAATACCTAATAAGCTAGCCTCCATGTGTTAAGCAAAAATAAAAAATGCTGATTATAGGATGCCTTGAAACACACTACTTTTCAGAAATGTTTCATGCCTGGTAGTTGTCTATGTGCATCAGTTTACCCATAGGAATCCCTCTGCTTCTCCAAGCAGAGTTCTCACAGTATGGGATGCTTGAGGGAAAGGAGACCTTTTCTATGAGTGGACAGGGAAAGCTGTCAGCTTCCTTGGTCTTGCAAATCAAAGACAGAAAGCAGATCTGTTTGTTGCCCATGAATATCTTAGTTTAGTTTACCAAAAAACTCTTTCCTCTACTGGAAAATATTGGCACAGAAATAAATACGAGCATGTTAAAAAAAGAATTGACAGCCCAGGGATCCTGTTTCTGATGTAGTGATTTTTAGGGAAGAGTATAAAAACGTATTCATTTTAAGCCATCCCCAACGCCTCCCAATCATTTTGAAATATTACAGGACTCAAGAAAGTTATCACAAAGCTCTGAGATTAAAGAGGGAATGTCATGCCCCAATTTTCTCGGAAAGAGAAGGTAAGCTGTCCTTGCCTTCAAAGATCACTCCAGTACCAGACCCATCTCTCCTCTACTTTTTCTTAGCAGTTCTCCAGTGCCTCAGAGGCAAGGCCAGTCGTCTTTTCTGGTCTGAAAGAGTGGGCTGTTGTGCAGAAAATGACATCAGGAGAGCAAAAATGAAGGAAGGTGCGTGCCACAACACACCCTGTGTTTCCATTACCTAGATACCCCCAGCACCCTGCACAATGTCTGGGGACACTGAATTACCCTCTGAAAGCTCTCTGTGGTCCATAACGCTAGACCTAGACCCTGTCTCCATCCCCACTAAGGAGGCAAGGCACTGACTTATAGACTATTGCAATGTATATGCTGGACAGCTGACATAAACAGTTTTGGGGGTTAGGATGAAACTGAACAAGCCTGTTGTGGCAGATGGCATTCTGTTCACTAGTGTCCTCTGGATTACACTTGGATACATTGCTGGGGAGGACTGTATAAACCTTGAAAAGAACACTGGAGAGGAAATCTACTGGGAAACATGTACGAGAGGCATGAGGAGAAGGCATATCCTTGCTGCAGCCACATCTCCTCATTTCCATGCCTTAGTATCCTTTCTTGCTTTGACTCATCCCTCTATGGAGCTATATCCTCTTGTAGAACAGCCTCCAAAACGATTTGTCCTACTTAATGCTGGACATTAAGGCAGCTGATTCACAGCTGTAGGTGCACAGTCCACGAAAAAGACACACCTCCAGAAGGAGACTGGGGTGGATTTTGCTGTTTCTTTCTTCTCTTCCTTGACTGTAGGGTACATCTTAGGGGCAATTACACCCCTAATTTATATGCTGCTCCTGGGACACTAATCGTAACTAGGACACATGTAGTGTAAGAGAAAAGGTGTTATCAGATATCGATTATCTGTCAGTCTGGTGACTTCTTTTAGAGCTGAAATGGCTTCAGGACTTACAGAATCATAGAATCATAGAATGTATTGGGTCAGAAGGGACTTTTAATGGTCATCTAGTCCACTCCCCTACAACAAGCAGGGACATCTCTAACTAGGTCAGGTTGCTCAGAGCTCCATCAAGCCTGATCTTGAGTGTCTCCAGGGATGGGGCTTCCACTACGCCTTTGGGCAACCTGTTCCAGTGACCCACCACCCTCATGTTAAAGAACTTTTTTCCTGATTTCCAACCTAAATCTACCCTTTTCTAGCTTAAAACCATTACTCCTTGTCCTATCGCTACAAACACTTGTGAATAGTTCTTCCCCTGCCTTCAGGTATTGGAAGGTCGCTACAAGGTTCCCCCAGAGCCTTCTCTTCTCCAGGCTGAACAACCCCAATTCTCTCAGCCTGTCTTCATAAGAGAGGTGCTCCAGCCCCCTGATCATTTTTGTGGCCCTCCTCTGGACACTCTCCAACAGGTCCACGTCCTTCGTGTGTTGGGGGCTCCAGAGCTAGACACAGTGCTCCAGTGGTGTCTCACCAGGGCAGAGTAGAGGGGCAGAATCACCTCTCTCGATCTTCTGGCCACACTTCTTTTGATGCAGCCCAGGATGCGATTGGCCACCTGGGCCCACCTCTACAGCTTGTCCAGGTTCCTCTGGGTGGAATTCCGTCCCTCTGGCATATCGACTGCACCACCCAATTTGGTGTCATCAGCAAACTTGCTGAGGGTGAACTCAATGCCACTGTCAGTATCATTAATGAAGGTATTAAATGACACTGGTCCCAGTACAGACCCCTGAGGGACACCATTGCCACCATTTTCCGTCTGGACATCGAGCCATTGACCACTACCCTCTGGATGTGACCATCCAGCCAATTCCCTATCCACTGAACAGTCTACCCATCAAATCCATATCTCTCCAACTTAGAGCGAAGGATGTAGTGGGGGACTGTGTCAAAGGCCTAGCAGAAGTCCAGATGTACAACATCCATAGCATTTCCCTTGTCCACTGATGTAGTCATTCCATTGTAGAACACCACTAAATTGGTCAGGCAAGACTTGCCCTTGGTGACTGTCTCAAATCATCTCCCTGTCCTCCATGTGCCTTAGCATATCTTCTAGGAGGATCTGTTCCATGATCTTCTCAGGCACAGAGGTGAGGCTGACAGGTCAGCAGTTCCCAGGGTCCTCCTTTCTACCCTTTTTAAAAATAGGCATAATGATCCTTTTCTTCCAGTCACCAGGGACTTCACCTGACTTCCATGACTTTTCAAATATCATGGAGAGTGACTTGGCAACTGCATCAGCCAATTCCTTCAGGACTCTGGGATGCATCTCATCAGGTCCCATGGACTTGTGTATGTTCAGGTTCCCGAGACGGTCATGAACCTTGTCTTCACTTACGGTGGGAGAGACTTTGTCTCCCTGGTCCCCGTCTTGTGGGCCGTTAACTTGAGAGATGTGAGGAGAGAGGTTGCCAGTGAAAACTGAGGCAACAAAGTTGTTGAGAACCTCAGCCTTCTCCTCATCTGTTGTTACTAGTTCACCATTGCTGCTCATGGCGGGGCGTACACTTTCTTTTACCTTCCTTTTGTGGTTTACATACCTGTAGAAGCCCTTCTTGTTTTTCTTTACATCCCTTGCCAAGTTCAGCTCCAGCTGCACCTTGGCCTTCCTGACCTTGTCCCTACACAACTGGCCAACGTCCCTGTACTCTTCCCAGGATACCTGTCCCTGCTTCAACTGCCTGTGCTGTTCTATTTTGCTTTATTTTGACCAGCAGGTCTTGGCTCAGCCATGCTGCTCTCTTGCCCTCCTTGCCCGATTTCTTACACCTGGCTAAAGGGCTTCTCTTCAAGGCTGCTTTCCAGCCTGGCTTGCCAAAGGCCTGCTTGTAGCTCATGTTGCCTCACTGCCTCTTCCCCTGTCTTCACTTTCAGTAAACTTAGCTCCACTGAGCAAGTTGTTTTGCCTGCCAGATCTCTCCTGTACCTAGTCCCATCCTTGTAAATCAACATCATTGCATTGGCTGGAAATCATTTCCCAGTATAGAATTGTCACAGTGAAGTAGTCTCAGGTTTGAGCTCTGTTTCTTTTACATACCCTGATGGTTTATTTCATCAAAGTGCTTTGCAAAGCAGCTTTTAGGTGAAGTACTACAACCCTTCATGCCCACAGCTCTCGACCATTTGAAGACAGTGACGGACGTAAACAGACGAAGCATAGCTAAAACACCTCCTTGTGAAAGTCCACATTGTCTGAATCGTGCAAAAAGAGCAAAGGGAATTGTTCACCTTTCCATAGCTATGCCTTCTAAATGGTCTTTACATTTTCTGCCTTTCATCTCTGGGTTTGTATGTATTGGTGTTGCCTAAACTTTGCTTTGAACTCACAGACTATATTTTTCTCTGCAGACTGCACTATTCCTCCGTTCTTCTTCTCAGGGGAAGTCTCCTGCTCATACACACAGACTCAGAAATCCTAGCTGTTACTGAAGGCCAGGGAAAGAGAATTAAAGGTAAGCAAGCAATTGGCTCACTAATGGATATTTGAGGTTAGACACTGATAGTAGCAACAGACACTGTGGTCTAAAAATACCTTGTAAGACTACATTAAGCCCAAGGACCCCATGTGAGAGTTGTTTTCACAAGAAAAATATGTCTGCAACTTTCAAGGCAAGTGTATTTGTTGTTCTGCAAAAACCTTCATCTGGAGAACTTTTCTCTCTTCTCCTATTGCCTCCTGCTCACAACCCCTATCATGCTTTTTTTCTTTCCATTGTTTAATGTTTATCTTCCTTTACAAAAACAAAAGGCAGATGGGAAACTGTTTTTTCTGGGCATTCCCACAGTGTGTATTTGCATTTTTGAGCAGTATCTCAATAGCACGGTGTTCTTCAGATAATCTTCAGAAATCACAGAGGCTATGCAGGTAGCAATCACAGTAATATGCACGACTATAATTGACTACACCAAGCAAGAATCAACAGCCCAGAAACAAAACAGACTGTCTGAAAGTGCAAAGGTTAGCTGGCAACTTTCCCCCAACAAATATATGCAGTCCTGGCTTCTATAAACTGCAGGTTAAAGGGCAACGGCATCCTGGGATGGAGATTTCTTTCTCTGTTGTCCAGACACAATGAATTTCAGACTATATTTTACAGTCCTGTGTGGACCTGCAGCAGAGAGTGATATCAGTTTCCAAGAAAGCCTTTAATCTGAAGATACTTCAAAAGTTTCAGAAAACCTTGATCTAATCTGACAAATTGCAGCACCTCCAGAGGATTCATTCAACTTGAAGCATTTCTTTTCCTTTTTTTTTTTTCAATCCTCAGTCATGATGTGAGGTGTTGATAAAAGTGCGCCACCCCGCCCCCCTCAACCCATTGCTGAAGTGAAAGGTATCTAGTTTCTCCAGCACTGATGTTCTGGCAGCTCAAATAGTAAGCAACAAGGCTTTGAGTTGTTTTTTGTTTGTTTGTTGGGTTTTTTCCCTGCCTGCATGAGGGCTGAAATTGCATTTAAAAAGACACCACCAGCTTTAGACAATAGAAGAGCTACAGAAGAGACCAGTGGTGAAGGAACTAGTTTGTGGGACCCGTCTGGCTCTCAGTGGGTCTTAAGTAACACAGACAGATGAAAGATTTCTGTAGGAGAGAAAGATGCTAACACAAGTGTCTGCAGTAAAGCAGGAGTCAAGTGTCCTACTTTTACAACCTCTGACTTGTGTCCAGACTTTAACCTCCCTATTCCCTCACAATTCAGCCTGCAGCATTCAACAATGCTTGGTTCTGGCCAAGCCTTGGCCAGCTTTTTCAACAACTTTGTTTGGCACCGCTGATGCTAGCAGAGATTCCTGCCTCAAGGTTTTCAACTGGAACCACTCTTACCCTGTGTCTCTTTCTTGATAAATTAGAGCTAAGCAAACAGCCGCCAAAACAGATTTAAAGAAGCACCAACATAAACAGGAATATTTTGCTGCTGTTTTTACTTGGCAGGACCAAACGCAGCTGCCTGCTGAACTGGGTAAATAGGGAATGGGGCGGTATTACACTTCGCCTCTTTATCAGGGTTCAAGGAAAGCCTTTCCCTCCTTTTTTTCCTATTTTGTGCATATTTTGCCGTTCTTTTTAGAAGCTAACTTTATTTTTAAGTTTCAGTTTGGGTTTCTGGAAAATGAACTAGCTGAAAACAATTGTGAAATTATTCCCTAGGAAAAGGTAAACAAATCATGCAGAAACACTGACAATAGAAAGAGGTTTTCACAAAAAAAAAAATTGGTTTTAAAAAGACCTTTCTTTGGTTACTGATTATATGCTTGCATGTTTTAACATTTTCTGGGTTATGAATAAGCAGAAGTTGCAAATCTGCCATCCTGGACCAGCCCTAAAGCTGAGCCGTTTACAGTGAGTGGTCTGGGAGAAGGACCAAGCAGAAGGTGTCAGGATTTCACAAAGGGGTGTGGTAGGGAGTCCACCTTCACACAAGGTCCCCAGCCCCGTTATGGGATGGAGATTGTCTAAACATGAAGTATAATAAGTTTGCACAACATTTATTCACCATGACAAACTTCTAATATTCTTGCTCACCTTATACATGCTCAATGGTGCTTTAAAATTTGCAAAGAAACTGGGTCAAGCCACCTCTGTGTTTCTGATTTCCACAGCTTAGTCACACACAGCATGAAAACAATTCTATTCCTCCGTTGTGATTTTCCCATCTTTTAACATCAATGGATGTATTTACTGGATTCCCATACTCTTAACACTACAGTGCAGCCATTCAAAGGAATAAGTGATTTTATAATAGTATTATACGCTCAATTAAGATCATGTTTCTCAGGTACTAGATACAAAGAGATGGTCCCTGGCTGTAACTGCTTGCAGTCAGCAGATAAGGCTGAAGACCAGGAGACGCCCTCTACTCTGCTCTGGTGAGACCCCACCTGAAGTACTGCATCCAGCTCTGGGACCCTAAGCAGAAAAAAGACACGAACTTGCTTGAGTGGGTCCAGAAGAGGGCCATGAAGATAATCGGGGGGCTGGAGCACCTTGCCTATGAGGACAGGCTGACACAATTGTGTTTGTTCAGCCTGGAGAAGAGAAGGCTCTGAGGAGATCTTATAGTGGCCTTCCAGTACTTAAAGGGAGCCTACAGGAAAGGTGGGAGGGACTCTTGGTCAGGGAGTGTAGCAACAGGATGAGGAGTAACGGTTGCAAACTGGAAGAGGGGAGATGTAGATTAGATATTAGGAAGAAGTTCTTCACTGTGAGGGTGGTGAGACACTGGAAAAGGTTGCCCAGAGAAGCTGTGGCTGCCCCCTCCCTGGCAGTCTTCAAGGCCAGGTTGGATGGAGCTTTGAGAAACCTGGTCTAGTGGAAGGTGACCCTGCCCATGGCAGGGGGGTTGGACTAGATGATCTTCAAGTTCCTTTCCAAGCCAAATCATTCTATGATTCTATAATTCTATTACTATTTAACAGAATCACAGATTCAGCCTCTCCATGCATGTCAGCTGCTCCAGGCTCTTCAACATCTCTGTGGCCCTTCCCTGGACTCAATCCAGTATGTCCATGTCTCTCTAGTACTGGAGAGCCTGCACCTGGACCCAGTACTCCAGGTGTGGCCTCACCAGTGCTGAGCAGATGAAGGATCACCTCCCTTCTCCTGCTGGCAATGCTCTTCCTAATGCACGCCAGGGCACCATTTCCCTTCTTTGCAGCAAAGGTACTTGCTGCCTCATGTTCAACTTGGTGTCCACCAGGACTTCTAGGTCCTTTTCTGCCAAGCTGCTTTGCAAATGGCCAGCCCCAGGCTTGTACTGCTGCAGGACTCTGCATTTCTTTTCCCAGGTGCAGGACTTTGTGTTTCTTTTTTTGAACTTGATGAAGTTTCCTCCAGTCCATTTTTCCAGTCCTCTGGACGGCAGCATAACCCTCTGGTGTATCAGCCACTCCTCCCAGTTTTGTATTGTCTGCACTCAATGGGCAGAGATTTGATATCAAAAGAGGTGAACAGCCCTCCTCAGACCATACAGGAAGGCTGGGTAAAACTAGGAACTGGCTTCAATCACAAATTATCCTTTTGTGTGTAACAAATTTTCCCCTTAACACACAGCAATTCTATTTGTTAATGGTTTTTAGAAATACCGTATCTACTTCCTTTCTGGATTATTTTCATTATCATTGCAACCCACAGTGAGTTGTAATAGGCCAAAACTATAAATCATTTGTTCTGCTCTTGAAATGTTTGTCTAACAAGATAGCTCAGTGTGGAGCTCCATATTTGTATTTTCTCTCAGTACCCGCTGGAGTGAGGATCCATCCTCTGACCATTAGAATCTTCTCTCTGCCTTCTGCTGCTGAACATCTCGGCCCTTCAGTCTCTCCTTAGCCCTCTGAAATTTTGCCAGCTCCCATTAACTCTGACGACCTCTGAGCATTCATCCATCCCAAAGGGCCATGCTCCTGCTCTTATTTCTCCTCTCGGAACAGCATGAGTCCTGTTGTTAAAGATCACTAGCAATAGATGAGAAAGACAGGAGAGTGTAGGAAATGCCTTCCTGGGTCAGATCAGTGTCCATCTGTCCAGGCTTTCTGGGGAGAGCACACAAATCTTGATGCTACCCAAGGTTCCCCACACAGCAGTAGTAGGATTAGGGATGTTAGAGGGTATGTCCTGGCTTGTTTTCTTTAGGATCTGTTTCTGGACCTGTTGTTCATAAGGTTTTTCTCTAGTGCTTTTGCATCTGATGGTACTATCTTTCTCCACAATCTCTGGTGGTAACATGTTCCCAAATTGCTCTATTTACCATGTAAAATTTTTCTTGCTACTATCTGTTATAAATTCATTCATATTTCACAAAGCGCCCACACTTCTGCTATTGAAGGATCAGGCCAACAATAGCTTTGCATTCCCCTTACTATTGCCTTCATGTTTTGTAGGCTTCTGTCATACCCTTCCTCAGCCTTCTCCAAATTGAAGCAATCCAGCCTTTTCAGTCTGTCTTCATAAGCAGTTTGTTCAGTTCTCTTAATCATTTTAATTGTCATTCTCCACAGCTTTTTTGATTCTGCTATATCCTTCTTCAGATGCAGAGACCAGAACTGCACACAATACTCAAGATACGTGGGTACACCAAGGTTTCACAGCATGGCTATTTCCACCAGTATGACATGTAGTGAATATATATAAAATAAAAAAACCACACCAAAACAAAATGGAGGATGCAATCGGTACAGACAGGCTGAGATGGGCACTGATATTCTAAAATGTCTGTAGGTAAAAGCAATGGTGAAAAAGAAATAGGAGAGACACTGAAAAGTGAAGTTACAACTTAGCACAGGAAGAACATGATGCTTAGAGTTATTAGAGATTTGATATTGAGGCCTTAAAGAAGCAAAAGCTGCACCACTTGGTGCAGTGCAGTGTGGTAAAGAAATCACAGACAGCTCCTGTGGGCAAGGAGACAAGAGATGGAAAACAGGAGAAAGGGCTCGAGCAACTGCTGGGTGCAGAAATAGAGGGAAAATAATTCAAAACCTTCTCTCCTAGGATTCATGTCTGTTAAAACAAAACAAAACAAAGGAGAGGGTTGAAAAAGTCCCCTTTTATAGAGAATACAACTTAATCGTCTGCAAAGTAAAGAACTCTGAGGAAAATCTATGGTGAACCTGATCTTCCACAGCAAAAAGTAACTGACTGAAAGTAGTAAGAACAAATAGCAGAGCTAGTTAAATTCAGATTACCACAGCGTAAAATCCCAGTGCTAATGTCTATGATTTTACAAAAGCAATCTGATTAGCCACAAGTGACCAGGAATAAGGATTAAAATCAACCACTATGAGAGAAGGCTAAAAGATACGATCTCCAGTTTGTGATGGTAGGCGAGGCTCCTGGAAAAGAGCACAAAGGCAAGGAGGCTTTACAAGGAAGTGAGGTTTAAGAGGGAAACCGCATCAGCGACAAAGGAAGGGAGTCAAAGTGACAAGATAAAGACAGTCAGGTAATTCCGATATAGAAACGATAACGCCAGAAGAAGATAAGAAAAGAGGAAAAGGATGTTTTAATGTAGAACAAATCTCCAGCTGTTAGGTAAAAGATCTTAAGGATTTACGAGGATGAAAATGTGAGGGTAAATATCTGTGTAATATGCCCCGTCTGTACTCCCTATCACCAGCTTAACAATGGCTTTGTAGGGTGGACCTGCAGTGTGTGGGGCTGGAGAAAGACAACTCTTCCTCTAATGCACAAGAAAAAATTCTTTAGATGCTAGACACAGCTCTCAGTGAAAGCTTTCATCTGGCTAGGTGGAAAATGAAGAAATAACCTCTTTCACAAACATGAACAGCAGCAAAAAACCAAGCAAAGCCTTAAAGCTGCAATTGCCTCAGTGGATGCTTAGGTAGGGCCAAAGCTATGCCCCTGTGTGCATTTTTACCACTGAAGTTGTCATCCACAAAAGACACATATTCAGGTTTTAGATCTGAGCTATCTTCTGTACAATATGATGCCAGGCTGTTTTTTTCTGGCTTTAGGACCTCACCTGCCATTTAAGTATACAACTATCCTTACCGCCCTACTACCTCATAGTGTTTGCTAAATGGCATTTCAGATGAGGGCAGTGATCTGGCATCCATCTACGACACTGCTGGAGAGGCACAGTAAGAAGGGCAGATAAACAGATTTAATCTGCTGCTGCAAGCAGATGCTAGGGGATGCATGAGAAAGGCTAAGCAGAGCCTCCTCCTTGCCGTCCTTCTGCAGGGTGCGGCCAGATAAGGGCACAAACAGAGCGGAAAGATTCAGATTAGACCGACAACATTAGGGTAGTAAAATATCTGCTTATTCAGTGCTGTGGTTTCGGATGGGAAAACACAACGAAGAGGCCCTTTCCTCACACATGCGTGTGTTCAGCCTCCTCTCACCCCATCAGGGCAGGCGGCTATTCGTGACTCTGTTCGAGCTATTCATGACACCGAGAGTGGGGGAACTGAAGCACAGAGATTAAGTGACTTCCCCACCAGTGGTGACAACCTGAAAAGAAACCCAGATTTCCTGCTTTGCCATTTTGGGCTTTAACCACAAACCTTTCCACCATAGGGTCTGCCAACCTCTCCTTTGCTTATCCCCCTGCTCCAAGCAAACTGCTCTGCATCATTAGCAAACAGTGGCATCAGGGTTGATGGGGCTCAGGCATGGCGTTTGCTCCTCGCACCTCCCTTTCTTTTCCCACAGAGTTCACTAACTTCAGGTGCTGGTGGCCAAAGCAGAAAGGGTCCTGCTGGCACCATGCATCCCCACTGCCCCTCCCAAGCATCCCCTGAGGCTCTCCAGAGCCTCTCACCTTCTGCACAGGGGCAGGGGACAGGCACAGATCCCATCTGTCTCCATCTCCTTCAGGCTGCATTGTATGGCCCATTACACTGCAGCCGGGCTAAGGGTCATGCAAGCCACATGGTTTTGAGGCTTGTGCGAAGGTGACTGTAACTCCAATGTTTTCTAAATGAAGTGGCTTTTTTATTTGTTTGTGCCTGGCATGTAAACATCTGTAATACAGTTTATTGATGTTTCTGACTTCTGATATAGATGGGCCTGTCTGGAATGTCATTACCTGAAGCCTGAAAAGCCTTTATTCTTGCAAGCCAGTGTCTATTTTTAATGCATGGCATGATCCTTCGCTCAGGAATGATCACTAGCTCCCCATTAATTTCTCCTCCCTGTTTCATTGCTCAGTAAGCAGCCTCTGATCTTGCTGCTGCGCCCCCAAACCGTGGAAGAAACAGTCTCCCACTATCTGCAGAAACACCCTTCCCTCCCACCCTGCGCTCTGTCAGACTCAGCACAGTCCCTGTCCCCATTGCCCAGGCTACAACTGCCTCCTTTATCTGCACTTACCAGCCCTTCCTCTGCCATCAAGGTCTAGAGGAGCTTCCTGTAATATTTTCTGTGCCACTTGTATCTTAACTTCTGCCTCGAGTAATCTCTGCCTCTGGTGAGCGTTTTCCACATCACATCTTTCTGCAGACCATATATCTTTTTGCTCCTGTCCCTCACACTTCCTCCAATCCTACTGAGTCTCTTCTTCACTGACTTGTGATTTTAGGGTTTCCTGTTCTCAGGAGCCAGGATCTCCAGACAATGTAATATAAATTGCCAAACCAATTTGCTTTTGACATTCTAACTCTTGCTTTGCTACACTCAAATTATATATTGCACATGTTGGTTTCTCCTGATTTTTTCCCCCTTGATGTTTTTGGATCAAAACCTGCGTTTAATCATTGCTGAGGTTAAGACTTTTCGCAAGGAATCAGTTACAGGGAATGTATTTAACAGCTTGACTATTAAATAACAATGTGTATATAGGAGAGACTAAAAGAAGTTGCAAATGTTCTATATATTATGTCTTGAAACTAAAAAGAATGGGCATCATATAAAAATATGGATCTAAATTCATAGCACTCTATGTATTTCCATTTGCTTAGGAGAAATCAGGACATTAAGTGAAGATTATGCTTTAAATATACGACCATTAAAAAGTATGTTTTGGAAAGCAGATATGCTAAAAGAACCGTAATTGAGGATTTCCATGTTCTGTGCTCCTTTGTTTAACACTAAGCAGCATCAATAACCAAGTTAACACAATTTATTACAAAATTTGCCTCTTTTTCCTTTTAGGAGAGGATAAAAAAATAATGCAATGAATAGATTAGTTTTAACCAAGATTAATGAGAGATTCTTTAAAAGTGTAAATACTGGCCAATGTATAACATTTTGCACATATTTTTAACACACCTAAATGCAGAAAGAATTCTTTTTTTCTATTGGTTTGATAAAAATTCGATTGTTCAGTCGTCTTCTCCATGAAGAGAGCTGGATTGGGAGTTTTCATCTAAGTGCGTTTGTTAGATTCAGTCCTTGACCAGAAGAATGTTATTTCTCCATCTTCAGTTGCAGCCAGAAATAACTGAGATGTGATAGGACACTCTTAGAGGTTATTCCAAGACTATACCTCTGCTGAGAGACAGAACTTCAAATGAGCTGCAGCCTTACACATCCCTGTGTAGTGGAGTTCATGAGAACATATGTATGCAGATGTCCCCTTCCTTTGAAATCATATGCTTGATTTAAAATATATACATTCAATGGGATTACTCATGTGCTGAAATGTGTGCGCAAGTTTTTACAGCATCGGAAACTTACTGAAGACATAAAGTATTAAAAAATCAGGCACTCCCACCCTTTGCCCTCTGCCATTCCACCCAAGTCAGAGTCATCTATAACAGAGCTCTGAGCTGAATCTGGTTTCCACTTAGGCAACACTTTCAGCTACATTTCTAGACCAAGAACATGACTCCAGAAAAATCCATCCAGGGTAAGTACACTTGGAAATGTAAAAACCCTTCTGTTTCTGTATCTTAGGACACAAACAACACATTTTAAGCCCACTGCACTTCTGCATCCAGAACATCAGTAAAATCAACCTCAGAAATGCTGGTGCTGGTCCAGTCTCATTTCCCAGCAACATGTACTTACCTGGTGAGAAAATACAACGTCAGGGGATGGGAGAAATACCTACTAAATCCATGTTAAGTAATCTCTACTCAGGACTTTGGGATTTGCACTGGCTATGAAGTTTTTCAGATGGAGGTGACACTGGTGATTAGAGGGTCTCAGCCTCACTTTTTGCTGTACATACTCATGTTGCTGCAGCCGCAGTCAGTGTAAGATCCTGAGCTTCTCACGTGGCACCCGTTGAACGAGGAGTATGGAGCAGCAGGCTGCTTGCGAGCAGGGCTCCACAGCCAGGACTTGCAGAGCTCAGGTCCCATGACATTCCTGATGAGCCAAGAAAGGTGTTCCTCAAAAAGATCTTGGAGGTCACAACCTACACTTTCTGTCCAGGAAAACGCAAATAGGAGTGTGTGCACATATCTGGATGGTTAAGTGCCCATTGAATTATTTTATTTCTGTTGAGATTGTGGCATTTAAGGGTATTTTAGGCCATGCTGGGATCTTCAGTTATAGCTATGCCAGCCCAAGCAAACTCAAGTTTCCAGATGGTTCCATGTGGAGCCAAGGTTGCTCCACTTGCTTTTCTCTGATTCTGCCTTTTCCTTATTTAACTGGGAGAACAAGGAGGACCTGGGCCTCAGACATACCCAATGCAGATGGCTGTCTCCAAACTGGTCCCAACTGTACTGTCTAGGGGCAGAGATAACCACTTTTACAGCACAGTTAATCTCTTCTGAAGCAGTTTTCTCTACCCCATCGGAAAATTACCACTCTGAGCACCCAGTCCTGTGTGCTGACATTGCTGGAAGCTATGCCCTCCACAAGAGCTGTCTTTGGGTCTCAGGCACCTGTGGGGCTTAAAGTTATGTACATGTTTTCATTTCCATGAAGCCACTTGGTCTTAATCATATGCTGAAGAGCTTTGCAGAGTAGATGCCAGAGTTCAATCACGGAGTGAGTGGTTGGTCGGAAAGTGGTAACTGCAAAGACCTGCAAGAGAGAAAGTCAGAAAAACATGAGTTGCTCTCCACATAACACCCTTGTATTCTCCACATAACACCCATATATTATTTATCCCCCTATTTAACCTACAAATCTGCCTGTTAGATGAAATTTTGATTTTCAGCTGTTTCACTTGTGATGTCCCTGGCTGTTTTGTTTCCTAAAGTTAGCCTGACTAAATATTCGACTTTGTCCCCTAAGCCATTGCATACCGTTGTGTAACCTAATAAACCCTTTTATTTCATTAGCACCAGTTTATCCAATGTTCCAGACTAATTGAGAGTGGATTTCCAAGAAGAAAAAGGAAGAACATGTTCACAACCACAGACACCTCCTCACCTGTTTACGAAAGACAACGCGGGCTCTGCAGGGCAGAAGATATACTGGCAAAAAAATGCCACATCTCACCTTTCTGCAATTTCCTCAGTCCACATCAATTCCCTGAACTAAAAGCCACAGCATTCAGTGTTTAAATAAAAATGAAAGCTAAAAAGTAAGGTCACTGTTTTCCTCCACCTGCTAGGGATTATTGGAGCAGATTCTTCACTTACGTGTGTGGAGATCGCCTCCCTCTCCACACTCTGCCTTAGCGATGGGGAGGTGGCAGGCGGGAAGTGGCAACCGACATCTTGTTTATAGCCACTTGCTTCAGCAGCGTGTGATCTTTGTAAGGAAAAGGGGAATCAGAGGGAAAGGCAAAACACCATGACAGCAACAAGCCTGCATCCCCAGCCTGTGTCCTGCTGCCGTCACCTTGACCTCCCTGACCATGCAGCAGCAGTGGGGGGCTTTGGGCAGTGACCGCCCCGTACCTGGCGCAGTTGCTGCTTTCAACGTACCCACCGTGGTCTCGCCTCCAGACAGCTCGGCTTTGCTGCTGCTGCTCTGTGGTCTCAGTTTAGTACTCAAGAAAGCCTTGGGAATACAATGCTTTATAAAGATACGGAAAACGCACAGCAGCACAGGCCCTTTTCCAAGAAGCTTTGTGTCTAAGTGAGGAAAAGACATATAATAAGTGGCTGAAAACCTCTGGAGGCGTGAGAACAACCTGATCCAGTACAAAATCTGCTACAGCAAAATAACCCTTCCCAAGCCCTCCAATTTCTCTTGAACAAAAACTGGAGTGTCAGCAGGAGCTTGCACCTTGTACAGTGTTTCCCATCGTGCAACCACAGTGGTTCTGACAATATTAGCACGCAAAAAGCAGATTCGCCATCTGAAGGACCCACAACGTCACCCTTCAGAGGCCTCCAGGAGCCACCCAGCTCTCTCTGCTGACTCGATAAGGTGCCAGGATCCACTCCGTAAGTGCTCTGCATTACTCTGAGCCACAGCTTTATGTTCAGGTGTTACCATACCTGGGCCGCATAGCCAAAGCGGGTGGTTTGAAAATAGCCTGACATATCTTCTCATTAGAAGAGCAAGGACTTACTGACACACAGCAATCTAATTTTTTCACTCTTTGTGAAATAGTTTTCAGTTCTTTTGCTGTTCTGGATATAAAAATAAATAAATAAATAAAATGACTCTCTAAACAGATCCCCTTTAAGGAGAAAGCTGACACTTTTTTATCAGTGCTGTGATATTCCTGTGTGCTGCTCAGAAGGCCTGGGGAAGGGGATCTGAAGGAATTGGTGTATTTTATAAACAAACCAAACAGTGCAAGAGCATGTTCAAGCATAAATTATTACTGAAACTGAAGAGAGGACAACATTGCTACAACATCCTCAGATTCAGAGCTCTTTCCAAGTCGTAGTGCTGGCAAGCTGATCTTCTGGCATTTGCTTCGGTCTCTGTCTTGGAAGTCCCTGGGCCACATTGGCTCCCCCTTGCAGCATTAGCAGGGCTGCTGTAAGAAGACACGCAGTCCACTCTGCTGTTGTTCTCTGGAGCAGCAGAGCCAAGGCACAGGTTTCTCACTGAGCTGCAGGTGGGAACAGATGCTCATAGGGATAAATGTTTATCGTTCCCATACTATTTAGGTATGGAGCAGCAGGCTGAATGGTTGGCCATGCCATTCAAATTTCTGACTTGCCGTTTGCTGAAGTGAAGGCTGTATTTCACCTACACAAACCAAGTAGCTCGTCTGGTAATTTGCCTGTTCTTTCTTTTCAGCCAAGAAGGAGCTGGACAGCCCTACCCCAAGCTGTGAGCAGTGCTCAGGACAGCAGTAACAGAGGCAGCAGAAGCACGGTCCTTTGTGAACAGACAGGGACAAGCCTCTCCTGCTCAAGCAGGCAAGTGTCCTCGGAGCAAGGTTGGGAAGGGCTGGAGAAGGCAAATCTGCTCCATGATTTCACCAGTGGGGTCATGGGAGCTAGAAGCATGACCAAGGCTTCTTCTCACCTCTGTGTGCAGGAGATTTGAAGATCTGTGAAATGGCTGGATGCAGTAATTCAGGATTAGAAATGTTGCATTTGGACAGTTTCTACAACAGAGGGTACAAGGAGAATCAAGGAACTAGGATGACCATGGAGAACTCATACAGACAGTAAAGACAAGACCTTTCTTTAAGGATTTGCCCATAACTTGGTCCTTCTGTGGGGCATTTTCTGAGCCATTTCTAAGGGAGAAGGACCTTTAAGAGCTTAGTCAGTCTTTTAAGAGTCATCTTCTGAAAATCATTCATAAATTCCTATTAAAAGTTCATGAGGCTGCTAGGCTACAAACAAGGACACCAAAAACACTAAGAAGAAAAAAAAAAAAAAAGATTGTAATAAAATGTGTCCTCTTCTGACTCTCACCCACTTCTGTCTCTGACCTTTCAAGGTCAACTGCAGATCCAGAGAATGAGCTCATGTCCTGCCTCTGCAGCCTGGCACCACTGTTGGGGCCTCTTGCAGAGCCAAGGCTCGGCACATCTTCATCCCTACTCTCTGTCCCTGTGGAACCTGCCCTTGCCCAGCAAAAGGCGTGTGGCCGGCCAGGGACCAGCACAGGATGCACCCAGGCAGCTCTGTTTTCTTCCCTTTTTCCTTTCTCCGTGACGCTTGGAATGTATTTGCACATGGTGGAAAAAATGCAAAGAGCAGGGAGAAGCGGCCAGGAACATCACCCTCCCTGTCGGCGCTTGGCTGTGGGGATCGGCAGGCACCGTGGCTCACGCCAGCATTGGTACCCAGGGAAGTTGGAGGACCCCCTGATGCCTGTGCCAGGTGAAACACCCAGAGATGAGATGAGTTTTTGCGGTAATCCATTTTGGAATTAAAAAAGGAAAATGTATCATCTGCACAAACTTGGTTAATGCCAGCTCGCAGCAAAAGAGGTAAAACCTGTTTTGATCAGAAAATTGGCTTTGCAAGGAGTACAAAAATATTTCACAAACTTTCGAAGCCGTCTTCTCCCCTATTTCATTAACGGGCATCTTTTATCCTGTCCTAAGCAGCAGCAACAAGACTAATTAGTTTAACAAGTACAACAAATGGTTTTATTGAGAAAAAAGAACTCTTTGAAATACACATTACATTCACAAAGGATTAAATTACACCCTATTATACATTTTCCATAAAATAAAGATTACTTTGATAAATCACGACTAATGTTATCTTTGGCTGATAAGAACTCTGCGCTTATTTGTGTAGCTTCTATAAATAGTGTGTTCTGAATTTTTTTTCTCCCTAAATATAGTCAATGATACAGTCTGCCAGGCATTTTTTCGCAATTTGACAATACCACGTCTGTGAGCTAGGCAGCAAATGAAAGCTTCATTGTCTGAATATGAAACATGCAACAGTCTTTTTCTTTTCTGTCAGCTGCTCTGCAGTAATCTATCAAACACCTTTCAGCCATATCTTGCTCCATCAAGGTTTCCCTACTGCTAAAGCAAGGTAGTCAAAATAAACTTTTTTTTTGTTAAAGGCCTTTGTGGTTCATCTTTCTATTGTATGCAAAGTCTGTGTGACAACTGTAGCGTTGACGGGTTCGTACCCTCATTTGGGCCCTAAGGTACGTAAGATATATTCAACAGTGTACATAAGATAAGGGACAAGTGTACATTTTCAGGTGTAAGGGGCTCCTTTGCACTTTGCCTTCCCATAGCCTTGCACCAGAGGATTCTGCAGATTACTGAAGATTTACCTGCAGCACCTTGGAGGGGATGAACAGTCGGTGAAGGGCCAAGGCAGAAGCAATGTCTGGGGTTTACTTCAGCCCTACACCAGCTCTACATAAAATGGCTCTTTACTCAAGGATGTAGACACCTGAGGTATCAGAAGAAGACTTTTTCATGACAAGAGGTTCACCCAGCTTTTGAGCATTTGGTACCAAGTCTACTAGGCTGGTGTGAACATCCCCACTTGAAACATCAGCTCAGCAGCCTAGCTGGGCAGAAAACGACCAGCTTAGTACAGCACAGGAGCGCACGCTTACCTTTAAAATGCCTTTAAAAAATTTTTAAAAGTAGTTTGATTCTGAAAAAATCAAGTTGGCTTCCTACTGTGCAGCAGATGGCTGGAGATACCTGCCCTGCCATTCAAAGGGCATCGCCTCTCCTAGCCTTCCGGACAAATATTCAAGTTCAAGTTATATTTGTTTCCCATTTTTTGAAATTCTGTCAAGAAACACATTGGCCCTGAGTTCAACTACCGCTTTGTATGCCACTGGGTAACTCAAAGCATCTCATTTTACTCTGATTTGCCCAAGGGTTAGAATTGGTGTAACAGTTCCAGGATTGTCCTGAAGTTTAGTTTGCAAAGTGGTTAAGAGCCGTGGGGAAAAGACGTAGAGGTTCTGGAAACCTTTAACAAGTAAATCAAATATGCGAGGGAGTTCAGTTACACGACATACCTTATACTTCCACTGGCGGTTTCTTCTAATCTGCATTTTGAAAATTCTCCGAACTATTCAAACATTACATCCATTTAACATCGATTTACAGCCTCTAACCCTACCATGGCTCTTTTGGATGGGTGCCCTCACCGTAAACAAATGTCTCTTTATCTGCATTTTCCCTCAGAAACAGGTGGCAGTGGATTTCAAACAAACCCACACCCGTATCTGTGTTGCTTCTGGAGGGTCTGTTTTACTCACGGAAATACGCCTAACCCCTTCGTTTAATTTTCAAAACTTTGTAAGCTTCCCACCCCCTGGGTTGCCTGCAAAGTGACTCAGTAAGGCAAGCAAAGGGATCAAAGAACAGATAGAGTTTTTTAAGTAAATGGAAAAGTTTAGTGGTTCTGAAAGTATTTTCCTCCCAACGCATATTTCAGAAACCTTAATAAAAATAATTACAGTTGAGTCTATTAACAGACAAAAGGCAGGGCTAGTCATAATTCTCAAAGAATACAGAGGAGCACTCCAAAATCCTGCAAAACAAATGTATTATCACCTTTCCAAACCTCCTTAAGCTCCTCTTTTTCTATAACAGAAAACAAAAAATCATTGTGGCTGGGCTGCTGTGTGCTTGCTATAATTAAAACAACTTTCATATTTTATTTCCATAGCGGTGTGCACATTTATAAAGAGGGGAGAAAATTGTGCTCATAGGATTGAACATAGAGGCACTGTCACCCGTGCAGATGAACCACCTTGGGTAGAACCCAAACTCAACTCTGTAGCTTGCTGTTTGCTGGATATTCTGTGGGTGATAAACATCCTGGCATCCTGATTCTGTTTGAGACTCATGTATTGGAGGCCAAAGATAAGGTCCCTGCATAACAATTGCAGAAAGATCTAGACCTTGGAGTGCTCAGGAGAGCCCTCACATTCATGCCACAGGGCCAAACTCCTCCTTGCTTATTCTATCTCACGCCTCCCATATTTTGCATTGATTTATGCACAGCTGCTGAATTCAAAAAAGAAGAAACAGAGCTGCCCCCTCTCACACTACACAACAGCCAAGGGTTTGGGTGCTCTCCAGGAAGGTGGGAGATGTCGATCCCAGACTCCTTTGGCCCAGAACCCAGCTCTCCCACTTCCCACAAAAGTGCTTTTTGGATCAGACAACGATGCAAAAAGAGGCCTTTTATGCATCTGTTCTCAGAATTGGGGTTGTCGGAGTGTCAAATGCCGAGCACGCTGCCTGCTACAGGCAGTATTCAAGCACCTCTCGTCACCCAGTTTTCCCAAGCACACTGATGCCCAGCACAGAGTAACGGAGTCACTCTTCGAAGGCATGCCCCTGCATATAAAGCCTCTAAGGACCAACAGCAGAAGTGCTGGTTACCTCAGCCCAGCCAGGTGAGCGCCTCTTCATGCACTGCGATGCTCAAGTCAGACCTGCAGTAACTGGTCTGAATACGGACCCGATACCGACCTCCAGAATGATTTCATTTACTGCAACAGGTCACCCATTTACGGGTCACCCATCTAACTGAGCAATTAAGAGGACTGCAGCTTCATAGGTATGGAAATCCTGGGAATTTGTAAAATAGAAAGGTCAGAAATGCCAAGCTAGAAAAGGCAGGTCAAAATCTAATCACCCTTTCCTTCCTCCTCTCAGGAAGGCAAGCACGAAGAAACGAAGCACACGGAAGACAGAAGTCAGTAAATCAAATGCTTTTATTGATGTCCTTTCTCATTTGTGACCCTTTGTCATTTACTTTAATTCCACAGACCATAATTGGCAACTGACTTTAATTTTTATAGCTCTTCCATTTTTATTAAGAGAAGATAAAATAATGTATAAGCCTCTACATGGACTCCAAGATAGGAAGCAACTTCTTACTAATCCTCATGCAAACTACTGACTGATTATTGCAGACTGAGGTTGAGTGTAATTTCAGGAAAAAGTTCATTCTTATGAGTATGTTAATCTAATAACAAGCTAATTTATAATCTCTTCACAACAGATGTAATTTTCACATATTAGATAATAATTACAGGCATATTAAGCAATATTAACATTATTAAACAACAATGAACAGCCTTCTGAATATATACCATGGTAATGCAAAAATCTGAGTAAGTTAAAGTGCCTTACCTAGTAAAAGAGCCTAATTTTCCACTAGAGCTTTTCTAACCTTCTCGAATTTTTTTGTCTTAGAGGTCTAGAGTTCTTAAACAGAGTAAATCTAACGTTCACATCTACAGAAGAATTTAAGAACTCCAGGGACGCTTACACTTTCAAATCTTTTTCTATTATACCAACAAATTATGCCCATTTGGAAAAGGAGCTATTGCTTTATTGCGGTATTACCAAGGAAGCTGATTTCTGAGCGCACTGGATATATCTTGTGCAACGAGTTTTCTGAGAGTCTAAAATGTATTGCTGCTGCCCTTCTCTATTTCTTGCTCTGTTGCAAGCACACACTAAACTGCAGACTTGGCTGCCACTAAGTATATGTTTTATATGGGGAATATTATTACTGATAAAAACAAAGTATGTAAGTTATTCAATATGAATGACTGCTCATCTCCCCCTTGATGTATATAAATAAGCCACATCTAACATGAGTGTAAACCCAGGCAACCCTAATAACTCTGTGGCACCCATACAACAACAAAGAGGAAAAAAAAAAACCAGCAAAATGCTCCCAATGAAAACAGGTAGCTTAAATTATCCTTTTTTTAAAAAAAAAAACAACCACCCTAATCTCCAAACATCCCAAATTCCTTTTAGTAACTTTTTGTTTCCTGGAGGTTTCTCTATAACAAGGCAATCCCAAAAGAAGAATACATTTAAGGAACGTGCAGAAAATGATCATAAAGCCCAACAGAGAACAAGTGTCCTATTTATCTGTTTTCCTCTTCTACTGGAAACAAAGGTCCCCTAAATCATAACTCTCTGTGTAATCAGGGTTTCCACACAGAGCAGGTTCAGTTTTGCACCAAATGAGGAAAGAAATGAAACCTTCACTCACGACTTTCTATGCATTGGCCTAGAACAACTACACACCCCGGCTCTCCTGCATAATTCCCAGGACAACCTGTGACTGCCACAGGTGAACGTAACTATCATTTTTAGCAGCATTACTGCAGACATACAGACCATGAAATTCTCTTGGTGGATTATTAACTGAATAAATGGTTGTACTACAGCAGATGGACTTTTTCTGTACTTAAAAAAAGACAACACAAAAACACATGTACATGTGAATGAGGAATGGCCATATTGCTGTGCAAACCATTTTCCTAATCCACATTGTTACTGGTCCCAGTCTTAAAAGATCTGCAAGTTTCAACTGATGTAAGGATTCCTACAGAATGATTGCACTAAAACAAAATCCCTCCAGTAAAACAAAATCTAAAACATAATTTAAAGCATTGAGTTTCAGGTTATGTACACACATGTAATTCAAATATTTCTTCTTCTCACATAGAATACCAGAACTAACAATGACATTGGATTCCAAAAAAAGCAAACAAATTTTGCCCCAAAGATTTCATCAACAGGATTTGTAAAACAGCATCAGATGTTCTGAAATGATTTATGAGCTGTAAAAATAATGGACTTGAGACAAAGTACAGCAGTTGTATTAAAGCTAGTTATCAGCATTTACTGATGATACGCTGAGAAAAAGAGTGAAAGAACAGGGAAACGAGCAAATAAAATGTTGGTGAGGTTGTAAGAGACACTGGTTCAATCTCCAGTTGAAAGGCTTATGTATAGCAAGGAAAAAGATTCTTGCTCCTTTATTCCCTTTTTCAAAGAGATTGCATATTGTCAAGGTCCATTTCCGTGAGAGGAATACATCAAAATAATTTTTAATCTATATTCTATTTTCTGGCCCATAGAAAGTATTTGAAGACACAGGAAAGACGAGACTTCTGCCAAGCAGATTAAACAAAACCACATTCCTACATATTTTAACTATACAGTCACACATCAAAATTCGAAAGAGAAAAATAACTCAATGCAAATTCTCAGTGAATACATAATTATGGATTCTGACAAATCTGAGGGAAGCAAGACTATGAAAGGAGTGCCTGAACTTGATGAGGAGATCTGTGTAGTACGGTTTCTGGATCCTTATATTCATTTGCAGGATCCATCACAGCTGCATATAACTCACTGTAAGCTCTGCAGACCAGTTCTGTTGACTGTTTTATTATCTGTTCTCTAGAAAAAAACACAAACCAAAAATAAATTGCAAATGGTAGGGAATATAATTGTACTACATACAAAGAATTAAAGATATATGCTAAAAACACGCATTAAAAATCACTGTCAGTTACACTAAAAAGCCCTTTTGCTTCAACTGTGAAAACAGCTTGAAGTTTTAAAACAGAAGGCGGCTTCTTCATCTCTTTGTATTGTACATAGATAAACTCACATATAGGATCCTGATAACCAAGAAATTAGCTTCTTTATTTCTGCAATCATGAAAAAAATAGTAGAAGGATTTAATTTGCATGCATTAGTTTTTCACCTGCACTCCCCTGCATCTTTTAAAAGACCAATGATCTTAGTGATCTACCCTCTACCTCCTGTACACGCATTTTTTTCACCTACCAGCAAACACAATATATTTGCTTTATGTTTACAGCACCTAACTGGTGAAAAAGGAAGAGTTGAAAGTGATATTGATCAGAGACTTAAAACTGGCTACAGACTTTTACCAACAATGCTATGAAGTTTGTATCCTGTTATTTTTCTGGATCTAAATGAGTAGCAATGCAAAGAGATTGGATGCTAAATTTAATTGCAAAGTTTACTGGTTTTTAAGACAAACTAATACTTTTATTTTACATTGCCCATTGAATCAGTTTAATCACCATGGTGATATGTTTACAGCTGCACGTGCATTTTTATCTATCGGAAACAGTAGTTACAGCTATTTTACAGCCAAACCCATTCAGTTGGAACACCAGGAGAAGCTGAGGAAACCAAGGTAACCGTGAATCCAGATTCATCCCTGCTGTAAAACGTAGCAAAGGAAAAAAGACACTAAAACTTCAACCACTAAAATCAGGGCTGAATTCACCAGCTGTTGGGAACTGACAAGTAAAAGAAATCTCAAAGACCAAGTGCATAGAACTTTGTCTTTTCAGGAAATATTAAGAAACAGAAGTTATGGGAAAGAAGATTAAGAGACAAAACCTGCTTATTCTGATGTAAAGTATCTGCTTTTTCGATATACAGGATCAACTGCCAGTATCACTAGACTATCAGCACACCTGCAAAACAGACTGGCCTTGTATTAGCCAATTTAGAAACACTATTGTAAGGAAAACATATTCAAGGTGCTCAAGTAAAACGACTGCCTCTGAACACAGTCTGGGATCACCAAGCTACTGTAACATGACAATCTCTTGAGAAAGTATTGCCCAGAGAATTTGTATAAAATTAACTGTGTTGCACCAAATAATATTAAATTAAAAGAAAAAGTTCATTAAAATATTCCAGAGGATTGAACAGCATCAAATGAGTCTTCCCATCACATAATGTCAGTGTCATTAATCAGTACATTAGGATTTCAGTTGCCATAACAACATGATACATTTTATCACTAACACAAATGGCAGCACTTTCCAAAAATAGTAATGCCAGCATTCAGTTTCTATGATCTAACACAAAGGAAAAAAGCTTTTCAAGACCAAGAACACATAAATAAATAGCTTAAAACTTTTTAAATGAGCAAAGTAATCTGAAAGACAAGAGCATGCACTGGCAAATGTTGGAAGGACTGTTCTTCATTGTTCTAAAGCTTAAATGATATTGCCAGTGAGCCTGTAATAAATGCACTGGTCCCTTATCAAAAGTATGTGGTCTGATTTTGAGAACCAAAGGACTCTTGGGTTCCAGCTCAACCGCTGGAACAGCAGTTCACAATTAACGTGATTTCAAGGAAGAAGTCTTCAAAATTGACATCAAACATCTGCAAAACTAACTTGAAAATTTCAACTAATATAGCCAGAGATTAAAATTATAGTACTGGTTAAATGTTTTGCTGAAATTTTTTGCTTGAATTTTGAGAAATTTTTGAATTTTGAAGGTTTATTTCCTACAGAAAATATTGACTATTAAGACCTGATTCTAGGAGCACACCTCTCTGAAAATTAGTATCTTAACTTCAGAAGGGCTGCTTGTGTTTAAAGCTACATGTTTGAAGGCTAAGGGGCTAACAGACTTTTTTTTTTTTTTTAATTCAGAGCAGAACCTGACCTATAGCACTGAGTTATAGCAAGCTAATAAACTCCTGCACGTTAGCTGAGCTGTAGCATCATCCTCACACAGGCTCACCTCTCAGCTGCCCACTGTCGCAAGTTAACATGAATTCTGCTTCAACTGCACTGAGAGGTTTGAAAAGCTTATCAATGGGATAAGGCTAAGAGTGCTTACACGACTAGTTTATCTTGGTTCATCTGACAGAAGAAATGACTAAGTCAACGTAACTTTACTGTGCCTGAGTCTTTACGGTAGCATAAAGTTTACCTCTGAAAAATTGCTTCTGTGTTAGCAGTGAAAAATTGAGGCTTTCAAAATACATTTACTGATATTATGATTTTTAAATAGACCTACACTAAATAAAAAAGTACCAAGAGCTAAAATACAGGTTTAATAGCTTGACACCTAGTAGTAGAAGTTGCAATGCTTCTCTGACATTACTGCTGAAGCTGCCCTGTTTGATGTGTACTGGAGCAGAACGGCACTCGCACAACAGGGTCAGCTCTGCTGGCTGAGCTGTGCGAACAGTAACCCACCGAACTACTGAAACACACCAACATCCCCTGTGTCAAGCCACGCACCAGACGTACGGCATGAAACCCAGCCTTTGGCTGAGGAGAACCTGAGCAATGCAGTGAGAGAACCTGGCAGCCAGACTAGCTGATCGTTGTAGGTCCCTTCCAATTGAACTGTTCTGTTCTGTTCTATTCTATTCTATTCCATTCTAATAAATTCCCAATAATAAATATTTTTCCCTTGACATATGTAATTTTTTAATTGCAAGATGCTGTAATACAATCCCTCTGAGGACAGGTAATAGTAATAAGCTTCCAAATACTGTTGCATTTCATAAAATGTCACGTGCTAGTCTCTATTTCTGGTATATTGTTACCTGCATTCTTCACAAAAGTGTGAAAAATAATGTCAGGAAAAGTTTTTGATCAGTGCAGCATATAATTCTCTTGAGTTTAAGTATTACAAAATGTCTTCATATGGTTCATATTTAATTGGAAAGAAATTTGTGTCACTTTCTCTAGCCTTAGGGTTTGATTATATTCAAAAAACAAGACAAAAGACAAATAGTAAAGTTTTTGCTTCCATACTTCAAAGAAGAAATCACTAAAAAAACATATTAGGTGAAAAGTAAAGTAATCTCAGCACAATATCCAATGAGACAGAATGCCAATATTCAATAGCAGAAGACAACAAAGTTGAAAATTCTAGACCTGACGGAGCAGTAAGGATAAAAGAAATATTGAGTGGAGAATTACTTATTTCATCTGTCTTTGGAATGCTTACAAAATAGTTCTAAACCAATCTACAACTAAGCTGACAAAAAACTGCCAACACAGAGGAACATGTTCAAAATAGATGAATGTAATTCATTTTGATGGTGTCCCTTAAATCAAGAGTAACTAGTTCAGAAAGTTACAGAATTATGTATTCCCCACTGCTTGTTCAAAAAGAGGAGAGCCAGAACGAAACTGAATTGTGACCTGAAGGACAATGCAAATACAATCACAGCTGATAACTTGAATTCTCATCATGGCCCACTAAAACCTAATCAAATTCATCTTTCTGATCACTATGCAGGCATAATAGAAATTCAAAGGCAGGATACTTACTTCACAGTGGCACTCAGAAGGAAATTCAGCTGGGACATTAACAGACTATCTGGAGCAGACAGATAGCGATCAAACTGAGCCTAGGGGTGGGGAGAAAAAAAGATAATATGAGATCAACGTATCAAAAAACTTGCTGTTAGATGAAAATAGGTAAAAAACACAGATCTTTAAAAAATGATTACATTAAAATGGCACCTTCTTATTTGATAAAATTTTCTCCTTTTATATATTTAAGATAGAGCCTAATATACTATACAAATGTTTAAGGTGGAACTTAATAGTCCAAACCTAATGTCTAACTTTAGCACTTCTGTCACCAAAATTTTAAGTTTCTGGCTCTGAGGAGCATAGGTGGAGGGGCAAATAATGAGAATCCAGCTTCCAAAATAATCCAAGTTTCCTATGCAGCTAGTGCATGTATGCTTGCACCTCTGAAGATCAGACCTAGTCTATTCGGTGCAAAGGGAATATAGTGGCCTCCTCACAGAAACCTAGTCTAGGGGGGGTTGGACTAGCTTATCTTTAAAGGTCCCTTCCAACCCAAACCATTCTATGATTCTATGATCAAATGGGTGGCTACAGAGAAGATGGAGACAGGTCTTCTCACAGGTGAAAACATGAGGAGTACTGGACACATAGGACACTAAGGAAAATTCTGACTAGATAGTAAGAGGAAAAATTCTCACCAGGAGTGGCATCAAACACTGAAGAGGTTACCCATAGAATCTGTATAAACTCCATCCTCAGAATTACTCACTCAGGCAAGGCCCTAGACAACTTTACCTAATGATGGCAACCTCCCTGAAGACTGGATGAATCTTCTCAATCTGGCAAACCCTAAAATCCACATCCATCCATCACTTAAACGTGCAAAAAGTGGGCTCAAATGACTAATGAAGTCACTTGCAGTTTTCACAAATTAACTTTTTGGGGTTATCTGCCATCATTCTGGAAACAAGGCAGCTTTTAGCTGAGAGAAAGTATGGACTTTACTAGAACAGCATTTGTAAGCACATATGAACAAATTAAAGGCTGGGACCTGGAAAACTTTCAGGTTCAGCTGAGAGGCAGAGAATCTGCCTGCAAATACTCCCTCCACGTGGTTTAAATCCCAGGGAGACAACAGATTAGGCTGATAGACGGGATTTATGTGGGTTGATTTCAGCGTACTGGGTTCCATTCCATGTGTTCACACAAGCAGACATAAAATAAAGTAATGAAGAAAATAAAGCAGTGGGATTCCTCTCTAACTATTCAAGTGAAATTATTATATACCACTATAGATAACCATTACATATATATAATTTAAAGAGTTGGTCCCCAAGCTGCAGTCTTTAAATTCCTCATTGATCTACAAGACCATGATAAATAGAAGATATTTTAAATGCAAAATTTATACTGATAAGAATGTGTGCTGATCAGAGTAAACCACTGAGTGCTCTGTGCCAGAACTGTGTCCGTCCAACCAGCTTGGGAATCACTGGTTTAAAACTTGAACAGAGGAAAACGGGCTACACTGACACAATTAGGAGGGATTCAACACACAAGTTCTTAAAAGACCTTTTTTTTTCATAGGGGTATATGTGTACTGCTGGATGAGCAGGTCTCAGATAAACTTTCAGAATAAAGCTAAACTTAGCTAAGCAAGAAGAGTGACAGATCATACATTATTGCCTACTGAACTGTGATATTGCTATCTCTATGCAAAATAGCCTTCACACACTCTAAGAAAAAATACCAGCTGATAATTTGTTTTAAAATATATTGTAGCTTTCAACTTAAAAAAACGTAACTGTGACATATGCCCAGCACCCAACTTCTGAGTTTAGCTGAACTATTTGCATAAAATCAAAGCCTTAGGACTAAAATTATAAATGATACCAGAACCCATATTTCAAAGCATAGAGGCAAAAAAAAAAAACAACCAACCTTTGGTGATTAAAACTAATTAGAGCTAAGTATTTGCTTTTAGCAATTTAAGATGACTCATGGGATAGCATTCCTGTAAGTAAAGTTCTGTTTCTCAAGGTTTAGAAATGAATATTCTATTACTACTTGTCCATAAATAATTTATGTATTTATTACTTCAAGTGGTCAGATTACTACAAATGAAGAAAGTATTCCCAGACATGTAATTTAGCTATTCTTAAGAGTATGACTGGTTAGATGAATATCTTGCCACATCACATAATTAATAACATTCTTTCCCATGTCACAGCATCACCATCATAATAAGAAATGGTAAAATGCTTACCATTGCAACCTTCAGGGACACAGAATCCATACTTGGCAAATTTGATAGAGGACCCTAAGAATCAGCAGTTAAAGAGAAGGGGGAAAAACAGGTCATTATTAACATATGGAAAAAGGTAAGAAATAACAAATTCTACAATTAGTTCGGTACTAAATTGTTATTGGCCATGCTACAGGATTTAAACGTTTGGAAACTGAATTACCACATCAATACTGATAGATTGTAACATTTGTATTCTACCACTCTCTTAAATTAAAAACTCATAACACTGACTTCTTAATATGTCTTTTCAAGTCCTTTACTTCCTTCTTCACCATCAAATGATAAAGCCCCGAAAAATCCTTCCACAAGGTCTAGGATGAAAACTGAACTGCAAACTGGCCACATCCCCTTGCTGTTCCAGACTTACAGAGGACAACTTCCCTTTATTCATCTGTTCTGGGACCGTGAAGAATTCAAGTCTGCTTCCCAGTAAATCTTCTGTGCTGGTATGGCATTACAATGTACACACACTGCCTAACCCCCTAGCAAACTCTGTGACAATGTCACCTCTGCAGCTAGGGAGCTGGACAGCTGGAAATTAAAATTGCTACATTCCATTAACAATCTGCCCTGCTTGATTTTAAATTGGTTTTAGAACAGGAGATAGGCTCATGAATAGGAAAACAAGCTGAGCTATTAATCAGATTATTTATACAGTTATTTATTCATCTTTATACATAAAAATCTGTTGAGTTTGGGCACTTTATGCAAAATTATTGGCTGAAGAAACAACACAAAGCTCTCCAACAGAGTTCTGCTTTCTCCATAAAACACTGTTCTTCACCTTCACAAAAGGTCACAAAAGGACACAGGCACAGCTGAAGGGGAGAGAGGCTGTATTAACACCTATCACATAACAACCATGGTTCACAAGAAAGGAAGAGCATGAGCTCTGAATTCCAGTTTTTGGCGCTAAGAAATACGAAATTTTCACTTTTAGAATCTCATTGTCTTAGTGCTAGAACAGCTAGAACAATGTCTAAGGACAAAAGAAGAAAATATTTCAAATTACTATTAACCTCACGTGCCAATTTTCCACTGAAGAAAAAAGCAGTAATTGTCTAATGTATGCAGGGTATGCACTCTGTGTATGGTGTGCAATGGAATAACCCTGAATGTCGCCTGCACTGTAGGTCCAACAGTGGTTCTAGATGTTGTGGAAGCGGTATACATACTCAGCACTCGTGTTTTAGAGCCTGCTTGACTCTGACACTTTCTGAGGCATACTAAACTACCTATACAGCTATTCTGAGAACGTACAGGATGTCTGCGGTGTACAGAGCTTGCTGATGGTATACTGATAAGCTGCACGGAAGGACTGCTGCATACCAAACCTGCTGGGTTTGCTGAATACACAGTGCAGGAGAAATCTGTACTTGCAAGGTGCCTTTGTCTAACAGTCCTGGTCCCGTGTGAAAAATCAACAGATAGTACTGAGTTTTTTGGTTTCAGAGGAAGTTTAATTTGCAAAAAATGTTAGTGCCAAAATTCTCTTAGTTGGCAGGTATGCAGTACCTCCTCAACAAGTACATTGTACAAGCTTACCTGTTCCGGTTTGTGTTGCTGCACAGAATTATATATGTAACTTAGACCAGCTCTTGTTAATACATAGGAAGCTTGTTCATTTATGAGTGTGTCTAAATGAGCTTCAATCTGAAAATTTAAGCATAAGGTATTTATAAAGTGCGCATGATAATATTAAATAAAACAAGCTGTGGGGTTAAAAGGTCTAGAAACATTAATAAGAAGGGGAAAAACCCAAATAAGAAAAGGCGAGTGATACAATGAAAACCCACAAATATACAGCGTAATTATTTTATCCATTTAAGTCTTCCGTATTACAAGGAGCAAACAGCAAAAATATTGGTATTTCTTTCATTTCTGACTAACAGAAGAACCTATTTTTTTTTGTATTTGTAAATTCAACAGCACCAAAAATGAAGACTACCAAAGCTCTAATCTTCAAAATTGCTGTATCATTTTATTTTGCTAGAGCTCTTTGAAAATATGTGATAAAAATCATCTAACTCTTATTGAAAATACTGACAACAGCATGGCAGTTTTATAAGAAACAAAAGAAAGAGACAGTCTTTCATAAAGAAAATAAAACTGAAACTAAATCATAGTTGATAATGACTTTAAATTAAATACTGAGAAACATGTATTTGAAAAAAGTTAACTGAAAGAACAATAGACAACGAAATCACAGCTATCAATTTTGCTTTAATTATCTTCATATGAAAAAAAGTTATAAACATATTTTACATTCCTAGTATAATCTTCACTTCGCAGAGAAACTTAATAAATCCAGTAACAGCAACAGCAATCATTTTTTAGTCTAAGTAGTCTTGGAAAGATATTTGGGTATATATACATTATTACTTCATTTTTACAGATCGCTAGCCCACATTTCATTTATTTTTCTTTCAATCCTAAAGAAAAGCAAAAATTTGTAATATATCAAACCCTAGTAAACTGTAAGAATTCCATGTCTGATATTTTAAGAGCTCACCTTTTTACTTCCTAAAACTGTTTAGAAAAATGAACTTTTCTTTTTAAATCAGCAGGGAAATCTTAGTATTTCAATTTGGAGATTTTAACTGTCTTACAGAGTTCTTCTTCCCTGTGAAAAATGTTTCTCTTATTAAATATGCCATTCTAACTCCACTTTAATAACCTACTTATGTATAATCTTAAAGGTATTTTTTCAGTCTGTTCCTGTATTTGTAAAACGGTTGAAGAAAGTAAATGGTATTAAATGCATAACCTTCAGTACTACTGCTTATTTGAAGAATAAATCAATTGCAACATTTACTGTGAAGAAAGAAACTCTGATAATAGAAATTAGAAAAGCCCCAGACAGTTTGGTGGAGTTGTCTGTCTGTTTCAGAGCTAAAAGGTGCTAGAAATTCTCATTAGGAGTAGAAAGTGAAAAATGGCTCACAGCCAATCTATACTGATGTCTTCAAATAAAAAGTTGTGACTTTTTTTTCTGAGCCCCCCAGCTCCAAAAGCTCTCCTGAGATATTGCAGAGATGTTCATGTAGCAAAAGTATAAATGGGCAGTGCCTAAGTTTTCCCAAGTCAATGGTTTATAAACTACATTTCCACTTCAAAATGGTACCACATATGAACTATCCTGGCATGTTAGGTGAAACCAAACAAAGGAGAAAAGAAAAGTAGAAGGAAGGACTGAAGTAATAACTTCAGCTATGCTGTACTCTAGCACAAACTAGATGATGATCTAGTATTAACTATATGATCAAATATAGTCAGCCATTGGACTGTTTGAGCTTTCAACTTCCATTTGCTTCTTCTCACACAGTTTACAGTTAAGTGTTAGAATGATTAGGATAATGAAAATGTTCACTGATATGGGTTTATCTGCAACTAAACCAAACCAAACCAAACCTTCTAATAATTTTTTTGGTCTGTTTAAATTAAAAGATGCTGTGTACCATAAGCTCCAATACCTGCTCTTTGCTTATGGTCCCTATAAGACTTAACCCATTTCTTTGACTCAGAATTGACACAAAGCCAACATTACCAAAAATAAGTATGTTCACATCACAACTTATAGTCTGCAAAAAATCATAAGTTCACTTTCCTTTGGGACTGTTAAATCTTACCTGAAACTGTAACATTTCTAGACGTTTGTCAGTGAATTCAAAGAGAGCCAAAGTAGTCTTCATCATATAAAGCGAATTTACCATGAAGGTTGCCATATCAGCTGTGCCCAAATTACTAGCAGACATAGTACACATCTGTAACAAAGGATCTAGCACACAAGACAGAACCTAAAATAGAAAACACACAGAAAAGAGGGAGGGGAGGGAGGAAATCATGTCACACGAGGCTTCTAAGCTCATTCTGTCTCTATCATGTATTTATTCCCCAAAGCAGAATAAAGAGAAATGAGTTTCCAACTGTGAAAGCAGTTTTCTGCTGGATTTGTCAGCAGGTGATCAGCTACCATAGTGATGGGAAAAGTACAAAAACCTGAGAAGAACAGATTCTAACCTAGCAGGAGGAAGAGTAATCCAGAAGAGATAATTGGTAATTGTGCAATCTTGAAGGTGTATTTACTTAATGGAGCAGTAATTGGATAACAGAATATAGATACTGTGTTAAGAGTAGCACTCCATACTGTACTGTAATTATCCACTTAGTCACCATCTTACTCACATTACAAACTTCGGTTTGGTAGAAAGCTCCAAAATGGGACCAGACAGAAAAGATTAATGTTTCACCCATCTTTTGTTGTACTGAGACTCTTAGACAGACTTTTTTTTTTCCCCTCCTCTTCAGAGCAGTCCAACATTCTTATACCTGCACAAAGTCAGCTTGACGGGCATCCAGTGGAACAACAGATGAGTCATGAGATGCCAGAACCTCCCGTAGCAAGTTCAGTGTCTGATTTAGTGCAGAGCTGGGGCCAAGATCAGGAGGCGGGAGTTCAACCTGAAGAACAAGATTATCTGTTTGTGGGACTTTTTTAAATTTCATTTACAGCAAACATCATCCAAGCTGTTAGCACAAACGCAACCAGCTAATAATAACACTACATGTAGCCATGCAGAGAAGAACTCTAATTTGACGCTGGACAAATCTAACATGTTTCACGTAATAACTGTGTGCAACTTTCAACAAAACCATCCCATTCAGTGACAAACAAGCAAAACTGAATTTCTCCTTTCACTCATATTATAACTATTTTATAATCTAGAGAAACCCGAACAGTACCACACTTGGTAGTAAAAAAAATACATTTGCTAGCTTAGGTGACAAAGAATAGCCAAATTGTTGGCACCAGTGAGTTTACTTTGAGCAAGACCTCCTGTAAACACTCCAGAATCTAGTGCAAGCAGAGCTCTGGGATATTAGGGCCATACTGCAACAGCTGAATGAAGTCATCTTGACAAGGTTGCACAGCCTCTGTCATGCTGCAGTCACAGATGCAACAGTCTTAATCCCTAGCAAGTTTTAACCTTAAATTACCAGTATACAATGCACTGTGTACAAGCTAACTCAAGCACACCTACATAAACTGCGATGATACTTCAAGAACTGCAATGCAGGCCTACCTCAAAGATGAGAAGTAGGAATCGCAGATGTTTAAAAAACAGAAAGATGAAAAGTTTGTAAATATTAAGAGAAAAAACATACTTTCTGAGTCAAATTACAAAAAGTTGGAGCGCCTGAAATGCACTGAAATTCTATGCTATTTTTAACACAGGCTCACATATTTTAGCCCTCCTTTGTAGCAGGCAAATACCCATTAAACGCTTCATAAAATGTATATATAATATAAAACCTAGCATATCTTTTTTTTTCCCAACCCACATTCCTCAGGCTCTACTCCAAATGTAATTGCATCTTCTTGTCTTCAATGCTGCCTCAAACTGGCTTCCTGCTGCCTCCAGCCTCTTACTACAACCCAGGCTGCTGGCTTTGTTTCCTTCTGCCAACAATCCTCTTCCCACCTTCCTGCCTATCCAAGGGCAAACACAAATCTAGCTGCATCACGTGGGAGTAAGGAGACCCCCTGCAATACAGAATAAGCTAACGCTTCAAGGCATAATCTCTTTCCAGAAGGATGTAGGGAGAACTAAGTTTGGCCAGGACTGGGACTGGCCTGTGCGTCTCACTCAAGGTGTTTGGGCACAGCAGAGCAAGGCAGTGTGCACTTCTGCAACGCTCCTAAGACTCCAGCTCAACAAGAAAAGTAGGCAGTCTTGGATGGACCCCCAAGCCACAGGCAACATGTTCCAAATGAGAACTACTGATTAGTAGTGTAATAACACGGATGTTTGAGTCTTCAAGGAAGAAAAAAATATCAAAGGAGCAGAGGCTGGTGGCGAAAGAAACCAAGGGGAGCGTAACAGGCATTTTCAGAATGGAGCACTACAGAGCCTTCTGGAAATGAATCTGTACCTAATGGAACACGCCATCATAGAAAAAAGAAACAACTCTCTCTTTGAAGCCAGGCCTAGCTTCCACACTGTGTGTGTTTTGAAATGTTTGAGATATCATACATGTCCCCACAGTGTTATCAAGACAGATTAAACAAAAACTTTTTTGCATCCTTCTGAATACGAAGTGTTCCTCTATTCTCATTTTCCAAGAGATAGTATACCTAATTTGAGCAACTAATGAAAAACAAAATCTAACAGGTTCAGAGAACAGTTGTTGTTCAGCCTAAGCAGTCTTGAAAGAATAAAACAAATATTCTAACAACGAAGTAACAGTAATTCAGAAAGAGACACTTACTCAGTAGTGATCAGTAGTAAAGTTTACTGAAATTTACAGCACTGAGTGACTTCCTTCTTGTTTATTCTTGTTATTATTAGTGGTATTGATTGTGCCCTGAACACAGTGTTCTCAGACCTGAACTGGACCGTGTTCAGGGGTATTTTGGCATTAATTTGAGACCAGAGTTTGATGGGGTTTTCACTTCTAACACACACATAGATCATGGCAATGATAATTTCAGGCTTCTTTGCAAAGAATTTTTGTCTCCTGAAGCAGCCGACGGTGAAAAGCTTCTAAATTAGCTTGATCTTTCATTTATTCTGTTCTTTTAAAGTCCACTGTCTTCTAGATGGGAGCAAGGAACAACATTATGGAAGAAGAAAACATGGCAAGGAAAAAAGGTTTAGATCGTTAAGATTCTACTTGGGTTAGCTTGAAATTCCTGACTACTGCAACAGAGGCACTATTATCAGTAAGTGGAAGGAAAATTAAAGCAGTGCTATATCCATTTTGAAAATTCTGACTTTTTGCACATGAATGTAGATTTGGAGATTTTTTCAGAATTAAAAAGGAAAATTTCAAACCAGACATCTAATTTAGAGGAACCTACTGATTTCAATCCATGAGAGTTAAATCGCTATTCTAATAAAAAAAATGATGCCTGAATGTTTTACATGCATTAAAATATAATTATAATTATTGTTGCTCTCTCCCCTTCTACTCTGCTCTGCTGAGACCCCACCTGCAGTACTGTGTTCAGCTCTGGGGCTCCCAGCATAAGATAGACATGGACCTGCTTGAGTGGGTCCAGAGGAGGATGATCAGGGGGCTGGAGCACCTCCCCTGTGAGGACAGGCTGAGAGAGTTGGGGTTGTTCAGCCTGGAGAAGAGAAGGCTCCAGGGAGACCTTATAGCGGCTTTTCCAGTACTTCAAGAGGGCCTACAGGAAAGGTGGGAGGGACTCTTGGTCAGGGAGTGCAGTGATAGGACGAGGGGTAATGGTTTCAGACTGAAAGAGGGCAGATTTAGATTAGATATTAGGAATAAATTCTTTACTGTGAGGGTGATGAGGCACAGGCACAGGTTGCCCAGAGCAGCTGTGGCTGCCCCCTCCCTGGCAGTGTTCAAGGCCAGGCTGGATGGGGCTTTGAGCAACCTGGTCTGGTGGAAGGTGTCCCTGCCCATGGCAGGGGGGCTGGAACTGAGTGATCTTTGAGGTCCCTTCCAACCCAAACCATTCTGTGATTCTATTTCCAGAAAAACAGATTTAAAGTGCATACTGAATTCTACTCTTGAAGTAGAATCTTCAGATCTAAGCCAGACGGGAGCTAAATCAGAGAAGTTCTGTAGTGGCTAGTTCAACAGCATTAAAACATACTATTTTTTACCTAGTTATAACTGCTAGTTATAACTGAGTAAACACATAATGTGCCAACCAGCTGTTCAGCCTTTCAAAGAAAACAAGAAGAAATTCCAATTTTTAAAATCCAATATACAAAACTGAAACGAATTCTCCTCAAATTACAATGGACACTAAAAATTGTACCTAAGGTTTAGTATAAAAGGTTGTATCTTCATTTAAAGTTCTGCGTATCAATCAGTGGGGAACAATTACTAAGCCAGTAATCTTCCTCCAAATATACAATCCAGAGCAGGCTTCTCTGTCTATGAGAGCACGCAGCAAAAAGGATGTCTTGAAGGATTTAACAAACAGCAACGGAAAATACAGGAAAAATAAAAGGCAGTATCAACAATCCAGAAGAGAGTGCATGTATGTTAATTTTTTCCCTTTCTCATTTACAAAGAAGGTCATATGGAAAAAAATATGTGCCATTTTTGTTCCTATTAAATACAGTTAATTCTATCAAGGTCTGGATATTAAGGAGAGCAGCTTTGTTAGAAGCTCGTAAGTGTACCTGCAGACACTGTAAATACTGTATAGGCAAGTAATCAAAACTATTCACATGCTACCCTAATTAAACATTAGAAAGTTAACAGTCCAAAAAGACAGGGACATACTAGAGCAAGTCGAGCAAAGGGCCACAAAGTTCACGAAGGGACTGGAGTATCAGGCCAGAGAAGAGAAGACTCAAGAGGGACGTTATCAATTTGTATAAATACCTTATGGAAGGGATAACGAAGAGGGAGACGGACTCTTCTCAGTGGTATCCATTGACAGGTCAAGAGGCAATGAACACAGATTGAAACATAGAAACACAATTTTTTACTGTAAGGTTAGTCAAACACCGTAGACAGTCGCACAGCGAGGCTGTGGATTCTCCATTCTTGAAGACATTAAAAACTCAGCTAAATCATAGAATCACAGAATACCAGGTTGGAAAGGACCTCAAGGATCATCTGGTCCAACCTTTCTTGGCAGAAGCATGGTCTAAGATGGCCCAGTACACTGTCCAGCTGAATCTTAACAGTGACCAATGTTGGGGAACCCACCACTTCCCTGGAGAGATTATTCCAATGGCTGATTGTTCTTACTGTGAAAAATTTTCCTCCTGTGTCAAATCTCCGCAGGAGTAACTTGTACCCATTACTCCTCATCTTTTCCATATGACTTCTTGTAAAAAGGGAGTCTCCATCTTCTTTGTAGCACCCTTTAAATACTGGAACACACTGATAAGGTCTCCCTAGGCCTTCTTTTCTCAAGGCTGAACAATTCTCTCAACCTTTCCTCATATGGCAGGCTTCCCAGTTCTTCAGTCATCTTTGTGGCCCTTCTCTGGACCTTCTCCAGCCTGTCCACATCTTTTTTGTACAGCAGAGACTAAAACTGAACACAGTATTCCAGGCACGGCCTGACAGGCACTGAGTAGAGTGGGATAACGACTTCTTTGTCTCTGCTGCTGAGGCCCTTGTTGATTCAACCCAGCATGTCTTTGCCGCTGCAGCACACTATTCACTCATATTGAGGTTGCTGTCCACCAGGACCTCCAGGTCCCTTTCCATAGAGCTGCTCCCCAGCTGGGTAGATCCCAGCCTGTGCTGCACTCCTGGATTGTTTTCCCAGGTGCCAGACCTTACACTTGCCCTTGCTGAACTTCGTAAGATTCTTGTTAGCCCACTCTCCCAGGCTATCCAGGTCTTCCTGCAGAGTCTTTCCATTCTGAAGTGTCTACTTCCCCATTCAGTTTGGTATCATTGGCAAACCTCATCAGGGTACACTTGATCCCATTATCCAGATCACTTATGAAGATATTCAACAGGAACCAGTCCTGTTTAATATCTTAAAACTGGAAACAGTCCCGGACAACCGGCTCTAGCTGACACTAAGCAAGATGGTTGGAGTAGGTGATCTCTAGAAGTTCCTGCTGAACTCATCTGTTTGCAATTCTGTGATACTAGTATTAAATAAAACAAGAAGGTAATTTTAAAGACAGAACTCCTCAGAGAAAGCACTGCTTAGAGTGACAAACAAAAGGTCGGTGGCTTTTTTAAGGGCCCAAAAAGGTTTTAATACAGTCTTTTAAAAATGTCACTTCCAGGGGATGGAGACAAAGCACTACAGACGTGAAATCTTGTTAAAAGGTATCTGGATGTTTCATCCTGTCAGTTACAACTGATTAGCATCAACTACAGAAGTTCATTGTACAAACTGAGACAATATTCACCACAGTTGCACAGCAGCAGTCTAAGAAACTTGAGGGCGTGTCTACCAGAGAAGTTGCAGAGAAGCTGCCCTACACTTTTTTGAGCCCTATTAGGATCCTACAGAGATCACTAAAGTAGAACGCATAATGGCATGCTTTTCTTTTCAGCTATGAAGTTCTTCTTGGAAGAAAAGACAACAGAAAAATTCTTGCTAGCTTTGCTTTGTTCACATGGATCCATTCAAACCCACAATAGCATTCAGATCACAACAACCAGCCTCATTTAATCTGCCCCATATCTGGTTTCCCAGAAACCTAATAGGTCTCATTCTGTGAAGAATCAAATTATGAGGGAAAAGTTCACAGTTATTCCCATATAATGTTTTAATACCTCTCCCACTGACAAACTTAACAGATAACGCGATCACAGCATTTAATTTGCATACATCTACTCTAAAAAGAACAGCATTAAGGAATAACGATCCCAAAACTTGATTTGGGGTACTCTACTAATAGTCTTCTAACAGCTCAGACAGCATATGACAGGTTAGTTTGGCATAATCTCTCTTTAGTACCCTTACGATAATTCTCCTTCCATTTAATTCAATGTTTGCAATTATTCTTTCCTTTAATAATTGTTCTGGAGTACTACTGAAGCCAGAGTAAGGACAGGTGTGCTTGAAAATCCCAGTCTCCCATTTTTATTTTTATTTTGGTCCAATAAAACAGGCTGGCATAGGTTAGTCTAACAGGCTGTTAAAGCGCCTCACCAGTGGACTCATGATTTTAAACTACAATTCTCACAATGTGAGAGAACTGAAAGAGCAGTCCATCCACTCCAGTGCATTAGGTGCTTTGAACTTTCCTTTCAGTTTCATTGGAGCAGTTTCTGTTGTTCTGACAATTATTTTCATTTAGTATTTTCTGCTGGATTTATCATCACCTGTAAAATGGCAATCTGCACCAGGCTGCTCTTAGATTCAGACAGTAAATAACACAAGCAGAATCCCAAATCCCTAAACATTTGATTTATTAGCGCACAATCAAAGGACCATACCACAGAATTATAGAATAGTTTGGGTTGGAAGGGACCTTTAATGGTCACCTCGTCCAATCCCCTGCAGTGAGCAGGGACATCTTTAGCTGGATCAGGTTGCTCAGAGCCCTGTCCAAATTCTCCTTGAATGTTTAAAGCGATGGGGCTTCTATCACTTCTCTGGGCAGCCTGTGCCAGTGTTTCACCACCCTCATGGTAAAAAATTTCTTCCTTGTACCTAGTCTAAATCTTCCCTCTTTTTTTTTTTTTTTAAAATCATTACTGATCTGCTTTACTAGCATGGCTTGCAGACCCATGGCTGCGTCCAAGAAAGCTAAAAAGAAACAAACACAAACACAATTTTTCAGCACAAGGACACTAACAGTGGCCAAAAAACATTCTGGTTGAATCAACAACCACAAAATAACAATTGTTACCAGAGCTAGAAAGCCCTGGCAAGACTGCCCAACGCTGCCTCTGAAGGATCAACAATGCAAAAGGAAAGACAGTGTTTACAGTAAAAGCTGATGCACTGAACCTTCAGTGATGCAGGAGAAGGGTAGTGATGCAGAGCTTCTACATGATGTAAGCATTGAGCTCCACGACGACCTGAGAATCTCAGAGCTTTGAAAGGTGTTTTAAACCCTGAAAACAAAGTGGCTTTGCAACGACTCTGTAACCAAGCTTCACAATAGGTTTCAAGGAGTATCCGAGCCAGAGATTCCCTTGTGTACTGCCTTTCTTTGGTAACAATGGACTTACTTTCAGGCAGTATGCTGAATATTCCTGTTACATAGATTTCAGATTGTAAAGCACTCCCTGAGAAGTCTGAATGAGAACACCATAGAAAGAGTTTCTCAGACTGAAGAGTCTGAAGTTGTGAGAACTGCTGACTACCTTAATTTCAGATTTTCTGATGTAATGAAAAAAAAATGTTCACAGGAAAGTGCTTCCGAGCAAGCCAGTAAGTACTTCGAAGTAACCAGGGATTTCCCTGTACCATTTACACTGATGGCTTGACAAGCAAGAGAGAGAATTCTGATATAAGACTGCCTTTAAGTTTCCATACAGCTCCATACTTGTGACACTCCTTATGTAACATGGGACTCTTCTCAAAAATAGATGTGAAATGGAAGCTATTTTCTTGTCCTAGAAAGAACAGCCTGAAGTCTCAGTTTCCCGTTGTGCTTCAGAAATGAAATTCCAGGCAGTTTGAAAGCAATGCTCAACTCAGCATAATCAATAACCTAGGGAATGAAATTGTCTGTGGTGATGAGGACATTAGGGTCCAACTACCATCATGCCGTTTGTCCAGATCCAAAGGAAAAAGATCTTGAAGAGTGAGTATATTTGACGAAACATGCTTTGTCTAAAAAAGATCCCAGCTAGCTATACTTATGAGAAAGATTTGCTTAAATACTACTCTGGTCTATCAACTACTACAAAAAATCATACCACAGCAAGATACAGTAACACACTAGTGTTTCTAGGCAGTTCTCCCCACGCTGCAGCACAAGAGAATCAGCACAGGGCTAAAGAGACTCCTGTCAAGTTACAAATTCACTAATAATTATGACTAAGTCTTCAGCAATTAAGAAAACACATACATTCTCTTTAAATTAAATAAAACTGTATAACTTATTTCCATTCAAAATTTCTTGCTTACGATTTTCAGTTTATCGGCAACAAGTGACGATACAGAGGGAATACTAACTCTCATTAAGATGGTACAACTCACACAGGCCATATTCACCACTTTCCAATGATCTATACAAACGAGGCACTTAATGTGTATAGAAATAAAAATATTTTTTATTTAAGAACACCCTATTTGTATTTGAATCTATTTCCAAAGTTATTTAAATTGCCTTAAGAATCACATTTTAATCAAAGTAATAGGCAGGCTATATTCTTTGAAACAGGCTTACCAATGCCTTAAGATGCAAAATATAAGCAGAAATAAGGAACCATGATTTCCAGACTGCCTAAGTGACAAGTAATTCACTAATTTTACAAGTGAGTATTCTCTTTGTGCATAACAGGAGCAGCAAAGAAGCCTCTGCAATCGCATATGTAAGTACAAAGGGTCTGTTTTCCAGTGCTTTAATCTCCTCTGAAAATAAAAAAAAATCTGGAAGCAGTTGCACTGCGTACATAGTTAGCAAAAATCTGGTAAAAAGGCTGGGCTGTGAAGAGAATCCTACTAACACATATATACAATTTTGGTCTGAACATACATTAATAAAAAGGATGGTAAAAAGCAACGTTGAGATTCCTCAAAGTATAAAAGCATTGTGACATTCATTACTAAATTCACGAAGACATGAAAAGGCATAAAAGCTGGGTATCTGTATATTAACACACAGTAAGTAACAGGAGAATTAAGTTTATGATAAAATAGGGTCTTTATCTCATGGAAACGAATGTTTTTCGTGGTGTAATTCAGCCTATTAATTTTGTAGTTTTTGTGAAGTAAAAGTAATTTCAGCAGTCATGAGGAGATAAGCCATCGTTCTATCAATTCAGTAGTCCACTCATAGAAGGTAGTAATATAAGGCGCTTCAAAGCACTATCTAAAACTCTCAGATACAAGAACTACACAGAAGTACAGTAAGATTCCTTCTCAGCCATAGTGTTACCTCTTTGTTAACTACTGAAGCACAGAGATTAATAAATAATTGTGCATGCCTTTGTTACTCATGTATCTGTTTCTCTTCTGAGCCTCTTCAAGCTTTTGACCTCAATTATATCCTGAGGAAAGATCTTCATATGGCACTAACGCAATGTAAAATTGTCAATGTTTCAGATTTAGTTCATAAAATGCGTTTATGAGAAACAGCAATATTGTAATCTTTTCACATTACATGCTAGGCTTGGTATACCATTTGTTATTTGTAATATAACACCACTGAAGGTGGCAGTGCAATCACCGCCTTCATTTAACGTCAGTAAAACCAAATTTGACTCCTTTATAAAACAATGGCAGCATCTAGAGCCAGTTACATCCAGGCTGGGGGCTGAAGGAAGGGGAACTAAGAGGGCAATGAGAATTACACAACCTTCCCATAGTGACAATACACACACTATGAACTGGGGATCACAATTCCTTTATCACTCTTTCTCCTGAATTCTACGCGCCTCCAAACTGAAAGCAGCATATCACCCAAAACAAAAGTGCAAAGACTGAGCTATGTGAGTAGAAAAATTATGCTGGATCCTATTTGAGTTCAGATGTAAGACCCAGCAGGATAAAAACAACAGAGCTAAATACAGCAGAGATGAATACAGAGCTGTCTTACACTTTCAAGCCAAGAAGATGTCTTTCCTTAAGCACTACTTTGTTCGCAAATTCTTTGTAAGTAAAGAGCAGTCATCTATTTTTGCTAAGGTCCATCCCTATTTTCTCCTCATAAAAGGAAGAAGTACACAGATACTTTATTTTAGCTTACATGTTAGGAAATAAGAGGAATTCATATACAGCTAGTGTATGCCCATAACAAGCCATAAGCTTTATTTATTTAAATTTTTTTGGTAAATTCATATTGTCCCAGTCCATTGTACATTTTACAAACTCAAGCTTTAACTGATGCTTGAAGAAGCATTCATAGCAGAGGAACTATTCCAATGACACCATATTCAAACAGAAATATCCCATGACAACAAACAATGTACTAAGTGGACTTTAGTCGTATGGACTGTGGGTGGTAGCAGCTAAGGAGTAACCTGGTGAACAAATGAAACCACTAAAAGGAGTCACTGGGATATATGGAAGAGAAGAAGAGGAGGAACAACTGTTCCTTTGAGAAAGTCATTCCTCAGCCCTTGCAGAAAGACAGGAAATTGGGACCAGATGCAAGCTGTGCAGAACGCGAAAACTACTTTGAGACCACAGAACACCACCCAACTCAGAAAATCCTACAGAACGGCTGGTGAACTACAAGGCTTTGCCCAAAGAATGGTTTCTGTAAATCTATGTATTATTTGCATTTTTCTTGTAGGTTAAGTACAAATAATTTAGAAATACACTTACAAAACTTTGTGGTTTGTTTTCCACTTTTAAACTTTTTTTTTTTTTTTTAAACTGGGAAAAATGGTAACGTGAGGACTTTGTTGAACCCTGCAATAATGAAGAATAAAGAAAGGCATTTCTTCTTGGTTTTAGGGACTAGTCAACTCATCACACCTCAGACAGGGATCCTGGATGAAGATCAGATCCCTAGGAAATAGAAAGGGACGTGTAGCCTTACAATTTTCTTTGACTTTGCCTAGATTTTAGAAAAGTGGCCTTTAATAGGCGGATCCACCACCAGCAACATGATATGAATACAGAAGGGAGAAATTTTAAAAAGTCTCTATTATTTACTGAACAATGGGAAGTTTACTGAAACACAATTCAAAGTGATCAATATGAGAGGAAAAGATATCAGGAAAGTGATGCTGACTTAGGTACAGTTGTTTGTTATAACAAATGTATATTCCACTTTTAAAGGCAGCAACGTTCATGCAGTAAAACAATTTTTATAAAAGACAGAAAAGCCCAAGTTTTGTTTTTACTTATCTTACCATTTTGGGATATACTTCATATCTTCAAGAAAGGAATTATGCACATGAGTAATTAACTGTTGATCTGATGATGCATTAATACAAATTATCTAGCTCAATCAGCTGACTTTGTTATATTGCACTTAGGGAAATGTCCTCTTTTTGCTTCTCATAGATTTTAAAAATACGTCAACTGCTCTGTAAACAAATTCTGCTAACAACAGTATTTTAGCCTTATTTTCACAAAAATAAAACTATTAAGGTAATAAAATACAGACAGGAAGTTTTAAATGTAGTTCCAAAGCTAAAATATAGAATCTAAAAAACTTCAGTTTTAGGAAGAGTTGACATGTAAACCAGCTATTCATCTAATATTCTCACCAGATAAAAAGAGAAATGAAAGTGTGTTTTGAACCATGAAAGCCACATGATTTTGAAACAAACCTTGTCCATTAGTTTACTTGCATGAAGACTCAGGCTATTAAAGAATATCTTCTTGCTCAACAAATGCATTTCTTCAATTGTTGTCAACAGTGTGGCTGCACTGTTTCCTACAATAGCACTGAAAACAAATCAAGATTAAATAAATAACCTGTAAATCTACTTCTGTTATAGACAATAGATTACACAAAAGCGTCGACAACTATTCTGTCATACTGTGCTTTAGGGATAGTATGATCTCTCTTCTTTCTTCATTGTGATATCAGGCATCTCCAAAAACATGAGAATTCATGCCTTGCTATTCCAAATGTCAAGCTGTTACACTTAGCATAAAGATTAAATGACACTACATGACTATGCTCCTCTCACAGATGTACCTTCCGCCTAAAGTAAAAGCACTTTTAAGCTACAAAAATGACAGTAAAAACTCATTGCATCATGATAGCACTAATTTAAACCTGTAGCTTGATTTTCAGATTATAATCTTGTTGCATTTAATAGATCATTTATCAAATTATATTTTCCCTTCATAAGTCAGGTGCACTTCCTCTACACAAAGGGAATTACTCAGCTGACAGAAGGTACTTCAATGGTCTTTCAACAATGTGTCATTAGCAAGATAGAAAGCAACAGATAAGACTGCCTAAGACCTTCCATTTTACCATCACACTTTCAGTCGCAGTAAACTTTACAGTCACCGGGAAACACAAACTTTGGAGACAGAAAAATGACAGCAAAAATCTTTCAGCTTTTTTTGACAGTAAAATTAGGAATAGGTCTTATATGTGTTCTACCGTAGACCTCTAGTGCCATCAGAACTGAGGGTTTTAGAATACAGCGGGAGGTGCCTGAGAACCACTTATCCCAGTCTGCCCAACATCTAAATGTCTTTTCAGAAAAGAAGCTCAAGTAGTAATATTAGTTATTCTCACCTTCAGCAGTGAGATATGGAATGAGGCAAGCATCTTCCCAACAGAAAAATGCAAGTGTATAAACAGAAAAAAGGGTATCAAAACACAGTTGTTTAAGGAAGAAAAAGAAAATTGAATTTCTAGAGATAATTGAATTCTAGCATTTTCTCAAAGGGGACTTGCCTTTGTCATCTTAAATGTTTTGTGTAGGTTTTTTGTACACTATTTTTATCTACACAGAACAATAAACTCGGGAGAATTAACTCACATAATGCTTTCTCAATCCTCTCCCTTTGCATCTAAGTCAGAGACTAAAAATAAAGAATGATTTTTGACTCTTATTCGCAAAGCTCAACAAACGGATGCTATATTCCAAAGCAGATTCAACACGAATTGCAGAATGACAACAGATAAATGGCATCTGCTTGATATCATGCACATTTCTCCTTGATTCCATAGTACAAAGTAAAAACTAAGCAATGAAAATACTTTTTACTATATTAATCTTTATATATACAATTAAAAAAATAAAGACATCTTTAACATACTTTGTAATTTTGCATACCTGATGGTATGGTGGTAGAACTTCAGAAGATTAGAAATCTTGTACAGTAAAACTGCTCCTGGCTCAGCAACAATCACCTGCTCAATTCTAACCTGCAGAATAAAGCAACACGAGCATTCTTCAGGGCATACATTTCAAAAGCCAACAGCTATGATTTTATACGCAATGTACGTCTGATTTTTCAAAAATAAATTTAACCAGAAATAAAGTTAAAAAGAGAATGTCCTATTAACTATAACATTCTGCTTGAACCAAAGTGCTTCTCGGTTGCCAAGCTTCTGGGTAGAAAACAAGCAGGTGTATCTATTCTTAAAAAAAAAAAAAAAATTAAAAATGCCATTTCTCTATAGATTTTTGTGGCAATTTGTTACTGAAATTTTCAAAATAAGAAGATCATTTGATGGATGAATAGCAGTACATCCTGCAAGTCTCCCCAGCACTGAATACCTAGAACAGCTGCAAAGCTGCAAAATCCCTAAACTACAATAGTTGATCAATAGCATCATGCGGCAATTCAGAACAGCCAACGTATTAGGTATTTTACCTGTTTCACCTGGATTAATCTCTCCTTCACTTAAAGATTATATATTTCCTACTGGATTTATAACTAAGGAACAGCTATGTTGACTGTTTAGCTCAACCAGGAGATACTGGCTACACAGACCAAAACAGTGCTGTCTTTATAGCTGGACAGTTGATGTCTTGTCTCCATGGTACACACAGTCTCAATCCACTCATAAAAGGCTGCCCCAGGGTCAATCTTTGGGTGCTCATGAAGCAGTGATAGACAGTGACTTATCACTGCACTGTTCTCTCACACGCCTGTGTGTGAAAGGGCTACTCACAGATCACCAGCCACCACCCGCTCTCCCAAGTTATTTGTTTGCTGCTCAATGGAGCACAACGTGCAGTGAAGCCTTCTTGTCAGAGCCAGCTGCAGGGAGAATTAACTCAGATTATGCTTTCTCAATCCTCTCCCTTTGCATCTAAGTCAGAGACTAAAAATAAAGAGTGATTTTTGACTCGCAAAGCTCAACACACAAAGTTAATTTTGACACTCAGGTGAACTTTGCTCTTCAATGCACATGTATGTGCAGAGGTATATATACAAATACCTATCTCCAATGTTGCATCAAAGGTCATTTGGGCAGGCATACTGAGTATAGTCTAGGTGTACAGCAAAAGAGAGTAAGAAAGGCAGGGGAAAAAAGATGAAAATCAAAACATTAAACAGAAAAAAGCAGTAACTGAAAATAAAGAAAATAATTAAGAAATAGAAAAAGGCAGAATAGGTAGAAGGAAAAAAAAAAAGATTCCAGGGCTAGGAAATAAAAATGAGAATTAAAAAAAACTAAGCAGGAAAAGAAGCATTGTTGCTTCCCATAGAGACATATTCACTGCACAGGATAATCAAAATTTGCAAGTGACTAAACCTAACCTGCTCAGAGAAGTCCTGGACTTTATCTCTTACCATTTCCTAATCCTATGCATCCTGTAGTCAGATGACCATACAAGACTATCTGAAGTCTATGTAAGGCATTGAAAACATTTTGTTAGTTTTGACCTCATCTTAAGTTCTACATAAAAGATGAGTACCTTAATTTAAACGTTTTAAGGTCCTCCTATTTCCATCTGAAATGAGAGGCCTGTGGTAAGATCTACCACTAGTGAATGCTTAAGATTCACTTGGACAGCTTAAAGTCAAACCAACTCTCAGTAAGAAAAGTGGACAATTTTTACTGCATATAAGCATGATCCTGCTTCAAAAGTAAGGAAACTGTATCATATTTTACATCCATATGGAAAGGCATAAACCAGTAAGAAAACTCTATATATTTCTGTAAGAATTTGAAATTGCCTGTGGAAATTCTATGGCTATGCTTTTATCAGGCTATCTTATACTTCAGCATTAACTCAAATCAAAGTGAAAGGTTTGCAAACACCAGCAGAAATCCACTAGAACAGCAGTATACTGTGGTGCCACACAACTACAGCAAAGAGTGTTTTCCCTGGCATTAATGCAGTTATTTTTCTTATTGTGGACAATCTTCAGAAAGAACAATGTATTGTAGAAAAGACTCCTCCAAACTGAGTCTATTTTTGTTGTTCCTCTCAACATGATGGCTTGCAATTATCTAACTGCATTGTATGAAGGCTTTTCTGCTTGAGGGTTTTGGGGTTTTTTTCTGCTTTTTTTTTTGCTATGGAAGATTTCCCCAGGGGGAAACAATAAGTACAGCATATTTTACATTGGGAAGTCTATACTGGCAGTGAATTAACATAAGTTGCACTCCATTAAAATACAGAATACGACTGGAAGTCTCTAATTGCTCTTTTATTTTTTTTTCATTTTTATTAGCACAGTAACTAACTACTGACAATGTTTCAGGGGATATTTCTACAGACAGCAGAAGCATATGAATGTAAAGAGTTTGGCAATCAAAATGGAAGGTATTCTGTACCAAACAGTACAAATCACAAGTATTCAAATCAAGACCAAAACTCCCTCTGACTCACACAGAGGTTTGATTCTATCCCTAATTACTTTGTTGGAATGCACAGAAATACTGAACCCAAACATCAGCATTCAGTATTAACAGAACTAAAGCATGCAAGAAGAACACAGAAAGCTTGGAAAATAATCTTCAAAAAAAAAAAAAAAAGCTGTGATAATAGTTGGTTTGTCTAATATGACAGGTGTTTTTCAACAGGTCAAAAACTAAAGGCTGTGTAGGCTGATCATAATTATATGGCAACAGGCACAAACTGAAACACAGGAGGTTCTGTCTGAACATCAGGAAACACTTTTTTACTGTGAGGGTGACCAAGCACAGGCACAGGTTGCCCAGAAAGGCTGTAGAGTCTTCACCCTTGGAGATACTCAAAAGCTGTCTGGACACAGTCCTGGGCAAATGGCTTTAGGTGGCCAGTTGAGCAGGGAGTTTGGACCAGATGACCTCCAGAGGTCCCTGCCAACCTCAATCCTTCTGTGATTCTGTGACATTCTAAACGGCATTTTCTTAATCTTACCTCTCTTAAGACCTTATCTCTTTCTTATCAGTAACTTACTTATAGTATTCAGAACCTACCTGTTAACAGGTAGGACTAAGTATTTGGTAATTGGACACAGCTGTTATAGCTACAGCATCCTAAGAGAAATTTATTATAATAGTATTTAGTAAGTAGATTTTACTTTAAAAACACTTGGATTTATACACTGCATGGTCAGAAAATTATTGGTATCAGCTTCATCACCTTCATTATTTTACTTTGTGCTTATGTGAAGCACATCCAATAAATGTCAGTCACTTGATGGATCATTATTAATGATTTCTATCAAATGGGTCCCCTAAACTGACTAAGACTGCTACTTGAAAATAGACAATTGTGGAGGGTTGTGACAGAAACACAGCAAATCAGGGTAGCATAAAGATGGTAAGTAGGAAACAAATTTTCATGATCTCTTTCAATACAAGAGCTGGAGTTACTAAACACAATGAAAAAAAGGAACTGGATTTTCACACAGATTAAACTGTGCATTTCCCTCCTGCAGGATACGTTGTGAATACCAACATTTTATATCAACTTGACGTATTCATGTAAAAAAAAAAAAAAATCTATTGAGGTCTATTAAATACAAAGATGGTAGCTATGGCTCAGTAAGTCCTTAGTCCACAAACAGGCGAGGAAATGATTCTACAGAAGTGTCATGACACAACTGCAAAACCTGTACACTCTTCCCTAAGCATGTGTTAATGGTCCCTATGAAAACCAGGGTAGTAACTTAAATTGATTTTTCATTTGACCCACTAATTCCCCTGCTATATACTTATCCCAAAGATAAATTTTTGTACATAAGCACTCCTGAACTTAGGAAAAGTAAAACAAGTATCCTAGTATCTCTCACTATATGACTACTTAAACCAAGTATCTATGAACTATGGAATCTTTAATTTTGAAGAGCTTTATGATTCTCAAAGTTGAGAATCTAACTCTTTAACTAAGGATGATGAAAATACACTGTAGACACAGGGACAAAGGTTCTGGAAAAACATGACAGAACAATTTTTAGATTTAGAATGCTAAGGAAAACAAAATACTTCACCTTCAGAGGCCTGCAGACACCTTCTGTGATGTGGCCAACTACTTCTTGAATATTTTCTTCCACACCTACGGTTAACACAAACACATGATAAGATTATGCAAGATGATGGAATTCTCTTTTCTTCGAGACTATAAAACAAATAAACAAATATAGGAACTACTCCTCCATAAAAAGCATTATGAACTACATGTTCTTATCTCCACAAGACTAGTTTACACCTCCACTGAACTTCAAATCTAGCCTTTAAGAAATCGCTTCATGACAAAACAGAGTACTGGAGAGTCATTACCTTACACTGTGCAATTGCTTCCCAGCACAACTTAGTGCCTGGGGATTTGAGAGAGAAGGAGCAACAGGAAGAACAAATGATCCAGCAAGAACTGTCACAGTAAGTCTCAGTATTAGCACTTCATGAAATTAAACAGGAAAAATAAAAGGCCAGTGAGAAGCTCAAGGAGCAAGAGCACATACCATTTTGAAAGGCCTGAACCATAAATACACGTGACTGTCAGCATTCGGTACTGACGTGCTCATGGCATTGTTACAAATTAAATCATGTATGTTACCTCCACACTGCTGTGTGCTGCAGCATTAGCAAACGCTTCCTCCCCAGCAGCAATTGAAACTCATCTTTCACAGAACTATACACAAAAGAGAATATTGCCCTATCTTATCATGGAACACAAATGAATTGTTGCATGGCAACCAGCACTGTCATAAATCAATCAAATTGAAAGCAACAGATCTTCAAGCTCTCACTTCAGTAACAACTCAGAATAGATTTATGGAGAAAGCAATACTTTAATTCTAATTTAAAACTTGTCAACAGGAGTTCATCTTCAGATGGGACCTATGCAATGAACAGTAAACAAACTGACTGTGACATGTGATGGAAACCAGGTGACCTGAAGACATATTTTGCAGATCTTATTTCAGACTAAAAGAGATTACCTCTGAGAATAAAAATTACGAAAGATCAGAGATCTGTGCCAATGTCTCTTTACACCAAGACATGTGAAAAAGCACATAAGCAGAAACAATTGAACTCAGTGTGGTGGCTGTAAGGACTTCAGCATACTAAACTGGTAAGGTAATAAAAATATGTTTATATATTTGAGTACTGACATCAAGGAAGAAAGCAAGATTACAAACCACAAGACGTATGGTCTGTTATGTAATGGCTAGCTCCCAGATACAGCCTAACAATTTACACATTTTTTAGTAGGAACAGTCACACTTCCACTGTTCATCAATATAACAAGTACCTAGCACATATTTGCAATAGTACATCTAGACCAGATTGACTTAACAAGTTGTTGGGTATGAAAGTTTTAGCTGTAAAAATACATAAGTTCAAATACCAAAGGACATGGAATTACAATCTTGATATATTATATGGTTGTGCCTTCACATATATTTTCATGTCCAATTAGAATATTTTAGATTCAGCAAACAGTAAAAAGAAATCTTCCAGCACAATGGGTTATGTAAGTGTTGGAAGTACTAACACGTCACACTGACATAAAAGAATTATGGAATAAACAATTCTTAGAGACCCAAAATCACTTTTAGAAAACAGTTCATTACTGCAAATATGCTTCTGGCTGCCTGCTACACCACATATAATTTTTCTCTGTGTATCCTTCTATAAGGGAGAGATCTTTCTTGGACTTCGTTTGGCTTTTGCTCTCCAGCTGGGTTCCTGTAACTCCATGAAAAATGGGTTTCTACTGCATCTCTTAAACAAAACGCCTGCAGTTCTCCCTTCCTTTAAAGTGCAAGATGTCTGTAAGACTGGCAGGCTTCTGTTAGCAGAATACTTAAGCTCCAAAGAAGAGAACCAGATGCTTTATGCTTGTCCAGTACAACGCAAAATAGTTAAACTTTTCTGAATGTGTTTTCAGTATTTTAAAATTTCATTAGCATTTTTGGTCAGATGAATTTTAAACTGTTAACATTTGCAAGCTCAAAATTTTAAAGCTTTTTAAAAGCTATTCTTGAATACCTGTTTATGGGCTACATAGTTTGTTGTCTTTAAAGTAAAAACTGGGATGGGAACATTTCTCAAAAAATGTGGCATTCACACAATTGTTCTTCCACTGGGACCAAATCCACCTCTATCTCACCCATAGATACACGTGGCTTTTTTTTTTTTAAGATGAGAAGGGAAGTTTTTGTGTAGTCATGATTTACTGCATTCTCCATAGTCCTGAAATTACACAGAGCTTATAGAATTTAAACATCTGAACTCAGAATGGAGATGCCTGAATAATAAAACCAGTTTCACCTGCAAAAAAGCTACGCAAGTTGTAATTAAAACATTTGACTGATCTAACTTCAGACCCCCCAGTTAGGTGTCTTATCTAAAGTAGCTGCTTGGTCTCCCTCTATAGGGAATGGAAAAAGCCCCAAACAAATATCTGTGATTAAAGTCTCCAGAAATGCCTACGCTAGATCTAACTTTGGTGGAAAGATTTGGCCTCTGGAGATGCAAATCTTTGCCATTATCTATAACTGCAAATAAATAAGATGTCCACTTTTTAAATAGCTAAGTGAAATTAACTTAATCTCTGCTGTAGCCTGCGCAACCAGACACCTGAAGACTGTACAACAGCACAGGGAACTCAACTTGAATCTCTCAGTACCACAGACATTGTACTCACTGATCAGCCACTACAAACTCTGGATCTGTATTTATATAAAGCATATAATCTCAAGGTACTTCATAAGGCTGCACTTCCCATAAATGGTTCTTGTTAAACCCAGTGGTACTCCATTAAGTACTGTTTTGTCTTACAGATCTTATTGCATAATCATCCTTGTCATCAAAAATATTTCCCAAAGATGCAGAGGAATAGTTAATGGACAGCACCTCCCAGGCGTTGTTGCTTCCAGTATGAAGCTAAGAATCCCTCTTTATCTTTCTTGAAAACTGTACAATAGTGATGGCAAATCCATTCCTGGAGAGCTTAGGAAAACATATTTCTGCTTCAGAAAGAAACATTGAACCTCTTGTTTATACTAGTCTCTGGGTAGTATCAACTGGCTGTTGATGTTTTGGGAAATTTTTTCCCAAAAACATTTATATTCTCTCTATTCTCAAGTAGTTTACTCTGATCTATGGATGAAATGCTCTAAATATATCAAATTACGTGGTCATAGCATCTCAGCCTGACATTCTGCCAGAAGGCCAAGGGACATAATAGTTAAATAAAGCACTGCACGAAGAGGTAGGAGAATTTCAGAACAGAATGCAGGCCTGGGCAGCAGCAGTAGCCAAGTCTACAGCAGAACCAGATACAGTACCGTCCTCCATGGGGCCAGCCTTTCCTGAAGTACTCTCCAGTTACAGCAGAAGCATCAGACAGGCATCCACAAAGAACTGCCATGTCTTTCTCTCTACCATAAAACCATCATGAGGCCTGCTTTCCTGTCTTTCTGAGATACTACCAGTAAATAATATTAAATTCACTTCTAGAACTATAGTTAAAAAACAACAACATTCCTTCAGTTTGATTTACAACAGTTCCTAAACAGCCTCCTTGCTCATGTACGGTTAATTAGGAAAGCCAATACTTTCAGCAGTAAGGAAAATGAGAATTCATATTCACTTTAAATCCCAGAGCAGGAATGAATGAAGACCTACAGTCTGAAGAGTTCACCAGATACAGATCAAATATAAGTTCTTACAATGAGTTTGTAACAACTGAGTACACATGCTTAATTTATTAAACGAGTCTTTGGCTGAAGCTATGGAGGCAAATCATACTACAGCTTTTACGGGATAAAGTATAGGTTAGGTCCAATGTACTTAAAACAGAGCAAAGGGGCTGAAGAATAAGCATGAGAATCTCTAGTTCTGAGCTTTGATATTAAAAAGCTTCACGTATCTATGAGCAGCCTACTTTGACCTCCGTAAACCTATAATGACATGCCACATGACAGAAGAAAATTCCATTTTACTTGTGGCATAGAAGGAAGAGAATTATAGAAAGAATGAATTATTTTTAAAATTTACTAAACAAATGAGCAAGGCTTAACAGGAATCCTGAACATATCAATAAGCAACCCTATGACAACGTTTTCAGAGAGGTATGTATTCATATACATTACAGACAATTTTTGAACTCTCAACTACATTCTAAAATGTCCCTTTGTAAATTTAGTGTAAATCTATTATTTAGTGTAGATCTATTATAAGCACAGTAAAATGAAAAGGCTTACTTTCCATCAATTCCCAATTTATGTTTTAAAATCTAGTACTACCTTGAATAGTTACAAGCTTTAACATAGCTTCTAGGTGTTCTTTTTCAGAAGCTGTAGCTTGATGCAACCAGGCCAGCATGTCTCCTACATATCTAAATAAAGACAGAAATTTCTGTGTAAATCAGCGGTTTATGGTGTCAGGGATTCAAAGTGCCAACAGGCAAAAGGATTACTTCATACACAATCTTGCTAGTACTGTACCTCAGAGGATCGTGGGAGTGCATTTCAATAGGGCGGGGAGTACCTCCCAGACCTCCTCTAGTAAGAGCATCTATAAAGCCACGGACTACAGCACTCCTCCTAGCTGTTCCAAACTCATCCAACGTGTACCTGTTATTGAAACATGAAAATCTGTAAAACATTTCTCCTCATTACAGTTTATTAGCTCAACTTTACAGTTAATACAAGTAGCCATTTTTATAGTTCTAGAAATCTTGCATTGACGCTTCTACTATGAAGCATTCAAAACCATCTGATTTTCTTGACTCCTCTAAACAGATACTAAAAACAACTTTTCCTTGACCCTCCCATTCCCTTACCCCACACAAACAAAGAGTAAATGAAAAATCAGCTTTTCCATCTTTGTACATATAAGCGTGTATTGACAGGTCTAGGACTTCTGTTCACATATGGTCCAGCTGACTGACATGGATGGACAATTACAGCCCAGAGTGATGATCTCAAATGGCTTGCTGGTAGTAGAGGAGGTACCAAGAACACACACACAGATCATTTTTGGAGCAGGCTGCCTTCCTGTTGGGGCTGAAGCACGATAGCAAGTGAAGGAAGGGAAATGAATGCTGCTAATATCCCTGTTACATCTGCTTAGAAACAGGATTTTTGCAAGCCATGGAACACTTCTATTTTTTTGAAAAGAACAAATTTAAGCATTTTAAACAAAACACATAAATTACAAAGGAGAAAAAGAAAATACACGACAGTTTATTTTTCCACTATAACTGAAGAAATGTCAAAGAGTAAGTATGGTGTCACTTACCAATGACACCCAGCAGCTGAACAGATACAAAAATAATAATAATAAAAAGCATGTTACTCACTGACTGAAGTAAAATGAGTACTGCACTCACAATTAACAGATGTGGAGAACAAAATACAAGAGAAATATACTGTTTCAAAAATGTTCCAAGTTAAGTTTGATTAGATTTCTATTATGTCATAAAAATTCCAAGGGAACCTTCAGTTTTGCTCTTTTCAATCTACATTACTATTTGAGAGAGGGGCAGAAAAAGCATACTGAAGAATCCAGAAATTTCTGTTTAAGCCTTTTTCTTCATACACTGTATTTGTTAACTTGGAGAGCAAATATCTGCCATGCAAAAAAAAAAGTCTCATGAAAAAAGTCTTTAATACATTAATATTTACAAAAAATATGCAATTAAAAGTAGGAGAGATCTGGGATCTGCCGAGTACCCACAGTCCAGAAGTAGCAGTGTTGCAGTGAAAAATCTCAAGTTTTTGTGGAAAACAGCTAAGCTTTTTTTCCCCCTCCGATAAACAGGTACATAATAGACCGTTAAAAATATAGTAGTGAAACAGATCTTGTGATCTTGTTATTAGTTTTGAAAACAGCATTAATAATGATAATTTTGTTTTAAAAAGAAAAAGAAAACTGCTAATTTTCCTTTTGCTCTCAGCAGAAAAGGATGTAACTATTACAAAATCCTGCATCTTAAAAAATTCAGTAATAACTATTATTTATACTAGAAACACAGAATTTACTACTATATTATACATACTCATGTTAGGGGAACAAAACAACATTTTGATTCTTTTCAACTCAGCTTCAAGTTTTTAAAAGCCCAGTGATGTAATAATCACTGTGGGGAGAAGAAGGAGGTGGAGAAAAAGCTCTGAAAACCAGAGTGGATGATGGAAGAGGAACACTGCTTTGGGCTATGACTCCCTGCGTTTTCTGCAAAATCTTTTTGAATTTTTCTGTTAGAACCAGGAAGTGAAAACCAAACTGAATGTTTATTTCAGATCCCTGCTGACTGCAGTTCCATCCATGCTGCAGTCCTTCTGCCACCTTAAGTTAACAAGACATAAGTCAATACAAGAAAACAAGAATTTGCAGTTTTGTTTCTAAACTCCTGCCTTTCTCCATCTTACTCACATTCATCCAATCAAATCACAATCTTTATCAGATGCAAGGGCAGTGAGGAAGAGTGTTTAGTTCACATAGCAGTGCTTATACACATAAAACCAACAACAACTTAAAATTACTTCTGTCTGTGACATAATTTTTACATTTGAAACTCAGCAATTTTTTATGTACAAAAATTTTTGGAAGGGAACGAACTAAATCTTGAGATTTAAAATGTAAAGCATCAGAACTGCAATTCTGACAATACTGCTGTAGCAAGTAGTTAAGCATGAGAATCTCTGATGAGAGATATATGGCTTCATCTCCTATAGTAATGTTTACTTTTGCCTTTTTGGCAGAAGAAAAGTCCTACCTACCAAGTTCTACCTTCGGTAATACTGCTGTTTGTGAGAGAGATGTCAGAAGAAAAATAAAATCTCTTTTGCAGATTTACTTTAAACTGGCCAGCTGTGGATTTATACAGAAGATGGGGCTTTTTTTCCATAAATGTTAAGAAAGCAAAACAATGGTTTTATGAAGTTTGAAAGTAGCATAATTAAAAAATATATTTATTAAAGAAAATATAAACTATTTTTATAAAGGATCCCGTAAAATGTTGTGAACACAGTTGTTACTGATGCTTTGCAGTTGTGAAAGAGGGCCTGGAGGAGACAATGCAAGAAAGGACTCTGCAATCCCCAGCCATGGCCCAATGTACTGCAGCACGCCACATGCACGAGCTAGGGAGGTCGAGTGACACCACCTCTCTCTCACATTAACCAGCAGAACTGACTGAGCATGTAGAGACGTGTGTTCTCAGGGTCACGTACCTATGCCTTCGCACATCTGACGCTCCAAAAGAGAAGGCTAGCCTTTGAAAGACTGCCTAGTACTCTGCTGTCCTGGATGCCTGTGGCTAAAGGTGATTTGCAATAGTCGCAAAACGTGACTAATGCATTTTTCAAAAAAACCCTAAAAAGCAAGGAAGTACAAGAAGTACCTCTTAAAGTACGGTCACCCCAATAAAAACAGTTCTTACAGTGCCACCTCGTGGTTAAATTGTCTCTACTACCTACCATTTAATTTACGTTAAGAAGTCCTTTCAGGAAATTCTGAGCAAGAACTGAACAGTAGTATATTTGAGAGAGAGAGAGAGAGAGAGAGAGAGAGACAGAGAGAGATACACACCTATATATAAAAGTATCCCTGTGCTTTAGAGGTCCATATGTAGTAGATTGTTTTTAACAGATTACTTTACAACTCGGAAGATATTCTCACTCCTAGAAGCACTTCAGTAAAAGCTAATCAGCCATTATCAATTTTTTACTTTGGGAATCTATATGTGACAATCACATACTTTGGACAGCATTTTTTTCTGCAGAAAAAGCCTACAATGAGAAGGGTAAAGCAGCAGAAATTCACAATTCATTCAGACAAAAATAAAACCAGCCTAACGTTTTACTTTAATTAGAAAATAGTAAGTTGGAACAACTCCAATGACATTTACTGTACGATAATTATGTCAAAAAGACTTCTGAAATTTAAACAAGTTGAAATATGATTTTTTAAATATATTTTTATTTTTTTTTAAATCTGACACAGGACTAAATTGCCGCCACCCTTGGCATTGTAATTCATTCCCATCCTTAAATTTTATAGGCTGGAAATACTCATTTCTGTTAGAGATAGTCACGAACATTTACTTACTTATACAGGACAGGTCTATCTTGTAAGGCTTCCATGGCTTGAGCGAGAACTGGAGAAATGTCACATGATTCTTGTGTCAAAGTCCTGCATTCATCTATAAAATATCAACACAGATAAAGGTGCATTCTTTACACTGTAATACCTTTTATAACAAGCTGTCAAATTAGAAAATTAGTTAAAAACTCAAAGGTTTTTGATTTTGAATTGAAGCCTTCAAAATAAGCTACCTGGCCTAGTTTGTGTCAATGTAATTAAATTCCCCCATAGCAGTACTGCACTATAAAATGGGTGTCCATCACAAATTTCAACAACAATAGAAATTAAAGGAATCTTAGTATATGTTTGCGCCCACGTATGACTGTTAAATCATTCAACCACCAGAATTCTGTCAGGCTCCTTTATAACTGTTTACCACATTCCAGGTAAACTATTAAGAAAATAGAGAGCACGTATTTAAGCAAGCTGTGGGTTTGTTTTGTTGTCTGTTTTGGTTTTTTTTTTCACTTTAATCACATTAACTATATAATATTGTATATTCCATGCAAGAACGTGGAAATCATATAAACTAAATCAAACATCGGCATAAAAATTAGGAATTTTCATTAGGGTGAAACCACAACCATTACTTGAGGTTTCAGCATCCACTGAAGAACAGCTAAAGAATATAATATCGCATTGCACCAGCTTTTTTCACAAATTTTCCTGTCAGTGTCTTAGGACAAGAGAGAAGTAATAAAAAAGCATCTACATTTTACACTACCAAGATGTTAGATCCAACACTGATGCTTGGATCAGCATACATACGCAAAAAGTAATCTCCTACTATCATTCAAAAGGGCATCCTGATAAAATAAGGTTACTGGTTTTTTTTCTTTTCTAAAGGTAATAAGCCACTCCTTCCACTAAACTAGATCTTACTACCAAATAGTCAAAAACAACAACTTCCCTGTAACCTGTAAGAAAATGGAATGCAATACACTTAAGAATTTGCTTGGACTACCAAACTGTAGTTGTTGTTCTCTGTGGAAAACCATCTAAAAAGACAAATAAATAATACACTTTTACAAACAGCGATAAGATTGGCCAAAAAAAGGAGAGAATCTCCAATTAACTATTTGGTTCACAAGAATCCTTCACTAAGAAGGAAACCCAAAGACTGGTTAATGAATCTTGGAAAGGGTTTTTTCTGAGTTCAATCCACTTCAAGGAATTAAGGAATCATCATAATAATATTCATAAACACAAAAACATTCTTAGTCCTACTTTGAGTCCATCTGTAAAGTCGTTCATAAGATGTCTCTTGCAGTAAAGCCATCTGTTCCATAATTTCCAAGCTACAAGACAAAAAGATTTTATTTGCAAATACTACTTTAGATAGTGCTGGCAAAGGCATGTACAAATATTAAAATAATGAAAATTCAAAAATATGTTATTATTCTTTGTTTTTTTGTGACTCTGTAGAGTCATGTGCAGTAAAGAATGAGACCTTCCTGTAACTTCTGCTTTTAACTAGTAAATGGTTATCTTGCACTCATTTAAGTCGCACTCACCCTGCCCTTTGCTGATTTGTCCGGAGTAGAATCTTGACATCATTGTGAATTTGCTTTACTCTTCCCAAAGCCTTAAAAAAATCCTAAATCAATTAAAAAAAATATAAAAGCAGTATTTTAAAAAAAAATTATATAAAAGCAGTATTTAAAAGCAGTAACTTCTCATTTGAATCTCTAACACTCTATGCTCCTCATTACAATTCTATATTTATGTTCCTCGCAGATTTGTGTTCCAAGTGCTGCTTTCCAAATACATGCCCTGCTCTGCCACCTCTCACCTTTCATTCCACTCTAAGAGCCTTAGGACTTCTTTCTTTCCCATTGCACCATGCCTTTCTTCCACAAAAAAAAAAAAAAAGGCAGTAAAGACGCATTTTTAACCTGTCTTTTATGCAGCATGTGTGTGTTTTATATTTATTAGTTAATATTTTGGGGAGATTTTGAGGACACTACGATGCATTCCATCATCTTCTCCCCGTTAACGTTAGCAACGAAAGAGCAAACTGAAACATTATAAAGTATGATGATTACATGTTTTGGTATTATAAGTTTTGTTTTCATGTAATGGGGTAACTATTTCTAAGAAAAATTAACCGTTTGCAATAGCCTAGACCAAAGTTTTGCAGCACAGTCTTTCCCCCCTGAATAACTCAGCAGCAGCAGTGAAGAAAAAAAACCCTAGAAGACATGGGTATGTGGCCAAAAAGGTTATTCTGTTACTGTTTCAGAGAGCAAATGGAAATCCGCTAACATTTTCAAACATGTGTCTTATTATGAAGTCATCTTTCAAACATCCTGGGGGAGACTAGCTAATTCAGATACAACTGTTTGTTACATCTTTTGTGACCTGAAATACAGTTTGCCTCAGGAAAGTAGAGTTTCATTCTGGCTTAAGTCACATAAAAATACACATATTCTAAGTGAAGTAGGACACTGATTTAACCTACTGCCTTGCATCAACTGTGTTGAAGATCATGTTTACAAAAATCCAAATCACTCTTCCTTCGAGGAAAAAAAAAAACATTAAAAAATTGCCAAAACAGAAGCCTGACTAAAAATGTTTTAAGCACCCTGGTTGACTCTGTCATAGGGGAAAAGCACACATGTGATCTTCCTGAAGTCTGCCATTTCAGTAGCACAACTATGATTATATCTCAGTTACTTCTGCACATTTTTTAGACTGATCAAAGTTTCAAAAGGACTAATACTCGTTCTGCTGCAAACCAGGCACTGAATAAATAGCATAGCATTGCTGTCATTGTTCCCTGCACCATCTGCTTTTTAGAAACCTGAACGTTCTTTCACAGTAATAGCTGGTACAAAAGCACACAGCAATTACTCAAGTGCACAATCATTTAACACATTCCATTTATGCTTTCATTAGCACTGTTTATGGTTATTTGTTCCATGCCTTTAATAATGCTTTAACTGCAAACAGGATGCCTGTGGAAACGAGATAGTATGTCTCAGCAGGCAGTCTACATTTAAGTGAAGGTTTCTATGCTGCTACAATAACAAAAATCTATTAAGTGTACTCAGTTCTCTCATTATTTAGTTTGCTTTTACTGCAGAACAATTATTCAAACCATAAACACATTCAAAAACTTGGTTTGGAAGGTGGCTAAAAGTGAATCAGCACCTAGTATCTTCATCAACCAAATACTAATAAGGGAAAGTCTCAGCTTATATTGTTTCAAGTCACTGAATACCTATATACATGTATATGCAAAATGCACACACACATGCACAAGGGTAGTACTACGTATTACTGAAGCACTGCAAATTTCTCATTTGCTTTATTTGAGTGTGATGAAGTTTTAAAACATCTTCACTGAAAATTCAGACTTCATAAAGGTCTTACTGCAGTGTAGAACCACACGATAGCTCATTTGCCCCTTAAACTCATTACACAAACTAAAATTTAATGTTGATTTTCTTTCTTGTTACTTGAATCTTTCATCACACATTTTGAACTCATCAGAAATTCACCATTCTGTTAAAAGGTACATTCCTCCATAAAAAATTAAATTACAAACTGATAATAAGATCTCATGTACAATTCAGCTAGGTCACTTCTACATTTTAGTTCAGGGCAAAGCTTTTAATGTTCATCGAGCTACCTCAGTAATTGGCTCATCTTTCGTGCCTCGAAGGAGGTTCATTTCATCTGGTGTCAGCTGGAATTTTGCTATGAACGCGTCTGCAACTTGTGCTTTCATTTCTAGTCTCTGACTGTAACAAAACAAAGTGAAGAGGGCATTACCTTTTTATGCTTATCAGATTTATTTTGCATATTCATACTTTTGGAAATATAATTAGCATTAGAAATCAGTGTTAATAAATTCTAATAGTACATTCTTGCCATCAAACACTTGAGTTGCACCTTCACATACAATTTTCTATTAAATTTACATAGATTACTGAGTAAAGACAATATAAAGGTAAGTTAGCACATTTGAAAACTAGTAAATTCTTTAAAAAAAAAATTCTTTAGCATCTGTATCACAAGTATCTAATCCAGATACTTTGCCCTTGTACAGTTGTAATGCTTGCAGTTATTTCCTTTCAAATTCATCAAGGAAAGAATGGAATTTTGGCTCATGTTTTCAGACAGACACAAAAAGCTGTAGCACCGAAAATGCGACAATGATCATTAGATTAATCTACTTTTCTGTAGAACAGACACATTTCTTTTTAACAACATACAGTTGGGACAAAATGTTACTAATCTCACAAGCAATCAAAACGTAATGGCTAATTTTCTTGTTGATTATTACCCTCCCTAAAACACACACAGCAGGGATGGAATACGCAAACGCCATCTCGTGGGCAGCATCTTTTTGCATGCGTTTTGTCACACACCATACAACCACAGAAGGACCCAAGTGAATGCAGTTTTATTCCACAGGAAGGGTCTGGAATTCCTGTACCAACAGCAAATTTGCTCAAACTGTGGTTTGAGCACACAGCATTCCAGGAAATAAAGACTACTTTTTCAGGACGTTGAGAAGACACTAACTAGTTATTTGCAGAAGAACAAGGCTCAGTTACTTTAAGACATTTCAGCTTCCAATGTAATTACTGCAAGCTAAATATACTGTTATTATAGGGTCGTAAGACAGGCAAGCACACTTCTAATACTGACTGCAATAATTAAATTTCCTTGCAAGATGAAAGCTTGAAAAGTAAGCTTTTATTTATTTACCCCTTCTCTATTATCCAACTAGAGTCTGGACTTCATCCAGCTGAAAAAGCATGGAAAACTGTCTTCCTTTCTGTACACATGGATGACCTTCCTATCCTGCAGTTCCACTAACTCTTCTAGCATACTGAACAGCGAGAAGGGGAATATAAAATCTAATAATGTTTTAACAGTAAAATTTATTAAAATCAAAGGGGAGAGCAACCCAGTACTTCTAAGTGACACAGAAGACACCTACAAAAAGAAAACCCCGAAACCCATATGCTTTAATATCACATCTTTAACTGATAAGTCAGGTTCCCCCAGCGTCCTATGCAGATGTGGCTATTTCGCCTTTACATTGACAGCTTTGCAGTGCTTAAAATCAACCTGTCGAACTTCCTCCAAGTAAACCCTACAATTGCAAACTGAGGGTCTCCATGAAGCTGAATGTTTCTCAGCAACAAACAAGAGTGATGGAGGATGATTTTGGCCAACTAAACAGGCAACGACAGCAGATGCATCCATTAAAATTTACAGGACTTTCCAAGCACTCTGGTGGTAGCTCACTGCAAGTGAGGAAGAACAGGGAAGAAGTCTAAAAAGGGAGGACTCCAGAGTGCATACACAGCTTGGGAACAAGAAAATGCAGGTACAGGAAGAAAGGAAAGGAAGACAGGAAAGAGACTGAGAAGCATCAGGGTGGTTTGGCAAAAAGGTGGAGTCAGTTTTCTAGCACAAGGAACAGGGCATGGAAAGAGAGATTTAGAAGAGAATGGAAAGTACCAAAAGACTCTGAGGGTGGAAGGGAGATGTGTGAGGTGATGGGTCTGAAGAGAACAACTTTGTCTAAGTCTCTTGTATCAGGGTGAGGACATGCAAGACTACCTTCAAACCTAAACAGACCTGGCACTGTTTTTCAGCCTCACTGATAATGCTTTTCTGACACAGAAAGTGTTGTAGACCTCAACACAGTGGAAGGAGAACGGAAGAATACCTTTTGAACACATTCAGTACATTTTCAGCAGGAAGATTAGGCGATAAAATCTGAAGAGAGAAAGCCATGGTGTAACTTCAGCTGCAGACAGAGGAAAAAACTCACAAGAATTAACAGACAGGAGAATACTAATAGAAGAGTATTCTTAATTCAACATTAGGCTTGTGAGAGATTTTCTGATGATAACTACGTCATTCTCATGACACAGATAAAAGATGGAACAGGTCTGCTCTGTAGTAATATATTCCATCATTGCAACAATGCCTGAGCCATGCTGCTTAGATTGCCTCAGCCATCCCTGCTCATCCCTTTCCACTGTGCCAGAATAATTGTTTATACTATCATGTAGTGAATCAGATCGGGGAACAAATCTGGTAGGAAAATCCAAAAATTTTTTACTTTATTTATTTTTCTGGGGTGGAGGTTATATGTATTCCCAAATTCAGTTTACCACTGGCCTGTTCTAAGGGACTGTGGGGTACTAAGTTCTGTACAGGCACAGCCTCTGTACCAAGGGGTGTTCCAGCACAGCCAGCTGCCAGAGGCAAGGGGGCCGTGACTACTTAGTTCACTGCTGCTATGAAACTGCTCATGAAAACTACACTTCAGAACTCTTCGGGTGTATAAGAAGAGGTCATTTCAATACTCAGTTACAACAAATAATAATAATAAAAAATATTAGGATCCTCCCCTCTCAATCCCCCCAAAAACCTAGAGGCATATGACATAGCTACTCAAATTGAAAATCAGCTAAGGAAACTTAAAATTTCATCCAATGATGGTGCTATCAACAGCGCATTCCTGTTTCACACCATGGTGCTGAAGAAGTCTAATGCATCAACCTCATGATTTGGTTGAAACAACAGACAACGTAATTTAGTGAATTAACTTTATTTAATAGTTGCTCCGAGTCTCTCCTCGTGTGATGGAAATCTCAATTTAATATAACACCACAAAGCTGAAAATACTTACATTGGATTATCCCCCCCTTTAGGGAAAAGAAGGAAGGCAGGAAAGAGACTACAGAAAGCAAATGCAAGACCTCCTTTGGTTTGAAACAAGATCTCCCATAAACACAGGAGCAGACAGGCTGTTAAGGAATCTCCTGAGTGCATAAACTTTAAAGTGCTCTTACAGAAGATACCATTTTACTATTATCTCCTGTTCTTCAGATTTTTTGAATGTATACTTTCATCAAACTGGGAGCAGGGGGAAGTCTGCTTTTAAGAAGTGCAACAAACTGGGCCTAACAGTTTGTTCAGCTTGCTTTGCAGATTTGTTGGAATTAGCGTTGTCGACTTTCAAAGAACAAGGGCCAGAGTCAGGAACTGTACAAACAGTACGCTCGTTAGTCCGCACTGGAATTCTGTGCCCCCTTCACTCCTGGGGTGAACAATGGCAGAACTCACTAGTCAATCTCTCTCCGCTTCTAAGTCCTCACTCTGCACAGTCTTCCCTCTGTTGCATTTTTGCTGCTACAGAGAACAAAGTTCAATCAAACATCGTGCTTTAAAGCCATTCCCATGTCTTTGACTAACATCTGCTGTAACTGCTCACTGAGCCACTCTGCACACTCCCAATAATTAACTTTTACAAAACAGAGAAGATACATTAAACCCTAGCATAATGGCAAGTTTCACAATGTAAACACAAGGTAACAACCTCAAGGTGGCAGCAATGTATCATCTATCTTCCTCAAGACAGTGATTCGTCAGTGGTGAGAAACACCTATCCTAAACCTAAAAGCATGCGTCTGAATTTTCATAAAGCCATTTCTTTCGGGCTCTTTACAAAGGACCTAGGATTTCAACAAGGTATTCAGTTTCACAGCCCGGGTTAGCCACCTCTGCCTATGCTGGCTATGGAAGTTGCCTTGGTTATCAATCTGCATGAGAAAGATCCTGTATCCTAGATGATGGATCAGGAACAAAACATCTAAGTGCTACATACCCTCGACTTCTACCTGGAAGTATACAGTGTTAATGAGACAAACACATTCGCATAGGTAATTTATATATACATATATATACACACACACGTATCCTCAGACATAAGCTAACAGATATTTAACTAGAATTTAACCAATCTTATTAAAGCAGGGAAACAGATTAAAATATCACTCAAGTTTGCCAGTTATTTCACTTCAGTAAGTTATGTAAAACACCATGCAGGTAACAACAAAAGCTAGAGTGAGGCCATCTTACATATAACCCACAGCAGTCAGTACCTGTGCAGACACTTGGACACTTCAAGACCCACTGGCCTTTCTGTAAACATAATAATTCCTACTGTGTTCTAAGCAAGTGCAGTACAGCAGAGGAAAGGCCACACTGTGCTGCTATCTCAAAGTGTGGGGTTTTTTTTTCTTTTACCAAAGTTATCCCTGCATAAAGGAACAAAACCATCAGATCATGGGAACATTGCACCAATGCAAAGGGGGAAGTGCCAAGCACTGGTAGACTTTGGAGCTTGGGCGGGGGACTCCAACAAAGAGCAATTTCCCCAGTTTTAATCGTTACCAGGGAGACAGAATTCTTTTGCAAGAGAACTCAAAAGGCTGGGAAAACTATGCACTTCATGCACTTTTCCCTTGAACCAAATACAAATGCGCACTGTTTGTTAGGATTATCACCTAGACAGCTCAAAAAATGAGATGAAGGAGAAACAGGCTTTTCCAAAGTTTAATTTTATCTTGACACCAAATGCAGCATAAAAATCAGCCAGCTTCCTTTACCTAGGACAAGTCATAGCAGCAAGTTGTGAAATTACTTTCAATTTGTGGTACTGAGGATTCAATACATTTTTAAAGCCCCAGAAAGATGGAGTATTTCTAACTCATAAAGAGATAACAACCATCTTTAACACACATGTATAAACACTTTTCAGCAGCAGCTAGAAAAAATACTTTTCTGTGATGGTTTTTGTGGAAGGCAAATATATAAGACTATATAAAAAAACATCTACACACCAGTAAGTGTTAGGAATTCATTCTGAAGTACCAGGTGCAAAAATACATTTGTAAATGCTGAGAACAAATGTTTTCATTCTACGGTTTGTCTGTCAAACACATCTTTTGTTAAGGGAGAACTGAAATACTGTGAGAAGCTGTTCAGTGACCAATTCCATCACAGAATGCAACTATGAAATTTTCTCCTTAATTAAAAAATAGGAAGGCACAGAAAATAATAGCGAATTATCTAACATTCCCAGGATATACGAACAGTAATATTACAGAAGGCTTTAGTGAGACCTCATCTGGAAAACAGATCACAATCCTGATCATCTGTGTTCAAGAACAATGGACTCCCATTAGACCACAGCTAGCAGGATGACCATGAGAATGGAGAACCTAATTTATAAGAGGAGATGAAGGAAGCTCTTAAGACAAAGGACAAGATGAGAAAACAGCCAATTTATATCCAAGAATTAAGTTGGAAACTAGGGAAAGGCTTTTACTGGAAAGAATGAGCTTTTGAGGCAAGTGTTCCAAGAACAACGACACATACAAAATGCAAAAATAATTCACTAGTTATATGTTGAACTGTGGAGGAGTTTATAAAAGTCACAATTCAAATGATAGCTGGCAGCAGGAGAGTGGACTTGAACTTAGAAGGTTTCTCACATCTGTAATCCCTACCTAGACAGCTAGCGTGCAATGCTGCAGCCCTGCCATATAATACATTCTGCTCGAAAAATAAATAGATAAAAATCAAAAAGGCTAAATTAAAAGTTAAGCAACAGAAGATACTAACTGTACTGAAATGACTCAAATCTTGCCAAACAGGTTTCTAAACACTAGAATTAAAAAGTTTATGTGCTGCAATTAAATTCATAGAATTGAATAATTTTCTACTTATAGACTGATCAGGCTTCCTATAAACACCATTGGTGTGCATCTACAGAATAGTCTGGATAAGTAATTTTCACATGCGACACTTCACAGCAACCACGTGATACACATACTTACTAGGTAAATCAGTGTTTAGCAATGGTTAAGATACAAGATATGGTTTCTAACTTGTGATCAGAGATTAAGTTAAAAAGGAGTGCATTTCCAGTGAACAGATTCTTTTCCACCTTGTAGAGGTGCGCTAGCTGATACTGTTGTACCAAACAGCCTGACATCTTCAGCATATCTTTTATACAATCTGATCTAAAGACATTTGAAAGGGGCCTGCTTAGTCTAGCTTCAAATCTGCCATCAAATTCAAAAATGTTGCCAAAGGCATGAAAACAACCCACTGTTCTCTACATCCACCTGGAATAAGATCAGAACAAATGAGCTTAACCGGCAGCAAAAGGAGAACTAAATCAGCTGCTAGGAAAATAATAAAGAACCAAAATCAATTTCCAAGGAAGACCACGGACTCTCTGTTCCCAGGCTTTTCTTCTAAGAGCAGATTAGACAAACATCAGTCAGGAACATTATCATGTAACTGATTCTGCACTTCTGATGAATGTCCCTTGACCTATAAGACCATGCCTCATTTCACATTGATCAAGAGCACCTCATGTCTCAACAGAGTACATGGTTGCCAGGTAGAAAAGCTGGAAGGAAAGAAGGCTTTGCGACTTCTCTGCTGGTCATGGATAGAATGTGACAAATTAGGCTTTTTTTTTCCTTCAGATCCGTTTTAGCTGTTTTGATCACTGTGTTATGCCTTGTTACCTATGCTTTACTGTGGTACAACCCAGGAAAGAAAATCAGCCACAGAACTTAAAGCCTTCACCCTCCCCCACATCAAATTATAATTCATTTTAGGCAATCACTGCCTTTTCTCATGAAGCATATTCACAGGAATAAATGTAATTACAAGTTTCAAAAGGTCAAGACATGAAACACATCTCATCAGTGCAAACCACCAGATCACCACTTTTCTCAGCATACGCTGACGAAAGCAAACCTCTCTAACTGGCTACAAACACTGCTGAACTTTCTGCATCGTTTCAAAATGGGACTACGATGAAAAAGATATTTCTCAAAAAAGGAAAAAACCACCACCCAGAGATGAGTACGAGATCTGTAGCATAGCACTACTGAAGCAGATGTTCACTAAGAACATTTTTCCTATGACTTTTGACCTTGTATTGAGCACAGAGGTGACAGTCAAATCATTCACTGAACTCCAAGAACTGTGTTTGTTGAATTTAAATAAAGAGCAAGTCTGAATGTAATTCCATAAAATAAATTGAGTATACACTGCTGCATTCCAAAATATGTTTAGGAATCATATTTAACTGTATTTTTTAAAAGTGAAACAATCCTAGTGCTACAGAAACTGATTTTCCAGAATCAAATAACTAATAAGGACTCTGACATCAGAACACACATTTTGCTCTGTTTAAGAACACAATTAATATAAGCTCGCAAAACAAGATAAATGTGTAAAAGTGTTCAAGTGCTTAACCTCAATGAAAGCTCTGAAACTTTAGCCTGACTCAAAAATATCTGTCCAAGCCATTTCCATTCCCATTCTTTCAGAGTTTGGTGGTCTTTACTTCCAGAAAACGGCTTCTGACTCTCACCAATTTTCTACTTCTGCAGGCTTATTTTCTGTGATCTCCCTGAACATATACATAAACTCACATAATTGCTCTTATTTAATTTTATAAGAATTAATATTGTAACTACTACCTTCTGGACTCTTTCTTCAATTGTTAGATTCAAGACTGTCATTTGTGGCTAACCTCAAAAACAATCTTGCACAATACCTTACCATTAAGTGGCTGGTAGAACTACTATGAAGCCAGGCTTCTGGCATTCTGCGTACAGTATTTTGGAACTGAACTGTTACTTCTCTGGTTTGGGAACTACTGAACTCCAGGACACTTGTTCCCAAAGCAAGGTGAAGTAGTTTAGTATTGCAAGTAGGTTTTTAGCTTCACACAAAGCAAAAAAGAACCAAGGTCAGGTACAACAAGAAAACCAACAAGTCACAGGAAGCTTTTATTAAAATCTCACTTCAAGGAGCAAGATCCTTCTTCCGTCAGCCTAGTAGCAATGGCAATAAACAAACCCACATCTTTCAAAATACAGCAGATATTGTTTGAAAACAAACTAATCTCATTACCATACATAAAAAGCCTAATGCAACCTGAAAGCGGTATTAGTGTGCTCAAGTAAGTGTACAGAAATCTAGTGAAGATACTGAAGTGGATTTTTAACAATTCACAGAAAATGTCTGAATTAACTACCTCAGTTTTTCTTTATTATCAAAGTTTGTTATGAAATACATTAAAACAAACATTCTACTCCAGACTCTGCATTCCTGAACAGCAATAAATTAACCTGATGTTATAGAGAGATGGGTTGGATGGCTCGGACTACTTTATTTCACACTACATGGTTCTATTAATTTGTGATAAGTCTCAATTTTAAGGAGAAAAAGAGGAAAAAAAACCCTAATTCCCATGTTAAGCAGATTCCATAATTTAAATAATGTGAAGGAAAATTGTTCTGCTTCTAATGTACAGTTACTTTAATTAATCTTTACAGAGAAAATAAATTCAGGACAAGCAACCTCACTGACCAAAGAAATGCAACAATTCTGACATATACAATGACAATGCAATTGTATTAATTGAAGATTACTTTTTTAATTTTGTTATCTAAGTAACTTACTCTATTTAGCATTTATTCCAGATCAGGTCTAAAGCTCACAAACTAAGTTACAAGTAAAACAATGCTGCAAAGCAAAAACCTGAGAATGTAGAAGTTTTAAGTTAAATCTGAGATTAACATCTTATTTTCTACCCCAGCTATTTAACCAATTGTCTTAAATCACACATTTTACCAACACAGGAAGTCCAAATAGCCCATCAGCATTGCCTAGAGGATACTGCAGGTGGACCACTATACCTGCAAACCACAAATTTGAGACGAGGATGACCAACAAAGAGTTTAGTTAAAAAGCTTAGGAAATTGAAAATCACCTTGAACTACATCTAATTATAAAGGTGATAATACAATGCAAAAACTATTTAGCATAAGAAACCTAGTACCTCCACAGAACCACAGAGACAGCCATTCCTTGGCAAGCACCACAGAAGAGAAAGAATACATGCAAGGATGAAAGCATGAACAAGTATTCTTTCCTAAAATGTTCATCCTCATACTCAGGTTCCCATGGCCACTCTGCACCTTCGGGAAACTATTCTTCACTGCCAACACACAGCTCTTGATTAAAAAACCAAAACACTACACGGGTTCAAATGCCACATAGATGAAAATTTCTGAAGAGATATTTACATTTGCAAGGTCAAAAAATGTTGCAATCTAAAAAAATAGTTCACTTACTATTTCAGTCTTTCCTTTATTTGCTTTGTATAGCTAGGGGAATAAAGTTACAACTCCAATCAAAAAGAAAGTTGGCTATTGACTTTTCTTCCTCTGGTTTTGAAGTGAACATTCTGTTCTTTTGATTGCAGTTTGCTTTAAACTTGATACTAATTCTAACACCTTCTAATAAAATTTACTTTCCACAAGAACTGACCAGGCATGAAGAGGGTTTACCCAAGGTTACACCTGCCATTTACTGAAAACCGCCTTAAGACTATTACAGAAAGACAACTAGACATATTTGAACAAAGCCAGAGCTAACACATATTTTTAGACAATGAAAGGAAGGAAATAAAAAACTATGAAATACAAACTCAATTATTTGCCTAAGTAACTTTCTATCTTCATCATACTGAGTGAAGACAGCAGCCCATTCTCCCTAAAACTTCAAATACAAAAATTAAATATTTTTTTAAATCTAAATCCCTAATTACCATAAACACATCAAATCCATCTGAAAGTTTACTGTCTCCCTTCAGTTCTAGAACACTGAATCAAATCATAATGTTTAGATTAGATATTAGGAAGAAGTTCTTCACTACAAGGTTGGTGAGACACTGGCGCAGGTTGCCCAGAGAAGCTGTGGCTGCCCCCTCCCTGGCAGTGTTCAAGGCCAGGCTGGATGGGGCTTTGAGCAACCTGGTCTGGTGGGAGGTGTCCCTGCCCATGGCAGGGGGGTTGGACTAGATGATCTTTGAGGCCCCTTCCAACGCAAACCATTCTATGATTCTATGATTTTCCACCTACAAAAACATGGTCAGCTAAAGTAAATCAGATAAATGCTAAGCATAATAGACCTTTTTTTGACCAACAGCTAGCACAGCAAATTATTTACTTCAAATCAGAATAATTTCTGCAGTTATTTTTTAATAATGGCTAAAAACTGTGAAAACAGATGAGGACTTAATACAGTACTCAGTGAGAAGGGCAGAGTCAAAATAACTTTCCTTAAGGACAGTGTAAATAACTCGTTCAGCAAAATGACAGAATATATTATCTCTGCTATTTAAAAATGTTCAGTAACTATCATTGTGAAAAAGAAGAACATAATTAATGTGAAAAGGAAGCACATAACTCATTTTATTTTTCAGAGTAATGTTTAAAAACATACTCAGCACTGATTTAAGAACTCAAAAACACGTCCATAAAACGGATTTTTTTTTACAAAAATATTTTTATGTTAAATTTAAAAAATTACACAGAAAATTCTACTATATTGGTGCTATTCGAATACAAATGCCCATTATCCTAAACTTCAAGGAACTTCCGTCTAATTCATGTTTTCTTTTGAAAAGCCTATCATAAATAAACAGCTAGTAGGACCACACAGAGTAGAAAGAAATCTGGGACTGATTAAATCTGAAGACGACTTCCATGTTTCATAATATGAAAAGAGACATCTTTTTATAGGAAGAACTCTAAAAAAATTGATTACACTCAGTAATTAACTGCCTTGTTCTAGACTGATTATTCTTGCTTTAGAGCCATTGTTTCAACTGTCTTCCTTTTGAATGGGTCCAGCTTTCTTCTCTGCATTTCAATCAGACAGTGTTTTAGGACAACCCTCAGAAGACACAGAAGCCATGCTGTCCCAGTTTCACCATTTACTCCTTTGTCGGCTAAGAAATGTCACCTGTTAAGTTGAAGGGATTCGCAATTTAAGACCTGTATTTTGTCTGACTGCAGGCAAGATTTCAGCTTTTCAAGAAACCCCTAACATTTGACAGTGTACTCTTCTTCATGTGCCTGATGTAACCCAAAGTGATGCATCAGAGCAAACAGTCATTTAACGAATCAAGAGAAAAGATGACTAAAATGTCCCAAATGGAACAAAACAGCCTTCCCATTTTAGCTTTTGCTTTAATTTTTCAAAAGTTCAGCCAGGAAAAAAGTTAACTTTGTTAATAAATGACACTATGAGTCTCCCACAACCACCATACTGTAAAATCACAAATATTGTCTGGCTTCGACTAGTGGCTACTTCATGGTATACTTAGAAAATAGCCTTTCAAAAACTTTTTCCTATGTGTGCACTCCAAGGTCACACAGACCCTTAGAAGGACAGGCTACTTCCTAAGCCTTTTTTTCCCCTCACTCTAAGGGGATGTTCTGTCTCTTAAAGCAATTAGTAAAAGTAAAACTCTTATGCAAGTAAGGACTATATTGTAAAAGTACTGATGTACAGTCTGCGTAATCTCCTTTAATGGAATTTAAGGCCAATTAGACATATACTACTTGGGATTGGTCTTGGTATCTTCCATTCTCCTTCAGAACAAGGAATCAGAGCAGCTTTTCTCTACTTAAGACTACAAAAAATACAACCACTTCTCTGTCCTACTACTTCACATACTCATATCTAAAATCACAAATTTTCTAAGACTTGACTTCTCCTCACTTATTTCAACTATGACTTTGCCAAATCCTTCATTTTCTATCAACCAGCATTCTATTTTACGGAGTTATTCTACATTCAACTTTTAAAAAGATGTACAGATTACACTCTAACTTCACATTCAGATTCTCACAGGACATAATCCACTTCCTACTGAAGTCCATAACATGAACCTACTGATTTTGAAAGAGCACCCAGAGCTATCCAAAGCCATAATTTCTACTAGAAACTTATCACTGGAAATAATTATTTCTAATCTCCAGTGAACTGTATATAATTTTCAGAAGAAAGCTCATAAAGCAAGGAGATTCATTCCTCTACACTGACAACGCCTAAAGCTGTAAAACCAGATACCCTAGCCATAAAAACAATAAAGACTACTTGAATCTGTCATACACTATTATTCCCTTCCCATGAATAAAAATACTGAAAAGGGCAAAATACAAATCTTTTCTTCCACAAGAGGCTGGAGAACGAAGGGAAAAAGTGATCTGTGTTAGGGTCATTAAACAGCACTTACGTATTTCACAGTTAGCTTTAAATATGGCAGCGGAGGTTAAAAGTCAATTTTCTCTTGCTACATACAGTTCCTGAACAAGAGAGTGATTTCCACTGGATCTGAAGCATTAACAACAACAAGAAGCTTGTGAAACTGATGAGACACTAAGTAGGTCCGTATCTGTCACAAAACAATATAACTTACATTATCAACTGACATTAGGTAAAGCACATCCATATTCAGCATGAAGTACCAGTATAACTGATTCTCTTCCCTAACAGGGCAATTTTTATTGCAATAAGCACTAACACATGTTCTTACCTTTTTGATTTCTCTAGTAATAAACTAGGAGTTCAGTATTTTTATTCCAATTCAGCAACAAACACAGATAGTGTTAAAAACAAAGTACAAATACAAAAACCCCAAAGTCATTACTCAAAAATAAGAGTGGCGGAATCAGATCTAAAAGAAAATTCCAACAGTATTGTCATGTCTTCAAGAAATAAATAAGGTGGCATACATACTTTTCTGCTTGGAGTTTTGTGGTTTTTACTATCAAGTCCTGGGTTTGTTCCTTTGCTGCCTAGAATGCAATTAGAATCGTTAAGCATGTGAAAAACACAAACATATCAAATATATTACACAGCCTTTAAAATATGTAATACTTTCGAAGCTTTCTGACTATAAGCACTTCAAAGAGTGTACTTTTTGAAACAAAAGGCCTTCTTGAAACAAGTATTCATTAACTCTCCCTATTTTCAGTCATGAAAAAATAAATTAATGTCCCTATCCATGTAATATTTTCATCTTTATACACATTTATATTCACAAACAGTGGATTCTAAACTTATATTTAATACAAAAACATTATTATAAATATTAGAAATAGTTCTGATTATTTTGTTTGTTCATCTACTGTAAATTTTTTGCTGTTACAAAATGAAAAATGAAACAAGTTCCTTTGGACGTTAAACTGCCCAGCACCAGTGTCCACCCAGACATTTTAGACAACATGAATAGAGCTCTGCTGGTCTAAGCAAGTTTACCTCTACAGTCCAAGCAGCTTACAGGGCTGTAAGGACCAAGAAAAACTATTAGGAAAAATTCCTTCACTGAAATGGTTACCAAGCATTGGTGCAAGCTGCCCAGGGAAGTGGCTGAGTCCCCATCCCTGGAGGTATTTAAAACACGTGTAGATGTGCCGCTTCGGGACATGGTTTAGTGGTGGACTTTGCAGTGTAAGGTTAACGGCTAGACTCAATAATCTTAAAGGTCTTTTCCAACCTAAATGATTCTATGATTCTAAGAGCAATGCACTTCAGAATTTCATCACAGACTTAAATGTTCAGTGATGGCAATGCAAGGGAATCCATGCAGAAACAATTCTGCTACCGAGAGCAGCTGCATGACTAAATGGATTGCTGCAACTGAAGTTAAAGACTTCTGAAACTTATCACTCAGCAAGAAGATAAAAGACATCCAGAACTGTTGGTTTCCCCCTGGGTACCACCGGTGATCATTTAGGCAGAAAAAGAAGATTTACCAACAAAAAAATCCTGAAACCAAAATGCATTCAGTATGGAATAATATTGGAAGAGGTGGAAACAGCTATGAAGACATTCTGTGTGAATAATTTCAAGACTGTAACAGGTCTAAACTACAGCGTTTGCCAAAATGAAGATGCCAGTCTTGAAACCCATGAGAGGCCCAATGCAAGCACACTGATTCATTTCAGCCTTTCCATCTGCCACACTACATTAGTTACAACAGAAAAGCAGTCAGGGTACAGCAACGTTTTCAAAGGTGAAAGCAGGACTGCAACCACTCAAGTACAACTTCAGTCACCAGAGCAAGTCTGAGCTGTTCTATGAATACAGACAGTGGGCGCCACTAAGGTGCCAGCTGCTGAATTTTCTAAAGGAAACTATTATGGACCAGCATGCAAATTTAATATAAACTCAACAGAATTTACTGAACATTTAGTAGTGCCAAAATAATTTAAGATATCTTTAAGCTTTTTATATCTTCTATAAATAATAATATTTAGGGGGGTTTAATGTATTTGTATTTTAATTTTTTTTTTTTTTAATAATAATACCAATTTTCAACACTTCAGCCTAAAAATAAGATAAGACTATTACAACAAAAGACTAGACTTGTACTATCCAGTATGGAAATCTACTAATTCCAGACTTTCCCCCCCCCCCTTCTTTCAGAGTTGTATATTTTAATAAAATAAAATTAAAAAAAAAAAATTAAAAAAGAAATTTCCTTCCTTTCCAGCCAGAATGCTAACAGTAGAACAGCAGAAAAGAAGGAAAAGCAGTTTTTCTGGATCTACCTAGATATATCAGGAAGCCAGTTTTTATTTACATGCCTTCAAATACATGCTAGTTACTGTTGTTATTACTGTATGCATGTAATGTAAGAGCTTGTTCTAACCAAAACAAGGTAACTGGCAGAAGCAGTCAGACATGCTTGAAAAATCAGAAAGTTGATAGCCGGTGCTTACTGCAGATCCAAAATAGAAATATTTTTCTCTTCCTCCCCACCTCGGTATACTAATTAAAACTTTCATTATCCTTCAACCTCGCTTTATTCCATTCCAGCACTTGCCTCCTCCACTGCCTTTCTGCCACTGCATTTATCAAGTCACTGTCCTGAAATCAGTATCTGGTTATTTGGATTGGATGGTATCATAAACTTACAAAATAAAAAAAGGCAAAAAGCTTTTTGGCTTATTAATATATAGTCCCTTTCATATCTTGTGTTTGTTCTACTCTATTAATACACTGCTCTCTTAACACACTTTTCTGCCTTATACGCTACAGATCTTCCTCTTTGTATCTTGTTTGCTCTACTTGGTTCATTTCTGTCTTCTTATTCAGCTTGAGCGCATGCTTGCAAGTTTTCATGTCCTATTACAGATAAAATACCAGAGTATTTGACAACTGAGTGCTAGTTCATGAGCTTAATAACTTACTTTACATTCATACAGACAAAGAAAACATGGGTTGAATTGAGACAAGTTAGGAGTTCTACAGGGCTCTAGAGGAAACCTCGCATGGGGCACAGCACAAAACTACCTACTGACTTTAATAGAAAAAGAAATAGAAAAAGAAATCACTGTAGGGCGGCTCTGCTCTGGAAAAAAAAAATCACAGATAATAGTTACACTTCATGATCTAAACACAGAAAAGAGCAAAAATCTGCATGGACACTTGACTCATTTCCACATCTAAGAGATTAATCAAACAGTTCCTGAACTGCACTAGGGAATACATCCACATTAGCAGTGTTCAAAGAGATCTGAGACCTCTGAGGTGCATTACCCATTGCCTTCCAAAACTAAAAATTAAGTACTGCAGTGGGCTACACTGCACTCTCACGCTTTTTAGAACAAGTTCATCAAACTACCAGCATTCTTACGGGAATTACATACAATGACTACGAAACCTATTCATCTAAGTAGGGGAACATCTAAAGTCCACACACACATTAGGAGGGGAAAAAGCAACTGCTTTCACAGGATTTTTTAGTGGAGGATTTTCACTTACGTGCTATATTCAGAACAGATTTGCTTTGGCAAAACATCTATGCTTCAGCACCTGTAAACCTTTTAAACTCATCAGTGCACTGAATATTGAACTTGGGCACTAAACTCAAGCCAGATTTGCAACACGCTATAAAACACAACTTTTTTTCCCCCTAGAATATTACAAACTCAAGAGGGATACGGAATAGAATTGGGTTTGTTGCCTAACAGCATTTTGAGTTTTATGAAGGAAAACTAATAGAATGAAGATGGCACACTACATTTGTCTCCGTCTTTGGATTACAAGATACTTTCTTATGAATATACTTGAGGTATTTATACGAACACATAACTCGGCAGACGTAGCCAATGCGAAAGGCACATAAATTTTAAACGGAAATGCACAAATGTAATTAACCCTTTAATCTCACACACATCCAATCTAATAAAATATTTCCTCTCCACTCATATACAAATGGATATCACATTGGTGTTCTCAAAATAAGTATATTGCTGCATTCTGAACTGCAATTTGGAAGAAATTAAAATGACTTCCTCAATACATTTTATAAATAAGTAAAAAGAAACATACTAATATCCTAAAGTAACACATTAGACATACTATGGAAACACCTTGGTGTCGCTGTTAATCCTCCAAAAGAATTATTTATCCTTTTAAAAGAAAGTAGTCGCACCTCAAAAGGAAAAATATACAAAGCCCACTTCTGTATATATTACCTTCAAACGACTGGACATATCTTCACAGCAGCTGCTCATTGCTTGCACATCTTCGTTTATACTCTCAAGCTCCTAAATAAGTTCAAATAACAGTAACTATTTTAAATTAGAAATGCCATGCCTAGGCCCAGCTTCACCCCACCAAAATGAGATGCCCAGGTTACAAGGAACATAGTTGCTCGAAGCTCCCTGTTAATCCATGGAGAGAATGCACCTCTAAAGATCAACATTTACTTGGGATTTTTGTCTGTTTGAAACATCACCTTTCTCTGTGCAGGATTTTCATCAAATGAAACAAATGGTGAAATATAAATTAACTGTACAATTATATCTAACCCAGAAATTCAAAATCTCTCTTAATCCTTTTTTCTTTTTTTAAACTTTAAATTACATAGCAGTACTCTTGCAAGACAGCAGCTAGTCACACTGTACAAATGCTACCTCTTTAACTTGCTTGAATATGTGGACAAATTCTTCATTTATAGCTAAGCTTCGTCGTTCAATGTCTCCACGCAAGTTTCTTCGGGTGCGCAAACTGTTTTCAACAAAAAAGGTCGAGAGAGCCTTGAGTGCTTCCAGCATTTCCTAGAAAATAAAAAAACCCTTAACTTTTTACATGGTTACAAAGAAGTGGATTAGATAGTCTGTAACCATTCTAAGTTCACAGTCTTAGGGAAAAAAAAAAAAAACCTACTATATGACTCTAGAGAACAAACTACTTAAACACACTCCAGATCAGCAATATAATTGCTGAGTCTTTCTTATTCTTGTATACTTAACACACAACTTTGTCTACTATTTTAGAATAGCTTTAATCAGTAAGATTACATTCAGTTAAAGCATCACCTATCCATAGCTAGAAAACATTTAAATCAGAAAAAGCTTAAGAAGCTTAAAAAGCTAAGCAATGTGAACCTCCCTATGATTTGATGGGAACAAACGAGTCCGTGGCATGTCATTGTAAAAGTGTGGTCCTCGAAGTAAAGAATCAAACAAGATAACACAGGATAACAAAGGAATGAGATAAGGCCATCAAAGTATGGTAAAAAGCACACCACGGGAGGAGACCCCCGCACGCTAATGTCAGATCAGCTCTGCAGAGTGAATGACTGTTGTGCAACTTTCGCTTTGTTGTAACCTGTATAAAAGCCTGCAGCCCCTCTGGCGAGGAGCGCTACCTTTGCGAACTACCGCCTGGCTCCCTCTTCTGTCCAGAACTGCGTTAAAGGTTGCAAGGTGGATCTGGGCTCTGTGTGCTCACTGGCTCCTGCGCACCAGGCACAAACTTAAACCCCAACCGAGGGACAACAATTCCTGGTGACCCAGATGGGGCCCTCAAAAATCCTTGCCTGGTCCAACTCGTCAACACGGATGGACAGGATGCCTGAGACCAGTGCACACCAGTGATTTTATCAGTGGTCTGGCCTCAACCCTCCGGCGGTCTGAGGTCGGCGAGTGGTACAGTGGCATAATGGCCCAAGAGATGCATTGATAACCTGGGGAGCGGGAGGGGTCAATCAGACTGGTCAGTATGCGTTTAATTATGACTGGTGCGCACCGTTTGGGTGGGCACTCAAGACTCACACGTAGACATCGTGGTTCGGCATGACCAGGCTGATAACCCGTACGCCTTCCCTAGTTGACTGGGTGGTTAAATCAAGGCCGAGTGTGAGCAGCTCCTGGAGAAAGATGGGAAGCTGCCAGTCCAGCATTTCCCCTTGTTCCCCCTGGAGATGCATCCTTAAGAACGGGCATAAGTATGGGGGTGACCCCATGACAAAAATGGAAATGAAATAATACTGTAACCAACGGTGGCCCCATTATAAGTTAGATAACAGAGAACAATGGCCAGAAACTGGATCCTTGAATTTCAATACCATTTTGCAACTGATGTTATTTTGTAGGTGCTTTGGAAAATAGGATGAATTTTGTTGAAGGGTTTATGTCATTATTTCGGGATCAGAAAACTCAAGCTGACTGTGGGTTGAAAGATGATCATATGATGCTGTGCATTGAGCCCAAGGATAAAGGAGGATCTGGGGAGCCTCCACAAATTTATCCCAGTTTAGAATCAAAGGACGTTCAATTACTGGTATCTTCAAAGCCCCCTCCCACCCCTCCCTACAATTCAGCGTCGGGAAGTCTGTCTGTAACCCAGATGTCACCAGAGCAGGGAAGCACGCCTGTCACCCCTGCGAGGGAAGCTCAGAGCACCTCCCTGTGCTCAGGGGTCTCATCATCTCCCCTAAATGATCTGGCTGATTCGACTGAGGGTAGTATAAATTCTAGTCCAATTGCCCATCATACTAGACAGCAGATGAGCCCAAGTGTCCAGCCTCCGCTACGGCAGGCTTTAGGGACAGGAGGGGAATCTGTATTCATCCATCTGCCATTTACTACATCAGATTTATTAAACTGGAAAAAGACTTATAGAGATAATCCTTCAGGAATGCATCAGCTTCTTGAAACTATCTTGATCACTAATTATATCAATTGGGGCGATACGCAGGCTTTACTGAATACCTTTCTGATCGTGGAAGAAAGAATAGTTTTAGAAAAGGCAGAGGAGAAGAATGGACAAAGATTTCCCCAGGACAAGGCATAACAATGAATACCAATTAGAAGGGAGCCCTAGTGGCATTCAAACACTGGTCAGGGCACAACCTTGTTGAAACAATACCGCCAATTGATTTTATATGGTGTCCAACATAGGGCACCAAAGCCGAAAAACTTTTCTGAACTATATGATGTCCGTCAGAACCTGGATGAAAATCCATCAGCTTTTGGAAGCGTCCGTGTGAAATGGACAGAAAGTGGACAGACCTAAACCTAGACAATAAGACAAATAAGAACACATTTAATATGCTGTTTGTAGGACAATTTGCTCCAGATACCAGGAAAAAATTGCAGAAGGTAGATGGAACAGGAGGAACGTCAGTCTCTCAACTAATTGAGATAGCATATAGAGTTTCTAACAACCAGGAGGTGCAAAAACAGCAGAAGGAAAAAGAAAAGATGAAGCTACAGGCATTGCTCTTGGCAGCAGATGCTGTAGAGGAGGAAGGTAGAGGCCGAGAAAGATGCGAACTTTCAGGAGGTCAAGGATGTGGACAAGAACAGAAGGGGAGAAGAGGTGAATCCCTTGGCCCCAACCAGTGTGCCAGATGCAGGGAAGAAGGATACCAGAAGAAAGATTATCCGCTAGGAAAGAAAGAAAATACAGAGAAAGGAGACAATATTGCCAGTAAAGAAGTCTAATAGCACAGAGTATCAGCTTGTGCAGGACCTGTGGGCCATAAACAAAACAACTACAGATAAACACCCGGTGATACCCAACCCTTACATTCTTTTGGCTACTCTCTCTGAGGAAGATTCCTACTTAACAGTGTTAGACCTTACAGGCCGCCTTTTGTATACCATTGGAAACTGACAGCCAGATAATATTGGCTTTTGAATGAGAAAATCCTACCACGGGAACGAAAAGCCAGATGTGTTGGATAGTCTGACCACAAGGATTTAAAACCAGCCCTACATTATTCAGAACTGCGCTGGCCGTGGACTTCAATAACTGGCCAAATTTAAATGAAGGAACTTTGCTGCAATATGTTGATGAGACTTATTGCTGGGGGCCTCAATGAAAGAAAGGTGTACTCAAGTAACTACTGATCTGTTAAATTATTTGGGAATGGCTGGATACCAGGTGTCCCGGAAAAAGGCTCAAATAGCCCAATAGGAAGTATGGTACTTGGCTTTTAATATTTCCTAAGGCCAGAGAGTGTTGGGTTCTGAGTGGAAAGAAGCCACGTGCCAAATAACTGTCCCCAGAACGAAGAAATAACTGTGAGGATTCCTAGGAACAGCAGGATCCCACCAGATCTGGATTCCAAATTTCAGACTAGTGGCAAAACCGCTTTATGAAGCAACAAAAGGGACAAAAAATGTATTGGAATGGAATGCTGAGTGTTATAAAGGATCTGATGACATTAAAGAGGCCCTAATGTCAGCCCTGGCTCCAGCACTTGCAAATACGGAAAAGCCCTTCCAACTTTTTGTGCATGAGTGAAGAGGGGTGGCTACAGGGGTAACTGCTGAGATATTAGGAAGCTGGAAAAGAGCAGTAGCCTATTTTTCCAAACAGCTGGACAAAACCAGTAAAGGATGGTTGCTGTGCCTACGGGCAGTGGCAGCAACAGCACTACTAGTCCAAGAAGCAAGGAAGTTAACCATAGCACAGGCCCTGATGGTTATTGTGCCACATGCTGCATTGGCCATGATGGAAGCTAAAGGACACTGTTGGCTGTCCCCAGTATGATGTAAGTAAGATGGCGAAGTACCAGGGGGACATAAACCTGTCGTTAACCAACGTATTGAATCCAGCAACTCTTCTCCCAGCTAAGAATACAGAAGAAATCGAGCGTGACTGCGTGAGTATTGTTGAACATATATACACCAACCAAGCTGATTTAAAAGACAAGCCGATATCTAATGCAGACCTCAAATACTTCACTGATGGCAGCAGCTTTATGGATAACCAACAGCATAGGGCTAGATACACTGTGGTAACACTTTGGGACACAGTGGATGCAAAACCACTGTCCCGCAATCCCTCAGCAGAGGAAGATGAATTAACTGCATTAACCCAGAGCCCTAGAATGGCAGAAGGGCTGCATCAAAAGAAGTGTGGCCAGCAGGTTGAGGGAGGTGATTCTCCTTCTCAACTCCATTCTGGTGAGACCCCACCTGGAGTACTGAGACCAGGCCTGGGACCCCCAGCATAAGACATGGACCTGCTTCAGCGGGTCCAGACGAGAGCCACGAAGATGATCAGGGGGCTGGAGCACCTCCCTTATGAGGACCGGCTGAGAGAGTTGGGGCTATTCAACCTGGAGAAGGCTCCGGGAAAACCTTATAGTGGCCTTCCAATACTTAAAGGAGGAGAGCCTGCTTGCTAATGTCAGATCAGCTCTGCAGAGTGAACGACTGTTGTGCAACTTTTGCTTTGTTGTAACCTGTATAAAAGCCTGCAGCCCCTCTGGCGAGGAGCGCTATCTTTGCAAACGACCGCCTGGCACCTTTTCCTGTCCAGAACTGCGTTAAAGGCTGGAAGGTGGCCTTGGGCTCTGTGTGCTGGCTCCTGCGCACAGGGCACGAACCTAAACCCCGACTGAGGGACGACAAAAGCAAAAATAAATTTTATTTACAATTAACGCTGCAAACGTCAGCTTGCGACTCCGCCACGGAACTGAGGGTATGACAGGGCTCACTTCCCAATTTCGGAACCCAGCGTGGCTCGCAACCCCCGACGGCTCACCCGACCGATGCCCCGCAGGGCTCTCCCCGCCGGGCAGGCCCCAGCCCCGAGGCCCGGCCCGGCCCCCGCCTCGCTCCCTCAGTCGCCGCCCGCCCCACCTTGTCGTTGTCCAGGCGAGTCTCCAGGATCTTGTTGAGCTTTCGGGACAGCGGGTTGCTGCCGGGGGCAGCCGGCAGCCCCGGAGCGGGGGCGGCGGGCGGCGGCGGCGCGGCGGTGTCAGCCATGGCTGCGGCTCTCCCCGGCCGCCGAGCACCCAGCGCCGCCGCGGCGAACCGGCCCCGGCGGAAACGCGCTCCCGCGGCTTTGGTTCCGGCCCGGCCCGGGGCCCGCGGCCACGGCGGCCGGTGGGGGAGCGGGGCGTATGGTTCCCGGCACAGGTGGCACTCAGGAGACTAAATGAAAGGGTTGGGTTTGATGATGAGAAAGAGGGTTCGAGTCCTGAGATCAGATAGCTCTATTTCATGAAATAAATGCTTTGGTTACGAGCATAACTGAAAAGGAAAAATAAATCATAGAATCGTAGAATCATTTCAGTTGGAAATGACTTTAAGATCATCAGGTCCAACCATTATCCGAACACTACCAAGCCCACCACTAAACCATGTCCCTAAGCACCACATCTATATGTCTTTTGAACACCCCCAGGGATGGTGACTCCACCACCTCCCTGTGCAGCCTGTTGCAATGCCTAACCACTCTTTCAGTAAAGAGATTTTTCCTAATATCCAACCTAAATCTCCCCTGGCACAGCTTGAGGCCGTTACCTCTTGTCTTGTCACTAGTTACTTGGGAGAAGAGACCAACACTGGCCTCACTACAACTTTCTTTCAGGTACTTGTAAAGAGCGATAAGGTCTCCCCTCGGCCTCCTCTTCACTAGGCCAAACAGCCCCAGTTCCCTCAGGCGCTCCTCATAAGTCCTGTTTTCCAGACCCCTCATCAGCTTCATTGGCCTTCTCTGGACCTGCTCCAGGACCCCAATGTCTTTCCTATACTGTGGCACCCAAAACCACACACAGTATTCGAGGTGCAGCCTCACCAGTGCCGAGTACAGGGGCACGATCACCTCCCTACTCCTGCTGGCCACACTATTTCTGATACAGGCCAGGATGCTGTTGGCCTTCTTGGCCACCTGAGCACACTGCCGGCTCATGTTCAGCCGGCTGTCGACCAGCACCCCCAGGTCCTTTTCCACCAGGCGGCTTTCCAGCCACTCATCCCCAAGCCTGTTGCATTGCATGGGGTTGTTGTGACCCAAGTGCAGGACCCGGCACTTGGACTTGTTGAACCTCATAGCATTGGCCTCAGCCTGTCCAGACCCCTCTGTAGAGCCTTCCTACCCTCAAGCAGATCAAGACTCCCACCCAATTTAGTGTCATATACAAACTTACTGAGGGAGCACTCAATCCCCTCATCTGGATCATCAATAAAGATGGTAAATGGGCACTTTATCGTACAGGCTAATTGCAATGACTTCAAAAGTGTGTTAAAATGAGGGGGGTTTCTTTGTCTCAGTTGTGCATTTACCAACGCAGAGGTTTTACCCCCGAGCTGCCTCTCTGCCACTGAATGAAGGAGACATGGTTTTGTGAGCCGGGGCCATGGTGGGCCACCCATGTCCCCTGCCATGGCAGCAGTGGGCTTTGCTCCCTAGACAGCCCGGATAGGGGCCTGCGGCTGTGCCACTTGGTGGTGTGGGTCAAACACCCGCAGGAGCCCGGCTGTGCGGCCCACTCACATGCTGCGGCCATGACACGTTCCTGTGCCGAGCGCTGAGTTGCAATGGAGGGTCTCCTGTGAGCTTTTCCAAAGGACAAAAAGCAGGTATTCAGATGAAGGTAGGATGCCCTGGAGAACAGATGAGTACATACAGCACACAGCTGTTATTTAAGAAGACAAGGGTGTCACCAGGGCATTAGCTCTGAAAACAATAGCTCCTTGCGTATGCAACCGAAAGTCTGTTTCCGTTTCTCTGATGGTATTTGGATCAAAAAGCAAAGACCCAAGTGACAGCATAACTCCTCAGGGGTTTGGGGACTTCACATTGCTCCTCTGTAGGCTGTTCCTGAAAAGAACTGCAAGCAAATTGAGTAGCCTTTGCCTTTATGCCCACAGTGGAGCACTGAACTTCTGAATGTTTTAAATCACTTTTTTTTTCCTTTTCATTTAAGTCATTTATCTCGAGAAAAAAATTATATGACCAGAGCCCCAGTCCTGAAATCTTATCATGATGAGGACAGTGATAGGATATTTCTCTATTTATTTTTGTTTTGTTTTGCTTCCTCATTTTTTCTTTGTATCCCCTACTTAAAAGGCCAGCATTTCTGAATACCCTATGTAGTGCCTTGTTTATACTGTTGGCTAGTCAGCAAGCTAGTTTTCAAGTATTTTCAGACACCTTGTTTCCCTTCTCAGTTTCTGTTCCTCCACCCTATTTCACTGATGTTATCTCCTTCTAGATGCCCTTTACTTGTGACTAAGCTTCCAGGAGCCAGGATCTCTCTTTTCCATGTCAGAAGAGATGAAACAGCATGTAGCCATTACAGGTGTGAGCAATTAGTATTTAAGCATTTCAAGAAAATCCTATTATTAGAAAGATCCCCTCCCAACTATAAATTGAATGTTCTTAGCAGTTCAAACGTTTCAAATGCTGTTAACCTGTTGGATAAGTTGATAGAATGAAGACACACCTTGAAGTCAGAAAGACTTGAACATCTGAACCACAAGTGTCAAGATAAGTCAAGACCATTGCCAAGTATCATCCAGCAAGTTATACCACAAACATACAAGCAGCCACAAAGATTTTCCTCTGTCTGTTGGTACATGTATTTTCTTTTGAAGAATTCAGTTTTGCTTTCAGATGCTCCTTGATGCGTGTGCATTTTTTCAAGAATGCGTTACACGAGCCAGAATGCTTCTAGCTAACGTAACACATTGAGCTGGCAGGAACCGATAGGATTTTGAAACAGCATGGGTTTATCTGTGCATGTGTTATCCTGGGAAAATGAGAAGAAATAATCGAAGGAGCACTTGGTAATCTCCCACAACTGAAAGAAGTATTTGTATGAGGACACCAGGGCTTATCTTGTGTTCTTCTTTTAGGAATATTAGATACCACTTTTAAACAAAAATGCAAATGTGATGGTCCAATGAGGTCACCATCTAAAATTCAGCTGCTGTGCCATGGCTTGTATGTGTCACGAAGGTGGATTTGACATGACATTCTTACCAGTTTGGTTGTCCACCAGCAAATGTTGTCCTGTTACGGCAGGTGGATATACACTGTGGGATAAAACAATTGGGAGTTTATGGTATGTAACTGCCAGAAGGGTCTTTGATATCAAATATCAGTTTCTGTATATCAATGGAAGACAGTTTGTGTAGTGTGTACAATTGACTCAAGCATAAGTTCCCTTACCAAAGCTACATACAGCAGCAAAACCACATGTACATGTCTGGTACATGGTGTTTGCTGTTTATTTTCTTAACTCAGTTCCCTATTTTCTTTTATTTTTCTTTTTTTTTTTTTCCTCCAGGAATAGGTAATAAAATAACTGCTATCACTATGCAGCTGGTGAATGTTCACAAAGAGTGCATTTGGTGCACTACAGACAGGACCAGTTTAGCCTGCAGAACAAGGAGTGTGTGGTCTGTGGAATGCCACCTGCTGTCTACGTAGGCCAAGCTAATAACACCATTGTATTTTCAAATGCTTGGAGGTACATGTACTTTTTGAAGTCAAAGACAAAAAGGTTTGTAGTAGTCACCTGAATCTGTTCCTCAAAAGGCTAAGTAAGAATAAAACTCAGGTTGACTGGGGTCAAAGAGGTGACTGGAGCTAGTATTTCCCTACCCTGTGGCAAAAGAGGAGTGATAGAGCAGGACATAATGGAAATGTTTTCTTCAATGCAGAGAAGGGGGAATAGCCCTTGCTCTGGATGTTGTCATAGGCAAATGAGGGTGAGAAAGGAGGATTTTTCTGATGAAGGAAGAAGAAAATGTGAAAATACATTAAAAGAAGAATAATAGAAGAGATTGAGGCAGGCAGGCAGGCAGGCAGGCAGGCAGGAAGGCAGGCAGGCAGGAAGGCAGGCAGGCAGGAAGGCAGGAAGGAAGGAAGGAAGGAAGGAAGGAAGGACGGACTAATGCAGAGCTTGCCTCAGTATGATGCACAGAGGACAGGAACAGAAAAGATTATGAAGTGAAGTCAGAGAGGTAAAAAGTCATATTACTCATATAACAAATGCCCATAATTAGTTATGTTTTCTTGCAGTTTAACAGATAAAAAGAATTTGACAATGCTACTCTTACATACAGTTTACAGGCCCTGATGCTTTTAGCTGCAGCGAAGAAGAGCACCCGCAGGAAGCTGGCTATGGTACCTTGCTTCTCAGCTATACCATCCCTGTGAAAGTGATAATATCCCTTTATGCTGCAGCACCTATAGAAGATCAGGTGAGTGGAACTTGGCTCTGCCAGGATCTCCACAATATACCCCTCAAAAAATCCATCACTGCCTTATGTTCTTCACTAGTTCTCTGCCATCAAACTATTCATTGGCTTTCTCTAGCATTTTGATGTCATTTTGTGCTGTGGTTGGGCTAGCAAATCCAGCTGATAGGCAGGAGCACAGGAAAGTGTTGTGTCTTTAAGTCAGTTAGAGTTGGATTTTTTTATGGTTTATTTTCTGAGAGGTTAATACTGAAGATACCTTTCACCAGACCAAATCAGCCCATTCCTTGAGCTAACAATTTTCCAAACGCTCAGACAATATTGACCCCATTCTGCAAATTAAGATATGACTCTGTGAGTGATGTGGCCAAAGGTCACCCTGACAGCAACCTGTAGTCATGTACTGAAACCTGTGTGTGTCTCTTGAAGCTCCAGAATGTACAGCTCTGAAGTTTTTGGTTAGCTCATGCTGTCTCACTTGAGGATTTATCGTCATGCCTCAGAGTCAGCACTAGTGGTTATAATATATGTGATGCTGAATCAGCCACCTGGTTGAGGAGCTGTAAAACTCCTGTTTGTTATAACTCACTGAAAAGATAACACTAGCAGTACAGTATGCACTTTAATGCATACCAAACCCATGAAATCTTCCTGTTCATCTCCTGCTTAAAAAAAAACCCAACCATTGATTTCAAGGGAAGCAGAGTGTCAGCAAAACCGATAGGGTTTGGTCTAAATGTGTTTGGGTCTAGAACTCTAAGAAATCAGGAGTTCTCTGAGGAAGTGGTCGTCTAAACTACGTGGCCACATCCCCAACAAGGTCAATAGCATTGATCATGGCACTGCCACTCACTCCAGTGAGGGCCCAAATTTCACATAAAAAAGAAAGAAACAAATGGCTTAGATGGTGGAGCCAGGAGAACTGATATCTGCTTGTGGGTGACTAACTGCATCACCTTAGTGACAATGTGTCTCTGTGGCTGAGGTATAAAGCTTATCTTCCTTGGCATATGCTCATTGGTATGATGATGAGATCTGTAATATCGGGGAGTATTGTTATCATTATAATAAAAATATAGAAATGAAAAGAATATTTTTGCCAAAGAAAAGTAGAAGCAGGACACAAGTAACATATGATATAATGTTAATGGTGTATGCCAGACCTGCTTTCCTTTCTCTTCAAGAAATGACTGCCTATGTCCTGCTGGCAAAACAGTCTTGGGAATGTGTTCTTTTTCACAAATTAAATAAAAGTAACCCAAACAACTGAACAAATGTTACAACTATTCACCATCAGGCAAAGAAACAGTACCCTTCCCTATGTCCTGATCTCAGCTGAGATCAGTCTCTAGCAAAGAAGATCTAGAGAATGATACCTAAATTACTGGGCAGTGCCTTCACATCAGCTGGCCAACACAAGGCCATCTATGGGATCATAACATGGCCATGACATGGATCATGAGAAGCTAAACATAGATCTAATAAATCACACAATTATGGCATTATTAAAAATGCCTTTTGAGTAAGTATATCTGGAGCACAAGTTTTAATGCAGACCATAGCTGCTGCAAACTTAGTAGAGTTCCATTTTTTGACAGCTCCTGCATACTGCTGTATTTTAGTCCAGACCTGTGGGACAAGTCACAATGTTCAAGTCTTACAGATCTCAGTCGAACCTCGTAGGTTTTTTGTCCCTTGACCTCTGGCATGTTTCCTGTGAACAGACCGTTCATTGTGATCACTTATTGGAAATCCAGACCACTGCCTTAAGCCCCCACAGCTAGTGATGAACCATGACTACTCTTCACTGAAATGCCTGCATAGCTTAGGCAATTCTTGTTATCCCCAGAACCCATCACTATGGTCACTTTGTGTTTACAGTTCAAGTCACTGAAAACACATGATAAATGTAGCATATATTGCTGCCATTCAGGATTCATACAGGATTCCAAGATAGTATTGCCCTGCTTGGCAGGACAAGAGTTGCATAAATATAGACATAGTAATTGTATAATGAAGTGCATTTTTTTCAGCATTCTCCATTTCATTTTCTCTATTGCATTGACAGGCTAGTCTCTGTTTTGAAGCCTATTTGTCTTTTCCAAAGCTCCTTTTAAATTCCTGTTGTATAACTTTTGTTCTCTTGCCCTTTTTTGCATGTACCCCCACATACAGTTCAGCTATGCAGGCAAGGTAGTATAACCGGCTTCTCTCAGATCCAGCCAGTTTCTTCACCATAGTCACTATCCAAAGTACAGTCCTTAGTGTTAATAACTGCTATACTGGCTCTGGTAGCTGTTCCTTGGGTTGTAGTTGCATAAGATGGTAGATTTCTTACCCTGCTAACTCAGCAAATTCTGCACGTATGTTCGTATTGGCACAGGAGGGACAAGAGTATATGGCCAGAGACACCTGGGGGATACAACTTCCCTTTTAAACGGTGGCTAACAATTTTGTCAGGCAAAAGTGAGTCTGGAACCATGAGGGCACAAGGAACTCTTGAGGGGACAAGCAATGGTATGGCATGAGGGCAAAAGTGGGGCAGCTTCACCACAAAAGCCATCATCTTGTGAAACTGTACCTTAGGGATGTTGCTAGTGCGAGTCACATAAAAATATTGACAATCATGGCAATTTTCATAGCAGCATTACAACATTAACCTAATTTTACAGGTATGGGTGTCATAAACAGGTTTCCCTAGTGCTCATAACAATTCTGTTCGGGTGAATTTAATGGAACTTTATTGCTACAGCAGTAAAAGTAAAAGTTTCCAAAATGCCAGAAGTCAGACTCCGTGACATACGTCAGGAGGGAAGCAAAACAACTTCTCGGCGACTTCAATGTGGAGCTACCTGATATATTTGGATTTGATTCCCTCTGTAAAGTTGACTCAGAAGTGTCCTCTGGGCTTGTTTCAACCATTCATCTTTGTGTGTCAGCTCATGCAGCCCTTCCAAAGCCTTGGCGAGATGCCATCACCCTCAGGGATGCTGGAGAGCTGCAGTGGATAAAAATAGCTTATTACTTAACGGCTGACACTGGTCGCAGTCACTGCAGATGAGTTGCAAACTATTTCTCTGCAAAGGTCTGCTCCCCTCCAGAAGAAATATATTTAAGCCTACAGTTTCTTGATAAAATTATCTGCCATCCCTTTCTGGTGGTCATTTCTAGCTTCATGGCATTGTTACAGGACTGACATCCCCATGACTGATGCACTGGAAGCCAATAATTATGTCCCCAGTGGAAGTCAAACATCGTAGGAAGCAACCTTTCTTCTAAACTTTGGTGTCTCTGGTGCATATTTATCCATTTGCAATCTGAAATAGTGAGGCTGGAATGAGTCTGGGCAGCTGTGCCAAGAACGGATAGAGTGGTAGTGATCTAGCCTGTCCCAGGCCCCACTGGGTGGTTGTGGGACAGCAGGCTGGAGCATGGTGATGGGCTGCCTGCTTTGAAATGCAGAGGGAGGGCAGCTCAGCCTTGCCGTGCTGGGTGATGTGGCTGTCAGATGGCTGGATAGTACTGATACTGCTCTGTGATTACACTGGAAGGAAAAAGCGTTGTACATTTTGCTGCTCAGATGAGAGTTTTGCCAAGGCAGGAGTTCTGTGTCAGCATCTACTGCAGCCGAGTAGGTTGGTTCAGCTGGTGTACAGCACGGCGTCAACAGCTTTGTGAAGCACTCACATTCTCTGGCAGGAGCTCAAGGAGCATTTCCAGCAACCTCCAATTACAGTATTAATTACAAGAGAATATCAAGTTCCCCAGAATAGGCCCCAAGCTTCCTTTTGCATGCAAACTAGCAAGGACTTTCTTGTCCACGCAGGTAGAGCTCTCTTCAGAGTATCATCAGCCTGTTTATACATCACCCATCACTGTCAACTTCCCTTAAACAATGACACCTTAAAACATTGTTGTGCATGCAGAGCACATGCCTTTCAAAAAGCAAATGTCATGTTAAGTCAACGCCAATCTGGAGGTTTTCAAAGGATATTTTAACATTAATTTTGATGATTAGTGGCTTCTTTCTACTTCTGTCCCATACATGGTCTTTTATGTGGTAAAGCCTGGAGTCCTAGTAGTGTAGGCACAGTAACACCTTAAAGAGAATCATCAGGTGCCTTAACCAGATTGCAGATTGCAGTGCTAACTGGCAGAAATTAGCATATCGTCTTCAAGCAATATTTGTGCCTTACTGCAGAAAGCTTATGGCAAGAAATGTCCATGCTGGCATGGAGCTAGCCTTTCCTTTCACTGCTCAAAAAGCAGCTTATTTTGCTACTTTACTAGTGGTATGATTGCTGATCCACTGCTTATTTAGGGAGCTCTGCATATTAAGTAGACTAAATCTCTTCTCGCTCTCTTCAACTTAGATACCTGAAGACTTGAAGACAAAATTAAGTACTTACGGTGGGATACATCTCACCAGTCTTCTACCATCTCAAAGGCAGAGGTGAAGTCCATAGCTAACCATCCTACCACAGGAGTGAAAGAAAGGCACTTTCAGAAGGCAATTCATCCTAAGATTCCTACCCAAGTCCTCTCCGCTGGCTGCATAGAAAACTTGTATGATGGACCATTGACTAGATACTTAATTCTTTTTATCCCTATTCATCTGACTGTGGCTTTTGACTTCTCTGCAGGTAAAACTAAGAGTATGCCCCAGCTTCAGTGCTGTGGAAATGAAATGCTGTGTTTGAATGCTGGTGTAACCCCAGACTCTGCTTATACTCCTGGGCAATAGGGTAAAAACCTCAGGAAGTTTGATTTTACAATTAAATAAATAAAATGTCTTATTTTCACAGTAAAATGATCCACTTGGTGCCTGTAGGCATGTGACATATCATCCAGATGCATCATTTTGGGTGACATAACATAGACTTGCCAGTTGCAAAGGTAGAACTGCCCAAGGGCTAGTTTAATTTTTGCACATGAATCAGAAAAACTTAGATTTTCATTCATAAATCAATGTGCAGTCTAGTTCATACCTGCTTCTTCTGTTTCCTCTTCTCCTGTGTCTCCTTTCTTTATTCATTTTGTCACCTCCTCTCCATCTTCCCATGCAAATCCATCTCTCGGAGTTATGTGTTTTGCTCTATCAGAGATATGCCTACTTGGGATGCATTACTCACCTTCTCAGATACCAATACTAATCCAATTTTCTTTTAGCATGATGGGATTTGGACACAATTTCTATTATCAGCAGCAGAGGTATTATGCCAGCACACCACCACAGGGATATCGGCTTGTCTCCGATTCATTGAAATGAATAGTTGTTTTACAAGAGACTTGAGCATGAGCAGGAATACATGTGTTGATCTCCATTCTCCAAAGTGTCAGGCACTGTCTTGAAGGTGTGCTTAAGTGTTTGGTGATTCATGGACAGAGTTTCTGTCTTTTACAAGGTTGAGCCAAAGTTCCTTCCTTTTTTCAGTCACTGAAGTTAACAGAAGCATTCATGTATGGCTATTGCAGCGTAAATTGACTTCAGCTGAAGAAACAAGATGGTTGTAAAGAAAGAGGAAAGACAACACTCACTGCATCAGTCAGAGAGGAAGGATGCATTGCGTTCCTGGATTTGGAGGAAGAGAATAAAAATTAATTCCCTCCTCATCACTGCCTCAGCTCCATTCTGCCTCATTTTCCTCCACATGGTTAAAGATCCAAGTGATGGGCAGTTCTTTAATATGCAGAGCTACCAGAGAGTCCTCTCTTCTCAGACATGAAAGTGGCTTAGCAAATATCTAGTTTCTCTAAGGACAGCTTATGGTGTACAATTGAGTGAAGGATATTTTTTTTTTTTTAAGAGAGTCCTTGGTTTAATGGTTAATTTCCCTTGAAAATGGTAAACTGCAAATTAAATGGCAAAAAGCAATTAATTATTGAAATGATAATATCCTTGTAAAGGTTAAGAGGTAATATAAATGAAGTTCCTGTGAGCACATTAATGGAATTACTATCTTCCCCCTTATAAGTGGCAACTGTAACGACCTTGCTAATTAGATTTTTCATTGGGAAAAGGAATATTGAAATATGTAGTTATATTGCAGAAGCACAATCTATGACTAGGTTATTTTGCTACAACATAGTACAGAGAGAACCCTTTTACATGCAGTGAAGAGCTCTTCCTAGAGCATGCAGCTTTTGGTGGAAACAGGAAACGATGCATTTGAATGACATAGGAGGAACAACTTGTAATTTGGAAGGATAACACGGGCCAAAGCAAAAGATTAACACAGGCACACAGGCCAAGATACACCTCTCTTCAGCTTGCTGCAGCTACCCTGTGAGCACGAGGCATGGCCAGAACATGATTCAACCCACTGTGGCTGGATAGGTGCTTATCGCTCCCCATGCACAGTGCAGGGCAGGTAGTTTGGCCTCTACAGTCCAGTCTCGGTCTCAGGTACTCCCTGTGCAGTATTTTTATTATGTGGAGGTGTAGGCATATATGTATAATACATATATGCATACCCATGTAGGTATATGAATGCTATATATACTGGATTTCCTATTGACAAGACTTTTAGAGATCTTTTACAAAATGAGCTTGGTTCTTCCCCCACTGAGAACATGTTTTGAATGTTGATACACCAGAAAGTGGGTACTATTTGGGTTTCAGCTGACAAGAGTTGGCATTACAATTTTTCCAGGAACGAACCCATGCAAGATTTCAGAGGTTCCATCCTCACGGAGCGCCTGAGATCGGTATGAACCTCAGGGTATGATGGGAAGGAAATGAGCTTCCACTTGTAAAACGAATTGGCCTTTGTTCCCAACAAGAGGATTTTCAGCTTTCCTTTCTAAAAACCCCAGAAATCATTAGCCTCATCCTTGGGAATGTGATCGAATATGGTGACCTAGATGCAGATGATTGCTAGAGCTCGGGGGGGGGGGAGGCAGCTCAGAGCCAGCGCTGCGGCAAAAGCCTCGGGGGGAGGACCACGGCGGTGCCTTGCGTCCCGCTCTCGGATACAGTCCGCGCAAACCGTGCCGCTGAAGTCACTGCTGCACATTCTGCAAACGCCCCTCATGAACCTCGAGACAGCAGCGCAGGGCGGTCACGGATCGCTCACAATTTGTGGCGAACAGAAACAAGCTCTGCTCCCCGCCCCCACTTTTCAGGCACAGGCCCTTCTCCATCTGCAGCCCGCACCGCACGCTTCGGGGGGGCTGGGGGGCAAGGACCAAACCCGTGTCGTTTCCAGCGGGCCCGGGGGGTGCGAAGCCTCCCCGCGGTGGCAGACCGGCCCGTCCCCGGCCCGGCCGCCCAGCGAGTGTCACTGTCGAGCAGCGCGGAGCTCCGCTCCCTCCCGCCGCGCCGGGGATAGCCCGGGGACCAGCACGCTTCTGGCCCCGCTGTGAAAGCCGATCCCTCACGGAGGCTTTAAATTAACAAGAAAAACCCTCTTGCTGTTACATGTGTCGTTAAACAATCTCGTTTCTCCAAACATGCACGCCACGAAGTGCGAGAAAACACCGTGGCAAGACCCGCTCTTTGTACGTTCCCTGCATCTTTAACAGCGTCCAGGGAAGACAGACGGATGTTCCTCTGCTAAATAAGATGCCACAATTAAATTATTTGTATTGGGTCTAGGCTGCCAGTAGATGAGCATTTCTTACTTCTTTGCTCGTTCATCATCCAGATGTTCCTTATTTTTTGCAGTCCACTTGGGAACAATGGAACTTTAGGATTGAATCATCCACGTTTTTCCTGCATTTGTGCAGCACTAAGCCAATTCCCTGCCGAAGGAGGACGGGTCTGGGACCTGTCATCCCGAAGCTCCGTCACCTTGGCAGTGTTTGCGAGGGCAGAGCAGGCATTCCTCCCTTCAGCCATGGGGCTAGTGCAGAATAAAACTCTCCGGCCTCTCCCACAGCCACCAGGCTCGTCAGCAACGGGACACAAAAGAGATAATCAGTAGCCTGATTTGCTGTACCTACTATTTAGAGCTTTGCAAAACACAGACCACCTGGTGGCTTTTATGTAATAGATGATAAGTAATAAATTCATAAAGATGAACAACATAAGGAGGGTTTATGACAAATAATAAAGGATGCTTCCCCATTTTGTTTTACATTGACACGTTGTTTGTATGTGTGTCCAGAGATTAAAAGACTGATGTTAGCAACAAGAGCATTATATCCAGTAAGACAACTGTCCTTCAGAAATGTGTTAAGTTCTGTTCATGAACTGTCAGCAGTAGGGTTTGTAAAATCCACAACTATGAGACCCACCATAAAAATAAGTAATAATCATAATACAGTATTGGAATGGAAGCGGAGAGGGGATCCTTTGTTTAGAGCTAAGTTCTTAGCCAGGATTCAGGTTTAGATGCGACAGCTCAAAATCTCAGCAGTCTAGTTCCACCCACAGTAGAAAACATGCAATGTGTTTGACTTGGAAGAGACACCATATGGATGTATTAGGATCTAGTGACTTGAATCTTTTTTCTTACCTTCCTCTGAGAAATGTGCAGGTGTTAGATTTGGGGTTCTCTTTTTCTGCCCATTTGGTTGATAGGTTTTTTCCATCTGCTGAGGATTGGACATAAATTCAGGCAAATATATTAATTATCAGATGATTTCCCTAACAGTACTTGTCTGTTTGGTTTTTAGTGATTGTATTTGAATAATTAGGTTGACTTTGTGTTGCTCCCAGTACATAGCCTCAAGTCTATTGTTGTGCCTACACCTTTCTTTTTCATTTAAAATCGAGTACAGACATGACCTGAAGATCCAGTTTTGTAAGATGCTCGGAACCATGTCAGCACAATCACTCTGCTACAGACCACACAAGAGAAAACCAGATGGTGGCCTGCAAGATAAAACCGTCTTGTTTCTTTTTCTTGTCAAAGACTGAAGAATGAGATGGAGGTTCAGTAGCTGCTTCATTTTCCTTGGGGTTTGGGAACATACGTACTCCCCTATGGCATTTTATACTACAGTGGATTGTCTTACAGCATATGCTGAAATGAAAGAGTCTGTGGCCAAGCCTGTGATGTGTATATTAGCTGGGATTGATTTCAGTACAGTGACAGGATTTTCTCTCTTTATTCTGCTGCACTGATTAGCTCCATCGAGTCTGTAGGGCCCCAGCTCTAACAGCAGCTTAGTCAATGGATGGGGGAGAAGAGAAATAGTGAAATCTATAAGGCTGTTTTCCCACCTCCCTGCTAGGGTAGTTTTCTGACAGCATATTTATGGGTGTTTGATCCAGTCCAACTTCCAGTGGTTCCAGCAGTGGGGAATCCGCAGCTTTAAGTCCCCTCAGCCAACTCTGAAGCTTTCTCAAGAGCAGAGTCTCTTAAATTTCAGAACACCAGAACCAATTTTAAAACCAGCTGGTATTTCAGTATAGACAAGACCCTGGGGACCAGGACTTTTGTTACCGCTTTGCTTTGAGGAGGTCTCTCTGCTTTCATGGTCACAAGAGGGATTGCAGATCCTGAAGCACCATGTAATAACTCCCTTTTTCTTTCAGACAGGTTAGATGTGGACTGAAATATTTCAGCTAACTTTCTGAGTAAAAATACTTCTAAGCACAATCTTCCCTGAAAGGGGCAGCAAATGTTGATTTAGTTGAAGCATGTTGAGTTGTAAACATTAGGAAGAAAACGGAATAAGAATTTGGAGGTTAACTTATACACACAATGTGTTTAATTTGTTTCTAATCAAAACAAAACTCCTTCTCTGACAAAAAATGGATTGTGAAATAAAGCTTATTTCCCTACAAGTGACTAAGTCCTGCAGCCAGCTTGCGGGGGCATTCAGAGACAGTTGGCAAGATAAGATGCTTCAGGAGAGATGCAGAATTCAGTGTAGTTTCCATGAGGGAATGCAGAATGGCAGCAGCTCAGGGAGTGAATGTAAAGGCCATATAAGGGAAGTAAATGAACTGCTGTAGAAATGCCATTAGCAAAGCAAACACTGACTTGGGGACCTTGGCATATACCATGGAAGAGATAAATTGCATGAATAAATGCATACTTGCTTGCTTCTCCCTGGGTTTACAAAGCCAGTTTTAACTGAGAAACTGTTTACATGTGTGAAACCGAAGTTTTTCCACAGTCATTTTAATGCCAAGCAATTTCTACCCATGTTGAATCCAAACGCATGCCTAATTTAGACACATTTATCACAGTTTCATTATAACCGAGGCCCTTGGCTAAGGAAAGAATGTCAGACTGGGTCTTCAAACAATTGTGGATTTAATAGCAGTACTCAATTCTTCTCTTTCTTTACATCAAGAGCGCAGGTCAGATGTCACTACGTTAGCTTAGTTTCCCTGTCATTTCAGGTGTTGGTAAAATGAATAGCAGGAGGTAAAACACCTGACTGAGCTAAGTGAAGGCGTGAGAGCGGTAAATGAAGAATGTCTACACTCAAGAAGTGCATAGCTCCTTGAAGAAGTGGAGACCTGAGAGCTGGTACATTCTCGGGGGCGGAGGCTTGGCACCAGGCAGACAGCTGATTTGAGGGGAGGGTGCTAGAATGGCATGCTGCGGAGCAGGCTGCAGCTCTCAGCCTTGGGAAAGTCACACCAGCTCCTCTTCTGCCAGCCACCCTGTGGGCACATCCACATGTGCGTTTTGGTGTGGATCAAGGGCACGCTTTTGAAGTGAAGCTCCAGATCATCCACACTTCCCACATATTGGTTTACCCAGCAGCGGTGTGTACACAAAGTGGATGCAGATGGCACTAAAGCAGAAGACAGGCACCAGGAGGGCATCTGATGCATTCCGAGTGCTCACAGGGCTCTCAGTCCATAGACCCAGGCTGGAGTGAATCTGAAGAAAAACCTATGGAAAAGTAAGAACATCATGCAGGTCCTCAGCACCACTGATTGGATCACATTACTTGCTAATATGGATGTATACTAGGTGGATATAGCCTAGAGGTAGTCTGGAGGGCATAGTTGTTTTGGGTGTATGCCTTCATTGTCTTCCTTGTGAAGCACATTATTGCATACATTCTAGCACTCAGCCTATATTTAACCTACTTTTTTGATTAGAAGCACTTTTCCTTAAAGAATACGTTTGAAATGTTAGGATGGAAAACTCGATCTTGCTAGATACTTTCCAATCCATTTTTTTATCCCTTGAGAAAATATGCATTTTCAGTAGCGTTCTGATTTTAAGACTTTGCATCATGGGGAAAAAAATGGAAAGTCTTATTTAAAAATCCAATAAAGTGGCTTTGTAATTTAATTCTGAACATGACTGTTGTTACTATTAAACAGTGTAAACACAGACTGAGTGCAATAAACCTCACTTCCATTTAGCATTAATAATATTAGTGCAATAAACCTCACTTCCATTTAGCATTAATAATATTAATGATCAGTACTTAAATCACATGCCATGTTCCAGGACTGTAAAAGAAACATTACCAAAGAGATTTTGCATGTCTAGTGCTGACATAATTTAAACCTGGCATAAAATTGTCTTCTGTCTGAAGGAATTTATTCAAGCTGCAGGGCGGAGAGGAAAAAGCAGAATAGGAAATCTCTCTCTCTCCCAGGGACTCTGTGCGCTCCTCTCCCCCAGAAGGCAACCCCTCCTCAAAACTTTCCCACTTAAGACACTCTGGGAAAGGACTGGCGCTCCTGTCTGTCCGCTTGACCTAACCCAGCCGGGATGAGCTGCTTGGTACTCTGGTCACATTTACTCTCGCTGTACACCAGCTCCTGAACTGTTGCGATCAAAATGCTGGATCAGCAGCTTGCATGCACACACGCACACACACACACGCTTCTTATCACACGCACACCATCAGGAGATTAGCCCATATTTTCCCATGTAAGGGCTGCAGCCTTCCCCCTTTCCTTCTAACGCTCCTTCCCCGCCGGGTTTTTCCTCCTCTTCTCTCCTCTCCTGCCCTTTCCTCCCCTCCGTCCCCGGCTCCGCCGCCCCACGCACCCCGCAGGCAGCCGCGGAGCCCAGCAGTGCCGCAGCGCTCCCGCCGCCCCCGGACCGACCCGGCCCCGGGCGGTCTCGGGGAGCCGTGACCCGCCGCTGCGGCCCCCGGGAACCGAGACCTACAGCCCCACCGCCTCGGGGAGCCGGCTTCCACCCCACACGCTCCGACCTCTCCGAGCCAGGACCCCCGCCCCGCTTCGGGAGGGCTCCGGGAGGTGCCCCCCACCCCCCCCCACCCCCCCGCACCCCAGCCCCGGCCCCGTCCGCGGCCCCGCAACTGCGCCGTCCGCGGCGAGTCCCGCCCGGGTAGGCGGCGGCGGGGGAAGGGGGAGGAGAGGCGGCGGAGTGCGTTGCCTCCCGAGGAATCAAACGGGGGGAGAAAGGAACGTGCGGAGGAAGGGAGGGAAGGACTGGCCGGGCTGGGGAGGGTCCCGGTCCCAGTCCCGCCCGCCCCGGAGCTCCCGCGTCGCCTCCACGCCGGGACCGCGGGGAGAGTCGCTTGGGGCGGCCGCCACCCGCCGGCCCCGCGCCCATGTGCTCCCGGCAGCCGCGGCGGGCAACCCCCGCGCCCGGCCTGTCAGTAAGTAGCCCTTCGCCTCCCTGGCACCTTGCCCGGCCCCATCCCGGCACCCCCGGACCCCTCGTCCCCCCTGTTCCTCCCAGACCCCGGCCCTCCCGCACTCCCTGCGCGGCGGCATCCCCTGCCCCTCCCGGACCCCCTGCACCCCCTTCCTCTCCCGGACCCCTGCCTTCCCGCACTCTCTGTACTCTGCATCCCCTGCATGACTCCGGATCCCCGAGCCCGCAGAACCTCCTTCCCCTCCCCGACTCCTACTCACCCTGCGCGAACACATCCCCTGCACCCCCAGACCCTCTTACCCTCCTGGATCCACTTCCCCGCTCCGCCACCCTGCCGGGCCGCATGCCTTGCCCATTCCACCGGACCCTCCAGACTCCTCTCCCCAGCCCTCCCATCCCCTTGCCTTCCCGCATCCTACCCCTCCCGGGCCCCCGTCCTTCCCGGATCTCCCTGCCACCCTGGACCGCTCTCCCTTCCCGGCCCCCCTGTCTTCCCGGCTCTCCGTCCTCCTGCCCCGCCGCCCCCCGCCCCGGATCCCCTGCCCTCCCGGCACCTCTGCCTTTCCAGCTCTTCCCCGCCCTCACCCCTCGTTCTCTCCCGGACTCCCTTCCCCTCCCAGCCTGCTCCTCCTGGACCCCCTGTCCTTCCAGACCCTTCCACTCCCGCATCCCCTGCCCCTCCCGGCCCCCCAGCAGCCCTGCCCGTCCCTCCCCCGTCCCCCTCGCACCCTCCCAGCCCCGCGGGCGCGGCGCCCTCTCGCCCCGCAGCCTTCCCCTCGCATCACCCCGGCGAGTTTTGGTTCCCGGCCGCCGCCTTCCCTCGGGGGGAGCCGGATCTCTCCGCCGCCCCCTCCTACCCCCGGAAGGGGGGGGAGCGGGGTTTCGGGGCCGGAGGGGAGAGTCCGCCTCCCCGGAGAGCGCTCCGGCTGTGGGCTGGCAGCCTCCGGGGAGGCAAAGCTGCTGCCCCGCCGGAGCATTTGCAGGGTCCTACCCCTGGAAGCCTCCATGTTGTCCCCTATTTCCAGCCGTACCTCCTCCCCCGAATCAGGGAATGATCTTCCCCAAGTGCCGTGACCCACTTTGCCTTAGATCTTGGGTGCCACGCAGATTCTTCTCCAGAAGATGCCTCTGGAGGGATGGAGGCACCCTATGCCCCTCTCCCAAGTTTTTATCCCCAGGGGGTTGGTATTTTGCAGGTTGAAAAGCATTTCTGTGGATAGGCTACGAGTAGATAGGTGTGTACTTCTTGAATAGCACCATAGGCCTTTTTTGACATTATAGAAGAGACTTCTTAGTGTTTTAAAAGTAAACAAAACTTTTGTGTGGTGCACATGCGTGATTTCACTTACGGACGCTTTCTCTAGATTCCCTCCTTGTGCTGAAGTAGTGTTAATTTTATTGCCTGTACATGAATTGAATTCACTGATTGGTGGCTAATCATGCTTAGGAAAAAAAAAAAAAAATGCCCTGTAAATAGCTATCAGAATTAATTTGGCAGCAACTGTGAGAAATGATCACAAATTTACAAATGCAGTTGGAGTAATGATTCAGCGTGGATTTAGCAAGAAATATCCCCTCCAACCTCTGGGAAGCAGTGTGTAGGTTCCTATGACAGTCAAATGCACTTGGTCATACTGGTACTGAGCTTAGAGGCTGGGAGTTGTCCGAGAAGGATGCAGAGGGTTAAGGCTCCTGGGTTTGAGCTGGGAAGAGGCAAAGAAGTGAAGGAGCTGGGCTGAGTGAAAACATGAATATTAAGAGAGACCCCTTAATGTGTTTTAGTCATGTGCTGCTTGAGGTTGCGTGGGGGTGAATCCAAAAGATGTGGCAGTGTCTTCACCTACCAGGAGCCCACCTGGAGCTGGGGTTACTGGCACTTCTGGACATCAAGTGATAAAAGCCTCCTTTTGCACAGGGACGCCAACAACTTAAGGGAGTGCTGGAAAAAATATCATCTCGTAACTCTTCTCCGGGGGTGTGTTAATGAGGTTTACCTCTGCCACAAGGGTGTGATCTTGAAAAGCCTTAGGCACAGTGAGCGGTTTTGCACCGAAGATGTGGGGCCAAATATAATGGGAAGTATGTTCCCCAGGCGTCACTGGAGGAAGGCCCAACTAGCTAAGAATAAACAAGACCTCACCTTTTTTCTCTATCGGTATGGGAAAGACTGAAACATGCCGTGGAGAAAAGTGAGTAGGCAAGTACACGGGGAGCCCCTGAAGGTGGCTGCAGAGTGTTCCTGGATGCGCGCAGCAGCCTGTGCTGGCTGGGCTGCCTCGCACCACTGTTCCACTGTCCCCAGCAGCCAGTATTTCTGACAGCGATTCTAGTGGCTGCTCGTAAGAGTGGGACAGAAAAGTGAGATATCTTAGTAAATAGTCCTGTAAGAAGGAAAAACACTCTAGCAGGTAAACATTTTTTCCTAATGTCAGTATTACTGAACTTGTATTTTTCTCCTTTTTTTGTGTGGTGTTATTTAATTAGGAACCTTTGACTTCATGATGGGAGGAAACATCCCCCTGGCTATTACGACCCGAGCTTCTCCTAGTGTGAGGATTTGTCAAGCCTGAGAGACTCCGGATTATCCATAAACCTCCTCTAAAATACACATCTGCTTTTCTGTCTCCCCATCGTGAGGGATCTTGGAGCAGATACAAAGATGGCCTCCAGCCTCACCTGTGCCGGCATCGTCTGGGCCTTCCTCTCCTTTCTCTGCGCTGCTGCCTCCTGTGTGGGCTTCTTCATGCCCTACTGGCTCTTGGGGTCTCAGCTGGAGAAGTCGGTTTCCTTCGGCACTTTCCGGAGGTGTTCCTACCCGGTGCGGGACGAGAGCCGCCAGACAACCGTGATGGTGGAGCAGTGTGGCCGCTACGCCTCCTTCCAGGCTATCCCAAGCGCTGAGTGGAGGATCTGCACGGTGGTGACGGGCCTGGGCTGCGGGCTACTCCTCTTGGTGGCCCTGACGGCGCTCATGGGCTGCTGCGTGTCCGAGCTCATCTCCAGGACCGTGGGCAGGGTGGCAGGAGGCATCCAGTTCCTGGGGGGTAAGTGCTCGTGCAGGGAGGGGATGGGAGTGTCCAGGCTGTCAGTTTACGTGTGGGGAGATGCCCTGGTGCTTTGGGACGAGGAGGGAGTGAGTCAAACTTTCTGCTGGTGAGAGAGACCACTTGGCTCCCGCCATGGTTGAGCTGGTTGTCTGGATGCGGCCCAAAGACTGTGGGCACTCTCTTGTGCTTCAGTCCCTGCCTGGTCATTGTGCAGCCTTTGAGAGTTGCATGGAAAGTTGACCTCTGTGGGCCAGCATCTTCGCAATGGTTTTGTGGGCTGTAGTTTCCAGCAGAGCTCAGGGGTGGAGATACCTGGAGAAGCGTGAGGGCTGCAGAACCTCATAGAGCATTGCAGTTTTGCAGAGCAGAGGCTGTGTTAATGTGGGAACAACCTCTCTTCTTTCTCCTTCCTACCCCCATCACTGGCACAGTTGCCTCCACCTCTGTCTCTGCATCTGCGTGGATCTGGCAACAAGTCTGTGGCCCAGGTTTGAAGTGGGGATTGTTTATCTCTGGGTGGAGGTGGCCCACCATCTCCCAGGAGGAGACCCACTGGGCTGTCTGACCCACGCTGCTTGCTGATGGTGCTGCAGCTTTGTTGAGTCCATGGGCTAGACAGCATGTGGGAGAATTACCTCCCTCCCTTTTTTTTAGCTTGTAATTGTATGGAGTATTTGAAGGGTATGAGACAATAAACAGGATCCTCAAGCGTGTTTTTTATAGGGCAGTTTTCCCAGTAAATCATCACTCTCTTGTCATCAGTGACATGCAGCTCAGTGGCACTCACTTTTGCCTGGTGCAAGCACTCCAACGCCCACAGGTGCTTGCCCCTGTGAGGGGGCGTGTTTCTCCGAGCTTTGGGTGCCGGGGCAGCGCAGGCTGGGTGCCTTTGGTGCCCCACAGTGTCTGGTCCCAGCCAGGCTCCCTGGCTTGTGCCCTGGAGGAGCAGACTGCAGCGGGACCCCCACCTCTTTCCCTCCCAAACAGAAATTTGCCCTGCAAAGGCAGTCCAGATACATCCCGAGTCTGCAGCCCTAAGGAGGCACAAGACAAAAACTCCGTTACTGTCCAGCTCGGCGCAGATAACTAAGGCAAGGAAAGGGCCCTGTGCCAAGCCTCTGGCCAGGCGATGCCAGTGTAGCTCTCTCCTGGCTGTGGGGAGCCCTGCCTCCAAGTTTTTTAGTAGTTTCTGCGTTCTAGAGCAAGCCGACCCTGTCACTTCGCCCTTCTGTCAGCTTTGCAACCCACAGACATTCCTGTGTTTAATCTGGCTGACAATTTGAAAGTGCAGCAGCTGCTGGAGAGTTAACTCTGCTGGGAGCTGCCGCTTCTTGAAGCCTGCTCCATGATACAGTTGCAGCTGGGCAGCCGGGGGATGAAGGGTATTTTCGGTTCGGTGACACTCTGCAAGTCCGCTCAGTCTGGCTATTTTCACTTAGAGCCATCACAGGCTTGTGCTTTAACCACCCCCCTCTTTCCAACTGCTGGCTTGGCTTGTCTGGTTTTAATTTGCATTTGGCCCCTTTCTCCTGGTCGTTGCTCCCCTGCCTGCCTGCGGAGTGGGGCTGGCCGTGCCTCTGTCTGCTTACGGCCACCCCAGCAAACACAGCAGCTCCAGCAGTGGGCAGCCGGCTGGGGGACGAGGGAGGAACCCCTCTCCCTCATGACACTGGTTGGGGCTGAAGGTGTGCAGCCTTCTACAAGGTGGGATGGTGGCTCCTGTGCAGGGAGGTGAGAGGTCCCTTGAGACCACACCATGGCCACCCCTGGAGCTTGTCCTGGCTGACCTGGCAGCATCCCATCCCACCTGGAAGGGCATGAGCAGGTAGTGCGTGTCCTTGGTAGGTGACAATTCAAAGAAATGTGAACTTGTCATATGAAACAAAAATTGCCAACAACTTCACTTACAGTTCAGAAATCAGTTACACAGCATGTCTAATTTTCCCCTCTACTGGCTTTTATGGTTGTCTCTCATTTCACTCAGCACTGCTGGAAGTGTGTAAGAAATTAGCAAAGTGAGAACCCGTAATTTCTTAAGCTATGTAAAACCCAACTGTGGGGACACGAGGCAGAGGCCAGGTGGTGAAAGCCAATAATTTGGATGAACCGAAGGGACATATTAGGGTAGAGATCAGATCCTTACATTCCTAATGAGGTCCTTAGCTGCTGTAAATCAGTATAGCTTCATTGTTTGAATGACATGACTACGTTTATTCAGATGTCTAACTTAGGCATTGTAATTATTAAGTTGTTTTATGTCAAGATAGCCACGAGCTGTTCACTTTATTTACTAACTGGGAATGCCAGCTTTTTGTTCCCTGTGTCACAGATGGAGGTTTAGTTATATACCATGATGTGTGTTTTGAATATGGCTCAGTGGCAGTACAGTAATTGTCATTTTAATCAGCCTCCACTTGGAGATCTAACCAAATAAAACTCTCGTAAATATTTTTTTTTGATTGGGGAAAAGAACTTCCTCCTATCTTCATATGAAGAAAAGGCCTGGGGAAATAAGCAGCTGGCTGAGTGATGCTATTTATTTATCCTCTGTGTTGGGGCAAGGAGATGGCTAGGCAGTTTCACTTTCTGTTTCTTTTTGTCTGAGTCACCTGCACCAACACTCTGCTGTGGCTCCTGCTCCAGTGGCGGAGGATGAGTGTTGGAATAAACCGTGTTTCTCCTGAAGTTAGAAACCAGCATAAAGGCATGCTCAGTGTAGCTAGTTTATGGCTTTAGTGGTGTTCCATTAGTCTAGGATCCAAGTAATTTTCTCAACATGATTTAAAAACATAGACTTGATGAGGAACTAAGCCAATTGACAAGAGTATTTTATAAGAGGCCCAAGAGTGGGTGAGATGTACAAGCTCCTGAAGCTTTGGTGAGCCAAAGCACTAAGGTTGCTAAAACTTACTCCAACACTGGAAGCATTTTTACTGTTGTGAAGAGGTGGCAGAGAGGTTTGCTTACCAGAGGTGGTAAGCAAACATCTTGATCCTCTTCTTCTAGCAGTGTGAAGGAGGAGTAACTCCAAGTAGGTCAGTGGAATAACACCTGTATAAAACTAGTGCAGTTTGCACTAGCTAAACAGTGCCAAGATTTTACCGCTGGGATTTCCCCAAATTGTATGTGGCAACTCACAGGAGTGAATTATTCATGAATGCTTACACCATAAATCTGCTCTTCTCATAAAAATTGAGTGGCAGAACCTGCAAGAAACTGCAGATCCACACAGAGTCAGAAGGGCTTTTTAGATATTGGTTGATCTTATGTACTTAGTCTATATTTGCTGTTTCAGATGATCCTGGCTACGGAGCATACATGTATTTTAAGATGTCTCTGGGATGCTACACACTGAGTTTCTGTTCATAGTAGGAAGATTGCATCATAGTCTTTTCCTCCTATTTGCAATTATGGGAACCGCTTCCTTTCCCATGCATGATCATGTGGCAGCTCCATAACCATTACAGCAATTGCTTACATGAAAAACAATGCTATTTTTAGCTTTTTCTAAGGCTATTCAGTAGTGGGTGACAAGAAGTAGCCAACACCCCAAGGCCAGCCATTTCTGCAGTGGCTGTCAGTGGTCTGCAGTCCATGGCTGGCAAACTGCTGCTGCAGTGTCTCAGGCCATGCTTCATGGACGTATCTGTTGGATTGCTTCAAAGAACTGACAACTGAGGTGAAAGTTATGCTGTCTGTAGCCTCTTGAGGGCACAGTTATGTAGATGGATACAGTCTTCACTGATAACAGTAAGTGCAGTGTTTCCAGATGCTTTTCTTTGAGTGCTTGGAAGACTGAGGCATATATAATGTAGCTGGAACAGATTGCGAGGATGTATCTTTGACCATAACTATTGAGGGCATGACAGCAGGAAGTAAAGTTTAACAAATCTGTGGCAAATTGGAGTCTGTAATTATTGATCTTCTTTTCATTGTGCCGTGGCAAGTCAATTCCTCTTAAATGGGGAGACTAGAAATTTGCAGGTAGGTAGCTCAGATATGACATACTAATTTGGTGAATAGTTTCACTCTCTGAATGCAGAGCAATGATTTTAAGAACATAGCAATAATTTTAAGAACATAATGAACTTAAAGGTTAGCCGGTTTTATGAGAGGCAGTGGATCAAAAGACACAAGTATTGCAAGGATGGTCAATTTAAAGAGCGTTATGCTGGCAAGGTGAAGCTTTTCATTAAAATGGTCAGCACGCAGGAATTATAGATGAAATTTGCACTAGCTCAGAACTCCCTTTGGCTGTGTAGGACAGTTAAGCCAAGCTCAGAGGGGTATGAATCTAAGGAAACAGAGCATGAAACAATCTGCTGACTTAGACACCTCTCTGAACCTGACACTGTGGCCCTGATTCTGAGTGGCATGTGAGAAGTGAGCCCTCTCCATGATTACGGGGTAGCCATGTGGTTTGTACTGTCATCGATAGTACTGGTTGCTCATTGATTGTACTCAAGTAAAGCACAAGTTTTGCTACTCCTTTCAGTAATTAGCAAAGTTTTCAGCAGCACCTTCTCTTCCTCTCCTCATTTCTCTGTCTTGTTTCCCTTGTGTCTCCTGGGAGTGCTGAAACTCCTGAAACTATGTTTCTTGAACCACTGGTTAGAAAATCTGGAGGGCTCTTGAAGTAGGGAGTGGTGAATGGAGTGTTTGGAGTTATCTAAGAAAAAGGGGCGCAGATCCTAACAACTTCTGATTTTGTCTCAGAAAAAAGATGTGGTCTTCTGGAGAAAGGTCTCAGCACCGCATGAAATTGCTACACAATCCTTCTCCAAGTGTCCTATGCCAATAGTGGCCATATTAGTTTCCATCAACCATAATAGGGTGCTCAGGGCAAGTGTTTGCTGGGTGCAGAGGCAGAAGAATAAAGACTGCTCCATCAAGATGAGGAGAATGTTGAGTGCCGGGTGATGGCTTTGTATTGTCTATGATGAAATCTTAGAGAAATCCTCTGAGATTTTGGGCTGGAGATTTTAAAGAGACAGATCCAAAGGAGATATGCAGGTTGTTATCACATTAATGGCTGAACTGACTTTGCAGATGAGACCGTTAAGGTCTAAAATGTAGGGGGCAGAGAAGGGAAGAGCAGTAGGTCATAGCACAGTGGGACCATGTAGAGAAGCTGTCCCTTGAAGAAAATGCTTGGGGAAACATTGAAAGAAGTAAAAGGAGGCTCTCGGGAGAGATGGAGTCACTGAACCTAAGTCATGTTTCAAGAAATGTGGCTGGCAGTCAAAGACAACCTGTGGGTCAATGAGAATGAAGGCAGTCTTGGTTCTGGGACTGGCTAAGAAAATGTCATTAGGGGCTTTGGTGAGGGTAGTTCCAGTTGACTACAGGGACTAGAAACTGCTGGGAAAGGTTTGTGTGGAGCTGGAGGAAAAGAACTGCAGGCAGTGACCAGTAACCATTATTTTGTCTGACAGCTGAAGTGAGACTCTCTGCTTTCTGCCTGGAAGACTAAGGTCAGGATCATTTTCTGCCTACAGGGAGAAAATGTAACTGAGAAAAGCCTTGCTGGGAACAGGGAAGACCTGAGATGGTCAAGTGACTTCCAGGAAGGAAATGGTTACCCCAGACTCTTTTGCAGTTCTCCCAAGCCTATCTCATCCATTTCCTCCATCTATACATATTCTTCCTAAGTCCTCCTGAAATTTGTACCTGAAAACACCCCAGGCATAAAAACATGCAAAAATGGCCTTTTGGTTCTTTCATCCTCTTTAGCCTAAAAATACTTTTCGAAAGGCTAATTTTTGGGGAGAGGCTAGGGAGGGGCATCTGCTTCTGTTCAACACCAAGCCCCCTCTTCACCTGTAATTTAGCTGCTCAGGGGTGTTTTGCCACATCTTCCTCTCTCTTTCCTCTTGTCAGCTGCAAAGCTTCAGTGACTGCTGTGCTCCTGTAGACATGTGACAGGGCAATCCTCGTCCTAGACAAAGACAAGCTGCAGGCTAGGTAGTAATCCAGTGTGTACAGGCACATATAAAGACACCGAAAGAGGGGCATATGAAAGGAACAGATGCCTCACCAGGAGGTAACAGAAGAAGAGCAAACAAGGAACACAGCACTGTTAAATGTTGCTAGTGAGTGATTGCATGTTGTGTCATAGGCTCATACATTCAGCAATAATGAAGACAGCAGAGAACATTAAGACTATTTAGTCTGAGGTCTGCGGTAGCACAGGTCATAGGACAGCCTTCATATAATTTTGGTTTGAACAAGAGTATAACTCTGAGAAAAAAAACCTTCTAGTCTGAATTTAATTAACTTTGAGAAAAGCAGGGTCTTCATAAGTTGTTCCAGTGGTGAATTACCCTGACTGCTTTTCTTTCAGATCATTAATGCAAATATTAAAAATGTAGCACCAAGAATATATCATTGCAAAATTACATTTTCTTGAGGATCAGTATTTTTTTTTTTAAGATCCAATGGTTAGGTTGCTTTTAATCTATTTAAGCGGTGCTATGTTGCGGTTTCTTTATCAGAACAACATATATAGAAGCTGCTTTGTAGCTGCTATATTTCACACCAGTTTTCTCCCCAGTTTCTATAACCATCCACCAAAAGATTAAGTGCAGTGTATAGTTTTGCAGCTTCATTCCTTTTCAGCTTGACTTTGACTTGCTAAACTGCATCCTGTGCAGTGCCTGTGTTCAGTATCTGCTTCCCAGCACTACAAGGTACCGTCACATATGGTGGGTACAGCACAGAGTCAAATTCTTGGATTTAGGTTTGGTGTCCAGATGAGTAAGGCAGGGAAGTGTTATTGTTTAGGGAGACGTTCATAACAAGGGAATTTAAACAGTGATGTTATCTTAACAGATTTTGTAGCATATGTTTTATTGAAGATCAGCCATCTCTCTCCGCTGTATTCAGACAGGAGCTAAAATATAAGACAAATTCAGAACTGAAAGCGAATCGATGTAATATATGTCCTTTGTCGCTCTCGGTTTATAAATGGCATTACTTAGATTCCTACTCTCTTAATCAGTTGTAGCCTGTATTGCTTCTATGCATGGGTCAGTCACCAAGTCTGGCTGCAGGGGAATCAAAGTTACAGGTACTTAACTGAAATAAGTAAGGAAAAGGTGCAGACTTAGATTCTATATATTAAGAGAGGATCCCATTTCCCATGGTTGCCTTCACCTTGCTCACAGAAATTCCCACTGCAGCCTTGCTGAAGGCTGCTACTCTGACAGATCTAACAGCACAGCTTTTTGTGCGGTCGTTCCCTGAGGAGTCGCACTGAAGGAGACCTGAGTTAGCAAAGGTTTGCTGTTTAAGCTAACACCAACCATTTTAATGAAGTATCTTAGCAAGGAGGAATCAGTAATAAACAATACTGGTCATAAAGTGCAAATCAGTGGCTCTGAGGAGGCTATCCCTGCCTGCAAGGTCACGAGTGGTGCAGAGCAAGCATGGAGTTCAAATGCTGTTGAAATAGCGGAGATGCAACTTGAAGAAGACGAATGATGCGGAGAGTAGCCTTCCTATTTAGCTGTCTTTGTTTTTTCTTTCTGTCCCCAACCACTTCTGATACCTTGACTTTTTCAGTGTTTGGAAATCTTACTAAAAAACCCAGCAGGGCCCTTACAGGCTGCAAATTTTTGTGTGTCCTTTGAAGTCAGTGACACTTAGTATAAATGACATCAGTATTTCTGTCCTAGAGGCAAGATTACTGGATTGTGACGTTAGGCTAAAATGGGTGTGGTTCTGAGGCTGAGTTTCTTCTTGAAGAGCTGCCCCAGTGAACTAGTGTGTTTATACTGAATTGTGCTTCAAAACACACATTCAGTTTTGTTTTTTTTCCAATTATATTTACTCCTAATATAAATTTTGGCTAAATACAGGGGAGGAAAAAAACATGCAGAGTTTCAGCCTGGAGCAAATTCTGCAAGTTAGATTTTAGGTGCTTTGGAAGCACATTTAAAATGGAAATGCTGATGTATTAGAAAAATAAAAGATGCTGCTAATATATTGGAAGAATCTCTTTACTTCTCTTTCTTTACCTATTGATGTTGAATATAAAAGTGATGTTTTGAATACTGCTGCGGCTGTGTTGCGTTTAAGTAGAATTTTGTATTAAGAACAGAATTTTTGATCTAAAGGAGTCCCGGAGTGCTGTTTTATTTATCTGTAGAATGAAGTTTAGACTTCTTGCTTTTTTCACCTTCTTTTATTAGAAAGGAACAATGATGCTCAGCACTTCTGTGATGCTTTTCATTTCAAAAGGCTTTGCTTGCATAACGTAATGAAACTTCAGAAAATGTGAGGCAGGGGAGCAAATAATCTATTTTACTGGTGTAGCGTCAAAGTAAATTCAGGGTTACTTCACTTCAGATCCTCTGCCTTTGTGTTGATTAGAGCAGAATCTGAGTTGGAGTTAGCAATTTTGTTTCTGCATTGAAAGATCTGGCCTGTTTTGCTTCCTGAGCTCTATGAGAGATTTGAATATTGCTGGGAACTTCATTTTGGCATCAAAATGTTTCGATATTTTCCAATGTAAATGAGGTCATATGCCCTACAGACAGGAGAGGATTGTTCCCAATGATGTATTTTCCAGGATTTTGTCCAGGTTGGTGTTAAATGCCTATGTAATGTGGGGTTTTTTCCTCATTTCCCTCAGGAAACTCAGCTAACTTGGAATTCCACTTGGAATTTTTTCTCAATACTCAACCTGCATTTTCCTTTCCTTGCTCACATCCTTCTAGTTCTTCAACCACATTTTTACCTCCTAAGCTCTTTAAGTTTGGCTTTACAAAGTATAAGACAGTTTTCAGTCTCCATCATTTCAGTGGAGTCAGGCATAGAACTTGAGGGCAATCAATGTATTTCTTACATGCAGTGAGCAGTTAGAAAGGAGCATGGTGTAATTAAGAAACACGGGATGTGTTCGTACAACTGAAACTCCATCCACAGCTGCATGCCTTGTGGTGGCCATCATGTTGGCTGACTCCTTGCCCAAGGATTTCCTTTGGCTCTGTGGATTACCATTGTTGATCTAAGCGGTGTTAAGCTTTTAAGTTGCCCAAGTGCAAGATCCTAAGCGGCATTCAGACTACGTGGAGATGGCCTTAAGTCACAGAGGACCAAGAAGTTCTTGGGATGACTCTGCCACCACAAGACATCACAGGTCAGAGGGGCAATATTGCATTTGACAGATCCCTTCTAGTAGCTGTCCTGTATCTTCTCAGGCATGAAAAATTGGGCAAGGTCAGTGCACCCTGACAATGCTGGTGATAAGGCTGATTCACTAGGCTTGATGAGATCTCATTTACATTGTTTGTTCCACTGTCAGTCCCCTCATGTCACAGGTGCATCTGAGAACAGAGGCAGACTTCTTTTCCCTCCAGACTGCCTTTTCCTTAGAGCCTGACTTGATGAAATCAACAGCAATATTCCTCCATGGGACCCAGGGGAGGGCAGGATCTGGAGCTCAGCGCTGTTGCTACTCTTTGTGGCTAGCGGGATTTGGAGGATGTTGCTGCTGTGTAGCAGCGCAGAGACCTTCACGGAATACCAGATCCTACCTAATTCCCCAGGTACTAATTGCAGCAGGACTAACGCAATAGAACAAAACTCCATCTTGGGAGGGTTGCTGTACCATAAGCTGAGTCCACATTTTCCTGTGTAAGCCTGATAAAAAGTCTTTCACGAGGACTGACCATTTTGAATTGATTTGCAGGTACAATTCTTTACTGGGCTAACAGACTTTTAAGTAAGCTTGACAGTAGTTTGTAGGAATATAAAGAAAATGTTAATGAAAGAAAGCCTAAACAATTACCTATTGGAAATCATTGTTATTTTTATCTTGTAACATGATCCAAAAGGCTCCAGAGAGAATGAAGCAGAAAATGCGGAGTTCTGATAAACACTGTATCATTTCTGTAGTAATGTAAAGATTTGACCCTTTCCTTTGCAATCTGACAGTTCGGTTGTTTTGCTTTGTCTCCCAATAAAGATGCCTTTGTAATATAAAGTGGTATTGTTGATTTGAGAAGAATGGTTTTCTAATAAATGTGAAGGGATATGGAGTTTGTCCCTTGCATTGAGGAGAAAGGATTTGAGATAAAGCCATGAATGATCAATCTGGAATAACAAAAGCTTCTTCTGAAATACAGCACCCTGTGAAAGGATATGAAACCCGCTAATGTAGTGGAGTGTAAGAAATAGCCTTACAGCTTCTGAGGAGTGTGCTGCCTGACTTCTTCACAAGTTCAGGCTTTTGTCTGAGTCTGCAGCTAACTGAAAGCCCGTTTATGCATGCATTTTTTATTTAATTTTTTTTTTTTAAATCAGAATGAACTTGATATTCAGAGCATCACAGGCAATTCAGGTCAGGCACAATACAACTGAATGCCAGTTACTGGGAAGGGTTACCAGGACATGCTAAAAAGTGCTTAGTTTAGGGAATCTGTAGAAACTAGGGTAGTGTGATGTTGAGGAGCCTTTGTGAGTGTATGTGTGAGAGGAAATTTCTTTGCACTTCATTTCAAACTTTGCTCTGACTCAGCCCTGGTGCTGCTGCATGACTACGAGCTTTAAATGTCGTTTGGAGATCAGCACATCCGCCTGGCAAATTTGTACAAACATCCTCAGTTGTATGGTGTTGCTTCTGTTATGGTTGTTGTTCTAGGAAGTTGTGCTGTGGGAAGAGAAGGAGACAGTTGCTGCTCTAAAGAAGTCCTAACTGAAACAAGGTCAGACTGGGAAATTGAGGATGCTTTGAGTTTACTGCATTTTTAATGTGGTAAGAACTGGTGCTGGCTGATTTCTTGTGCACTTTGTAGAGGAGTAAGTAAAAGGAGACCTCTAAATGTTGGCTTAGTAACAAATGACAAATGTATTACTTTCATGGCTAAAGCTTCCTCTTAGATAACCTGCACCCCTCTAAAAGCTCTTTTACTTCAACTGCATCCTCAGATAGGTGGGAGCAGGGGTGGGAGCAGTCAGAGGCCAGGGTTACAGCAGGCAAAGCTGGGCAAGGAGAGCAGGGTGCTGTGTGGGGAAGGAAGCAGGCAGAGTGGGACAGGAATGGGCTGTGAGGGGAGAGGAGCTTCGCCCCCTCATAAAGCTCCCTTTGCCATACCTGCAGACATACATGTTCTCTGCTACTGCTGACTGACAGAGGGCCTTTCAGATGTTGTGTGCATTACACACAGAAAAATACAAAACTTAAGACTTCTGTGCTGTAACATGGTTTAGATTTCAAGAAATTCTGTTAGTTTTCAAGTCCTTTTTCTAGCACAGCAGTAAAAACATGACGAATGGCACTAAATACTGGGATAAAGCTCTTTACAGCCAAGACAAACCCCCAAACCATTACAGGCGCATTCTGCAAAATCAACAGGTTGTTATAAAAGTCAGGACATTTTTATGAGAAGTCCTTTTACAAGAAACCCAATGGCTGGCTTTGGGGAGCTTTGTTCAGTACTGGAAATCTCCTCTCTGACTAGAAACTTTATCTCTAGAAAGTATTCCAGGGTCACCGGCAGACCAGTGAGAGCAGAATCCAGCCATTTCAGCCAGGCTGCAAGTTCAAGCAGGTTGCAGTGATGAAACCCATCAGTGAGGCAAAGGTGCAGACCCTAAGCCTCTCTGTGTGGCCCAGAGCCAAGGCAAATAACAATGCGCCTTCCCATCTGTCCTCAAAGTACTGGTGACTCCCCAAGCCACTGAAATAATGAATGTAGCTGAAGCTATTTCCAACAAAGATGGGCTGCGCAGCTTTTTTGACCCTTGTCCTCAACCAGAGTTTGAGGGATTACTCCTGTAAACGAATGCAAGCACAGGTCTGTTTGTGAGATCAGGCTTTTCTTAACACTGTTTCAAAACAGTGCTGTTATAAAAATTCAGGAGTAAAATGATTTCTTAACAGGCTACAGTGGAGTGGTGCTTTGGAAACCATTCTTGTGAGCACTAAGCTGTTTCTTGAACAGAGTCCCTTGCTTCCTTCTTCTTCTATGTTAGTGTTATCTTCTATTTCCTATTCTGCTCCATTGACTTTAATTCATTCCCTAGGCTGTGGAAGGGGACACCATGGCTGAGGGTAGTTTATGCTGAGCCATTCACAACTCTGTTTAGCTTGTTCCTCCTTTCCATAACAACTTGCAATAAAAACTGTGTCAGGAAACAGCTCGGTGACCTGCAAGGGCTGGGACAAGCCTTACGCTGGAGATGGCAAATTCCATTTCAGGCCACTAAGCCGAAGATCCGATGCTAAGAAAACAGGAAGCTGGGAGGATGAATACTGTAACTTTTCATCTCATGCGTAAGAATTGCAGTCTGTTTTGATCTCGTGATAGAGGAAAGTCATTCTGCTTATCTCATCTAACATAGTGGCTAGTCTGATTACAAGCTTCCCTGCTTGGCACCTTTTTAAATTCAATTTGGCTGCCTGTGCCCTTGGCACACAGTGGGTTTCATTAAATTTCACAGCAGTTAGTTTTCATTCTCTCTGTGACACCTTTTTATCAACATTTGACTCTAGTGTAATTTCAAGCAATTGTGGTTTTTTTTTGCGAAGCGCTTGTACCGTAATAATTTGGCAGAGCAAGTGGGGGAAGACAATTCAGACACCATTGCAAATCTGTGTAGAAAACTAATATATGGGAAGCCAGGTCAGCTTGCAAGTGTTTTTCATGTGTGATGATAACAGAAAGAGGCTGCTTCCCTTCCTTCTCTGGTGGTGTCATTGAAGACTGTCAAAAGTGCAGTTAAAGAGCTTGCTGTAAGAGGCAAATTTTATTTCCTTCAGGCTAATCACAGCTTTATTGTAAAAGCAGAGCTAGTGGACTGCTGCTGGATTGACAACCCAAGGTTGTGAGACAAGCCTTCTGCAATCTGGGCTGCTTAGCAAGTCTATGTGAGTTTTCTTTTCAAAAACAGTTGAGGAAGCTGGTTTGTTGGGAAAGTGTGTGTGTGGGTATGAGTGCAGAAATGCAGAGAACAAACATGGTTGTTTTAGTGTCTGGTACTCAGTCCCTGGTAGGTGGGGTGGGGGAATGCGAGCACCCCAGCATGGACCCGGCATCTCTTGTTCACATCACTGCTACCTCCTCCCCAGTGCAGAGCTGCATTTTCTCAAGTTTGTGTCTAAGGCAGGTGCTGAGATTTGTGCAAGTATAAATGGTTTTGTGCAAGTGCAAGTGGTTTTGAGGTGCACTCCAAAAGGCCTTTATTTGCAAAGTGACAGCCCTTCTGAAATGCTGGCCCTTTTTCAGTCTGCCAAACTGAACATCCAAAAATAACATGTTATGGCTTCTCAGTAAAATTTTAAAAAATACCTAATTAAAAATTAATTCAAAGTGAAGCTTAGGAGTTCTTGAAAGTGAGCTCTGTATTCAGAGGTGACTCAGAGACTGACAGACATGTGCCTCACTGCAAGCCAAGGGCAGCCAAACTTGGGAGACCATAAATCATTTTCAGAATGAGACTTCTGATTGATGAAACTTTTCCTTGTGCCCTTTAGAAGGTATTAGTTCCAGTCCTTTCAGTTTAACTAGTTTCCTCTACCCTAAGGTCTCCATAGTCCCTTCGTAGACAAAATATTTCCAAATGCACACAGTCTTGAGCCTCCTTAACAGCTTGGGTTTTCCCTGAACACCTCAGGAAAGGTAGAGGTTAAGGGCAGCTCCCCACCTCTTCTGCAGAAGAGACTTTTGTGCTCTGTATCTCCTGGTGGGATTTTCCTCCAGGAGCCCCTCTTCCTTGGAGGTTTCCCATGGCATGGGACTGGTCAGCCCTATGCATAGATATATGTAACACCTTTTTGGTGGATAGGCTGACTGTAGTTTGCATCTCAGGCAGTGTCTTGAGTTTACAGGGAAGGAGGAGGCATCGCTGTGCCAAGAAAGCAAAGGTGTCTTTCTAGTTGTGTCTCCAAACATCCCCTACCTCTCCGGAGGGCAGTGGCTGCCGTGAGTGCTGTGTGCTCCAGGTGCCACTTCTGAACAGCAAGCTGGGTATGCAGCCTGTGCAAATTGGCACAATACCACTGAAATCAGCCCTGGCTTGGATCTGGCTGGAAAAGGTGGCCTCACCCTTTCTTCTGGGGATGGAAAACATCTTTCCAGAGTACAGTTTCAGTACATGGTCTTCTGGCTATGGACTGAAATCTTACTTATTTTTTCTGGGTTGGCTGAGTACATTGGTTTCTGGGTGAAGGCATAACTAATAGTTTTTATGAGCTTTTATTCCTAGTAAGCTGAATGTAAGAATACAGATTATTCTTTGTTTTAGTATGAGGGCATGAATTTCAGGATTTTTACTCGGTGTTTCCAGCACAAAATGTGCTAGTGTAAGTAGCAGACCTAATATAGCAGACTGTTCAGCAATAAAATTGCTCTGGGAGATGTTTCTTCCTCTTTCAGATAATTAATGAGAAGTTTATATCCTGAAGTCTGGAGATTTCTATAAATTTTATACTTAGCATAATGGTAGAGTTTTAAACCACAGAAATCATATTATGATTATAATCTGATTATGCAGATATCTGACACACAGGTTTACTTTAGACTCCTATATTTACAGAAATGTTTTACAAATGTGGCCAGTGGCAGCTCTGAAAGAGTAAATAATCAAAAGATTATTTGAGAATGCGAGTAAATGTAAATCCTAGAAGAGTTATATCTTCATATTTTATATCTTAGAAGACTTTAATACAAGACTACATCCTTTTGTTTCAGGATGATCTATTTCATTGTCAGTGATGATGAACACCTAACTTGGTTGGCCTTCAGCTAGTAAGAAACAAGACTGCTAATGCCATGTGGATTCTGACAGGCGTCTCTGAGTATTTACGGGCCTTGATATATATATGCAATCTATGGATATTTCAAAACTGATTAACATTTCTGTACCTGAGTTAAAGTTTATACTTGGCGTTTCAATAGTGTCAAGGCAAAATTAATAGAGCTCAAAAGATATGCAGTCTTACTGACATGCTAGTGACAGTGAAAATATAAACCACTGAGAAATAGCCTGCTGAAAGACAGAATCTAACCTGGATTTTGGAAGAGGATCTGCAAAACTGGCTTACTGCCACACACAGACTCTGAGGTGGTGTGCAATGATGTAGCTGGCATTTACTGAATAAGGCACCAGCTTAAATGACTCAGGGCTCTGCTGAGTTCTATGTCCTGTAATAAGTCACTTGGAAATCTTCTTACTTGTGAAACATTAACATATTAAACATGCAAACTAATCTCTTGAAACAGTTCAGATAAGCAGCATTTTTAAATGTACCCAGTCAAGATGTTTTTCAGACCATGAAGTTTGGCAAGCAGATGCTTTCATTTCAATGGCCCTCATGAGAATAGTAAAAATTTATACTTGGTTGTGCGTTTAGGCTGTATGGCTGTCTGTCTTCGTGTTAAAATAAGAAAGCGGAGTGAATTGGTCATGGAGAGTTTTGGGTTTGTTTTTTTGTATTTTTTTTTTTTTGTTTATTTATCCTTGTTTTAAATAGGTCAGTGATAGTCTAGTTTCAAAAGCATCAGACCAAATACTTTGCCTTTTAAGAGATCATGCTTTTTATTTGTTCTATAAAATAAAATCCTAAAAGAGAGATAAGCAGTATTTTTCTTTTACTAACACCTAGTATCTGTAGAAAGAAATGATGGACTGTGTGTCTGTAGATGGGTCTCCATGTTTCTCAACAGAAGGGCAGTGTAGCCCTTCTGGGTGTGGTGGAGCTGGCCAGCATTTTTGGGTGGAGAGGGAGCATAAGCTAATTGTTAAATCAATTTTGAAACTGCAAATCTTTTGCCATATTTTCGATCTGGAAGAAAACATCCAGTGAATAGGGCAAAAGTAAATAAAGAGGATCTGCATAGAGTCAGCTGCCATTCCAAACTAAAGCCAAGGAAGCTAGCAAAGACCTGGGAGGGGAAGAAGTTTGGGGTGTAAGAGAGGTTGGACTGTATTAGTATCTTTCCCTTAACTTTTTGTATTTTTCTGCTTACTTGTTGTGAAAGTTGTCTTAATTTAGACTTTGGAAAGAGTGTAACAGCCCCCACTATACTTCCATTTACCTCTGAATTTGGTACATGGTGACCTATGTACTGATCCATTGACACAGTGACCTGGATTTGATCTTATGTCTGGAAACCTTTCATATCTCTCTCATGAAATCTCTTTGATTCCTTTTCACATTTTTCCCCTTTTCTCCCAAGACACTTTTTGATATACTTTATGCCATATCCAGCAGGCATTCCTTAGTCATCGTGGTAGTGATTGTTCCCGCTTGTATCTAGGCTGCTCAGATTCTCTAAAATATCAGAGATTTTTCTTAACCTCTAAAGACAGAAGGACAATGGAGAATCTTCTGTCTTGCAAACAGATGGTGAGAAGTGCTGCTTCTAGATCTGGAATACAAGCTCACTTTGAAAACAGAGTGGGACTGCTAACCAAAAGGGAGAGGTGACATGGTTTTCAGTGATCTTGAACAGTACATAAACAAGAATGGACAGCAAATGTTGACACATGCCTGTGGTCTCAACAGATTTAAATGTGAATTACAAGTTACAATCAGATTTTTCGTTGCAGCCTGTCTCCAATTGCTCACAAGTAAAACCGAGAAGGCAGGTGCATCTAACAAGGCTAATCAGTGTTTGAGATGGGTAATGAGGGCAAAACAGGATGGCAAAAAAGGAAGGCTTGAGGGAGCTTAAAACTCCATAATTGTTTGGGTTTTTTCCTTCACTATCTGAATACACAATTTGATGTCATCTCTGGCAAAGCTGATTGACAGAATTTAATATTCTAATTTATAGAAGTACCTTTTCGTCGAATCTTTATCTTTGCAGTGTCTCTTAGCACACATGCGAGGAATATTATTTGCATTTTACAGATAGCAGGCTAGAAACTTATTGAAGGTTGCATATAAAACTTGTATTTAAAGAAGTGTTGAGCGGAGGCCTTCCAAATCTTAGGTTCACGAGCAGCCACTGAACTAGCTATCGTATGAAAACCCTACTAAAATATACAAGTATAATAAGGTGCCTCTTCCTTGCACTAAGTTATGACTACAGGATTATTTGCCTGGCATTTTTGAGGCAGATGATAGAAATTTGTACTGTGTGCAGCCTGAGCTGATAGGTGACTGCAAACAGTGTTGGTCACAAGCTAACACACACTGTTTCTCAAGGCAGTTTACCCTGTTGAGCTCCTTGCTGCCATAATTAAATAGCTTTTTTTAGTCTAGTTGTGCAGAAGGCATATCCTCTCTGAAAGACACAGCTAATTTTCTTTTCTTTGTGAAGCTCTTCTTGTAATAATAAATGGTATCCCATGGTTCAAAAGAGGTCATAGCTTCTTTTATGTACAAAGATTATATATGTTTGTTTAGATGACTGGTTTTCAACCTTCCTGACTGGTTGACTCCCTAGACTGCTGAAAGGCATGGCTAAGCTTGCTGTCCTTAGTTACCTTTCGTGGACCCCTCACAAAGGTCCATGACACCTCCTACAGTCTTGGGTCACAGGCTGAAACCCACTGAAAGACCATTGTAAAAAATGTAAAATTTTCCATTGATAGATTTGTAGGTTAGAGCTGCTTTGTTGTGTTTGATGAGTTTTGTTAAGGACATTCTGTTCTCCCTGCGTACAAAGAGCAATAATCCTGTGTGCTTCTGGCCAGAAAAACAAGCAAGCAAGCAAACAAACAAACAAGCAAGGAATAGATCTGCCACACAGATCAGAAAGGGGATTTTAGATCAAAGATCTCATGGAGCCATTATGTGGTCATCTTTTGTATATGTAAAATACGTAATTCCTGCATTTTTAATCTGTTGTGCAAATATGTGTTTAGAAGATTAATGAAATGTGGATTATACGTATTCTTTCAAAAGAGTTATTAGGGTGTTTCACCACACTTTTTAACTGGATCTTTCGTAAGAGCAATTAATAGCTCTGCAGATTACATGACACTGAACAAACAGTACTTTTCAGCAGGCTACACAGCATCATATTCACAAGGAAGGAAACATGTAAGACCAGTGGTGGACTAAACAGGCTTTTTAGGTTGGCACTGCACCTACTTCAAACCCTACTTGTTCTTAACTACTCTTGAGATACACCTGGGTTCGGGAAACACAAGTACAAAACATTGTACAAAAGCTCCCCCCACACACTGTCTTCCTGCATTTTAACCTTCAGGCTGTAGGAATCTGAGTTTTTCTTTCTGTCATATCTCCTTGTTTCAGAAGGGGTGCTGAGCTGGGTACCTCAGCCGGGTACCTCAGCCGAAGGTGAACAAACTCATTGAAATATGTCCCCATATCTACCTGCCTGCGCGAAGAGAAACAAACTTTCTTCCTCACAGCATTTTGGGGTGCAGCAGGAGAGAGCAGGTGCCCACAGCCAGGCTGACAGCCCCTGCACCACCCAAGGGTTTCTTGTGTGAGGAACATGGCAGCACGATCGATTGCCGTGGCTTCGTGTTTGCACCTAGGGCACCTGGTGGGGACCAGCAGTGCTTGGATGTCGATGGAAGTTTTACCGTTTGGAGGAGTGGGACTGTGATACACTGTGCGATACATGGTGACTTGGGGTCTGCGTCTGATTCCTGAAGAACCACCAAGGCGTTGATACACCTCATTGCAAAAATTGCAGGAAATCCTGTATAGCTGAGCCTGTCAGGCAAGATCTAGCACAGCTAAAGTAACCCTCTGGCATGTCCCAGCGATGGGGTCTTTATGGAGTTGTGCCCATGAAGAACTGGGGCAGCTCCTTTATGTGCTGTGAAATAAGAAAAAATGCCAAACAACAGAGTTTTGTAATAATGTGATTTCAAGATTAATTGGCACATGCAGTTAGCAGAGGACACAGAGAGAGAGAGAGAGAATATACATTTGCATGTGGGAAGAGTGAGTCAGAATGACTTTGTACCTGTTGCCTATTATGTGTGTGTCATGTATATTTGATATTTTTAGTTTGAGTCTTCACTTTATTGTTTTCTTGATTATTTTAATTTTCTGAACTACCTCAGTGTGAAAACATATCACAGAAGATGCTGATGCTTTTTATTTATGTAAGATGCTTAAATTATACTTCTGAAGTTACTTACCCAGCATTTTATTTATCTTGCAATCATAATTATTCAGTGCCTCCTCCATCTGCTTTTATTTAATTATGACTGTATAGACAGCAGCCACAAAGATAAATCTCTTCAGGTTGATCGGTTGCACAGAGTGCCTTCCATGCACTGTAACGAGTTTGCTTGACAACTGGCAATTAGATGGAATAGACTTTTTTGTCATTATTCATGAGGGTTGGCGTGATATCAGGCATCCAGTGATGTGGCTTGGTTCTCACATGCGTGGCAGACTCTCCGAGGCACTGTGAAAAGGACAGGTGAAATAAATTATAGAGTTGCCAGCTGCTTTAAACAATCCTGTTCAGCTTCATAACCCAGTCTTGTCATATTTCTAGGATTTGATGCCTTTTTGTCTGAATGTCTTCTTCAGCCTTTTCAAATGTTGCCAGAGAGAACCTCCTACTGAAGTTATTGCTGCTTAAAATTCTAGAGCGCTTTCAACTTCCTCTCTAAGGCAGGGTTTTCTACAGACTAAAGGTATTCCTTATCACACTACTGTATTTAATGCATCCTTTTTGATGCCCTAAACAGCGGTGGAGTGACTGGAGCCTGTGTATGCCTGACAGCTAAAATTATACTCTTACACACCTGTTTACTGCTGGGACAATGCCATTGATTCCTATGGGATTTCTCCATGTTTACTCCTCGTGTAGCTGAAATCCAGATATGCACCTGCCTGCTTGCTGAGGTGCACAGGCACAACCCCAGTTCCCTTTGCAAGGAAAGGAATTTGACCCATGTGGGGTTTTTTTCCTCAGACTTGTGTGTATCCTAACTCTTCATGGACATGACTTGGGTTTACAGTTACTACGCTCACTGGAAATAAAATCTTAAAGTAAGAGTTTATTGAGAGTTTTATCATGGAAAATATCCATACTGCATGTCCACAAAGGTAACAGTTTGCCCTCCCTTTTAGTATTATACCTTTTTTCTCTGAGCAATGTACTTTAAATCAGTGTTACGACTTTAAGCCACTATTTCCAAAAGTGTGTTTAGTCTGTCATTTAAAGAAGCAAACATTTTCATTAATTTAACAGTAGGCTACAACCTGTTCATTTTGATCAAAACATTGGAAAAACTCCTTGAACTTACCTTAAACCAGTGATGAACCAGCCTTATTTCTCTGTGGTTTCTAATATGACTTGAATCTGCTGTGCCTTAATCCTCATTATAACACTCAGTTACCCACTGGGAAATAAAAAAGGCAGCTCTCAGAGGGAAAGACAGCAAAAAATTGCTTTCAAAACTTGCTTTTTTATATAATTGATAAGAAATTACAGAATTTCTTTTGAACGTTAAAACTTTCTTGGTCACATTCTTCTGCTGCATTTATTAACAAACCAATGCTGCCTCACTCATCCCAGCAATATCAGTATTTCAGTCCAGCTTCACAGGCAGCCATACACACTGCCCACTGCCGAAGGAGCTTGTGCAAGCTGCTTGGTGAAGGGGTGCACTCCTTTGGCAGGTTTTTTGCTGCTCTTGTGGTTTGGTTTTGTGGGAGCTCTATGCTGGCTCTTACATTTTCCTGGGCCCACGTGGCTTGGTTTGGCTCCTCTGTGACGTGTAGTTACCCTGTTGCTAAAAGTTTACTGATGAGCCCACCTCTTTGACTGAGGAGATGAGGTGAGGAGACCACTGGGTTAGCAAAGGAACAGTGGATGGGTGCTGCGGCATGGCTGGCTGGCACAGTGGCTGGCTGCAGCAGGGTCATGTGTGAGTGGAGGACCCACCCGCAGGACATGGATTTTGGTCTCCTCACAGCCGAACCATCAGCACTTTCCCCTTGTGGTCCTTGTGCAGGCAGAGGGTGGACTGGCCATGCTGTAACACGAACCAGTTTCAAGCCCCACTAATATATGTTGAAATGACAAATTCATAGCTGTGAGGAATGCATGCAGAAGCATGGCCCTGTGCTTCTTGTGTTTTCAGAGAAGCAGACTGATAGGAAGGGAGAGGAAGGGAACTGTTGGAAAGTAAATGAAGCCTCGCTACCCCAATGACTGATTACAGGACGGCTGTGTTGGCCAGCCGGCAATTTGGGTGGGCAGGGAACATACACCCAGGTGTCCGATGCCGGTCGCTTCTGTCCAAATTTTGAGAGAAGAGAAAAGAACTTGTTTTCACTCTGCATAGTTTTATATTCCAGGCTTGCTCAGGGTCTTAATTACACATCTTCCCAAGTGAAAAGCATAATTTTGTTCATGGGGAGTAATAACCCCAGGAGGAGTAGTCTGAACAATGAGATGAAACTGAGGAAGTGTACAAGTAGTGAAAGGGTTCCTGAAATGACATTTGATAGTCATTTCTGTGTGAGGCAAAGCAATGTTCTGTTAGTGATCTCTGTCCTGTTGAAGCACTTATGAAGTACTTCTGCTATCAAATTTGTTTCACATTTCCACACTACAGACATTTTTTTTACCCAGACACCTACCTCTCCTCTTCTTGAGCCAGTGAACCACCTCACAGCACTGTAACATCATCCTACTAAAGACAAAAAATTCAGAACTTGTGGATAAATTTTTGGCCATTGAACATTATTTAGCAACTGGTGGTAAGAATGAGCCCCAAGACTTATAATGGAGATATGTTCTGTTACCAAAGTGTCTGCAGTATTCCTGGTATGTTGCAGACTCATAGATATCTGAGGAGCTCAGCTTTTTCTTTACTGCCCAAGACTGACTCTGAGGTACTTCCTTTCATACTCTCCTGTCTCTTCAGGTTTCTGTTTCTGCACTGTTTGCACTTGGGGCAGGCAAGAGACCAGTTTGTACTTGAGTCCGGTTCTACCAACCTTGTGGGAGACATTTAGTCTGGAAATGGTGGCATCACATCTCACCAAACCCTTGCCTCCCACCATCCCTGGAACATTTTCTGATACCTACAATGCTACTCACTGTTGCCTTTCTTGTTTTTTGCCTTTCTTCTACTTCCTCTGTCCCTCATCCACTGGCTGCTCTACTTCTGCTGTTTCTCCTCAGTCTCTCCCAACGTGGTTAAAGGCAGCTTCTCTTTGACATCATTTCTATCCCTTTCCTTGCACTGATCAGAAATGTCACCTGCCTTTTTGTACCTATGTGCTCCAGACTATGTGCAATAAATAGCAAGCATAAGAATTTAATCTAGGAAGGAGTTGTTATGTGAGATTGCCTGTGTTGCTGGCAAGGGGATGAAACCATAGGTACCACCCTGTCGTGAGGGAGCATGGCACTACGTAGCAAGGTCCCTGCTCCAGGAAGTCTACAGGAGGGTCTCATCTCACGTGGTAACTTGCTGCTGAGCCCCTCTGCTGCCTTGGTAAGACTTGATGCTGGATGTAGCTTTGTCGTGTGAAGGCAGTAGAGATGCCTGCACCAGGCCTGAGGACTTCTGTCAGTTTTGATGTTTGTCTGTGTTCTGTGAGTGTGGTTAATAACTGTGTTTGGCTGAGGCAGGGCATGAAAGAGCCCCTGGAGATCAGGCTTGAGAACCATACTAGTATTCTCACAACAGCGACAGTCTCGAAGACTTGTACCTTATGTCCCAATCAGCTTAAAACAGTATAACCAGATGCTGAGGTGGCAAGGAGGTGTCCTTCTTTCCCAGCCCCACCTCCTGATCCTGCTGCCCACCAGCTTTCCACCACCCTGCCACATCAGGAACTGCTCTGCCTGAAAATTGACTTGGGGGGAAAATAAAAAAAAGTTATTTTTAGCTGGATCAGTTCCTCTATCTGATTCCCAGCATGGCTGCACAAATGTTTGTGCTGGCAGAATTGAAAGGATGCTGTGGGAGCGGGAGTGGGCAGTCAGAGATAGGAGGAGGAGGAAGCCAGGAACTGTATGCATCGCCAAAAAATGGTCCATGCACTCATAACCTTAAGGCCTGACCCTGCCACTGAACTGAATGGGAATATCTGTGGAGTCCTGGAAGGACTGATATTTAAGAGTAACAGTAGATATAAGTGCAGGCGATGATGAATGGGGAAGGTGAACACTTTCAATGTAAGTGGGGCAGCTAGAACAGTCTGAGAAGTGGCTGGAGTTACAGAGCAAGAAGTTTGAACAGAACCTTGCTGAACCTGTGAGGGCTTTTTTTCAATGAGCGTAACAGTATCATCACAAAAACAGCAGGTTGTCTCTCAAAGACAGATTTTTCTGAGTACACACTGCAAGTGAGAAGTACATGTGATGAACAAGGTTGGGTGCTTAATTGTTTAGAAAGGAAATAACTTCTATTATAGTGCATTTTCGCAATGGCAGCCTCTAGGTTCCCTACCTTATAGCATCTATGACCAAATCCTTAGTCACAGCCCGAGGCTGCAGAATATTGTTGTTATTCAGTGGATAATGCAGAGATTTCAGTAATCCTTGAGGGGTGGGGAAAAAAAAAAAAAAAAGAAGAAAGAAAGAAGCCTCCTGCCGCTGAGATTTCCAAAGCCAGAGTTTATGCACTGTATATTTAATGAGCACAAGTGAAGCGATTGTATTGTTTCTTTCCAGGATGGTATGAAGCTTGCGCTCAGGAGTGCTTGTCAGTGGGATTCCTGTACTTAACATTTAAACAGTACTTTCTAGAGGGAAGAAAATAGATCTGAAATTCAAAGTAATGGATATTTCTAATGCAGTTTTTCAGGTTTAATTTTGCATGTAATCATGACACAGTCTGTCTTCCTCAGCAAGACCTAATGTCGTAATACATCACAGCACTTTCCTCTGAGAGCTGATTGTTACTTAATGCCTGCAACCAGGTTGTGAAAATTTGAGGCTTTTTCTCTGCAAAGTGTACACTCATAAAAAAGGCCTTTTTCAGAGTCGTGTCTGCTGAAGTGTTTTTGTTATTATGCTTGGTTGCTTTATTATGCTGTTAGCATCCTCCTTACACACTACACTAAACTGATCCATCATGTCATGTTAGTAGCTTCACTACCTAATCTGCCTTGCATTCATTGTCTTGCATTTTAAACTTAAGACATGGTCCTCCAAATGTTACTAGCTTCACTTTGTGGCTGTAAATCCCACAAAGAAAAAGTTTACTGAGGATTGCAATATTGAACATTTTTTATTTATGAAAGGGAGAATGGCAGAGGTGTCTGTGTTCGCAGGGACTTTGATCCTCTGGAAGCTTTCTGTTTCCAAATAATGGAGCAGAATGTGTCTGAGGCTTCAGAAATCTTACCAAGCTACAAAGAATTTCATTGGTATCCCAGAGTGAACTGAATCCAGGCAGTGTATGTTACTAAGCACCACCAATTAGGACCACTGCTCTCTGAGTGCCTGAAAATGTGAGACCCCCTTCCAGACCTGGTGGATTTCAGATCTCTCCCTTAAAGCATGTTGCGATGTTATTTCTTTACACATCTGTCCCTTTGGTCTGTTGTATATTTGCTTCCTTAAAGTCCAGGCTGATGTCTGACAGTGCCAGGTCACTGTGTAATTTTCGGAAGAACATAAATATCAAAACCACAATGCCAAAATTATAGCTGAAGTTCAGCGTGCTCTATTTTAGCCTTCTCCTCCCATCTCTAATTTGCAATGGGCCGCTGAAGTTAGCTTCTACCGCATGGCTGCTCATTGTGAAACTGGTGCCCACGATCACTTGCTTTTTCTATGGAACCAGTGGGGCACGAGGGGAAACTCGTGATCTCGGTGACAGTGATAACAATGCAGAGTCAGATCCTGACATGCAGGGAAGCTGGGGTTGAAACTTGGCAGCCAAACAAAAAGCGCCCAGTTTTAAACCTCTATGCTAAATTATCCCAACACTTAGAATTAAATGTGGAGTTGTTTTTGACACGTGCACGGTCTCTCACATTGGAGTGGGTCATTTCTTAGTTTATAATAGTTATCTGATATTTATTCAACAAGGGTTACACAAGCAGTTTTAAATGCTTCATGATAATGTCTTAAAGTGTGCCATAAACATAGCAGAGCGGCTTCTCTACAAGCAATGACATTCTGAAAATACGAGATCTCACTGCTCTGAAAGCCTTTTCCAGACCCTCAGTCCTTTGATGGTTAGCAGCCTTCTTCTAATCTGCAGGATGAATTTGTGTATTGTTAGTGTGTACTCATTTGCTCTTGGGCCAGTGTTGATCCTTAGCTTAAAGGGGGGATTTTCCTCTCTGCTGTTAGTTGCTCTGTTGTATTTATATAGACAGCAATCTCAGCTCAGCGTTAACTTTCATTTTTATTTTTTTTTTAAATCTTCAATTGTTTTATCTCCTTTTATAAAATAGAGTTTGCAGTCAACTGTCTCACCTTGTCAGTCTCTGTCACAAACTTGCAAAAATTTGTTGCTCCTGTGCTTAATTTTGGCAGCCCTGGGTTCCCTTCAGGTGTAGTTTCAGCCAGCTGTCGAGGTTTTCTATGATCAGTGAAGGGAGACAGGCACCTCCAGTAGGAGCCTGATCCCACCTGTGTTACATCCCACCTATATTAAGAGAGAATAAATAGCCTGCTGGAGGTGCTTCTGGTTAGTATGGAGAGAGCCTGGACAGTTAGCTCATAAGATGCTTCACTATTAGGTGGATAAAGTTTGTTGAGATGACTCCTGCCCCCTCTGAACAACCTTATTTGGTAGCAATCAGTCTTTTGTAAGACTAGGAGATGATCTATGAGTACAGCCATGCCACATATTGATGTGGTTCTCCTCCTTCAAGCTGGCTTTGTAGGACACCTCGCAATCTTTTTTAGTCTGTTCAATGACACTACGGCATAATCCTTTATCATCTGTTATGCTCCGCTGCACTGAGTACATCCCATAGGACAACTCTGGAAGGAAGTGGTTGCCTGCTGTCTATGTAGAAGGCCTGTTTCCTTGATTGATTATCCGCCTGCATTTCACACGTCAGATCATCCCTACATAAGAGAACTCTGCCCGATGAATGCTAACATTGGCACTGCTGGTTGTGCCTTGCTTAACATCAGGGCTTACATTTTTAATTTTCTTACTTTGGTTTCAAGATCTTCACTGGATGAACTCATATCTGTATATTTAAATCACAGGAAACTCTGTGCATTTGCTCGCATGGTGACAGCATCCTTTGTTCACTAATTAAGCTTGGCGATTGAAACCTGTGTCTGCACAGCAGACGACTCAGGACACTGTGCAGCATGTAAGCCTCGTATCCTGGATGAAGTAAACCTTTTTTGGGACTCACTCCATAGGCATGAAATTGTGCCATGGATAAAAGGATGTGCTTGAAAAAAAGACTCAAGTATGATGCCTTGCCAATGTAGTTTGTTAATGCCTTGAACAACTGTAGTTGAGTTTCAATTATTTATGATAATGTCTTCTAGCCTGCCAATAAACATACTGTAATAGGTTTTTTAAAAGTAATGAATTCCTAGAAATATGAGATCTTGCTACTAACATAAAATAAAGCTCTGCTAAGAAGTGGGATAAGTCCCCTCGGGGGTAAAGGGGTTGGTGAGTTCTTTAAATGTGTGGATTAGCAAAGTGAGAATTAATGAGCTGTTATTATTTATAGAAGCAACATCTGATCAGTGTTTCCTTATAATTTATACTTCCCCAAACCTGGATTTACTTTGCTTTTCCTCAGATAGAGGCTTTAGAATCAGTAATATTTCTTCTACAGAACCAAGATTCATCAGTATTTTAAATAGAGTCTCCATCTTGTACTAGAATAATTATTCCTGATTTATGTTCTGTCTGTTTTGCATACAATGGGCCACATTCCTACTTAAAATTCACATAGCCCCATTCATGTGAAAGAGGCTTGTAACAGTTCAGAAGCAGCTGTGGAGATGCCTGAGACCATGACTCAGACCAGAGATTTCCTTTCTGATCCTGACCAAGTCACTCAGAGTGGGATTTATCCACCTGCAGACAAGATACCTGCCTTAAGCTGCTCACCTGGTCTCTTTCTACAGCCAAAGGAGAGCGCAGTTCATGGATCAAAGGTTATTAATTCTACCCTAAAATGGTTGTCCTAGATGATGGAGGCTTGATCATTTGTCTGTGCTCCAGTATTTGGTGCTCCTGCATGAACATCAGGGACTTGCCTGAAAGCCACCCTGCTTTGGTGGTGGTTCCTCACTGGCAATTACTTCTCAAGTCTCAGAGCCATTTTAAAATGCATTATTTATGTAAGTCCATGATATTTGTGTTGTGGTGACTCCTACCACAGCTGCAGTTGCATCTTATCTGTATTGCTGTATCTGTATCACTACTCTTATATACAGAAACAATAAGCAGTAAATGTCAGGGAGCTTGGCACCAGGAAGAAGTGGAAGGTGGTACGCTGTGACATAAGATTTCATTTGTGATGTCTGTCTGTCTGTAGCATCAGTGCTATCCCAACACCTCTGGCTGTGTTTCATACTGTCTGAGCAAGCGGTGTATCTGAATCACTAGGATCCACCACTTAAAGAGTCCCCCTTTAATGCTGATTTGTAAGCTTTAGCCTCTGTGATTATTTCTGGTCCATAATCTCATTACCTAAACACTCCTATATTGAACAGTCTGAGTCACTTATCATACTGTAAACTAATTTATTCCAGTCTCTTCTGAACGTGCTTGCTTTTGTCTTCCGATGGACAGAAATACCTTTGAGTCTTCTGCCTCACACCACTGGCATCCCTTCTAGTTCTGTCCCTTCCCCACTCCTGATACTCTCACAGATAGCTGTGTTTCCTTAGGTGAAAACACCCCTGATTTCTCTGCTGTCTTTTCTGGCTTGTTCCAAGTCTTGGTTTTGCTCTTCTTTTTATTTTCTCTTTAGTCTTGAGTGTATTTTCTCACTGTCTCCTCAAAATGATCTTTAGTGGTTTCCTTGATGGTTTCATTCCCTGTACATGTGCCATATTACAATACCCCAACTCAGGTATGTAGATGTCTTTTCTTGTTATTGCCATTATTATGCCTGCCACATTCATTACCAACTGCAAGCCACCAGCTTTACATATTAAATATTTTCCCCCTGAATGCCCTCTATTTCTCCTCTCTCAAGTTTATTTTCCTCTCAGGGAATGGGACAGAGTATGTGCATAACTACCATTAATGGTAATGGGAACCATGTGTGTAAATCTCCCTTGCATTGAAAGGAGAATGGGCCTCCATGCCTCTTGTCAGCTAAGATGACATCCTGGTGGACTTGCTTGGTGCTTCTCCTTTGGGATTTCCCTCTACCCTCAGCCCCTGGCACAACATATGCAACTTGCAGCGAAAATGTGGCACAAGTCACGGTACATTAAACAGATACCAAAATCCATCCTGAAGAATGGGTAAGCTGCAGTGGGGAAGCGCAGAATACAGACAGTCACTAAGGAGGATGAATGCGAGCTGTGCCTTGAATAATTAGATGAAACATAAATAAAACAGTGACATGATTTGTTTCCCCACTTACCTCATGAATAGGAGATGCCAGCCCTGACACTTCCTTACCAGAGGGGAAGCATCGAGCTCAGTGTTGTTACTCGTGATTCACACTGATGAAAGTGAAGAAAAATTTGCTTTATTTTGAGAGAGATATTGAGGGAGTTGTTGGTGAATAATGGAGCTATTGGACTGGCTGTTTAAAGTCTCCTGTTTTAGCCTTGTGTGTGTCAGGGCAGAACTCACGCTTCCCCTGTATGATAAATTAGTATTTATCCTGGAGCAGATATCTGTATTATGGTATCAGTGTGTCTTATGAGTGAGATGGGAGACTGGACCATGACAGAAAGGAAGCCACACAGGAATTAAACCATTTGGCATGGTAAAGGAGGCTATTTTGTGAGTGATAACAGATTTTGATATAAGAAATAGCAGTGCCACATGATGACTTCAGTAGGGTGCTTTAGCATATTGAACAAAGCTACTTAACTGAAACAAAAAAACCTGTCCACATGAAAGGATATCTTGAAGGGGTTTTCTATGTGTTTATTCTTCAGAGGTCATAAACAAACCACATACTGAATATTGCTTTTTGCACGTAATGGAAGGGTCTGAGTTGCCCTACTGGTTTCAGTAGAAAGGGATCGATTCATGAAGGCTAGCTTTTCATGCAGGCACCACAGTTATTATTCTTTATTAATTTGTACAGCATCCAAACAGGCACTTTGCAGACAGACGCAGTAAGGTGTTTTCCCTGAGGAGCATAAGAGTATAATTGATCCTAGCACTGATTTTAACAGGACATTTCAGGCACTTAAAATTAAATACATGTTGTTTGTAGAATCAGATCTGGAGGAGAGGTAGGGACCACTCCTGCAAAGCTGTGGCATCTCCCCTGCAAAGCCCAAACTCTTTCCTTCCTTCCCCTATCAGCATCTCAAATACACTATGGTCTGTCGACCCTTTGCTATCGGGCTTTGACCTGTAGGAATGAAGAAGTCCTAGAGATGTACAGCTAGGAACTGTCCTGCTAGGAAATACACAGGAGTTAGAAGCTCATGGTGGAGCTGTTCCCTACTGGTGCTTGTCTTGACTGAGATACAGCAGTTGCATAGCTCAGGTACTCATAGGTGAGCTCCATCCTCAGCAAAGGATAGGAGGAAGCCACCTCATGCTACATCTGGATGGCAGAACATCACAATTTCTTAAATATTTTTAATGTTTTCCAGTGAGACAAAGTGGACTATTATTGTCATGTATGGGCTATTTTTAATAGTGACATGTTTTTGGTTTTTATTTATTCAGGACAAATTCAGTCCTGGAATAAGCTTCAAGGCAAACTGTAGGATCAAATATGAAGTAAGGCTCTGAAGATACACACTTGATCTCATTTGGCAATGGGATGGGTGCTGGTATGTGAGAGGAGGACATGACTCAGCTTTTGGACCCTTTTTTGGCTTTGTTAAAATTCTCTTGGTGTCTGTGTTTCTAGTTGTATGTATGTGAAAGGATTTACATCCTTTTAAGTGGATGAAGACTTGAGCCTTGAAAGTACCTTTTACAAGTCAAGGGTTGTTCACGGCTGATGCACCATTTATGTTTTACTTTACATTCAAGATTTACTTGAGTGAAGCAATTCTGAATACAGAATTAGAGAAATGAAGACTTTGCTCAACCTGAAACTAGTTTAACTGATTTCGTTTTGGTTTTTGAGTCTTTAAATTCTTCTAATTGAAAAAGTATCATTACAATCTGCATTAAAATTGCAAGTAATAATCATAATAATGATATCCAGATTTTATGTAGCATTTGTATTTCTTATTAGTGGTAGTTTCCAGCTATGATGATAATGTGTGAAATAATTTCCGTGGGCTCATATTCCTGCTATGAAAATATGAGTTCAATCCATAGTCTTTAGTGAACACTTTGTTATAAAGAATCTTTATAAAAAAATGGTCACTTGGGAAGCAATTACTAATAATTACAGAATCTTTCATCACTGCTTTTGATCTTTCGCATGCATGGATCTAAACCCCTAATATTCACGTTGCTGACAGTACAGCACAGTTCAACAATAGCTTTGATGCCAGTAAGAACAAAAGGGCTTTTTAAAAATATTCAATTCAGCAATTACTGTCACAGCTCTGCTCCTTGAATGCAACTGTGTGTGTTCTTTGCAGTTAATGGATTCATACTACCTTTTAAAATTTGCAACACTTTTTCCAGCCTGTATAGTTTTTAGAGGTGAATTGTATCAATAGTGATATCCATCATCACTAGATATTTGCTCTGTGAGTGTGTGTTGCTCTGTGTGCAATGTATACAATTACTTTTGAATCATAGACAAGATAATAGTCAGGCCTTAGGCAGGGGACATCTGCCAAGCGTATATTGTACTCTACCAATAGGTCTTCAATCTTTTGCATCCCCATGAAATTAATTTTTCCTGAGGCTCTAGATAATTTGTCTTGTCTAATGAAAGTACAGTCATTTCACAAACGACACAGAATGATTCTAGAAACTTGTGTTATAGGAAATACTTGCCTTCTTTTTAAATGTGAATAGCTGATTTGTTCAATAAGAATAGTTTTCTGTTTACTTTTCTTGGGAATTATGTAAAGAAAACATAGGATGAGACAAACACAGATTATTATACTAAGGCAAAGGTATGTAGAATAGGTCTGGAATGCAAAATGAATCTGTGAAATATATGAGCTGTATCTATATGACTTATGTCATATAAATCTCATATAAGTCATGTAAGGTGAAATATAGCCAACATTGTTCTCTCAGTTGTAAGCTAACACTTAAACCCATCATTGTTCGTCACTTTAGATTGTGCAGTCTTTAGGACAAGGGACCATCCCACCATTCAGCATCTCAACAGCATCTCAGAGCTCTCTCAGCACTGTTAGAGATTGCTGCTGCCTTGTGCCCAGACACTGAGAGGTCTTCAGCCATATGAAGAAGGGCCATACTGGGTCATACTGCAGCGATCCAGCCTTTGCCTCCTCGTTCACGAGGCAGGAGATGTGTGGTTTTGTGTCCTGTGACCAGGGATCACCAACAGCTGGGTCATGGTTGGTGCACATGCCATCTAGCATAGCTTCTCTGAGCGTGGGGCTAGGTTTGATTGCTTCTCCCTTGCCCAATGTTGAGGCCTCTTTCCATCTTTAAGCTCACCTGTACCACCTGTACTTATCTGGCAGATGCCAGGGCAAAATAACTGGCTCTGCCTGGCTGTGGGGCCAAGGAACAGGAGAGAAACTGTTAAATTAGGACTCTTCAGCCTGGAAAAGACAACATAGGTGGGATACGCTAAAGAACTATAAAATCCTGGATATGGAGGTAGATAAGGGCTAAACATTCTCTGTTTCATCCTGGGTAAGGACGAACATCCATCAGGTGGAGCTACTTGGGAGACAGGTTCAAAAGTAACAGAAGACATCAGTTCTCTGTGTAACAGGCAGCAAACCCATGGGACTCCCTGCCGAAGGATGTTATGAATGCAAAAGTTCAAGGAGAGACTGAGCAAGTACTTGGAAGAGAGGTTTACAAAGGATTATTAAGCTGGTGAAGCACATGAGGCTTAGAAAATCTGCTCAGCTGAAAATAGTCAGATGCTGAGATAGTATGCAGGGGAAATATTATAAATGTTCACCCATTTCTTATTTTTTACTGAACATGGGCTTATGGCCACTGCTGGAGGCTGGAACTGGGCTAGGTAGACCCTTTGTTTGAACCAAAACGTCCACTCATACATCCTCATGTAAATCACAGTGCTGGGGTGGAAGGCAGCCATCATGTTCGTCCCCTGCACAAAAGCAGCAGTGTCTTAATGCCTGTCCTGGAAAGACAGCACAACTGGAAATCAGCTGAAGTTATGCGTGTCTGGGGCCTCCAGGAACAGGCTCTGAGATCTGTCTGGCTTGGCTGTCCTTTCTTATCCTTTTAAAGCCTTGAAGTCATTTATTTCCAGAGGATTTTGAACGCTTGCTATGTCAGGCTGGAAGTCTGCCACTGTTGTTCTGCATCTGTACCTCTGGGGGTTTGCTGAATGTTTTGGTTGAGTCAATTCCACTTTAAATACACTTCAAATTTTAAATGGTGATCCCAGCAGCAGATTCAATCAGCAACGACATAAACAAATAGCTCTCCTTCCTCTGCCTGGACTCCTATGCCACAGCTCCTGATATGCTCCCAGAGCATGAAGTGGCTGGGGAGTTTCAATGACCTGCCTTATCTCCTTCTGTCAACTTAAACAAGAAAAAACTCCTTAATAAATCATGTAATTACAAGTTACACAGAGATAGGAGTCTGAAACCTGCTGGATTAGGGAGTTCTACCTATCATTTACTTCCCTTGAAGCGAAAAATTACCCCTGGCATCCCCCCTGCTGCCCCACCTTGTTTTTTGTCATTCCCATTCCTGGATGACTTTATAGTGGACTTGTGGCTTCCTTCTGCATTAATCAGCACAGGTTTTCACTGTCAAATGAATCAACTTTTTATCATGTAGTGTTTCCACTTCTGGGCTAACCATTTTCCTTCTCTCTGGAAATGACTTAAAGAAAAGCTGGGATACTCAAAATCCTGCCCGTATCTCCAGCTGTATCAGTTGGTTTAATAAAAAATGTTGTGTCTTCCTGCATACTTTGCCTTCTGATATCCTTCAATGGTCTCGTCTCTAGCAGAACTATGTTGAGAAATGGCCAGTGGAGCAGGAAGGCTATCAATGGCTTATTAAAAAATGCTTCCATAAACTATTTTGTTCTTAAAATGAGTTCCTATTTTTATGAACTTTACTTCATTTGAAAAATAATTTTCAGTGGCCTCTACAGTAAAAGGTAGATTTCTACATTTTGCATTTTTCTTCTTGTACAGTATGTTGATAGATAATCTTTTCAAAGAAAGTATTTTGAGATCGTAATATAACTCATACTTTCTGAGCAAATGTGTCTAGGAGCAAAGTTGCTTACAGATAAGGCAATATCTGTATACTTCTTGCTTTTATTTAATATACATATCTTAGAACTGACCCTCTGTGCTTTGCAAAAGGGAGCTCTAACTTTGCAGGGACTCAGGGCCACATCCTGACTTGATGATGGTGTAAGTGTGGGACTAGGTGCTGCCACAGGATCTGCAAGGCGTCATGGAGTCAGTGCAGCCCTGAGTGAGAACCCTGGTATAAAACAACCTGGTGAGAGTCTTCCTGGGCTGTGAGGACATGGGACAGGCTTTGCCTTCTTCATCCTACTACTATGCTAGTATGTAATATCTGACTACTTTTACTGTGCTCATCACCATCCTGAGTGCCTACAGGAATCATGTTTGTCTTTTTTTTTTCCCCCCAAACCCAGCAAAGAGTAGATTGGTGGCACTTTCTGTTCCTCCTACTTTTCCTCCTACTCATTCGTTTGCTTCTGGCAGCAATAAACTCAGCAATTATAGCAGCAGTAGTAGCAGCCACCAGCTTCCAAACAATGAATTTGGACAAGAAGAAAGGCATTCCTCAAACCTGTACCATACTGCCCAGCCCACAGTCAGAACAAAGTCTACACCTCCCAACAGTGAGGAAGGCAAATGCGCTAACACAGAGGCTTGCAAGCACTCTTCCTTTCCTCCCTTGCCAAAGGTAAACACTGAACTGGTTTTCAAACCTGGCTGAGGACAGGGAACTGTTTTCTCCAATGTGTTTAAAAAAGACCTTCCCCCTTCTTTGCCTGGGACAGCATCTCCAAATGGATAAATCTCTAACATACTCCGTTTTGAAACAAAAGTCCTGGAAAAAGTTTTCAAACAATGACGACATGGGGGCATAAAGTGACTTGGGGGTATCCTTACCTGCCCATACAGAGGGCCCTGTATTTTACATTGCATTGACGGTATTTCACCCCCAGGCTCAGTTTTTAGAGCATCACTCTTGGTAATGTTCTGTTAGCTACAACAGGGGGAATGCTGAAAGAAGTGCCACATTATATTAAGCCAAAGCTTTTTTATTTGCCTGAGTAAATTAGTGTTTTCACTGACTTACCTTTTATTACAATGTACATGTTCTTTGAATGATTATTACCCGTCTTGGGTGAATCAATGTCAGAAGATGTCAAAAATGAGGTCTGCAAGAAGTACAGGCAATGATGAAAATGGAACAGTCTGCTGGGTCTCACCATTGGGGCAAGAGGTTCTGCAATAGTCACCAGCCCTTATTCCTTTCCCAAAGCTAGGGGGAAAATGGAGTTGTCCTTTTGCAGTAAATTATATGTCAATTTAGGACCTGGAAAGATTTATAAGGCCGGATTCTGGTCTCTATTGACTTTGGTGGCAGCACTTCACATGCATTTAAGGACAAAGCATAGTCCACTTTTAAATGAGCCTCCTTCCCTGCCTGTTGACAGGCAGTGTTTTGAATTTAAAGTGAAGTTGCAAAGCCAGAGTGAAGTCCTTAATAAACATTTCTTCTTGGTTTTGTTTCCCTTAATCAGGGCCAAACCCAATAAATATTACTCATGCTAAAAATTTATATATTTTTTGCCTCCTGGGTGGGAACCTGTGGGACCCTTTGCTCTGATAGTCACTGTTGCATCTGAGTCAGAGTTTGAGTTTGTCAACCAGCAGGTCTGTTCATTTACTATTGCTTTTTTTGGAAGGACTAATTTGGGGAATCCCTGTTGGCACTTATTAACAGAGGTTGCCCTGCGGACTACAGTTCTTTTGTGTCTGCAAAAATGCCTCAGGACAGATGAGAGGTGTGCCTTCTGCAGTTGGAAATAGTTAAATAGTATTGCCAATTGAGAAAGCCAGTGAGGCCTTTGACCTTTAGAATAAGCACTGCCAGAAATAAAATAAAGTGTCAGAGTGTTGTAAGAATTAAGTATATTATTGAGTCTAGTGGGAAGAAAGCCAAAGTCTTAAATGGAGGGTACTGGAGTCTCTTGTTGATTGCAAATGACACTGCAATGCAAATCACCAGCTGATGTTTCAGGCTATTCTGTTCGCCTCTCCCCACTCGAGGGATCTCTCTGTGCTCACTTAATCGAGAGAAGGAATCAGGTCTCCCAGAGATGCACAGAGGCCCAAACAGCCAACCCAGATGCGAACCCACAGACTCCTGAATGGCTGAAATCTGTTGAGCAACAGGAAGAGAGAAAATCCTGAGGAACCTAATTCTTGATGAGTATAGGACATTTGCTTTTTAAGGCAACCCTCTGTAGGTTGGCGGGCGGGGGGTGGGGGGGGGGGGGGAGGAGCAGAATAATAACTGGAAAAGGAGTATATCAGGGTGTTTCTTCTGTCTTATTGTTCCCCTTCTGCCTCTCAGAAGACTTTGGAGGTGGTGCAGTGACTCTGCTCGGTTCCTTGTATAGACAGGATGAAGGATTTGTTATTTTAAGAGCATGGACAGATTTCAGCCCCTGTCTAACTCCACATTAGGCACGGTGAGGATCAGCTATCTTTCTCTGTGTTTATACCAGGCTATGAAATGCAACATTAGCTGATGTATTCTCCCTGGCCAACCTAAGGCTGATAGCTGATGTTCCAAGAGTACATGAAGAACTAAACAGGATATAAATCCTCTCCTCTTCATAAACATATGTACAAGGTACTGTAACTCTTCTGTAGGAAAAGAATTTTCATTTCACCCATGTGTGACAGAAGGTCAGTTAAATAACCAACATGCTTAGACCTTTAGAAAGGAGTGTACCATGATCTCTGTGGACAATTATATTACACTTTAAACAAATGAATTAGCAGCAGAATACAAAAGCGAATATACCTGAGGCCACATGTCTCCATAAACCATCGTAATAACAAGGAGACTGATCCTCTCTGTCTCCCATTTGGGCTTTCTGCAGCTGCCCATTCTGCATTGCAATGCTCATTATAAGCAGAAAAGTGACCCTGTACTTTGCTTTTAAATCACCACCTACCGTTTTGCTATAAAGCTGAGCCATTTATGTTTCCTAAGCCTTTCCTCACAGATATGAGAACAATACTGTGAAGAATAAAAAGAGCAATTGTCATGACTCTTCTTTGAGAGGGGTGAGTATTAACAACCCATTTGCCCCAGGGGCTCAGTCTCATCTGGAACTAAGGCGTTCAGTGGTTGTGTAGTCCTATGGGTTGCACAAGGCCATATGGCAAAAGCAGAGGCAGAGACAGGAGCTGAGATGAAGAATTCATGGCTCTCGAGACAGACCTCCTTCCACCTTGACCTTGAAAATTTAGAATTCCATATCCTTCTCCTCGTATGCATTATTCAATAAAGAAGAACCTTTTCTTAAATATTCGAGAAGCCAGACACCTTCTCTCTATTCTACTGTGTCTGTGAGTCTCACTCAAGAGCTAAGCCTATTTAAGTTTCCTATAATGATGCATATTGTAAAAGTTTATTACAACAGAATTTAATGGCTGGGAAGCGAAAGTCTGCAGGCTGAAGTATTATATCAAAGGTAACCTTTTAATAGAAAATTTTGCAGACATGGTAAATTTAATCCGACTCAACTATTTTACTCTTCACGGTGTCTTTCTCATATCTCTCTGAGGCGGGGAGAAAACAAGCCTGATTTCCTCCCTGCATTGCATAATTATTTATACTTCTGCAAAATGGATATAAAGTTCTTCCAAATCCCCATGGCAGGAATTTCCATGCAGTTGTCAGGGGAGCTGAGAAGAGCAGAAGGGATCAAGCAACAGAGAACTGGGGGCTATGGCCCACCCTCATCCCTTCCAGCTTTAGGCACCTATAGAACTGAACTTTTGCGTGTGGTTGCCATAGGTGCCTTCCGTAGTCAGTGATGACAAATAGCCACCTACAGTGGGAAATTCTCATCTAAAACGTGCTGAATCAGTATCTGCAGGTAACTCTGCCTAGCTCCAGTCTAAAAAGCTCCATTCACTTGCCTTAACACAAGTGTTTACCATCATTTGAGATGCCCAAAGGAATCTTACCTGGTCTCCAGCTGCCACTCCAGAATTGCATGGGTTTTCCATAGATCTTATGTCATACATACCAAGCCTGTGCAGACATCTGAGACTTTAGGGAATCTCAGATGGCACCAAATGCTTATGTTTAGGCCACTGACTCAAGCTCTAATTAGCTGGGCTTCTAGATTCTGGGTGAGTAAACTGAGATGAGAGAAATCTGAAGTCTGTTATAGGCAGTCTGATTTCTGTCACCATAGCTTAACTCATTTAGCTAATGATAGCACTTTGGGCATCTCTTGGATGCTCTCACTGGATTAGATGCCAGCTCAGAGGAGGACAAGAACACAGGCTCAGGTGAGATCTTTAAAAATCTATTGTAGACTCCCTTTCCCTTTCCCTTTCCCTTTCCCTTTCCCTTTCCCTTTCCCTTTCCCTTTCCCTTTCCCTTTCCCTTTCCCTTTCCCTTTCCCTTTCCCTTTCCCTTTCCCTTTCCCTTTCCCTTTCCCTTTCCCTTTCCCTTTCCCCTTCCCCTTCCCCTTTCCCTTCCCCTTATCTCTATCCTTTATATCGCCAGGTGCTTGGGATACAAGCCCAAGAGCTGGAGAACAGATTGTCTGGAAATCAGGATTTCTTGCTTTTCTAATCAGCTCCTGGATGTTCCTGATCAAATCTTTTCACAGCTCTGTACTTCCGCTCCCTTTTCCATAGCTAGGGGTCTTGACACTGACATCCCTTCTCAGGAGCTTGGGCAGGTTATGGAGAAGACCATGTGATCGTTTGATCTTGGGGAGTACTTGTCATCTCCCACACCCTGAAGAGGCAGAGTGTTAACTATACTGGGATATTTCATGGAAGAAGTAGATCCTGTATATACTTTCCCAGCTTCAGGATGGCGCTGTGCATGCATGATCTCCTCTAGCAAGAAAATACTGCATTCTGTTACTCTGAGAAATGATCACAGCATCTGACTGTAGGTAAAACCAGAAGAGAAACACTGAAATTCTCTGAGATGTGATTGTTACCGATCCCCATCACAGTTGTCATAAAGCTTGATCTAGCATATATAATAATCTGACATTGATCTAGCGAAGTCTTTGCCCATCTTGAATAAGAATTTCATTTTCTCTGATGCGTCTACTGTGGTTCAATCCTTTACAACTTCTGTCTTCTCCTGATTACCTAGGAAACCTATTGTGTTCCTTCTATTGCTCAGAAATTCTTCCACTGAGAGCTGTCATGATCTGTAGTGCACATCCTGAGCTCCAGGTGACAAATCACCTAGAGTGAGCCTAAGATTTCCCATGGTCTAGTGAATGAAAATTATCTAGTCTCTGAGCAATCATTTCTTCTATCAAAAAGGGCATTGACCCCCACCACTGTCAGGAATTACTCGCTATGTTAATGTAGAGCCAAGCTCAGTTTCCACACAGCATTTGACCTTGCCTCCTTATGGAGATGTATGTAACTTTCCATAGGGATGAAGTTAACGCTCTCCCAAGCTGTGTAATAGAGTTCTACAAAAACTATTCTAAAATTGGGAGGCTATTTTAAGGAAATACCCTTTTTAAAGGTAATATGAACCATTTTGCATCATGCTATGAGACTGACATCAATCTCGATTCAGTGCAGGGAGATTATTCAAAAATCCCCAGGAAAATGTTGTTGTTTTCCATTACATTTTCTAGACATTTCTGGTAATATGTTTAGAAGGTGAATTAGAGCAACACTGCATACATTTCATTAGTTCAGGCTCCCAGTGGATTTTTTTTTCTGAGTGGAAATCCCCTGTTTAGTCCTTTAAAACCTTTCTAAGTGTAATATTCCCTGGACTCTTGGTTCCCTTGGGGTGTCGGTGGTAGATAGCCCTCATAGCTAATTCTCCTTTAAGTGGCCATTTCCAGACTAAGGGGCAGCTCCTACATATATGTTTAATTTGGTTTAACAACTTCAAATTTCAATGATCAGTTTCAGATACTTGTATTAATGTTCTTCATTGCTTCCTGTGAGCAGGAATCTTGCCCTTATATGGACTTGCCTACATTTGATTCCAGAAAAAGTCTGCACAAAGCCTTGTTCAGAGTTAGCAGCATGCGTCTTTGTAGTGTGAAGGTAAAAGAAGGGCTGGATTGGGTTAAATCACTGGAGAGAGTATTAGGAGGCGTACACCAGTAAAGTAAACAGCCGCATGTGCATAGAGTGCACACACTCACGTTCTGGGTTTGCACGGCACCCTACTTTGAATTCCTAAGTGCTACTGACATAAATAATTGATCTTAGCATTGTGGTGGAGGCTATGAAGGACATCTAATGAAGCTTTCCTAGGGGATAACTCATTTGTCAAAAAAGATATAAAAAGTATCACTTTGTTATAGGGAACTCATTACACAGGATGATAGGCAACGGATTGATAGCCACCTCCTACGGTGCAGTAATCTTTTGTCTTTATGATATATAGCCATGCCATTATCATAGGCTCTTGTAACAGGGGTGATATTCAGCAAGTGAATGGGGCTCAATGGAGCTACTGGAAAGCTTCATTTGATGTGCAAATGAAAGGTCCTGTTCAATAGGGTACACATGTCCCAAATGTGTGTACATGAAACTCCACTTAATTTCTGCCAGAGCCTTCGAAGTACACAGTGTATCAGATAAGGACTGAGACCCCTTGAGGGACTGCTTATCTTAATGTCACTAGCAGGGGTAAATTGAGTTTTCAGTCTGGAAAAGCTTTTCATTCAAAGTGAGCAGCTTAACATGTGCTGTAGCCCTGATTAAGGAATGAACTCAAGAACTGAAGGTTGAAAATTACCATACCTAACCAGAATAAGCAAGAGGCAGCTTTCAGGCGTATCCTAAAGACCTGTATCCTTGAAAACAAAGCTTTTAGCGAAAAATCCAGACAAATTATTCCTTGATAATCTTTTTTTCCCAAAGGTGCGTTAAAAATATCTTTGCACTTGCCAGCTTTGTGGAGGAAAGAGAAAGAAGTGAGATCACAACCCACTAAAGCAAAGACAAGTATCTTATATGTGACTATTTCTTGCCAAACTGTGAAACTCAGAGAAGCTGCTACTGTTTTCAGAGAGGCTTTGTACCTGCCAAAGATCCACTCAGAACATCCTAAAACTAAGTCAGGGTGACAGATCTTGTTTCCAGCAAAGAGTGTAACACTTAAGATGATATATCTTGAACTCCAGTATAACATAAACAGGCCGAAGTGAAGTGGTTTAGTGTGATGGGAAGAATCAGATTATGCCATTAGTAGGAACATCTGTATGTGAAACCAAAATAATTCAGATTATGCAGAGTGCTTCTGTTTAAGCCAGAGTGAAGACAAACAACCTTTGTTTCATTTTAACTGAACTGCTTGGAAAATAAAGGACTACTCAGTCTGAATAGAAGTGAAGAAATCTGGCCCTACAATATGAAACTAAATAAACCAAATCTTTCTGCCCTGAATACAGGAACTAAAAGAATGTGTTCTTGAAAATATCTCTTTTTCTGTACTCAGAGGCTACATTAAATAATTTCCTAATGGTAGGCAGATCAAATTACAGCTATGTTAAGGGGTACTTGAAACAGTAGAAACATTTGAAGTGAAATATTTAAAGTTAGATCCAGGAGGGTCAGGACTAATTCGTGAATCATCAAATAGCCCAAAGGCAACCTGCATATAAGTCCTCAATTTCGCGCTTTAGTTTGTCATCATCATAAAAATTGATTCTTCTGTGCTGTGTGACTAATATTTATAGGCAAGACTTACTGGTGGAATGGTGGTTATAATAAAAGCTTTTGTCTGCCCAGGTAAGATAAGGCTCAGGTACAAATTCACAGCGCTCTCACTACTCTGTACTAACTCTCCACAGGGTCTCTTTTCTGGTGGGATGTATTGCACATATAAAAGTACCTATCTTGCTTAGGCTGACTGCTATAGACTTCCTTGACAGCCAAAACGAGGAGAAATGGGTGCCTCCAAGACATGAGAGAGGAGATAATTGCCCTCTGTGATGGCACACACTTTCCTTCCTACATAGGGGGTCTACAAAGGGCTTTTTAGGCAAAACTTTTTGCTGCCTAGGTGTAAGAGAAATGAATTTCAACTTCTGGACAAGGTAGTTCATTCTACACTGCAGCTAAGAGAACTATTTCACACCAAAGCATTTTCAGACACACCCAGTCTAGGGGCTACATTTTGTTTACTGGTGGATTATTTTGGATTTGTGTAGGAGTAACTGAAAAGAGATTTTTGGCCTATAATGGCAAAAAGTTACTTTTTATAAAGATAAAATTTTGGCATCCACAGAGATATAGAAGATGCAGCCTGAAAATTAGAGTTAGATTTATATAAAAACCTCCAATAAAATAAAAGATAAAATACAAATTAATTTATTCAAACAGTGACAGGGAAGAATATGTAGGTAATAAGAGGGAATAAAAGTGTGACATGCAAAAATCCTGGTGAAGGATGTCTTTTATTTTATGGATGCAGTCACCTAACATGAATAAATTTGGCTTCCTAGGCAGGGGTCAGTCTTCATTCATCCCACTATCACAGAGGTGATTAAATGATTTCCCTAGGGAAGGCATTGCGAATGACAGCAGAAAAACATGAAAAATCATTATAAAATGTGCAATCACTACACTATCTTACACTATGATTTAACCCATTCCTGTACACCCAACTGTGAGCCATGCTGCTTTGAAGTATTCTTGTTCTTTTCCCTTTAAGGATACAGACCAAGCCAAAAGCCAGCAGATGCAGTGGGCCAAATGGCTTTTCTTTGAGCCACATCTCATAGTTTTGTAGTAAGATATGAGGACTATACAGAATCTTGATGCTGCAGGGCTGACTACCATTTATTTCACTAATTTCTTCTTTTTTTTTTTTTTTTTTTCCCCTCCACCACTGCTGTGAGCATTAGTGGACAGGAGGCAAAAAGCAGGGCAGTGCAGAAAGGCCCCATTGTGCTTGTTCTTCTGGAGACGTGTTAGTTCTCCAGTGAGTATCGGAGCTTGCTGTTTCAAAGTCAGGCTTCTCCGTAGCCTGATGAGTGGTCTTACCCACCACCAGGACTTGCCTTGAGTCAACTGGAATGCAAAACGTGCTTTTCAGGGGTTGCAAGAAGGCTGTGTCAACACTGCAGTGTTTATGATTTAGCTCTCCAGTTAAAGGTCTTTGGTCAAAATTCTCCAGTTCTCTTCCACAATGATTTGGTGGCGATTGCTGGGAAAAATCATTGTTTTCTGTGTTGAGTGCTGCTGCTCCATGCTAATTTGATAGCACATGTCACAAGAGACAGATTCAAAGCCTCTTGGCTCTTGCCTGGGCATCTGAAGGATGAAAGTGCCATGGGTTCATGTTCAGGGTTCAAGAGATTTGCCTTCCTCTCATATTACTTCTGTCTATTACCTGTCCTCATAATTATATCTAGCACTTGATAGAGATGGAAAAAGATGAGTGGCTAGATGTTGTAGTCTCCCTTATACCTTACTGGGCTATTTACTCAGCACTCATTTTATACAGCAAAAATTGACCACATCACATGCAGCATGATGGGAATCTGGCCCCTGGGGTCTGTACACGCATGGGGTGATGCAGGAAAGTACAAAGCCCCTATGACAGCCTTTGCAGACATTGAGACTTGTGGGTACTCATTGCCTCGCTCAGGGGGCGAGGTTGTTCCTGATAGTGGCTATGCCCACCAGAGAGGTCTCTTGGGTAAGCCTTGCCTTGCCCCACCTTACCTGTCCCCTCTGTCTGGGGATATGACCTCCTATGTAGTGGTGTGGGACTGGGTGAGAAGTGGAGACACAGTTTTTAGGGGCACAGTTGAGGGGCAGGTCTACTGAGCAATGGATTGATAGCCACCTCCTATGGTGCAGTAATCTTTTGTCTTTATGATATATAGTCATGCCATTATCATAGGCTCTTTTAACATGTGATGCTTTAGGGTTGGATGGTGGCTGGATAGATGAAAGCTCCATCTTGAAGGCTCCTGCCTTAAGGGTGCTGCCATCAACTAGCACCACCTTGCGTTAAGGTTGTATCTGTACTCTCAGGAGCATTATGGTCCCTGTGCCCCTGTTTTCAAAGGTGCTGAGTGCACTCAGGTTATCAATTCATTCTTGCAAGGTGGTAGGTCATGGAAGACGTTTTCTTACACTTTGCCAGCCTGTGTTTGCACCTGTCAGAAGATCTGAATCGTGATATGGCATTTGGGAAAATGCTATTTGCAGAGCAGAAGTTATTTACCCAGCAGTGGAATATTTTGCTTGACAGAGGCAGCCTTTGATCTTTTGTTCTGGGGTTTTAAGAGTCGTGCAGCCAGTCTCCGGCAGACTGGTAGCCAGAGCCTTTTGTAAGTAATCTCCTTTAAAAGCCCAGTCGCTTTGGCTACCTCAGGGTCTGAAGATTCCTCGTTTATAAATTAGATGATTTTCTGGGAAGTGGATTCACATTTTAATCTGCATTTGAGCATCCACCTTGCAAATCCATTTAAGCAGCTTGAATTATTTGGCACGGCAGCAGAACCCCAAAGTGCGAGTTAGCTTTCCCGAGGAAGATTTTCACTCATGCAAATTTGGGTTTCGAATACTGCCAGCAAAAAAGCAGAACAAAGAAGAAAGGCAACCACCTAAACAGGGATTCCTCATTACATCTAGTCGGCTTTGTTTTCCAGATTGTGAATGAACCACTGAATGAATGTACAGAAACACTTCCATACTTGTAGCCACCTATTGTATAATGAATATACTATAATTCATTTAGAAAAATGAAAATACTGGAGGCCCCCAGGCAGCCAATTAAACATTTTTCCCAAGTTCAGATAGTGCCTCGAGAAGATACGTTTTTACACTTGCTGACAAATTATGCCTACACTTTTTTTCTTCCTGAATATAATTCTTGGACAGTTAAGCACAAAGTAACTTTCCATTGCTTTGCTCAGATGTTTTATTATTTCATGAGTTAAAATAGTGTAATTCACAAAGAAATGCACCAACGAGCCAGGTAGCCAGGTAGGTGCATTATTCTTCTGTAGTTGGATGCCTCATGAATCGCTGCCCTTCTAACAATTTTTGATTAACTAATATATTTCCCATCAGCAATTGAAAACAAACAGCTGTTTCAGAAGGAGTTACTGACTTTGTGGACTTTGTGATCCCCTCACAAACAGCGATACGCATACAGGAGAAGAAGGAGTTTAGAGAAACTGCTCTAAGAATTGTTGTTGTGTCACTGGAGCTGCCTCTTTCATGGCTCCTGTTTTACCAGCTTCTGCTTATGTAGTATTACTAATTTACCTTGACAATTGACACTCGTCGTGTTTCCAGCAACAAAATCTGTAGTGACACAGTGACTTAGTGTTTCTGTGTTTGCTGGGAGAGCAAAGGGAATTATACCATGCATTGCTATCTGACCCTCATGATGTATTGCATCTGTTCTGGCTGGGTGCTGCAAGAAGTGCTAATTCCTATCTTGCCATCTACCTGAAATTGTCATAGTCCTTCAAAGCCACAGACGCATTTTGCGTTGTTCCATACAATTTATGCATTTAATTAGGACTCTGATAATCTTTGGGGTCCCGTGTCCTGGCTGTAGGGTAGCAGGTAATATGAGAGGGTATGCAGCCTTTCACCTGCCCTTCTGATGTCTCTTGCATGGCAGAGAGGCTCCAGGTCCCACACATGTGGGAGATGTGGTCCTGCTATGGAGGAGCACAGATGGACAGACAGCATGTCTGGGAGTCCTGAAGCCAGCCTGTGTGACCTGACAGCTCGGCAACGCCACCAGTCCTGTCCTACCACCTTTGTGCTTTGTTTAATAAACTCAGAGAAGGGAACCCGCCCTTTTATCTCTGCTCTGGGAACACAGTCTTGGGGCTTAGGCTGGAGGGGAGGGTGAGAGGAGAAGAAGGAATCCCTCTGCTTCAAAATCCAGCCTTAATTACTGCCTGTCTCCTACACGGTTTCCACCCCCGCAGCTGGCACAGACTTCAAACAAGGGTCATGGGTGAAGCCTACGAAATTACATCTACGTTCATCCCCACCCTGGTGAGAGCAGCTCCTGGGCTGATGGCAGCAGTGGGGTGCACTAGCCAGGGGCCCACCTCTCCTTGCCGCTGCCGCTGCTGCCTCTGGGAACTTGCTGCTCCTAGGCCAGCTCTTCTGTGGAGGCACCATGGAGAAACAGCCACCAGCAGAGAGTATTTCTATTTGAGATCACCCTGGGAGAATCTCCCCCAGCACTGGTCATCACCGCTCAGGGCCAAGCTGTCAGGGTGCAGATGTGGCGCCAGATGCCCTGACCTGCCTTAGTTTGTCCTGGGAGAAATCTCATTTATCATGCCTGCTCCACCACACAGGGGCTGATCTTACCTGACATCTGCTTCTCCTGGCAGCTATCGACAGCGTGGGGGTGCCCAGAGGCCACAGCCGCTTGGGCGAGGGGTGGGGGAAAGGTGATGCTCCAAAAAGTAATCATAAACCTTCATATCGACTCTCTCTGATTCAGGAAATTCCTGAGCTGCAAACTCTTGTTACAGGATAAGGAGACGTTTTCTGCCCAGATATCTCTATATGTCTCCTCTTAAGTCATACTACTCTGTCAGCATCCTCTTTTGGCCCACCTGACAGAGTCCTGGGCTAGATGAACCTTCACTTCCCATCCTGGCTTGGCGAGGAATAGCAATCTGCTCTTCACCTGGCAGTTCCTGGCAAAGCAAATAATAACTAATAAGCTTGCTGCTGTCATTAAATATTTCAAAAGGTATTTAAAAAAAATTATATAATTATATTTTAAAAATTATAATTATGTTTTCTTCCAAAGGAAACAAAACTGTGAAAGGAACTTCATGCACTTTACATAGGAAAATCTGAGAGAATTAATTTGTAGGCTGCAAATTTGTAGATGGGTTTTTATTGCTTTTATCAGTTCAGTTACAAATAAGAGCTTTGACATGGATAAATGGAGGCATGCACATGTAAAATAAGTGAGAAAATTCTCAGAAGTCCAATAATTAACAAACGCTTTAGGTCACACTTGTATAGCTGAATTACTACAACATACACTATAATTTATATTAAGCATATTGTGTTACTGAAATAGGAAAAGATCAACAGACACACGAGTTCGTCTGGGTTTTTCCTGATGGGGAATGGGTGGGAGGTGTCAGGCCCTGCTCCTCTGAAGCATGCAGGGATGAGAGGTGCCCTCCATCAGGAGCACCTCCCTGCTGCCAGCATCGCTGGGTTTGCTGTCGCAGGGGCCACGGGGCATGGAGAGATGCACATGTAGCCCTCAGTGGGACATGCCAGCGGGGTCACCACCCTGCACAGCACAGCATGGCTGCTGCCACTGCTCCTGCCCAGCTGTCCAGCTGAACACCAGGAAACTCTTCCCTGTTCCCTCCAGGAATAATTAAGATTTTTCCTAAAGCAGGCCTAGTGAGGAGCTGGGATTGCCACGGGTCATTTGGAAACATTTGCTAATGACCCCCTCGGTCCCAGTGCTGAATGCTAATTTACATTATGAATTTTGCTTGACGGGTCGTGCTTGCCACCAGAAATGCTGACTCAAGATGCCATGAGGTGAAGATGTTGGAGCTAGCACAGTAAATCTGCACAGACTGCACTAATCAGGAAAGAAAAGGATAAAAATTCTGATTAGAAGTAACGTAATTTAGCTTAATGTAATTTTTTAAAGTGCTTTTAAGGACATCATCACACTGAAGGTTCATATACTATCTACATCTCAAACATAAGCTGTTAAAAAAACCATGCATATAATATCCAGATCTAATCTTACTCTGCCAACCAGTAAGTTTCCAGGAAAAGCAGTGAGGATCTGTAATTTAATAGCATTTAGTATAATGTGCAATTGATGCCAAGAGAAGAAAATGTAGAATTAGCTGTGCTAACTTTGAAGGGCCTGAAACAAAGGGGGAATATTCATGAATAGCTGAAGATTCCTCAGATAATAGTAATGTCATAAATTTAGAATATTATAACATACTTTGTAAAACGAAGTAATTTTATATTCCAAGTAGAGAACAAATATAAAGAGCTTTCCTAGACCGTGCTGTAGATTAATGAATTTCAAACAGGCGCATCAAAGTAAATCTAACAATAACACTGCCACAAATAAAAAATATGATGGGAAGAAGTTGAAAGATAAAGAAAAAGGGCCAATTTTTTGCTCTTGTTATCCCGGTGTAAATCCAGTGTAACTTTGTTGATCTCTTCTGTGGCTCTGGGTCTCGAGATGGGAGTGACAAAGAGCAGAATTTGACTCAATGCTTACATTAAAAGTGTAGAGAGTATAGAGATATAACTGAAAAAAGCCTCAGGCTCTTTAGGAGATGAGAGACCTTGAAAGGAGGGAGAGGAAAGGCCTAGAGGAAATGCTCGGAAAGGCAGAGCTGTCCTTTACTGCGGTGTGGTGTTATCCTGGCTGTAGGATCCCTGTCCGGGCAAGTGCTGATCCGCAAAGTGCAGGAGGAGTCACTCCAGAAACCTGGATCAAAAGGGACCTGAAGAGAGGGACGACTTCGGGGGGTTGTATGGAGCGAGGGGAGAATGTAAACATTTGAACATGGCTTTGCTATGAAAGAAAGCAAAGGGGAGGAAGAGGAGGGACACCCAAGGCAACTGGTCCTCTGGGTCATCTGCACTCATGCTGCCCATGCCAGCATGCAGAGCTGAACGTGTCGGGGGCTTGGGCTGGCAGCATGGCAGCTGTGGTGGGCAGCCCCTGTGTCTGGGGCAGCCTCAGGGGATGACAAAACTGCAGCCACGTGGTGGGCGAGCGGAGAGACCTCAGGCTGGGAGTCACACGTCAAGGGAAGTGGACTGGGGAGGTTACCAGACCCATCTCAACAAAGGGACCTGCATGTGCCTCCTTCTGTTTCCAGTGTCCACCACTTTGGACCAGCTGCAGCTTTGCTGGGAGGTGGTTGAGCCTCTGATCTTCCCCTGCTGCAGGGCTGGCCTGAGGGAGATCACTGGGTCATATGCCGCCCATGGTGGCCTCCAAGGCTCCTACCTCGCCCCAGTCAGTGGAAAGGAAATTAAGGAGGTGGCTTTTGCATCCTCAGGGTCATCAGTAATGCTTGAGATTCCTGAAATGAATAAATATGCAGATGCATCCAGTTACTGGGGTGACTTCAGCAAATGTGTGGAGACGGTAAGGCACTGAAGCATGCACACAATAAACGTAACTAAATATTTTTGCTGGAAGCTGTTCCGTTGTTACAGTCAGGGAAAGCGTGGTTAAGGTTGACATGTCCTCTCCCTTCTGTTAGCTTTAGTCTCCCTTCTAGTGCCTTTGTCATAACAAGCACATATACACATGCATAAGAAAGAAGGCTGGGTAATGACGGGACTTGGCATGACATGCTATTTGGGTGCTGCAGCAACCTATTGAAGCACCACTTGCCAGGTTGCTATTCCACCTGAAAGGATCAGGCAGTCAGCATATCGCATAGCAAAGATTGCTTAAAAATAGAGAGGACTCGTGTCAAACTTGGAGGAAGTATTGATTGAAGGCAGAAAAGGAGTTAGTGCTTTCTTCAGTGTTTCTAATCTAAATGACCCGCACAAAGAAACCAACTGCAGACTTCTTACGTTTGCTCTTACCTGCAACTGCAGAGCAGGCAGGAAAAAAGAAATCAAAGGCATGTCAGATGTACTGTGAAACTGGGTCACTGCGCAGCAAATGGAATTTAATGTGAAAATATAAAGAAAACGGTAGGTAAAAACATGAAATAAATGAAGCTAATGAGAACAGCTCACAAAGAAAGCCTTTGGAGTACCAGTTGCCTGGTTTACTAAAAGGACTGAACATTTGAGAAATCAGTTTCCAGGAAATAAATCAAACCCTGAGAAACTGCTAAGATACCTGACCACAGCAGTGGGCTCTGACATGGGAGCACTGTTTTTATCATACGGGCTGTGGTCAGGCAGTGGAGAAGCAGGATGAGGTGCTTGCTCTGATTTCCACCAATTTCCTTGTTTTCACCTGTTGCAGCCAGTCTTCCGAAGGTGCGAGGAGAACTGAATTTAGTCCTTCTTCTGGGGAGAGCTGCAGAAGCTTTCGTCCATTAGTGCAAGGGGAAAGGACCCTGGGAGGCCCTGGAAGAAATCCTGTTACAAAGTTCATGGGGGATTTTAAAACATCCATTTTTCAAGTTCTGGTAATACCCAGCGTAGTGCTTGATCGAACAAAGAGCTCCTTGTTAAAAGCTGTTGGCTGCTCTGGGGGACTGGGAGGAGGAAACAGGGCAGATCTTAAGCAGGCAGATTTCCCTGGTATGCTGTGGGAAGCTTGGGGATGCTGCATGCACACCCTAATAACATGAATAGGCAGTTGCAGGTCAAGAAGCTTTTTGGGATTTGGCAGAGGAAAGTAGGAATGGAAAACCAGGGAAGTTAATTTTAAGTGGAAAACTGTGAAAACTTTTTTTCTCCTTCTTATTTCCAGATCATGGCATTTAAGTTCAGGAGTAACCTCAGGATACTTCTTCCAAGTGGGTGGGACACTGCATGCCAAGTTTCAGCAGTAATGAGAAGGCTGAGCAGGGAATGCACCTGGGCATTCCTCTCCTTCAGTCTGGTGCCAAAGGAATTCTGGAGTGGGATGTGATGTTGGGCCAGAGGGTGGCAAGGGTGGTAAAGTAAGAATCTGTATTATATAAATTGATGGTAGCCCCCAACACTGACAGGGATAGGTAGAGAGTGGAAGGAGAGTTGGTGTGTACCAGGTGCCTTCACCAATAAAACTAGGTATCTATGCACGTGCAAACAGAGTAAAATGTATTTTCAGCTGGCTTTCCAAGCTGAAGCCATTGAGGTAGAAACACACTGGTGTTATTCGGTAAATCATAAGCTGACTTCTTGGAGGAAATAGAGCGTTAAATAGAAAAGCTAAGTGAACTTTGATGAACCAAATGGCCTATGCTTGTTCCATCATTTTTTATTAATTGCACCAGGTGGCTCACTCTGGGTCTTTGAGTGTATATCTGAATGCTGTGACTCTGAACTGTCACCTGGACTCTGATTACTGGAAGCCTAAGGTGGCGGTGACAAACTATCCTCCCCAGGTGTTCTCTGGTAGAGATATTTAGAGGGAGAGGAAGGACCACACGGATACAGAATATGCAGAAATCTCCAGAGTGATGTACAGATAGGGGCTCTAGGGGACATGGGGTTTGCTGCCCCCCCAGGAACTGAGTGAGGCTATTGGGTTGTAAACCAGCCCTTCTGATAAACCACTGTGCCAGAAATTACTCTTCCCTGCTGGCTTTTTCTGTATTGCGTCCTCCTGAGAGAAAGATGGCTTTCGTGCAGTCTTTTACCTGGGCATGGGGGTAAGTGGGGTGGGGGGCAGATAGCAAATACTCTTCTGCAGCAAGCCTGAGCCCAGCACTCCCCTGCCTTTATTTAAAAAGAGGAATTTTGGCAGCCATTGTAGATGAACAAGTTTTTCTTTATGCCTTCAACTTCTTTGTTGCTGTCACCTCAGATGCCACCGAGCCACCACAGCGATGATAGTTTGTCCTTTAGATAGGGGATGTCAGTTGCCAATGCAGAGTATTGATTTCTGCTGATTGCTAATGAGTAGGTTGAACTGGAACTTTGTGTGGAGAAATTGAGCTGATTCAGGCTATTGGAAGCGTCACTCGAGCCGGTGCAAATTTCCTAGCTAGCGTTTAGCTGTGTGCTTCTTTGTCAAAGGCAGTTCCCTAGGGAAAACTTCTCACCCTCTCTTTCCCTAGGTCTCTGAAGCAGGTTTTCATGAGACTGGTGCCTCACCCTAGCGTAGAGTGGGGAATTCAAGGGAGGGGATCAGCCCTCACATCAGAAAATGAAACAGCATGACATATTCATATTTTTAAAGCAACTACTTCTGTTGAAGTTCATCTGCCTTCAGAGTAGTACTTGCCATGGATAATGTAGTGCCCTTCCATGGGTAGGCAATCATCCACCTCCCATACCCACTGGATATGCAACTCTCTCACCTTATTTTCATGGATATTTAATCTGAACCAACTGTTACCTTCAAGTCCCAGCTCCTGGTCTGTACAGAATAATTTCTGATGGGTCTTGAAAATATCTCTTCAATGTTTGTTGGAATAGGACTCAATTGTGCCAAAAAAAAAAAAAAAAAGGAAGAAAAAAGACTCCTTAATGCAAGCAGGACGAGAAATCCTTCTACATGAGTTCTAAGTGACAGATCCTCTGTCATCCCTTGAGATTTATTCAGCTGAATTTTGATATTTTGATGTATCTCCTCTGTGCTTTGATATATTTTTCTCTCTGTCAGCAAGGCCCATCTTAAGCAGTAGCAGATTCTTTGCAATTAACCAGCATTTTGAAGAATCACAGTTCCCTTTTCCCCCTCCTTCTCTCCCTCCAGTCTTCATCTGGTATAATTCTTGCAAAGTCAGTGGCAACTGGAAAACTAATCCCGTTAACATCACTGTAGGATTTCTGAAATTAACTTTCTAGGAAGGAAATTTATTTCTTACTGCACGTTGAGACTTCAGAATTGCTCACTTCCCTTGAGCTATACTGCTTTGATATCCCCATGATGAATGCTGTGTAAAACTTAAGACAGGTATTTGTGTTACCAACATTAGTCAAAAATCGTATTAGGATGTCGGTATGGTCATATGGGATAAAACTAGTGCTCCAGCTGGTCAGGGTCCACCTTCAGCTGCTGCAAAGGAACTTTAAAATTCATTATCTATGTAACCATAAAATTTTTCTCTTCAGCTTGATAACAAGAGTGAAAGGTGGTCTACCACCACATTGATCTTTCAAGTCTCTTATGAAGGGGTGGACAGCTCAAAAACGTGTCCTTTGTTTAGTCAAGGTGGTTTTCCACCTAGCTATGTTATTCTGTGGCTTGTGAGGAAATAATTATTAAGTTATACAAGAAAGCTTTTTTGGATTAATTCAGAAATCATGTCTGTTTTTTATAAAGGACCTTCTTTCAGCTCATTCTGTGGCTTAGTTTACTAGGTTTTAAGGAGGTCAGATAACTTTACCAAGAGCACACAGGGACCTAATGTGTCAGCTTTAATGAGATGTCTGCTCCCAATGGATGTAGGGACAATATGGATGCTTCAGTCTGTGAAAGAGCACCTGAGCTGCCCTCTCTGTGCTGTGAGGGCAGGGTCGCCTGTAGAAAAGCTCTGTCTCAAGATGCTGTAGCTTTGTGCTTTGTTTTATCCAAAGGTGAGAAACATCTACGAGTCACACGGCTCACAACAAGGCAGTTGTATAGCCAAGGGATGCGTAACCTCGTGCTGGTGAGGTGAAGTCCTTGCATGAAGCATGTTGCTGGGCTGATACTACCTTGTCTGGAGCCTGATGTCTGCGACAGGAATGCAAGGTGGCTTGTAAATAAATTACATCATTTGGATGGTATGAAAGCTGGCTGGAAACGTTTTGTATTCCTTTTCTGGAGGCTCCTAGATGTGCAGAATATCTGTTCAGGGTCCTTCTTGTTGTTGTTGTTGTTGCTGCAGGGCCTTAAGTTTGCTGATAACATATGTTAAGTGCAGCTTACAAGAAGATGCACGAAAGGGATTTGGCAGCGTGAAGCTGTAATTAAGCCTCCATAGAATTTGGGCTTTTGGGGCATCTAAGTTAATGTAGGGAAAACTTGGTGCCACTTTAATGGAAAAATATCTACGGTGAACAAAGAAGAGCTTGTAATTAGTTCCTTAGGAACCTCTGAATTGTAGAACTTCTTAGATTTATTTATGTATTTTGAAATCATAGAATCATAGATTTATAGAATCATAGAATGGTTTGGATTGGAAGGGACATTGAAGATGATCTAGTCCAACCCCCCTGCCATGGGCAGGGACACCTTCCACCAGACCAGGTTGCTCAAAGCCTCATCCAACCTGGCCTTGAGCACTGCCAGGGAGGGGGCAGTCACAGCTTCTCTGGGCAACCTGTGCCAGTGTCTCACCCCCCTCACAGTACAGAATTTATTCCTAATATCTAATCTAAATCTCCCCTCTTTCAGTCTGAAACCATTACCCCTTGTCCTATCACTACCCTCCCTAATCAAGAGTCCCTCCCCACCTTCCCTGCAGGCCCCCTTTAGGTACTGGAAGGCTGCTGTAAGGTCTCCCTGGAGCATTCTCTTCTCCAGGCTGAACAACCCCAACTCTCTCAGCCTGTCCTTGTAGGGGAGGCACTCGAGCCCCATGATCACCTTTGTGGCCCTGCTCTGGACCCGCTTGAGCAGGTCCGTGTGTTTCTTCTGCTTAGGGGCCCAGAGCTGGATGCAGCACTGCAGGTGAGGTCTCACCAGAGTGGAGTAGAGGGGGAGAATCTCCTCTCTCGACCTGCTGGCCACCCTTCTATTGATGCAGCCCAGGATTGGCTTTCTGGGCTGCGAGCACACATTGCTGGCTCATATTCAGCTTTTCATCCACCAACACCCCCAAGTCCTTTTCTGCAGGGCTGCTCTCAATCCACTCATTGCCCAGCCTGTATCTGTGCTTGGGATTGCCTCGACCCAAGTGCAGGACCTTGCATTTGGCCTTGTCGAACTTCATGAGATTTGTTTTGCATGGGCCCACCTCTCCAGCCTGTCAAGGTCCCTCTGGATGGCCTCCCTTCCCTCCAGCTTGTCCACCACACCACACAGCTTGGTGTTGTCGGCAAACTTGCTGAGGGTGCACTCAATCCCACTGTTCATGTCGCCGACAAAGATGTTAAACAGCTGCCGTACTGATCCTTGAGGAACACCACTCATCACTGGTCTCCACTCGGACATCAAGCCATTGACCATGACTGTTTGGGTGTGACCATCCAGCCAATTCCTGATCCACCAAGTGGTCCATCCATCAAATCCATGCCTCTCCAGTTTAGAGACAAGGATGTCATGTGGGACAGTGTCAAAAATCAAGGGTTTAACCGGGCAAGATGGGCTTCTCAGTTGGTAACAGCATTCAACATTCAGGGGGAAGACAGTTTTGCTCTTGAACTTCTTCCGTACCTGAACACCACTCATGTCTTATGCAAGGGCAAAAGGAGACCTGATCATCAAATCCAGCCCTCCAATACCACAAGCAGCTATATGGTGGGATAACACTGGCACCAACGAAACCTGTTCTCTCAACATCCCTGTAGCACTCATTAGCCGTGTTGGTTCCTCAGCATGGCACAGGAGGCGAAAGGACCCAGAGTGCAGAGGGCTTGCTGGGGAAGAATGGCTGCTCGCCAGGACCCGGGACATCCCTGCCCCCTGCCCCTCCAACACACTTACCACTGCCAGGTAGTGAAGGAGTCTAGGGCAGAGCCCTGGACCATGGTAACTTCTCACGGCTGGGAGAGGAAAAAGGTTTAAACTGCTGAATCACACCAACTGCTGCAATTTATGTGCAAGGGAGATGTGGGGAAGGAGCTTGCTCTTGCCATCAGATATGCGATCCATCTATTATTGAATTTGCCCTTAATAACCTATGATCAACTCATTTTTTTTCTCCACTTCTGTATGTAGCATGGCACTGGGAAACTATCGCAGATCTGATGTTAATACACAGATAATCAGCAAGCTAGTTAATCACAGCATTCAGATGGCTCTAAGCCTGCCTTGCTGCCTGGCAGAGATAAATTAGGGAATGAGAGTGATATAAAACAATATTTTAAAACTATTAAAACCTAAGCCCACATTTCAGAAGTTATTCTGCCAATTACAGTTCTGATTGATAGAAGGTGGAAATCTGTTTTCCATTCTTTGTATAGAATATGCTTACGTATGTGTATGAATAATTGACACTGCTGGCAGTTTTTCTATTAATAAAGCTACTGTTTATCAATAAAAGTGATTAATAGCTGCTTTGTCCCCAGATTACATTAGAACATTCAGTGCAGAGCATATAGCTCCTTCCTCTGTGTCTCTGGGGAAGCAGAAACCTCCCAGTCTCTTTAAAAAAGGATGTGGCAGTTCAGGAGGATGCAGCTTGCAGGGCTACTGGACATCTGAGCCTGCAGGAGAGGTTGCAACAGATCTCATGTCTCTGCAGCTCTGCCATCAGTATCTTTGCAAACTTCCCTGCAAAGTTTTCGGTAAAAGGCCTTTGTCTTTGTGGCCCCCAAATCTTGTGGGTACGGTGGCAGAATGAAATACTGGAGCTTGTAGAGAAGCTTGATGGAGTCCGAGTTGCACTTTTCAAGGAAGGCCAGTGCTACATGATGGGTTCAATCTCCTTTGAAGTCCTTGCACAACCGTTTGTGAACTGCTTTGCACAGAGGGCTTTGTGACAAAGGTCGCAAAATGAAACCCTTTTCATGACCCCATTGTACACTGAAGATGTCTGCTTTAGTGAAGAAATCTTTCAGGAGATTTTTGGTTTCTTTCAAAAGCAACCATGCTAAATGTTGATGTTTAGGCATTTTAAAAAGAATTCCTCATTGGGGGTAATTCAGCATTCAAGGCAGCACAGAACCTGTATACCCTCAAAGTCCCGTCTCCCCCCACACCTAGCATTTAATTCCAAAGACATGGCCAAGACCCAGATGGACATCCTGTCTTTAGTGCATTTGGGCTTCAAGCCGGTCTTCTGCGTGACGTGAGTTGCAGTCAAAGGATGCAACTACATGTCTATTTTGAATCATTTTCTTGTCGGGGTACTAGTACAAAAGCTGCCATATCTCAGCATGCTGAATTCTTTACTTTCCTGATTTTCAAAGCATTGCTCTGAAAAGGGATTCTTTGTTCCAGTGGAGTTGGTGGAAGATGTTGTGGTCTGTTCCCACTGGATGGAGGGACTTTCTTCTTCCTTAACTAAGAAGCAAAGGGAGCCTACTAGCGAAAGGGGTTTGATGAGCTTTTGGATGATGCTGGGATGAATTAAGTTTTGCCTCTTGCAGCATACATCTTGTCATGCAGTTGCGAAGAGAATTGCATATCTGAAATGGCTGCTAGCTTTGAAAGATCAAGCTCTTCTGAGCAGGAGCCAGAGGCACTGGCAGAGTCACTTTTGCAACAGTACCGTCCTACCTTCCATCTCCATGGCTGGTCAGCCAGAAAGAAAAACTGGTCCCAGTCCCAGACTTGTGCTGGCAGACTTGCGTTTGCTTCTGTGCCTGACTGACATTCAGGTACCTTGTTTTGTTCCCTGAGGACCAAGGTACTCTGATGCACCTCAGGGCATTGCCATGGAGAAAAGAGCATATGCAGAGCCAGCTGCAGTGGGAGAGGTGGTTTGTGACCTACAATAGCTTGTTCTTTAATCCACACCCAGGTAACCGTTGTAAACCCTGAGCTATGTTCTCAATTTGGCAACCATCAGGCCTTTTTTACTGCAGCACTGAATAACAAAGCATTAAAAAATACCTAAGCATAAACTCATGACCTCTGAGAGTTTTTTCAAAGCAGTACACTTACTATGTTGAAGTTTTGGGAGATGGCCCAAAGATCTCCCTGAGGAGAGACCAGAATAGCATCTTTAGAAATGTGTGTGTGTTGGAAGGGATTTATAAGGATTAAACAATGCTCATAGCACTCCTTAGGTAGAGGCTGACTTGGAAACCTGAACAAAACCCCGCTTTTTAAAGTAAGTACTTTTAAAAGTTTAAAGTTGGCTTCCAAACAGCATCCCTCCAGTGCTGTTAATTAGTCGATAATCTTCTGTAAGGCTTTATGCTTGGGAACACCTCTCTGGGAGAGCCCAAATCACAGTCCTTACTAGTTATAACAGCAGTCATGCCATTGATGTCAGTTGGCTTTGGATCAGGCCCTAAATGCATATAGTATTGAATTATGTGGCAACTGTGTATTTTCCATTGAACTCAGCAACAACAAAGCAGTCTCCCACTGTGCATTATTGAGAAAAGTGGGTTCCATAAAAAAATAAGCAAGGAAAAGCCTCCCAACAGCATTTGTGCCATTGTTGGCTGCCGCTGCTGCTCCTTTCATTATAGGAAATGTTTCCTTAAAATTGCTATGCTGCTGGTGTCACCCATTCTCCGGTCACTGCCTGCCAATATTAATAAGCCAGTGACAAAGTTGTGTCAGAAAGTTCCAGCTCTGACTTTATTTACCCTTGAGGGCAGATGCAATCTCAGGAGGAGCTTTGAATCCTATTACGGCAAACCATGGCTGCAGTGGCAAGCTGATGAGATAGAGTAACCCCACACTTCCTTGTCTGAAAGCATTATTAATAATGGTTCTGAGGGTTGTTCAGTTATTTTCTAGTTTTTCTAAAATGTAAGGCCAACTGCTGTATGTCCTATATAATATAAATACTCTGTTTGGGATGTTCTTCATGGTGCATAAGAGAGATTATGTGAATTATTAAAAGGGATTACTTACTGCTGTCTCTGGACCTGAACAAACCTGTGACTCTTAGGTTCACAGGCTGGAAATGCAGCAGATTTGCCACCTAAGGTCACCCCAAGACACTGTGAGGACTGCTGACTGTGTTCCACTTTGACATGAGTGGAAGCTCCTTAGATCAGACCACAACAATGGATACTGAGACTTTAGTGGGGCCACAGTGGACCAGTCTGGACAATGATGCTTTTGACAAGCAGGCCGCAATGCAGTCATTTCCAATGAGGGCAACCCACACATAACTGGATAATGAGATTTTTCCATGCAGTCCCCACAAGAGATTTGATTGCTCAGGAAACAAAGAGCCATAACAGGACTTTTAAGTCTATTAATGAGACCATATCTCTCCTCCTCATATTTACAACATGGCTAGGTCTGTCATCTTTGAAAACGACACCAAAAGGGCTGTTTGCTCAGAAAACAAGCCCTCATTGTTCAGGAAATTATCATTTAAATTTATTTTATTTTATTAAACCTCTACTGTTTGGCTACTCACAGTGTGGGAGCACTGGAACGTATACAAAGAAGCAAGATGGCTAAAGTCTAAATCAGACTTTAATAAGGGAATGTCATGTTTCATTTAAAAGGTTCTCCTCACCTTCCTTTTTCGTGCCATCAAGTGAAAATAAAACTATGGTTATAATTACATTCCTGCCTCCGCTCCACATTATCTGTGAGATCTCTCACATTTCTTTCCACACCTTTTCCACTCCTCCCTAGCTTTGTCGCTTGCTTAACAGGCTGTCAGGATCCCAGTGCTCCCTTGAATAAGCAGATGACTAGCTGTGGTCCTTGTTCATTATGGGGTGACAAGCTCAAGGAATAAATGCCTACAACATGGAAATTTTCATGCCGCAGGGTGTCAGCCTGACTTGGTTGGGTGGAAAATGAGGTGGCCTGAGCTTCCTCACTCTCTCTGGAGCATGAAATTGGACAGAGACTGACTCTGACAGATGCTCACCCTCTCTGGGATCTTATTGCTGCTCTCAGATCCACCCTGCCACATCGCTGCATTATGCTCTTACAAACTACTGTCAAGTCTTGCTTCTCCTTAAAGTCCTTGACAAATGTTTTGGCCCAAAACCTTCTTCTGATTTTCCCTAAGCCTTTTATTTTTTCATTCCTGTATCTTACGCCCTTTCTTCCTGCTTCATCATTTTTTGCTTTCCCCCTTCCATTCTCTCCCATACTTCTTAATTCCATTTTCCTTTAAATCTTCCTTGTGAACAAGCCTGTTGATCCCCAAAGATATATAGGCCATTCTTTTTCTGGCCTGCCCTGAGTTTCTAGTTTCCAGTTTTGGTCCAAACCCCATGCTTCATGGTACCCCCACGGGGCTCCTGAGACTTCAGAGAGGCTCCATGCATGGCTCTCAGGTAATGCAAACCCCAGATCATAGTTTCTTCAGGTAGAGATTTTCTGTCTCTGTGTCTGCTAGAATCCTGGCCCCCAGGCTGAATGGTGTTGAGTGGTTGCATCTGTGGTACTTAGGACTTCTAGAGTAGGTTTATTTTGGAAAAAGTTGTTTGGAGCTGGGACAAACAGCTGGAACATGCATTAACTTTAGCAGTGGGAACAACCAGTGGTCCAGAGCTTCAGCTCAGTCCCTACCTCTCTTTTATTTAGTGGGTTAAAATTGTATTTGGTCTTTGGGAGACTGTATAGACCAATCCTGAAGTTAGTAATGGTATATTATTAATAGGTAACAATAAGATTGTAAAACTGAACTGAAACTCCTGGGTCACTCTTAGTCTTCCCTTACCACAGATGATCACATCATACAAAACTCTACTTAAAAGGTAGATATAGTCTTTTGAGATAGGTGATTGCCTCCTTAAATTAGGAAAGTATGTCACTGAGAATGCTACATTCATTACAGCATTTTGCCTTTTGAACATTAAGCTGTGGTTATACAGACTCTCTTATCCCAGAGGCATCAGTGCTGCCTCCCAGAGTGGTGGGCCTACCTTCTCCTCTGCCTCAGGTGGCTCATTCTTGCCACCTCCCTTGAGCAGCGTAAGTTTTCATATACTTTGATGGCTAGACATACTAGGTAAGTGATGCAGCTGGAACCTACCTTTGCCAGACAAAAAAGAAAGAAAGAAAAAAAAAGAAGAATATTATCTGAATTGATGAGATGTGCCCCACTATAAAGCTATATGAACACTAGAGCTAGAACCTTGACACAGCTGGAAAGAGGAGCCAGATGAATGCCAGAAGACCTCTTCTGAGCAGTCTGGATTTAAGCCAGGGTAAAGTGACTCTTTACTGCAGCCTTAAAATTGCCTCTTTTGCTAGCCTTCACAAGAGACAAGAATGAACCAGCTGCACTTTCACTATGCTTTATTTGATGAAGCCTCTTTCAAGCTTTTCATAAAAGTAGGCGGCATTGTTCTGAGTAAAAGAGAAACGCAGTTTAATGGGAAAAATAGTGGCTGAGCACTTGGTAGTTAAAGCACGAGCCATTGGCATGGGCAGGCGCACACTGAATGCTGTGCATTTGTCTTTAGCCCAGGCAGCAGATGGGGGTGCAGAGGTTATGTGACACAACTGGTTGTTCTCTGATTCTGAAGCTCTCTGATTATACAGGTCTCTTCATCTGGAATAGCTGCTTGAATATATCATTGTGACAAGAAGCCATATTCTGCTTAAACTGCTTTAAGCTAGTACACTTAGCAATTCACCATGCTCCAGCTTTTAATAAACACTTATCAGAAATATTTCATGGTAATTTTTGATCAGATAAATGCAAACATTCAGTAGCAGCATTCGATGGAAATTTCAGGAGCTTTACCACTAAAGCCCCTCAGTGGGTCTAAATTCATTTGTAGGCAGACTGATCAAAAGGAAACCGCTATTGGCATCTAAATATAAAAGGTTCAGTTTGTAACTGATCACAGTCCTTTGTAAAGCCCAATGAATTGGAATTAAAGGCTTTAAACACCTTTTTATTTCTTATCTTGTGTATTAATATTATCTGTGGCAAGATACTCAAGCAAAGCACAGGATTAATCTGACTGATTTGTCATTTACTGCTATGATGTTTATTTATTGTATATGGAAGTCCATGGATGTGCCAAACAACATATTATTTACTGAATATAAACCCACTTATTAGTCTCCTGGTGTGCACAGCCAATGGGTGGATCTTCAGGAAACAGTATAAGCCAACAAAGGCCACTGCTTGATCCAACATGAAGTATACAGCTCCAGAATATTATACCCTAATAATGATCCCTGAAATGAAATGATCCCAAGAATGACTGGCATCCATTATAATTATTATTTTTTTTTTTTTTAAAAAAGCACATATTGGACCTGCCATACGTAAAAGGATGGATTCAAAGTTCAGCCCAGAAGTTGCTTGCCAATCCACTTTCCTGTAATTAGCACAAATTATAAAATATGTTTGATCCTGCCTCGGAACAAGGACTGGATCATATCTTTGGTCCCTTCCAACCCAATGTTTTATGATTCTGTGGAGTCAGTGGAAAAATATCATGGAGCAGATGAGAATTTCACCTTGCAGATCAAAAAGGGCGGAAAGATAAAGTGACACTGGAAGTGGTATCAACAGAAGAACACGAGATACAGGCAAAAGCAGTTTCTGTTTTATTGTCCTTTATCTCCTGGTGGGAATTTTTCCTACTCTATAATTCCCTGCTGTTCTGTGCTTCATTGTACTACACTGATTTGCTGATTTGTAGTTGTGGCACTTTTGTTACCCTTAACATCACCCGTGAGTGTAGCTCACACAGGCATCATTTTTCAAACAAACACAATTGTGGAAATGGAATAATGCAGTGGACAAGTACTTGCTTCTTATTCTCGTCTTTAAAGGAGTATGGCTGTTGTGTGTCGCTTTCACGGTTTTGAGTTAGCCTTTCTTGCTTATTAGTCATGTTCTATGCAAAGTCTTCTGCTTTGTGTTCCAGATCATTTCTGAATTTTATGCTTCTTAATTGCGAAGCACCCTGTATTTGTTGGTTTCTCATGGGCAAACAAATGGAAAGTTAAAACACATTCACCTAGTGATGCTAAGCACAAAACTCATCACTCCTGGATTTAAATGTAACGCTCCTTGAAGAAACAAAATACCGCTACCAATGCAGATGAGGCATGCAAATACAGAAAATCAGCTTGTAAACATGCACTCAAAACAACTATGACGCTTTTTCCTTTCCTCTCTCCTTCTCTCTATGAATATATGCGTTTTGTATTTAATGTCTTTGCCCGTAGAATGAGCATCTCATTGTTTTCTCCCTCATCACATCCTTGAATAATAAATATGAATTGTATTAGCATAAAGCCTACTTGCTAGCTTTGTTTGCAAAACAACAGCTTTTCTAATATGCTGTACATATGTTGACAGACCTCAGAGTGTTAAAATTCTTGTCTTTCGTTTCAAAGTTTTTTTCTGGGTGCTTTGTGTTAATGTTACAGCCCTGTGCTTGTGGCTGCAATAGATGCTTTTGTTCCTGCTGTGGAGTTGCTAGTGATGGTGCTTACTCTGCTGTCTCCTGTTTCTGGTGAAATCGATGGTTTAGGTCCTCTTTGATCTGCGTTAATTACAGAGGGGCATGAAAGCAATGTTAATTGCTTAGCTTCTGACTCCATTTCTTGTCCTCAGAAATACATTTCTCCTCCCATATTGACTTTGTGGATGCAAACACATGGGTTTTATCCACCGATGGGCTATGCCCTTGCCAGTTCTCTGTGACCAGACTTTGAGCAGCAACTTGTTCTGCTCAGTCATGTGCTGACCGGTGCAAAGGCAGGTTCTTTGCCTCAGAATTGCTTCCTGTTGGGTGTGAAACCTGAGCAAATAATTCTCTTTCCAAAGAGAAAGCTTATATTGTTTTCTGGGTGTTTATCCCTCACTGTGTAGGTATTAATCTCTCTGTTATGGGCAATATTAATAATTGACAGAGGGCAGGAAATACAAACAGTTTTAATCTGAGCTTCATACATTTATTTAACAACAATGTATTCATTTTTAATGGCATTATGGATTTTTAAGTAGGGAAAAACAGTGCATTCTCTCACTGGGGTGTGATTGAGGTCTTACATTCCTCCATGGGAGAAAAAGTTCAGACCTAACCTTGAGGCATTTAAACACAATCTTAAATAGCCATGATAATATTGAAACCTACTAATTCTTGTAAAAGTATCTTCAAAGGAAACTCTGATAGGGTGCAGCCACTGGAATGTGTTTATTATAGGTCTCTGAATTGCTACCTAAACCCATAACAAGCAAGATAGCACCTCACACAACCTTTATTAAGTACCCTATTCTTTGAGGGGCAGGTCATGGACTCTACCACCATTTACTAGATTTAGTGCCTTTTGAGGGGTTGTACTAAGAAGAAACTCCAAGCTAACTCCCAAAGGCAAACATGATGCCAGAGTCTACTGTATTACAGAGCCTATCCCACTGTTCAGAAATAATCAATCTTGTATCTCTATGTGCCTCAAACACATTTGAAAGTATAGGCCATAGAAAGATTTTCCTATCAGGCTTGAACATCCCCTTCTTGCGCTAAATGTGCTCCAGGCCAAACTGTTTCACTGGTATCAAGCATCTGTGTGGCAGACACAAGTCACTGGAGGTGGAGGAGAGGAGCCGCCCATTGGCTTAAATGACATTGCTACAGGTTGTCTAACCCCAGCCTTAAGGTGAAGCCCTTCAATGATGGCACGATTTTCATTGGCTATGTTAGAACATAAATCCCCAGATCTGGGCTCACTAGAATGGCCTTCAACAAAGCTTCTGCAGTCATGGAGACCTAGTCAAACTATGCTTGATGGCAGGTCAGCTGGAGGTCACTGTCATACAATGCTCACCAGCAGCAACTGTGTCTAAAAGGGTCACAAAGTCATGCTTAGCCTCTTACTAGCTGAGAAGGCTCCTTACCATTATCTTCCAAATGACCCTAGAAAAGTTAAACCTTGAATCTTGCATCTTTGCTGATTCATTCATAAAACAGATGTAAAACCACTTGCCTGTCTCCATCATGACATAAGAGGCATAGCAGGCAGAGGTAACTGGGGACTTTCTGAGGAAGCACACATTCATTTCATCAGAATCCGACATGAGAGGCTCTGGCTCAGGTCTTTGATCTGAATCAGTTGTCTGGGGCATCAATTGCAACCTTCTAACCATGACAGAAGCTCTAACCTACTTGCTTGCCGCCCGCTTTAGGGAAAGAGTGTTTAGGGGTTTGGTGTTGGCAATTCAAGATTCTTCAGGAAACAGTACTGAGATAATTCTAAAGGAGAACAGGAAGTATTTTTGAAATCTCAGGAATTTCTGAAGATGGGAAACCATGTTTCCAGATCAGCCTAATCCTGAAGAGCAAAAAGCCTAGGGAGGGATAGGAATTTTAGGTGCCATGAGGGATGTAAGTGATGATAAGTGGTAATATGCACATACTGATTTTGTTTTCCCCCTCTTTGATTATCGTTAGCCAAGAGATATAACAAAAAAGTCTATTGCATACTTTGGCATGGAAATATTTCTATGAATGTGGGCAGAAGCTGAAGTTGCCTGCAGCTGACTATGGGTGGTAGCTTGTGTTTATTTTGTGGTGCTTGTCTTAAACAAAGTCCTTTAGGGATCAGGGGGTTTCCCAGCTGGAGACAGACTGTCAGGGCCAAGGTGGGAATTATTCCACACCAGCATGTGAGGGAGATGCTGCCATCTCAGCTTCACAAAGCCTATTTCTGCCAAGCTTTAATTCTATGAGTAAGCTTTCCTTGGGCTAATTGTCTCATTGGATTTCAGCAGATAGGAAGAACATTTTCATGTGAGAAAGAGCAGGCTGTGGCGAGGTCTTGTGCCTTCACTCTGGTTTGGCAGAATAGCAGTATGGCTTCAGGATCTGTAAAGCTGCTGTAGTGCCAGGTTGTGTTTAACATGCCTTCTTTCATAGCATATTGACTCAAAAGGCCTGCAAAAAGATTTAGCTCAAGCACAGTACTTCAGTAATGTGACTGTAAGGGCTTCCAGATCAGAGCAGATAGTAGTCTGCTCAGCTTATAACAGAAGCAGGGGAGCTCAGGGGTATGCCTACCTGTCTGTTACATATGCACTAATCATCTCTCTCTGTTGCAAGATTGGACAAGATTGCAACTAACATCATTGCCTTGGAAGGTGCATGCCCTTGAAGTGACAAAATACTCTTTCATGACCAGGTGAGAACCAACAGAGAACCTCCCAGAGCCCAAAAGCAGAAATCCTATCCTTCCTAAACTCCACCACTCCCTGCCACAACTGTCTATACCTAAGCAGGATCATCAGTATAGTTTACAAAGGATAAAGAGCAAACTGAGGCACCTTCTGAATTAGTGGAGAGCTGGCTAACAATAGAGAACTATCTCTAAAGTCCTGCCATTGTTCCGGAGAAGAATGATTTTGTCCAGTCCCAGTTTTGCTTAAGGAGAGATATCAAACGAAGGAGTGAAAGAAAGAAGGGCTATTATTAGCATGAACACTTTCATTTCCCTTCATCCAGAACACTGAAATCTGTAGGAGTCTTGTGCATGTATCTGGCAACAAAACTGGGTCTCATCATTTGTGGATTCTCTGTCGTTTTGTTTTGGTTTTGTTTTCATTTTGAACTTCTCCAGTCATTTCAAGCTTTTGAACAGATGTGGTGACACAGTGGCTTTCCCTGCCTTCTGCCACTGACATGATCCCTCTGATAATTCTGTGTCCTGAACCCCATCTGTACCCCCAGCCCAAAGTTTAAATAGGGCATTGTCCGGAGCCCTTTCAACTGCATTTGGTGGGACTTTACTGCTTTGGAGTCATGTAAAAGCTGATATATAGCTCAATCTACACTGCTCACAAAAGGTAATTGTTCAATTTTATTTTTATAGTGCTTCAATTTACAGCAGGTAGTTAGATTTTGTATAGGCTTATGCATTTCAGATGGCAAAGCCCTATCATTTTAGTGCAAAGGTTTCATGTAGCCACCTGCAGACTGTATTTTAAAAAGCCTGGCAATTTTTTGTTCTGGATTTTGGGACAACTTTAACCTGTGGTTTAATATGATGTAGGATTAATTATACCCTATAGACAACTCTGCGGCTTTTGTCTTTGCCTCTGAAAGGAATGCTTTAGAGGTGTCCAGCCACATTAAGGAAGGAAACCATTCTCCACATTACTTTGCCGTTTTTCAGCAACAGACTGGCCATTGCTGTATCATGATGGTTCTGCAGCTTCAGGAATTGCATGTGAATTTTTCCTTGTGATGGGCTATTTCATCTGTAAAAACTGCATTCGTGGGGTCCCAGGCATCTTATGAGCTTTAGACGCTAGCCCAGCCTATGAACACCACCACATACCACGCTTAATTACTTCCCCCAGAGCAGATAAACCTTATGAGACACTAAAAGGAAAAGAAGACACTGGTTGTAGTGGAAGACTTGAATGACAATCACCTAGATTAGATGGCAAACTAGCAGAAGGCAAAGCAGCTTGGCTTTCACAGGAGACTTCACAATGTTCCTTAATTTATTTATACTCCATTAAATAATAAATACTAGAATGAGAGGCTATGGAGTGTTTCTTGGTATCTTCCCCATGCCAAAGTCTTATGTATTTGTCTAGTGGCCCACTTCAACATTACACAGGAGCAAACGACTGTCTGTTCTGATGCTGTAAGCGAATTTAATCTAATATCCTCTTGCCAGTAATGGTCAGTGCATCTGAAAACAGTTCTGGATGCTCCGTATTGATGCTTATAGGAAGATCACTCTCAAAACCGTATCAGTTGGGAACATATATGTGATACAAAATGTCTTATGCTTTTCCTTCCCTTACCTTGGTTGCTGCTGAAAGGTTAAGCATAAATAATTTTGCCAATGTAACTGTTGCTCTTGCCTCTGTATCGTTAATAAATTCAATAACCAACATCTCTAGCATGGAATTTGTGGGCATCCCGCTGTTAATCTTTTGCCACAGTAAAAGCAAGCTGAGTATCTTTGATCTCAGTCTGTTAGCCACTTCCCAATGCATGACAAAATGTTGCCTCTCCTCCCAGGACTACTCATTTTTCATAACAATCTCTAGTGAGGGACTTAGTTGAAAGCTTTTGCAAGTTGAAATAAATGGCCTCTGGTGGTTGCTAAGGGACAGAGTATTTCAGCTCTCCATATGAAATGTGTGAAATTCAAGAGTATTTGAAGGCCAAGATTTCTTACCAGCAAGATACGACCACAGGAGGGGGTTTCATCTCAGCTGCCTTTAGTTGTCTACATGCCAGCTGTCTAATCCAAGTTAGTTGTCTAGGCTATGTCTTTAGTCACTGTAGAGGGAAAGGAGTACCTCCAAAGGGCAATTCATTTCATCCTAAAAAGGTGTGTTTAAAGGTTTCTTTTGCTGAGATGACTACTTCAGTGGCAAATCTGGCTTAAGTAGCTTCTGCTCCTGAATTTGCAATTCACCTCAGTTTGGATGTGCTGGTACAGCTGTTGCTGGGACCATGCTAGTAGAAGGAAACAGAATAGATTTGGCTTATTTTTAACCTCACAAGAGACTCTTATGGAAATTAAGGATATGGTTTCACAGGCAGCTGAGCTGATTTAATGGCTAATTAACACTGAAAGGTAAAGGTCTGGGTCATCCTCCCTCCTCCTCTCTGACAGGATGTTCTGGTCCTCCGTTACATGCCCAGCCATGTGTTTCCATCCTCTCTCTCTGTCATCACGATGCTCCTGTACTCGTGTGATGAACATGTCAGGGAAATCATCGAACAGAAAATAAGCACTACCAAGCATAATATTTTTTTTAGCTACATTATGTCCTTGATTTTGCTGTTGTTACACCTACCAGAATGGTAGCACTGGTGGTGAAGGAAGAGAGTATGGAGGAGGTTGGTAGTAGTGAAACCAGACACTACGTAGTCACTGGGTGAGAGTTAAGGTTATGCCATGCTTTAAAGCAGGTTGCCCAAGACTGGGTCCAGATGTTCAAAACCTGACTGGACGTGGTCCTCGGCAACTTGGTCTAGCTGACCCTGACTGAACAGAGCATTTGAACTAAATGATCTCAAGGGGTCTCTTCCAACCTCAACGGTACTGTGATTCCATGATTAGGGGCTGTCTCCCACAAAGACTCTTTTTATGCTCTTCAGAGCAGTGGTATGCTTTGAAATGTGGTCCCATAAACAGCTGTAATGGCACAATTGAGAAGTGGCAAACTGGACCACGGGAGTGTGAAAACTTAACTGAGGGTGGTAGAGAATGGAAGTTTTATAAACCATTTTTTGCTGCTGCAGTCAGCATCTTGTTGAGCACCATTTATGTAGTCTGGAGCAATTTTGTTCACTCCAGGCGCCTATTTTACTTCACTGATTGCAGGGGTAGACGTGATGAGTAGTTTAGATTAAATGGCTAACTTTCAGATTACTGAAGGCTGGCAAGATGAGTGTTACTGTAAGCTGTTCCCTATCAGTGCTACTTGAGGCCCAGAATGCAGCAGTTGTGAGGGCTTGGCTAGTGTAGCCTCAGAGGGCTCAGGGAAAGACTTCCATAATATGGTAAAATAATTTCACTCCTGGGCCTGTTTTTTTGATGTTAATGTTGTGCTTGGAAACCTCAGCTGATCACTGCACTTTCCTGATTTCCTGTCTCTAACTGATTTAAGTGGGGACTCCATTAGGACATCACAAATGATGTGATAATCTGGTATGCTCAGAGCCTCTTCACTTATTTAAAAGAACTAAGGCAATGGGCAAGTCATCCATTATTTATTGATAGCACTTAAGAAAGCACTGTGCTAGATCCTGTTGCAAACAGACTTATCATGTGATTGAGAAATTAAAGTCTGTGGATGACACTTTCTAAAGATTGTTTCAAAAGGTCTTTCAAAAGGAAAAGTTGCCAAGCTTTGACAGCTTTGAAAGGATTGCTTTGGAAGTTCTTTCTAAGTTGCATAAATGGCTATTTTCAGACGGCAACAAAAAGCGACATAAATTCCTGTACATCCTCAGATGCCCAAATGTTGTACATACTTCTCGAATGAGGAAAGCCAGAAGGTAGCTAACCTACCTTCTGCGTAACCTACCTTTCATTATGTCTTTAGGGATGAACTGTATCCCTAGATCTGTGTCTAGGAGAGAACAGGACCCAGACCCTAGCTTCTCTACATCACTTTCATTACTTGCTGACCTCAAGGTTTTTCCAAAAAGCAGAACCTCCTTAGAGAGGCTGGAGATGTGGTGAGTCACAGCAAAGGAGGGATCCAAGAAGAGGTACCCTTCCCTTCTTTATCTGTAGAGGCCTCAATCACAATTTTTCTTGCTTTCTTGCCAAACCAGAGGTGTATTAGAATTTGACCCATGCGTTGCTGTCTAATGGCGTAAACCTACTCACAAGTTTCCTTTCTTAAGCTCAGTGTGTCTAATATTAGAGAGAGAGAGAATGCATAATGTATTTATGAGATGGAGTCAAACTGATAACCGATGGCCCTAGAACCAGTGTAATTAAGTTACAAAAATATAGGGATAAAATATAAGGGTTGGGATTCATCGTCCCAGCTTTGAATGCTTACAGCATAATGAGTGTCTGAAATAGTTGTCTGGACACCCTTTATACTCAAGGGGAAGAAGCAGGCACTTCTAGGCTGTGATTCATCTGGTCAATTTTAATCATCCTGCTTTAGTGCAGAAGCGTCTCTTTCTCTCAGCTGCCTATAAAGGAAGACTAGGCGAGCAGATGAGATGAGGACATCTACATGGAGGTAAGATGAGTCCTCTCTTAGTGTATACCAACCACAGTACACATATGTGTGTGTAGTCTACCTCTCTGTGTGTGTGGGAAAAGTCAGTCTCTTCCATAGAATCGGACTGCTGCAATCCAGCAAATGTAATAAAACCTTGAATTCAGCTGGCTTTCAGGAAATGAGAAAATCAGTGTGTGGCGGAAGGAAGAACATAAAGGAGGAGACTTTACTGGTTTGAAGGCACTAAGACAAACATAAAACCGCTGGCCTGTTCTTTAGCCTCCTGGAAAATAGATCCAGTCTGTTGTTCCTATGAGCATTTCACTGAAAAATGCAAACGCCTTGCCAGGTGAGATACTTGCTTTTAAGTTTCTGCACAATGTGGAGCCATTCAAATTCATATTCCTCTCTGCTATTTGTACATGTTGCAACACTTTCCACTTTTTCTAAGTATCTTACCAATGTGCAGAAGGGTCAATAGGCACAGTCTTGAGCCAACCAATGATTCTCGATCTGTACTTGGAAACTGCAAAACTGCCATGTCTCTGTACATAAGTAGTTCATGCACTGTACCAGACTAATAGGACTACATAGCTTCCAGATTATATCTGACTGGCTCGGAGAGATGGAGACATCAGAAATGTAGGCATCTACTCTGCTGGACTGAGAAATGTGCTTGTGATATCAAACTTTTTTTTTTTTTTTCTCTTGAGTGTTGTGTAAAAGAACTAAATGAAAACCATCATTAGTGCCATGAGGTTTACTTTCTCTGTAATTGGCCATGGCCCAACGCTAAAGTCCTTTGTTTACTCTTTAGTGGAGATTTAAGCTTGGCTACCAGGTTCTTTTCTGCTGTAAATATCACTATATCTATTTTGTGCAGACAGTCTTCGTTGTTATGCTGCATTGGTATCTGAGTAAAACTGAAAACTTGTAATAAACAGGAAAAGAGAGGAGATAAACTGAAGGTACCTCTTTAGTTTCTGTGGGATTTTGAAGGACCAGTTGTTCTGCACTAGCACTGGAAATGCTGCAGTTTATCTTAATACATAGCAATATCAAAACCAATCAACCTCAGAAAGTATCTTGTTTCCACTGGCAGGAAAAAGTAAAATCAAAAAACTGTTGTGGGTTTTTTTAATACTGGGCTTTTGTGCTTTCACAAAACCTGGATATTTTCAGGCAAGGCTTTCTGCCTTCATCTACCCATAACAAACAAAAGAGTATGTTTAACTACTCTCCGTGTATTTTTCCTGTTGGTGCTGGAAGCCCAGAGGGTCCTTATCTCCTGATTTTTCCCATGGCAGAGGAGCCAGTGACCAGAAAACCCTCAATTCAGACTCCTGTGCAGGGTTCCTTGGACCTTTATGAAGCTTTGCCTATATGAAACATTTTTAAGATGATGAATCATCAAATTCTGCAGAAAAAAGTAGTTTAGTGGAATTACACCTATCTCCTTTTTTTCTGCTGAAGTCACTGGCAGTGCTCCCATTTATATAAATAGAATGAAGTTTTCATCTGCACCTGTGATGGTAATATTGTGCCTATAGTTTTGCTGTGGATAAACTTTCTATGAAAAATGCTCTTGTGAGAAATCTCATTTTCTTCTCCCATCATTAGCTAATGTGTAGCAAAGCAACCCATAAACACTATGGACTGTGGTACAGCGGGTTAACAAAATAATTTCCATTTTATCAAAGACTAATGAAATGTTCTCAAAAAAATTCCAAGCCTGTCAGTACCTGCTGGTGTAATTTTGTTAATTTACAATAAAACATTAGGTCCTGGACACCCTGCCTATGCACATTTTCAGTGACCTCTTATGTAGAGGGATAAGAAGTGTATATTGTTAGGAAGCAAAGTAGGTAGGCTCCAAGGTGACATGGTCAGACTGCATCAGCCTCTTTGGGGCTGAAGGAATTGGAATTTCTGAGGAATCACTGAGGGGAAGCTCATGTTTTCACTGATAAATAGCAATATAGCCCAAGTGCTGCAGTACAGTGCTCAGGTGACAAATGACATTAGAAACCCACCTGTCCAGAACAACTATCCAAATGACTTGGAAAGCCTCAGCTCCCATTGCTGCCGCAGGAAAAGCTGTGCTTTGTACATGTCCTTTTCTTTAACAGGAAAGCCCTCACTGTGAGTGGCAAGGCAATGGTTATATAGTCCAAAGTGTCAGGATTGGCGAGCCTCCCTGACAAGAGGGATGGGCTTTGTCTCAAGTGACTTCAGCTCTCTGAAGGTCAAACATCTACCCGAAAGCTGTGGTTCCTCAAATATTTCTCTTGGGAGCAATTCTGCTTTAAAGCAGTTCCTGCTCTGGCCCCTTATTCCTGCTCTCATGTTTCTGCTTTTGATAGGTCAATACTGATCTTTGTGTGGCTATGTGTTGAAATGCATTAACCTAATTTGAGGGCAGGGGGAAACAACCATACAGAATAACATTTATATTTCTCTTTTTTTTTTTTTTTCCCCCCCATTGTTTTTCAGCTGGACTAGTTCTGTCATCTGTTTCACAGAATGTCCTCTCAAAAAGCTGGGCCAACATCTCTGAGAGGCAGTGAAGTCTGAGGAGAAAAGAAAAGGGATGGGAATATTGTGTGCTGCCAGTGCCAAAATTGTAAAGTGATGTTTAAGATACGTATCTCGCAGCATGGGATGAATCACATTCCAGAGGTGCCTGCTCTATCTGTTGACCGGACATACAGGCTGAGCAACTAACTTAGATGAGGGAAGCCATTCAGGTGCCCAGGCATAGATGCCTTCTACCCATTGTGTGCTTTAGTGTATTCTTGGCCTCTGTCTGATGCTTTGGAGGATAAAACCTGCATCATAGCTGCCAAGCCTCTGCAGATATCTTGACTCTGCAAAGATGTCTAAAATGGCACTGAATGTGTGTGCTTGGGCACCTGAATTGCTGTAGAAGTTCAATTTTAGACAGTCACAGCTAACTTCAGTTAACTAAGTGTGTGAAGATCTCTTGTCAGTGTATACATGCAAATAACACGTATGTGGACGTCCTCTCCCAGCCTTTATCCCCTAGTCTGGAGCAGTGCACAGGAGGGCTCATCACATCTGTCTCCTAGTGAGTGATGGGGAGCAGAATCCAAAAAGCAAATGTGAAAACAGCGCAGGCAGGGGTAACTGATAACCCACCCCTATTTTTTGTTCTAATGGCTGGAAAAAAGGGAAAATAGCTTAAATTGTCCTTGAATGAAGTTACTCTTTTAGAGGCTATGCAATGAAATAAAGGAACATCTTGCAAGGGAGGCATAAACTCCAAAAGACAGTGCTGAGGAGGACTCATGGCCTTGCACCTCTCTTCTCTTTGCTACCCTTAGTATGAACATAATCTGCGGTGTTGTGAGCATGCGTTGTGTCTTGCAGCAGCATCCCCCAGAAAGAGCAATTATTCTACTTGTGCACCTGGGAAGCAATTTGCTGCTGCCCTGAACTAGCAGTAAAGCGTCTCATAGTACTGGCCAGTAGGCTTGAAGGCTTCACTGGTTCCCCTTCTTGGCTGTTTACCAGCCCTGTAAAGGGAGGGCATATAAGCCTCAGGAGGGAAATAAGGAGTGGAGGAGTTTCTTATTCCCTTGTAAGAGTGTGTGGTCCAAGATGTAGTCTCAGCCCATGCAGTTACATGTTAATTCATTTGTAAAATGTCATTTTTTACTAATGAACTTTCTCAGAAATTTCCACTTGCTTTACAGTGTGTCCATGGAAGGCCCATGTGATTAAAATCCCTAGGCATGCCACGGAAGATGGGACCTGCTTTAATTGTAATGTGTTGTTCGTTGACCATTAAATAAAGATGAAATAAATTGTCCCATTTTCTGTCTCCGAGGCTGGTTGTTTGAGCATATTACTCATCTGGGGAGAGTGCATTGTATTGCCAAGGCTGAGAGCACACACATTTATCATTAGTAACAGCACAGGGATGAGTTGCTTTCCCGTAGCCTTGTCTTTTGTTTGTGAGATTAACTTGTTTTCAACATTGCAAATTCAGTGTTACGGAACAATGCCATACTCAGTCATCTGAGAGCTGAATATGGTTTTCGCTTCTGTGTGCAGGGTTTTCCTATCTTGAGCAGTATGCCTTTGAGATTTTACAGTTATTTACTACTGGAATGGTGTATCAGGCTTTAAATATAGAGGAAGGCAAGGTCTTTTCACTATGCAAGTAGACGCATGCTCTCTTTGCTCTCTTCCATTGGTTCTATTTTGTTTGCCAGTGAGAATATTTCATCTGCAGAGTTTATGGACTCAGGCACCTTCAATCCAAAATCAGACATTGCCTCAAACCACAGATCAAAGCCATTTAATATTTAGAGCTGTGGAGTCTGCTTAACCCCCTCTGATTATTGCCCCTACTGCAAAGTCAAGTCTCTTCATTTGGGTGTCAGATACGGATTTAAATGCATGATGCTGTTAATGATAGGTTTGTTGACTTCAGTGACAGGATGGAGAGATGGGATGAAGGACTGATGTAAATGAAAGCCATCATTTATTCTGCCCTGTCTGGTATGATGCCATGATGGAGGCCTTGCTTTGTTTAGTGCTTGAGGAGATTCCATGGATACTTCTTAAAAGTGAGGCATGGGTATGTGTGAAAAGGAGGGAGAAGAGCTTCAATACTATCTTTAGGCATCTGGGTCAGAATTTGCCGTCTAACTTACAGCTGGAGCTCCTTCAGAAGTCAGGCTCCAAAGACATTGGAGGGTTTGATCTGTGCTCACTTACCAGCCATGCTTCTGTGACTGCATGGCTGCAGGAGGTCATTTTTAGGCTCAGATCTCCAAAGCGGCCCCCAGGGAGCACGCTGCCTTTTCCTCAGCTGCTGCAAAGAAGAGGGCTTCTAGCTTCTAGATGCCTGTGCCCATCCACTATGGGTTTCCTGCTCCGGCAAATGAATTAATAACAGGGCAGCAACTTATTAGTGCTTCCATGGTACTTCCCAGCAACTCCTGGTTTCTCTGTGAAAGAGGAGAGAGCAGTCCCTTTGAGGCAGGGAGATGATTTTACTCCCAGTCTTGCAGAGGACAGCACAAACTGCTGGTGACATAGGTGAGGAAACCCGTCTTCAAAGTGAGGAGGGAAAGCAGCAGCTGCCTGGCATCCCAATGGCCTCCTGTCAGCACACTGCTGGACGATGAATATTACATTTTTTCCCCTGGAACAAAGGATCCAAATTCTTAGTGCTTATGGGGAAAAGGTTGGAGGCAGCTCCAGGGCACTGTGTGAGAGGAAATAAAAAAGCAGTTGTAAATCATTACAACCCAGTGGGAGGAAAAAAAAAAAGCAGCCCATTGTCTTTTATTACAGTGCTAAATCAATGAGAAAGGAGGTGGGTGATTTATCAAGGTAGAATCCACATCGCTTGTAACACTGAAATTTCCTTTCATTAGAATGTCAGTTTTCTGATAAAATGATTTCGCTTCCATTAATTAGCCTTTATGCAAATGTAGCCCCCAAAAGTGCTAGTTCCTTCTCACAAGTAAGAAATCCCATCTGCATGGAAGTGGAGTGGTTGTGTAACTCTCCTTCTCAAGGTGAGCACAATTAAACATAAAAACCATAACAAACCCAGGGCCCCCAAATCTCTTTGTATAGCCACAGTGATAACTAATAATACTTAATCCTCTGACTGACTTCTATCCCTGTTGTTGAAAGCCAACACTAAGGCAAACACAAGCAGAAATAGCTGATCACAAACAGCAAAAAGAAAGTTGAACTAAGGTAGTCTACAGAAGCTTTGTTCAAAATTAGGTGATGGGCAATTCCAAGCATAGAAAGAACACAGTTTTAAAATATTTTAACCTCAGCTGCATGATCAATATTCCCTTTTCGTATGCTGTCCATACTGTTTTATAGCACTTTCTGTTTTCATTAATCCTTGATTCTCCATAATGCAGTGAAACAGCTTCAGCACACATGCTTTCATAAGGAAAATTGCCTCAGCGATTCCACTTGCATGGAATCAAGGCAAGAGGGAGACAATGTGTGGGCAGCAATGGGGATCTCTTTACAGCTGAGTAGGTTTTTCAGGCAGAGAGAGGAAAGATTTCATGGAAGCTATCACATTGTTGCTTGGTATGAAACATCCTGAAATATAATATTGGTAGAATAGAATAGAATAGGATAGAATAGAATAGAATAGAATAGAATAGAATAGAATAGAATAGAATAGAATAGAATAGAATAGAATAGAATATTTTAAGTGTTTGCAAAACAAGAGGGGACAGGTCCTGTGGATTGTCTCATGGACACTCTGCAGTACCAGGTGTGTTTGTCTGCCTCTGCCCAGAGGGTCTGGGCCGCTTCTGCACTGAACACACTCCAGCAGCTTCCCCAGGTGATGTTTCTGAGAGGTGGTGTGCTCGTGACAGCTGCGGTGTTAGCTCTGGTACAGAGAGACAGAAAACACTCTTTGGGAGTAATCTTCCCTTTTGACTTTTAATTCTATATTTGTCAGGAGCTCTGGCTTCCTCTTCGTGCTTACTGAGACATTGACCTGGAAGTCAAAAGACATGTCTCCTTCTTTCTGTTTCATGCTGCTCACCCCTTAAGCACTGCAAACATGCCTGGATGGCAGACACATGGAGGGGACATGGGCTGCATGGTTGGTGTCTGGAGGAGATACAGGTGAACTGCACCGTAGACGTAACCCAGCAGGTGCTGAACTGTGACATGGAGCCTGGAGAAGTATTGAGGCTTCCTGGGAGTCCATTCAGAGCTTGCTGAGGAGACCACAACCAGTGGAAGAACCAAAGGCCTGTGGGGAAAGGGTGCCAGAAAGTTGGAGCCAAGAGGAAGATGGATTAAACCTCTGCCAGAGCTGGGTGTTGGTTTTTTTTCATTCAGAATTGTTGACTGTTGAGGTACTGGGAGCATAATTACAACGCAGGGGCTGGGTTAGTCCTCTCCACATTTTGTCTAGGAGCAAGGCTCCAGGGCGTACCAGACCCTCACACTGTGGTTTCCACAGGTTGTGGATATTGTGTTTAATACTGGTTCTCTTTCCCCTCCTTCCCTAAAAAAATGTAATAGAAGGAGAAAAAAAATAGAGTTTAATAAAAACTGTAGCATTTGCTCAAAGTTAAAGAATAGCTTCTACCTAAGGGCTAAGTGGGTAGGACTATTCAGCCTGGAAAAGAGGTTACTGAAAAGATTATGTGAAAGACTTATAAAATAGTGAGTTATAAGGAAAAGTGAATAGCAGACTCTCCTATTCATTGTAAGAACTAAAGGGCATCAAAGAATATTAGCAGGCAGTGAGTTCAAAACAAACAAAAGGAGGTGTTTCTTTACACAGGTAGTGAGCAACGTCCATAGCAATCGCTGAAAATGCTGAACTGCCTCTTTTAAAAGAGTAATTCATGGCAGAAAAATTCCCTAAGGGCCTTTGAGTATAAGGATGTTGCCTTTGGCTGGGAAAGTCCTTGAGCTGCAAAGTGTGCAAGCCTGAAGGAATGATCTGGAGAAGTGTCTGTACATGCTTGCTCTGTTTTTCTTCAGATGGCCAGATAGAGAACTAGAAGGATCTTTGATCTGGCCCAGTAAATTGTCTTAAAGTTTGGGAATAGTTTCTGTCCCTCTGTGTCTGTTTCAAAGACCCTCTGTAGGAGGGTCAGCTTGAAACCTTTTGAAAGACTCCCTTGTTTTTCCAGATTCACATTGCTACTTGCTGGTTTAACCATATGGGTGCACACTGCTCATGCTACAGCCTGGGAGACTGGTGTGCAGAAAGGAACAAAATCCTGTCCTTATTCTTTTAAAGTATGTTTGAATTGCTTTTTAAAGCATGTTTTTTCTATATTCTCTTTTTTTCCCAATCATAAAAACACAGCCGTACACTGATGAGCTAAGTGCATTGGCCTTAATTGTCTGTTTTTGTGCTAGGGAAAGACATGGAAAAGTAAAGATAGCATAAGCTACCGTGGGGAATTCTTGAGTCCAGTGTTTTCCAGGGTGTATTGCAAGGCCTGCCAGCTCCTGATACGAAGATAGCTGCTTCAGAGCTGCTCTAATTTATGCTTATCTTTCTACAGGCTTTGGGAAACAAGTAACAGGAGAGCAGCGCACTCCAATTATGCCCTTGATACACTCCTTATCCTGAGGACCATAAGCGTGACAGCCTTTATTCTGTCTGCTCCTTGTGTCTGCTCCTTGAGGAGGTACAGCAAAAGGGAGAGAGGAAGGGAAGGGATTCATGTGTAGGTAGCAGGAGGGTCGTTTCTCCTGGTTTTAAATAACTTTGGGATTTTTCTTTCTTCCTGGATTTTCCTATTTATGAAAATGCAGCGTCTTGCTGGTGAGCTAAGCTCACTTTAGTTTGTCAGAGTAGGATGAAATTTCTAGCATGATGGAGAATCAAGCCTGCTAGACTGCTGCAGGCAAATGGAACATCAGTCCAGAGATTTCCACAGCCGCTTTGTCTGTGTTGCTTGGAATTCCTCCATCCTTATCATCATCAGCTCACTCTCTGCATCCCACATCCACTTCCCTAATTCACAGCAAAATGAGTAAGACAAAGCATCCTTCCAAAAATAAAATATCAACTGGGAACTCACCAATGTGTGATTCCCTCCTCACTACCTTCTCTCTCACTCTCATAAATGTTTATGCCTTCATTCTGCCCCAGCCTGCCAGGAACAAGCATTAAAGCATTTGACTTTAAATGATGAGTCTGTAGCTGGGGACGGCAAGAGGGTGGTCTCCTAAGCATGGCTGGAAGTTATTAGTCCAGGTTAATTACTAGGAAAATTTATGTGGTAAGCATCAATCAAGGCTTAGGCACATCAGATTCTGCTGTATAAACTGGCCTTTGCCCAAACTGCATGATATTACTTTTGTCTTAATGTTATTACTGTATTTGTCAGTTGAATATATAGCCCAAACATATTCTGAAAATGGGAAACTCAGGCAAAAACCATCAAATATCCCAGGACTGTGAATGTCAGCCTGCATATCAACTGGAATAAACTTGGACTGCCTGGGGTGAGTGATAAATTATAACAATTTGGCATTGATGGGAAAAGGGCTAGTAATGGATTATATGTTGCCCTTGCTTAGGGTTACTGAATCATGTCGAGGAATTGTGGACTGAAGGATAATATACATGAGCAAGTTTTGCTAGTGGGATTGAGGCAACACGCTAGACAAAAGCAGGCTTGCGGCACTGTTATTTCCTTCATCAAATCAGAGGCTCTTTTAAACGCTTGGAAACAACTTGAGTATTACGCCCTCCTGGGACTGACTTCTTGAGAAGGCACTGTTTGTCAAATAAAAGTGATTGGGTGATCCGTGGTGATAAATAGTATTTTCAGCTTTTCCATACAGGATACAAAAGAATCAGAGGGGAAGAAAACTGCAAAAATTAAAATGTTTAGAAAAAAACAAGTTGCCCCCTTGAGGTTGGTGCCCAGGCCAGAGATACAGCCTGGCCTCATCCTCCGCCGTCATAACTTTTCCCTTGTCTTCCAGTTCACCATGAGAAGTGTTTCCCAGTTGTTCCCCAGCGTTTCCTCTTGGGCCCTGTGGAAACCATCTTGTTTGGCCCAAGCTTAGGAAAGGGAGAGGGTGACAGTGGGATGGCTCTCAACTCATCCCGGCTTCACAGAGATGAGTCAGAGAAAGATGTGCGAGATGTGAGCTGGACTTTCTTCCCCATTTCTTTAAGCATCTGCCCGGGCTTTGAATGCCCATCCTCACTGGGGCCACCATGGAAGAGACACTGGGCCAGCTGGGATTTCAGGTGGGCTTCAGCCCTCCAGTGATGGGCTCACTGAACTGGCTACAAACTTTGGCTGAGGGAAGGCCTCTGGAGTTAAGAAAAATTAATTAAATGACAACCAGAGGCTGTTTATGAAACTCAGTGATCTGCAAGTTAACAGTTACAGTGACCAAATGTATTTTAAGAAAAAGTCTGAAGGAAATCACTAAGGCTGTAAAAAGGTATGCAAACTCACCCTTTACTTTATAAAACCACACTGTTTAAACTTGTTAAAGCGCTTTCACAGCCACAAGATGCAGAGTGGACAATAGCGGGCTGGTAGAAAAGTCCTGGGGTGCAAACACGACACCTGGAAGCAGCGGCTGGGCAGCAGCAATTGCTTCCTGCCACAGTGTGACCAGGCAAGGAGATAAAACATGCTGCGTTCTGGCTGCCCAGCAACTGATGAGCCCCGATCGACAGCCCACGCTCCGATGGCTCCATGTTCAGCCCTGCCAGCAGCACAGAGCAGAAAATCTGCTTAATGCCTGCCTGGTTCAGTCGGGTTTTCCTAACATTCCTCTAATGTAAACCTTGGGCAACTGCCATGTAGTCAGGGGCAGGTGAGAAGAGAGGAGGGGGGAACCCAGGCATTATTCCCATGATGGGACAGCAGCACATGGTGGTGGGGGCATCATCTGCTGCTGCTAGGGGAAGAGAGCAAAGGCAAGGGTGGGAAATGGGATGGAGGGGAAAAGGAGGGGAGAGGCAATGCTAGGGAGACACGATTCACTGCTGGCTTGTTTATGTCTTCTATTACTGTATTCCCCTCTGTTGCGAATACAAGTCAGTCATGAGGATGATACACTGCACCATGTCCTGGTGCTGCAGCCTGAGGAAGACTTCAGCTGGAAGTGCCAAAGGTGTTTGAAACAGCCCCACGTGGGGGCACTTGGGGAGGAACGTGCATGGGGACAGCAGCGGCCCCCTCCTGCTGAGGCCGACTCCCCTGTCTCTGCTCCATCTTCCTTTCAATCGGAAACAAAAGCCAAGATTTCAAAATGTTGTAAAAAAAGACTCAGGCTATTTTGTGGTTTGTTGGGGTTTTTTAGCTGGAGATTGTAAAGTGTTATAGGGAGAAGGAACTGGGGCTGGGGACTTGGAAGAGGACGGGGAATTTAGGGACCCAACTCCCCAGGATTTTCCTGTTTGTCACGTCTCCTTGTGAAAATCTCAGCTTTCATGGTGAAAAGTCTGGTTACAGCCATAGCTTGTCAGTGAAGTGAGGCTGAGTTTGGGTGGATGTGCCATGCAGAGGTGGACATGGGGCAGTGTCTACCATTCCTTCTCAGAAACCCTCTTCTCCAGGAGGGAGAAGAGGTGGGTATCTGGGTGGATATCAGAGAAAACTTTGTTCCTTCAGAGACAGCAACTCTCCTGTGGATGGAGGTGGAGGTTTATAGGATATGAATACTATGCAGTAAGGTCGAAGGTTGTAGATATGCTGCTAGCTATAATGTTTACAGGTGAAACCCTCCCCAGCAACCCCCAGTTTTATAGTGGAAGGATGAGTCCCTCTGCTCTTGCTGGAGCAATGCAGAGGGAGCTCTGTGCATCAAGACTGACATTCCCAAGTGGGCCATAATCTGCTCTCACATAAATAAACAGCATGCAGCTGTCACAAAAGCTTTCATGGATTCAGAGCAGAAGAAAGAGAGGATAAAGATATGTGGCAATTAAAATATTAAATATTCAAATGAGCCTGATTTCCTATGGAGCTGACCCAGAGTGTTTTCTTGTCAGAAAAAAGTAAAGCCAGCCAACTGGATGCTTTCCCTTCAACAAAGTAGGGGACTGCTGTAGCTGAACTGATGCTTTCTGGCACCCTATGCCTGCCATGCTGAAGGTGACTCAGGCACTGTCTAGAGCGTCATTGTAACACAAAACTTCAAGCATTGTCCTCAGCCCATGAATCTTATCACCTTCCTTAAGCCAGTGAACTGACTGATTCCTTCTCTTCCTGCTTTCCTCTGTAATGCCCAGGTAAAACCAACTTTTTCTGTGCTCTTACTGAAGTCTGTAAAATCCCCTGGTGGGTAATAACCACACATCTCCAATTTATTGATCAGCTTTTAAAATATTTTAAAATGAGTAAACAGACAAATAAACTGCAGTGGCTAATCTAAAGACAAATGAAGTGCTCAAGAATGCATTTATTTCAAGGTTTTTTCCAGTTTGTAGCTGCAATGGTAATTTTGGTGGCTGTGGTTTTAGGCAGAACAAGTGTGGATGCTACCCTGGTTAACATACAATACAATACTAATGTAATGCCAATTATAGATAAACATCTTAATTAAAAACTGAGGAAAGCATGCTTAGATATTTTCTAGAAAGTAGGATTGGAATGTAATCTGAATCTTTACTGATGCAATGGGGAATAACAGATAATTTTGATGTTCTGGGGCTTTTTGCTTGGAAGCAGCATTTATTTTGAAACAGCAAAGCCCTTCTGCACAGAAGTCATGTTCTCAGAAAAGCTGCCTACGATGTTGACAAAAGAAATCAGTGTTTGTACTCAAACACAAGACATATGACTATTTTGTATGTCTGGAAATGAAAAACATGTTTTCCAAAAAAGGCTAATAGGCTGGTCTCTGTAATTGTTGAAATTTGAGGCATTTTTGGCAAACTCTTTACACAATAAGGCTGTTGTGGTCATACAGTCATCTTATTTTTGCTTGCCTCTCACAGATGCCTGTTAATAAAACGCGACAGCTGAATTTGGACCTGATACAGGCAGAGTTTCTCAGTTCTCTGCTGCTCTCAAGGTCGGGTGGGTAAAAGCAGGAGGATCCTAATGAAGTTCTGCTGAAGGCAGTCGAGATCACACAGCAGTTGGGTGTAACACTTGGCCAGGTATTTCATAAGTATCACCGGCCACATCCTCAGGTGCTGCAAATCGGCGGGGCTCTGCTGAGCTCTGTGGGCTGTGTGGGTTTCTCCTGGGACATTCAGGCGCTGCTTTTCTGCCACTTCAGAAAGTGGCTTATTGTGCATCAAAAGGCTCTGAATCAAACCTCTAAGGCATATGTAGGATGAAAAGTAGAATGAATTTAGGAGCAGCTACCCAGGAAGCTAACTTAGCAATAAGAACTTGCTAATAAAGTGCTTGACGAGAAAGGGAACTGATATTTGAGAGTAACGGGCCAACAATGGAGCTCAAAGGAAATGTTTGAGGGTCTCAGATGTCTCAGCTGATTTTTGATGCTGAAAAGATATCAGATAGTCAGAGCTAGCTGCACACTGGAGACTAGTGCGAAACATGCTGCGAAGTCTGTCCTCCAGCTGACAAAACAGCCAAGCCATTACAAGGCAATCTGGCTGGCATTATATCTTTTAATATATTTCCAGACTTTAGTTTCTGAAATCTCTGGAGGATCATGAGACTCCAAGGTCATCAGGGTTTCGACCTTTCTTTTATTACCATAGCAACCAAAGCTGTTCTTAGTGTTTAAATTAGTTAATCAATTGCAGTCCTTGATTTATGCTGGTTGGCAGCAGCCATCCTTGAAAGCTATTTCTTGACTAATATGTGCTTTTATCACAGGAGGGTATTCCCACACCTTAGTTGAATGAGACCCTTTGATAGAGGTATTCACTTCATCATCTGAATTCAGTACCTCATCTGGGTCCATCTAGTATGAATTACTAGTATAGATTTTTTTTTTTCCCCCTAGAATCATCTTAATTCTGGTTTACAACCCCTTAGAAGAAGACGGGGGGTCACTTAATTGGGAAAAAAGCACAGGCTCTAATTGCTTCCATAAAAAAGGAGAATGCTCCACCTTTGAACTGTGTGTAAATGAAATTACAATGCACAAACAAATTAATCACTTCAAAGAACTCTTTTGAATGAGGTCGAAATATGAACCGTTTTCTGTTTAACCGACATATTCTGATAATCCCTCATTCTTCTGAGAAATAGCATGGAATAAAGGATTAAGGGCAAGGTCACCGACTGAAATGCCCTGAGACCTGGGACTGTGCGTTGATTTACTGTGTGGGTTTGGGTACATGCGTCCAGCCCTCTGCGATTCGGTTGCCTGAATTGTACAGTGCGTCTAATACCTGCCTTGCTCGTGTGGAATCAGAAAGGTTAAGTGGTGTTTTCCCAATTGAAACGGCACCTTCTTCTCTATCTCTTTTCCTCTGTTAAACAGATGTGTCTGCACAAGTACAGGTGCTTGCAGCCAGTTCTGCCTGTGTTCTAAGCTGGTTTAAGAGAGTCACAGGCTCTTGTGGAGGGGAAGGACCTCTGGAGGTCTCTAGTCCAAGCCCCTGCTCAAAGCAGATCTGGCAAGTTGTTCAGGCTGTGTCCAGGTGAGTTTTGAATACCTCCAAGAATGGAGACCCCACAACCTCTGCGGGCAGGCTGCAGCTTGAGTTGACACTGCTTCATCGCTGGAGAGATATATTTCTGAGGACTGCGCTCTCTCAGCAATACTTCTTCATACAGTAACATATTTTAATAGTTTTGCAGTTAGACCTGGTTTATCTCCTGGGACAATCAGGGCAGTCAGGCTTTGGCTGTCTCATGCCTGTGCACATCCTAAGAAATTACCAATGCATGCTTTCTACAGCAGCTCTGTATTAAAAATAATTTCCAAATATTGGTCAAGCTCTGATCTGTGAGTAGGGTTTTCTTTCCCTTTGAGTCATTGTTAGCAGCTTTAAGAATGACAAGCATGGATAAAGCTGGGTGTTTCTTGATGAACTACTAGAAAACAAAGATACTGTCTTCTCTGTTTTGGGATGTGCTCTCAGCTAGAGTCCTGGATCTCAAAACCAACCACATTTGGTTGAAACAGTGTCCATGTACTTCTTGTAATGCCTGTCAGTACCTATTATTCATTGGGCTTTAGAGATGGACATGGTCTCTGCGGTGCCAAAGCCCACGTGCTGCTGAATAGTGAAAAAGTGCCCTGTACCTTAGTTTTCACTAACACAGAGTGAAGCGTGCCATTTGTAGAGTAAAAAATATAATCCTTGCAGTCCAGCACGGTGATTCTTTCTGTTGCCTTAAACCAGTGGCCCCTGGGGACGCATTGCCTGGGCTGGCTTCTGACAACATGACCTCATCATTATGCTAAACCGATGTTCTTCCTGTCTTTACACAAATAGTCTTGCAATCCAAATGAGCACACTCTTTGTTATTTTAAAGAGTAGCTGGTACCAAAGCGAATCACTTTTCTTTTGATTAGCATTTTCAAAGGATAACCTTCGTGAATTTTCCACAGAGGCTGCTGCTGCTGCGCAGTGTATCTGGTTGAGTTTTAATCATTTAGCATTTTTTTTGCCTCAAAATGCTGTTGTTCCTGGGACTTCTTGAAAGTTGTGACATGACAGCCGGTGGGGCCAATGCCTTTTTCCTGATGTGCATTCACTGTGTGATAGGATTCATGTTTTACATCCTCTGTTTAATGCCAAGAAGGCTGTTGTTGAGGGGAAGGTGAAACCAAAGAAGAGTCATCTTTGTAAGGGCAACATATCTGTGAAAGATGTGGGACTGAGTGCCAGCTCAGAGAATCAATAAAATCAGAGCAGTTTTCACATGCTTGCTTATAGCCTTGGACGCATTTTCCCAGTATCTCTAAGAGGGCTTTGATTTGGATAAGTGTTGATGCAACTTTGATCAGGAAGTTGAGGCTTTGCCACATGTATTGAGCGCTATCAAATGAACTGACAAGCACCATATTTACAGTTCCTCTGGAACAACACTATCCATTTGCAGAGGGATTAATTAGTTATGTGCTCAGAGAAAGGATTTCTGTAGTAACTTAAGGAATTTATTGCTTAATGTAAAATAAATGAAGTGGGAGAGGGGATGGAGATTAGGATGAACCTTGCTGTCTTGTAATATTTAAGCTGATCGCAGGTATTCAGAATAGTTTGAATATCACTTTGACACCAATCCTGAGCCTTTTAATCTGATCTTATTTTCTGATGTGACTTTGTGGCCAAGAGTCACCCAGGCCTTTTGTGAAGTTAACAAAACAAGACAAATGGTGCTGGTGCTGTGCCAGACACCACATGGTCAACGGCTGTCAGTGATCCTCACTGCTGCGATCTGTGCTGAGAGCAGTGGCAGCATGGTTTTGGTTGGAGTTGGGATTCTTTGGGGCTGCTGGACACTGTTTAAAAAGTAACTATAAAAACAAGAGGCTGTGGGGGTCTTTCACTAAAGAAGAGGTAAACCAACAAGATTTAAGAAGACAAGGTCTTGGCACCTCAGAAGAGGTTTGTATTGAACTTTGGAACTCCTTCTTGGCTTTTTGGTCTGACATGGACTGCAGCTCCCTTTGGGGCAACACCATAGCACCGCTAGTGCGTGTGTGACAGTATATTCAGGCCATGGTCATAAAGGAAACCCTTTAAATCATTTGGCACCAGCACCCCTTGTGGGAGTGAAAAATGTGTGTGAAAACTCCCTAAGGAGGAAAGCAGGGTGAGAGGAACTTCACAAGTAAAAAGTAGGATTTAGTGTGTTCTCCTTTCAGATATCTGGTACTAAAGCCATAGGATGTCATCTGAAGAGTCAAACTAAAGAAAAACTGCTGAATGAAGAAACTTGTGTTAACGAGCACATATAAACTGCGAAAAGGAGACTATGCCTTCGATGTCCATGTTATCTGTAGGGAATGCTCTAATTGTGTGCAGATCAGTAGCGGTTGTCTTACATGGATTTCAAGTTGCATACCCTTTCATTCTCCACCAGGCTTTGCTGTAATTTTCTTTTCATTTTTGCTCTGCACTTTGCCTTTTGCTAGCTTTCTCTGCTTTTCTCCCAGTGGTTCTTTATTTTAAAAAAAAATTGCAGAAACTTCCTATTTCTGTCTTACCATCTGGTCTCGCACCACAGTGGCTTTCCTGCTAGATCACTGCCACAGGAACTGCATAGCAGGTATATGCTATTCCAGGCACATAAATTTTCTGGAAGCAGCTGTTACAACAGTGTTTTTTCCCTGGTAAATGCAATATCAGAGTCAATTAGGATGATAGTGGTTTGGACCCAGCGTGTTTAAAAGCAAGGCCAAGATCTTCTTTTTTAAAAGGAGAGGAATCTAAACTTTATAGCTATTATTCCCTCTTGATTTTAAGTACTGGAATTTTATCATACAATTTCCTCCTTTCCTTTTTTACATAGAAGCTCTGCTTTCCCTTGTAGTCCATCTTCCCTTTCCTACTCTTCCCAACACAGTATTTATCACTGTGGTATCCAAGTGTCTTCCTCCATGTGACTAATCATTGTCGTGTGTTTTCATTTTCACCCTCTCCCTAAGAGCAGTGGGATGTTCAGTGACATCATTTTGCAAGTAGTAGGAAGAGGTTCTGTTTGGGTTGTGGTTCTGTTTTTTTCTTAATCCTGGTTTTCGGCTGTTTCTTCCCCTCCCTTCTATTTAGTGCATGGGGGCTTTAATTTTTCTCTTTCTTTTTCAATTTGCTCTAATAGCCTTCAACGCCTTCAGTCATTCTCAGTGCATCTCCACCTCACAAATATATCTGGATCAGAGATGATTAATCATGGCATAGGAGTTTATTTTCTCCAAGGTATACATAGCTGAGTAAGATTTAATGGGCTTCAAAGGACAAACGCTCAGAGGAACAGCAGGACATTTAAATTCTCTTTTTGGATAGCTAGAGGAACTGTCAGGAAAACGATAATAGTGATATAGATAGATACTACAGTGAGGGCAGTGTTGGGGAGGATTTACTGGTAAAATGCCTTAGCAGGGGACTCCTCTGCTGTCTGACACCTGACAAAGCAGGTTACTGCTGAAAGCTTATTTTTGAAACTCACTCCAGCCACACTGATCTCTTCATCCAGGATCATTTCTAAGCAAGGGAAAGCTCATAACAGATTGACTTTTCCAAATTAGCCAAGGATGGTGTTTCCTGTTGATTAATGAAACCCCAGCAGCCAGTGAACCAGACAATGACAAAACCAGGCTCATAAAGCACTCACTCTGGTTCGTGCAAGCCTCTGCACTGAGCAGCGTTCCTCCTCCCCCTTCCCCTTTGCTGAGTAGTTGCCGTGTTGAAAAGCTTGGCTTTTAGTCATCCTGGAAGTATTTGGGAGCTTGCCCTGGGATTGCTGAAGTTGTTTTCAGGACAAGGGTCACCAAGGGGAATGGTGAAGAGCAGGAGGTCTCTGAAAGGACTTGAGAGCTTGAGCCAGGTGCTGCCCTTGCTGCTGGAGGGGGTGCAAGCCCCTGTCCCCCGTGGGAGCTAAATTGCTCCCCCAGGGGCTGGTTTCAGCCCTACTTGTGGAAGCTATTTTATTAAGTATGAAGTATTTAAATAGTCATTGCACTAGGATGGAAAAATAGGAGCTCCCCTCCCAAGCCAACTACAAGCTCTTCCCCTCTTTGTCTCACTGAATAGTTATTTCTTCCATGCAAAGCGTGGCAAGTCCAGGCTGGGACTTGGATGGACTGACCCCAGCATAGGGCAGAGGAGGCCAGGAGGGAACAAAATCTGCTGCTGAGGTGCCCTGGGTGGATGCATGGACCGAAGGGCTGTTGGCACTGCCCTGGCACGAATGTGCTGAAAATGAGCTTTACATGGCCTTTGCTGTTGTTCAAAGTACTGACGCAGAAATGAATCTTTCTGGGACTTTTGTTTCATTGACAAATACTAAAAAAACCCGAAACATATTTTTGGCTTTTTCTGATTTATGTTTAGTTTTCTGGTTTTTTTTTTACAAGCCAATGATGTTTTCATTTTTGATTTAGGGGCCAATTATGACATAACCCTGGTAGAAATAATATAGAGGATAACTCAATAGTTGTTTCTCTCTGCATTTTCATTGCTGAACTGTTTCAGTTTCAACTCCAGTGTTTTCCTCACTTGACAAGCAGCCTTCATTTTGTAGCTTAATGCTGTTAAACAATGCTATCATCTGCTTTCTCATTTTGTAATGCTGTTTAGCACTAATGATTCATGCAGATAATGTATACACTGTGTAACAGAAAATAGATACCATGGGGTTTGCTAGAAGAAAAGTAATACAATATTTGAGAGCCTTGTTCCCCAGAGAAAGGAAACTGTAATTGTTTCCATACTGTGTCTGCCTGATGACTTTTGAGCTTCACAGTCTGCGGGACCTTCTCTCTGCTGCCTTCCCACAGCAGTCTGAGTTCAGCCCCGAGGAAGGTCTGGAGCACAAACCTACATCTCCAGTGGGGAAAGAGCAACGTAGCTCAGCCCTGGAGCTGCTGAGAGGCTGCGCCCCCTGGGACGGGCTGTGAGTTTACAGGTGGGTGGTGGCATCTGCCTGGATTTCTCTTTTGGGCAGCAACATTGCCTCAAATTCCTGCAGCGGTTCATGCAGAACTGCGAATGCCGAGGGTTTGGGATGTCATCTCCATGGCTCTCCTCCAGTCTGGGGAAAGTCTTACCCCACCTCTGTAGTCCCTTCTCTGCTACTCCGAGTATTAATAGCTGCTGGAATTTGGTGGATGTGGTTCAGCACCATGCTGTAGTCACAGGAATACACTCTATCCATCAAATACCTCAAAGGTGAATTGCTGAGTTTCTGAGGCACACTATTTTAATCTTCATGGCCTGCAATGGTTTTGGTGAAGGAAGGTCACCACAAATCACAGTCACAGGTGTTTTTTTTTTTTTCTGAGATCCAGAGGGCAAAAACCATAGCCAATAATTTCAAAAGTGACCAGTGATTATATTGTCTCACTGCTGGTGGGAATCTCCTTACAGAAGGCTGAATTTCAGAGGCTGAGTGTTTAATGCCAGGGATAGACTCAGCTGAAGCATGTTAAGCCCCCTTCATTTCATTAGTGATGCCTGCTGCAGTGTTTGGTTCCGGATGTGCTCTGGAGGAACAGCTCTGCTTGTCACCAATTAGTTATCAGGACAGAAATCAGGATGTCATTCCACGTTCATTAATTCTGGATCTTTGCACTGCAAAATCATCTGGCTGTACCAGGGGGATTCAGGACAGGCACTAAACCGTGGTCATATTCCTATTGAATTTGACAAGGTGCGCACTGAGTTTTGTAGTGGCTGTTGGGTAATAGACGATGTGTGGTCCAGCCTGAAGCTGGAGTGCTTTAGGTCCTTTGAAATTAAGTCATCAAGGAAAAAGTAATGCTTTGAAAATTTTTGTCAAATTTGAATAACCGTAGTGAATTTTTTCCTGTTCAGTACTTTATATCATGTGGCTGTTGCAATTTTTGCTCTGATGCAAGGCACTCTAAAAATGCATACAGTCTTGTGGACTTATGCCCACATTTAATCCCACAGAATACTTCAAATTCTGAATATACAAGTTGCACCCCATAACCACAATTCACGCTTTTTGTTGAAAATTCCCTCCTGTTCTCCTCTCTCCCAACTTCACGTTTTGTCATTTGCTAAACAGATTGTAGCTTCAGACAAATAGCTTTCCAATAATAACTAGAGGTGGTAGCAGTCGTGTCAAGGATATTATAAAATCCTGCTGTCTGTGCTGTTTTGCTTAATCTTGACAACACAGCCAAGAGAACCAAGCACTAAACGGAAGGGATGTAAAATCTCCTAATTCAGTATAATGACAGATAGCATACTTTGCCCTTTTGCAGATCCTTGTGAACGGTTAAAGTTATGGCTAGGCTTGGATTAAGCAGCATTTCAACCAAAATATTGCATTTGGGTCTTTCAGACATTGAGTCATTTGAAAGATGGGGGGAACATTTAATCTTACGCCCACACAGACATCTTCATTTCCAAAACAGGATCTCTCCTGACGTTTAATGACTCTCCAGCCTGTGTTGAAACTGAATACTGAAAGGAAAATACATCAGTCAGCAAGGGAATGCTAAAACTCTCTCTGTACTTGTTTAAACATCATTGTCAGCATCTCTGGCTTTTGGGGGTTTATACATGCTAAATATTCTGGACAATACTCTTTATAGCCTGGAAAAATCTTTATTATGTGTATTTCATGTAGCAACGCTTTTTCGTGAATCCCACATTTGTATTTCCCTAGCCAGTTCTTCTTTACTGACCAGAGCAAAATACTCTGATTCTCCAGGAGCTGGTTCTCCGCCTTGCCTGGGTTACTGACTTCCTTCGTGTCTGATTCCTTTTGACAAGTCATTTGTGCCTCTTGAACTTGACTCAGACCAGCTGGAAAATGGAATGAAAAATGGAAGCTCTGGAAACTGCTTACTTTGTCTCATTTAAGCTCTCCTTCGTAGATGCAGTTCATCTGTGTCATAGATGAAATATCAGGCTATTCTAACCTCTTTCCAGTTTTAATGGCAAACTTTTCTCAATTAGATTTTTCATGAATGATGGAGATTTTGTGTGAATACTGTAGTGTCACTCAGTCACTGTTAGGGCAGAGAGTTGTCAGTGAAGTAAAGGGAAGATTTTAGTTGAACTCTATAATTATAGGTGATTTTGAGCCTCATTAATTATGTCACTTCTTTAATGGACTCAGCAGTGTCTGAACATGTCAGTAGTCCTCACGAGGATCAGAATATCCTCAGTGGCATTTGGCATTGCTGGGACTGGGCTCTTCTGAAACTGCTCCCAAATAATCAGCTCACTTTTCCATGGCAGTAGACCAGGAAGCTGAGAGCTACACAGTCACAAGGATACCTAGTTTAAGCAGGCAGCCATTAGCAGGGAAGTTGACAAGATGTTATTTTGCCTCTGCATTATATCCTGCCCATGCCTAAGAGAATGAGGAAATCTGGAAGAAAATATGAGATCCAAGGCTTAGAGATGGCAGCTGCTGGGCAGCAACATGTACCATGGGCTTGAGGTGTCTGCTCTGTAGTCCTACTTGAACATATGCCAGCAGAATGAGCCACCTTACAAGGTTTTGTAATGTTTATTTACCTACCCTGGCAAGCCTACCAGTGGAATCAGCCAGGAGGGTCAGCTATCCACTTATGCCCTGGACATTTGTTGCTTTGAGATCCCCTGAGGTGAGTGAAGCTGCAGAGGCTGTAACCCAATCCTGAGGAATTACCATCAAATCCAGCCCCTCTGGAACCCTAAAACCCCATACATGCAGCTGCAGGGAGGCTCAGCCCAGGTCGTTACTCTTCTGCAAACCTCCCTCCAGGTGTCTTACTGTCACTGGGGAGGGTAACACAACTCTTACTGCCAGATGAAATAATGCAGTGACTCTCCGCTTTCCTCTAACCGTTATTTGTTTCTCACCAAGTCCTGGCAGAAAGAATTTTAACTTTTCCTGTAGGGAAAAATGTCAACGTGAAACCTGGCGCAGATGTTTTTTTCCAGCAGCTTCATATCTGCTATTTTTTTGTGAAAAAGGACATTTTCTCATTATTTTCTTAGTTTTCATCACTTGTTTTTTCTTTTGTTTATGAAAAGATAAAGAAAGCTGATAGGAATGTAGAGCAGAGGGCGAAATGATAAATGTGATCCTTTCACTAGCTGCAAGTCACTTTGAAATACAGTTTATAACATTAAGAGTATCCATGTGCATAGAAGACCTCTGAATGTTTTTGTCCTTTCCACTCTTTGGCACTGACCCACTATAGCTTCATTCAAAACCACTTTTTTAAAGACAGAAGGCTTTCTTGGGAGAACAGCCTTGGTTCGGTGGCATAGACATAGGCACCTGTGTTGTACCGGGAGGTGCTGGTTCATTATGACCCTGATAAGAAGACACTCAGGCTCTGCAAAATACCACTGCAAAATATCAGGTGCCATTTGTTGGATCCTACACTACAAGGAGAAAGGTAATAGAATAAATAATCTTGTCTGCTGTGAGGTGCTGGGGACGATGAGTTGTGCAGCGTGGAGCTCCAGTCTGGGTGAAGCACTCCACGCAGACCCTGTCTCTGCAGTAGTTACCCCATTTTGGTCATCCGAGCTCTTTATAGGGTTTTCTTACAAGAAAACAACTCTATTAATCATTTCTACTGTCAAACAGAGAGGATGTTCACATGAGAACTTGCTGCTGCGCTGTTAGATAAAGGCAAGGCCGCGCAGGTGTGTAATCGCTGGTACCAAGTGGGAGCTGCCTGCGGGCTCCTCCGTTACCGTCTCCCAGCTGCGTCTGCCCTGCACCGTGGGAGAGGTGCCTGAAGTAAGGCTGCACTCCACATGCATTGCTTTGTCAAAAAGTTCTCATTCAAAATAGGTGTCTTAATTTTCTTTCAGCAGAAGCAGCACTCTCTGCACTATCATGTGTTAGCTAATGCCCCTGTTAAGCTCAGTAGTGGTTTCTTGTAGTGGATTAGCTGTAGTTTTTTTCTTTTCCTTGGGAAAGGTATATTGTTGTCAATGTTTAGTCCTCCTGTAAGATTAAATCATTTAGTATGCAAAAGATCATTATCATTTGTGTCTTGAAACAAAATCAAAGAAGAAAAATACTGAGATAAAACAATCCAAAATTTCAGATTTTTAATCCTATAAAATATACATTGTATCCATTGAAATTCACAGATTTTTGAATAGATTCAAATTCTGCTGAATCAATAGCAAAAACTATCAAACTTGTTATTGATATAGTTTTGACCTGGTAGGGTTTTTTCTTCAGTTGCTCATTTTGAACAATTTCTTTGGAAAGGGGATTTTTGAGAAAGATGGGAGAGAAAAAGAGGCAGAGAGGGAGAACAAGAGAGGAGGAGGGAGGAAGGCAGGAGAAAAGGAAAGGAAAGGAAAGGAAAGGAAAGGAAAGGAAAGGAAAGGAAAGGAAAGGAAAGGAAAGGAAAGGAAAGGAAAGGAAAGGAAAGGAAAGGAAAGGAAAGGAAAGGAAAGGAAAGGAAAGGAAAGGAAAGGAAAGGAAAGGAAAGGAAAGGAAAGGAAAGGAAAGGAAAGGAAAGGAAAGGAAAGGAAAGGAAAGGAAGGAGGAAGGAAGGAAGGAAGGAAGGAAGGAAGGAAGGAAGGAAGGAAGGAAGGAAGGAAGGAAGGAAGGAAGGAAGGAAGGAAGGAAGGAAGGAAGGAAGGAAGGAAGGAAGGAAGGAAGGAAGGAAGGAAGGAAGGAAGGAAGGAAGGAAGGAAGGAAGGGAGAAAAAGAAAGAGAAAGAGAGGAAGAAAGAAAGAAAGAAAGAAAGAAAAAGAAAGAGAGAAAGAAAGAGAAAGAGAGAAAGAAAGAGAAAGAAAGAAAGACAGACAAGAAAGAAAGAAAAGAAAGAAAGAAAAGAAAGAGAAAGAAAGAGAAAGAAAGAAAGAGAGAAAGAGAAAGAAAGAAAGAAAGAAAGAAAAAGAAAGAAAGAGAGAAAGAGAGAAAGAGAAAGAAAGAAAGAGAGAAAGAAAGAGAAAGAAAGAAAGAAAGAACAAGAAAGTAAGAACAAGAGAGTAAGAAGGAAAAAAAAATTTCAGTGTGTTTTAGCCATAGATCTATTGAGGTTCCTTTGCTCGCATACGGTGCCTGCTTTAATTTACTTCAAATTAAAAAAATGGCAGAAGAATTGCCATGCTGAAGCTGCAGACACATCGTTCTGACTTTAATCATCTTCAACACATTATGTCTGTAACTGCTTGTCCCTGCTGCTCAGTACTTGCATTATTCAAATCTGAACTTTACATCTGAGTTGCCTTCTGAAGTTTTTCAGAAACTATCGAATTCATAATTTCAAGTATAAACTCATTTTTACTAAAACATCAATTAAAAAGGCTGGTCCGGTTTCCAAGTTAAAATGCAAAAAGTGTTTAGACTTTTTTTTTTTTTTTTCTGTATACAGAGCTGACACAGAAAAAAACCCCAAAACTTAAAAGGGTTTACAAGAATGATAGGACTCATTTTTTAATTGGTTCTGCTTGTTTATTCCCACATCTTTTAACGACTGTCAGGAGTGTTTCCTTCACATCTTTCATCCATAGAAGTTGCTCATCAGTCCACAGCTCGTGTCTCTTCCAGTGTCTCCTCAATACTTACTTCTTTGACAGTGCCATGGGGAAGTAGTTCAGCACTAGTGACCTAAAACAACGTTCAGGTGGATGTTCTTTGTATCTGAGTAAGGGTAAGACAATATTATAACTATTTTTTTACCTCTCCACTGGCTTGTTGTTATTGATGTATGCCTTTTGGTTAAGTTGCTTAAATAGTTGAAGGCAGGATGAATGAAAGTCAATGAACTATAGGCTCATTTTAGTCGGTGTACAAAATGTTAATATTAGAGTCCAAACTCTGGTCGAGTTAAAGCACAAAAAGTTGAATGTTCAAAAATGAAGGATAAGTTCTCCTTTATACATTTTTTATAAGCCCATATAATCTCTTGACTCTTCTTCCTTTTTTGATAAGATTAATTTTGATCTCTGAAAGAAGAAATAAGGTGATCTGCCATTGGTATTTCTTGTGCATGAAGCATCCATCATGACATACAAGCAAAAGTGGTTTGTCTTTTCTGAAATCTACTGGCTACCGTAGAAACCTCACTATGTCAGGTTCACAGGAGGAGCTCCCTCAGGCTCCGTGTAATTAATAGAGGTTTTAAAAAGTTAAGTCCAGATGGTCTAGACAGTGTTTGAAGTCAGATTAGTTCTTTCCTAAAGTTGTTCTTGCTCTTCCTTCCAGATTTTGAACTACAGAAATTGTTGGGGTAGGGAGGCAGGGCATCTAAAAGCCTTCTTCACTCTTAAAGGATGAGAGGGCATCTTCCACCTGCGCTGCTCCTTGTGATGCCAGTAGAAATTTTATATTTGGTGCAAAGATAGAGCTGTGGCCCAAAGACTTTGGAGTAGTAGGAAAATACAGGCTCCCTGCTTGCTCATTAAGAGTACTCTTTTTTTATCTACAAATATATGCAGATAAGATGCTAATTATGTGGCTCCATCTGTTGTATTTAAAGTGTCGTAAATGTAGATCCTAAGTTTAAAGCTGTTCATAGAAGTTTATTATATTTCAAGTCCTTCTTTTCAGAGCATGATTTTTCAGAGTACCGTTTGCATCTGGAACAAAGTTTAAGAGGCTGGGAAGGCCTGCAGGTTGCCTGTCAGATAATTGTGAACCATATTTTCCCTCTCTTTTGGGAGTGTCCATGGCAAAGCATTTAACTCACCCTGGCCACAGCTCCTACCATTTTTGTGACATCTGCTCCCAGATGGACTATACATCTATTAAACACTGGGTGGGCTAGGGTATGGAGATGCTTTCCTTCTTTCTTCAGCGGTAACCTACCAGAGAAGAACTTTTATCTGAGCATTTCTACAAGGAAATACAATTCTGGCAAGAATAAAGCCTTGGAAAGGGGAGGGAAAAGGAAAGAAGCTTAATTTTCATGTACCTGATTGTCAGGTGGTAGAACTCAGAGCTCTTTTGATGCAGCTGGATTGTCACAAATATACTGGAAATTTCCTTTCAGATTTTGCAGCAGAATTAAAATAAATATCCAAGCAGTACATTGCTACATCAGTGGGAAAGTCCCAGATGTCTAGCACCCTATTTTTCTCTTCCAGTTCAAAGCAAATCCATGTAACACACGGCTTGCTTAAGCGACACGACTAAGCATTCACATTTGTCTCTTGAGCATGCATTTGAAATTGGGGATTGCTTGTACAAGAGGTCTGACAAGAAGACCCCTGAGGTAACCCACAGTGGTTTTCCCCGCTCCTTGCCCCACGTCCCAGCACAGGTCCAGACCTTGGCAAGCTTCTTGCTTTCGCTGTCTATCTCAGGTGTAATCTTGGAGAGCATCGTGACAAGAAGACAGGGATATTTACAGGTTTGTAGTCTCCTCTTGTGGTCCAGCAAGGTGTGCTGCTTTATGGAAATGCCAAATTTATTACAGCAGTTGATAAGAACTTCTATTAGATGATATTAGAAAACACTAGGCACCTTTGAAAGAACAGAAGCGCCCATTTTTCAAGCAAGGTGAACCAACAGTAAATAAGGACAGGAGAAATAAATCTGTGCTCAGGTGGCTTCAGTCAGAAAAAGAAGGATGGAAGTACTGGAGCATTGCAGTAACGCGGACCGGTGCCATCCTGTTCATATGCTGTCTTGCAGAGACCTGGTATGAGATTAGGGGGCTACAAACCAGCAGTGATCTAGTTTCCATATAATCACTCAGCATGTGAGGAGACCCTTTGATGTGAATGCTGAAGGGGTCTCTGTATGGGTTTGTCCTCAGTTTTAGTGCAGATCAATATCTGTGTCAGGTAAGGACACAGACTGAAATCAGTGAGCATGACTTGAGATCTACTAGTTCAGAGAGATGTTTCCTTAACAACATGATGAACTCTACCTTCACTTCTTGAGGAAAAAGTGTTAAAGGCAGCATCCTTGTATCTCATACTGCATTCTTGCTTGTGCATAATAACATGTATTGGTATTAGCCAGACAGCTTGCTAAGGGTGTCTTAGAGATGTATATGTATTAAAAAGTAAGAATCTGTAGGATTTGGTTGGAAAATCAGCGTAACCTTCCTTTTAATTTTCTCAGGCCAATTGTAATGGCAGAAATTACTGTTTGCTTTGATTCTTACTAGTTCACTATCTTTTTCCTGAAAATAGTTGAATGTTGAAGCAACTCTCAACACATCACAGCTCCCGCTCCACAAAGAAAATGTGACTGAGTTAAAGCTTAGTTCAGATTCAGGATCTGAGGCACATGAACATTTGAGATGCACAAACTTCAAAAAAATGCAAACCTCACCCAACAGTGAGTCATCGGATGTGAGAGAGGTCTAGGGAGCACGCTGGGAGTCTTTCATTATTCTCAGTTATTGACACTGTATTGGGTACTACATGACTGTTTGGTCATGGAGAAATATTTCTTGTTGGAAGTTAGCCTGCAATAAAGGAGTGTGCTTCCTCACAAAGGCTTATGGCTACTGGAAATGAAGCTATGTAAATAGCTTCACAGACAGGTTAAGAAAGATTTGACAGAGGATAGGTAATGTCTTTTGAAAGCAAGTCCTACTGCATCATCCAAGAGCTATCAGGAATGTGTAACCAAGTCTGAACAGCTTCAGTCTGGCAGGCAATAGATATTAAAGCTACAAAGAAATGTAATTGATTTGTATTTTGCATATTGACTGCTGCACTTCCCAAGATACACCTTCCTATACTGATGTTGTCACAGTCCACAGGCCATCAGCACTGCCACCCTCAGTTTCCCTTCTCATGGATGGAGCAATGGAAAGGTAACTAATAGAGCTTGACACCCAGCCTAGAGACTCCAGAATCTGCAGCAAAAGCTGGCTCACATATTTTTGAAAAGGTTTAGCAGAGGTTCAACCGCCATTCCCTGACTGGGGGAGTTATATGAAAGACTTTTTAATATTAAAATATTTCCTTTTTTCTATGTAGTCTTTAAAATAAAGCCTCTGGGGCTGTTAATATCTCTGATGTTGCTGCTTTGAGGACTGCATAAAATGATTTTAAAGGAGAAGCTTTTAAAGGACTTGTCCATTTCTAACGCTGGCAATCAATATGACTTTGTAGCTCTAGATATAAGTGGAAACTTTGATATAACAGAAGTTAAAAGCAAAAGGTTTTACATGACAGTTTGAATAGATGCGTATTTCTAAGTGCTGAACTTCCATTTGTTAGGATTTCATTTAGTGAAGGATGCTCTATAAAACTGCAACTATCTCACTGCATTTGACTGTAGATTGTTAAGTGTAAAAGATCTTCTGCCTTTTATGTAGCTAATTCAATAAAGAGAAAAATGAGCCTTTTCTACCTAATAGTGAGGAATCCACAAGAATTTTAACACATTAGCCTCTGTGTCAGCCTGGAAAGAAAAATTAGGCACATTAAGCAATACCTTCTTTAGAAAGCCCAACAAGAAATGTCTGATAAAAAATGTAAAAGGTGTTTAAATTGACTTCAGTCTGTTGGGACTTATTCTTACGTGTTGCTGTGTGGAAGAGTTTAGGGAAAAAAGCTTTCTGTTTTGCAACATGGTTTCCTCATTTACATTTCTGAGAATTCAAAATAATTCTCATACTTTGAGTAATAAGATTTTTTCAACATTTTGCAAAAACAAGAAGACCATATGTTAAATGGAAGGTGGGTGAACTGTGAGCATTGGGTGGTGGTGTGAGACTTCTATGTTGTAGATCAGAAAGATCAAACGATGCTGAAAAGAGAGGAATCAGTCTGGTAAGAGTCCCTAATCTGACTGATGGGACACTCATCCCTGGGAAAGAAAATTTAAACTTTTGTTATGAGATCCTGAAGTTCACATGTCCTATAAATTTACCATGGGGCATGACTTTGCAGAGGAAGTCCTTTCACCCTCATTTCAGGGCAGTGGTTCCATCTTCAGTCTAAGAAACATTTTAGAATGACAACTGACAGATTCCAGTATAAAACCATTTCATTCAATCTATTTTATTCCACCATCTATAATTGAGTTCCACGTCTTGGTTGCTCCAAGGTTACTGTAGCAGCAAGAGTACCATCACCACAAAAGGACTGGTTGATGGATTTCTTATTTCCAGGTCAATATGAATCCTCTGATGTGGTTGAACTAATCTCAATCTGTTCTTCTAGCATCTTTTCTGTCCTTCCCCATCACTTCTTCAACCTTTTCCTTATTTACTTTTCACCTAAGATAATATTTAAGTACTAGTTTTCCTTAGAGACATATTTTTGGGGTTTTCACTTTCATTATTCTAAAGAAAGTAGTATGACACAAGTTGACTGCATCTTTGCAAGTGGAAAGGACATTATAATGTGAATTCCATATCTCTAGATCTTTATATCTACACAGCTGCATGGCTGTCACTGAGGACCATGTTTCTCTGATGTCTGAAACTGTTTTTTGCATTTGTGATACTGCAGCTGTTTACATCACTTATTTCCTTCCATGTCTTTGAATCATTTCCTCTGTTTACATTTTTCCTTAGAATTGTTCCTTTCTGTTTAGTTTACAAGAGACTCGTTTTTTTGTATGACTTCATAACGTCATGTAGAAGGAAGGCTATATACCTTTGGGATATGAAAATTAATGTATTACAAATATCCACATTGACTAAACAAGTTTTCTGGTTTCACACCAGGAGTATATGGTATATGGCACTTATGTGATATTTGAAAATTTCAAGCTTGTCATTTACAGAGAAACAATATGTGTATAACATTTAGCTATATTTTGAGCCATTATTCAATTCTTTGACGATTAGATTTCAAGGAAGAAATATTAATCTGTCTGATACTGTAACCAACCTCTTAGAAAAATAAACAGTCTTCCTCAAAGTGCAATCTGTTGTAATACTTGCATCTGTTTATATTTGATCTATTTATACTTGATTGATTTGTATTTGTGTAATATGGAATTATTCTCATTCATCTATTACAAAAACTCTGCTTTGCAATCACTGCCAGAGAAGCAGTATCCAGCTAGCCAAATCAAGTGTAGTGAGAGCACCTGAAAAGCATGTGTTTCTCAGCTGAAGTTGCAATCCCTGGGCCAAGTTTACACCTGGTATAATGCTGCAATTCAAAACAACATCTATTTTGAAGTGTGTGCTGCATGTAAGACAAAACTCTTAACTTTGAGAAGGGGACCGAGTCCTTCCCCAAATGCCAGCCTGTGGGCGTTTGTGAATGTGGTTGGGAAAATTTAAGAAAACAATAACGGCCAGCGACACAATAAAAATCTCTCCCCAAGTGCCCCTCAGTTCTTTGGGGTTAGCCTCTCTGATGAGCAGACCAGCAGTGTTTCCAATGCATTGTGGGGTCCTTGTCCCACGGCTAACCCTCCCCACTTGTGTCCTTTAAGCCAGGGGATGCTCACACGTGTCCTTGTCCCAATATAAATGAGACACAGCAAAAGTCACACACGGAAGGGAAAGCTGGAAGGTCCTCACAGTCCCATGGTCAAAGTGTGGATATGTAGACAGATATGAATGGACTCTCTGGGTTGGTTTGGCTGGTGATGGACATGTGTCCCAGGGCAAAAGGCAGGCGTCCTGGCAGGTTTGATGTACCCAAGATGCTAAGCACCGATCTAGTATCTCTCACAGTGTGGAAGACCGAAGAAGACAGCTGAGACAAATTAGCAGGGCAGCGCAGCAAAGATTGCCTCACACGTTAGAGACATTGAAATCGTGTTTTTGTGATGCTGATTAGCTCGATGGCCTCATAGCTCTCACACTAAATGAGTGTGGCAAGGCAGGGAAGGACCATTCCTCCTGCCCTCCTCTCCCCTTGCCTTCAGGAGCCAGCCGCTGTCTGGTGGCAGCTCTTGGAGTGTAGATTTGATTCATGGCATCCAACATGTCACCAAGGATTTATGCTACATCAAGGGGACTGTAATGCTCTGTTTAAAGTGGCTGTGAAGAAAGGCTTCATGAAAAGTCAGGCACTCTGTTGCATTAGTGAATGTTTATTGCTATTCTGATAGAGTACTTTCAGGTATCATAACTTTTGTCAGACCTAAGCTCTGAGCAGGGACGCATAAATATCCAGGGGAAGGCTACTCACACTGCACGTGCTCTCTTCAGCAGGGTTTGGCTGCATCTATGCATAGCATTGGTGAACATCCTCCTCCCTGGGGCTTCTGGGGTGACATAAGGATGCAGAAAGATTTGCCAACACAAACATTCATCTCAGCACATCATTCAGAAAGATGCAGGAAGGAAAAGGATCAAAATGGGGAAGACCTGCCCAGCTGTCGAGGAAGCTTTAGGATGACAGAGATGTTGATTTAACCTTGTGTTGTCATTCCTTGCAGTTGCTCCAGCTGCCCCAGATTCTGACCGTTCACCTAGAAAAACCCAATTTACAATCAATATTTGAAGAAGTCATACTTCAGAGATTAAGAAAGGCCTTTTTTTCCTCACCTCTGCATGTACTAAAGTCATGTCAGACTGAGCAGAGAGTAGAAATAGAAAATATAACAAGTCCCTCAGCACTGAATAGTTCGCATGATTTATTTAGCATCTTCTTTGCCAAGTGAGAAAATAACACATTATTACCCTTTTTCCTCTGAAATACTGGTGCTTGCCCTGCTATCTCGAAGTAGCTGCTCAGGGTGCACCAAATATAACAAGAACTATTTTACCAGATGTTTTCAGCTTAACATGAAACAGAGTCTGGCTCTTTGTTTTCTTAATGTGCTGGCATGCGTTCTGCTCTCTGAGGTGAATGAACTTGGAGCTGGGTTAGTCACCAACCCTTAGATGGAGCAGGGTTAGTGTTCAGATGAAAACAAAAATAATTATGAATTGAGTAGATCAAATTTCCCAGAGTGTAAAATAATATACTGGGCAAAAGCTATAATTCACATGGCATGGTCACCCACTAATGACATTTCTAGGTTGTTTCTGAGTGATTTCAAGACACTATGCCATAAAATCTGAATGTGTTTTATTAGAATAAGTATGTGTTCTATATGTAATGATCAGCAAGCTGCAGGGCATGAATGAAGCAGTAAGGGGCTTTCTTAGAGCATTTTTGTTGTACGATGTATTGTGCCTTAGAATTATTTTTTGGAATTGACATTTGTGAAAGATAAGTATTTTTTTCTGCCTGGTAATGTGGCTGGAAACAAAACCATGCAGAAAATAATGTACTTCTGTATTGTACAAATGCAGTTAATACTCTATTACAAGAAAAAAGCATTCTCAGAAATTTTTTTTGTTTCACAATATGCAGCCGCTCAATACACGAAGTGATCTTGCACAAAGGTGATCCCGTGATGAAGGTTTTGATTATTCTTAGGTAAATAAAAAGCAGCCTTACAGGTATAGTCATGACTCAGAATACAGTGATTCATAGCAATGGAGCTATTGGGGTCTTTGAAAAAGCTCAGGACCTGAGTTTTATGTGCATTAGAAATATTTTCCTCCATTTTGATGAAGTTAAGGAGCAGCGAGTTATGCGTAAAGAGGCCCTATGGTTAGTTTAAAGCACTCCTGAACCAACAGAGTTGTAAGAAGTTGTTGGGCAGGCTTCTGGATAGATGGTTCCCCCCAGGACTGCACAGAGTTGGTGCTAAGGGGAGTAACATGGCCCAGATGGAAAAGTTTAAAGCTTCAGAGTGGTGGATGGCACAGACACCCACCATGCAGTGCCCCTGCATCCTAACGTGGGGTTTATTAAACAGCTTGATTAAACCTGTGAATACTCCTATGGGACAACTGCATTTTACTAATCCCTCTGAGCAAGAAAAAAATTCTCTGCTTTTAGCTTTCTTGATTCTTCATTAATCTACTGAATAGAAACTTTATTTGTGCTTATCTCTTGTTCCCACATACCCACTGCAAATTCCCGTACAATCTCTACTCTCCATCACTCCATATCCTTTCTAGCTCATGCCAGTTGCCTCACGTCTCACTGCTATTCAGCTCACAAAAGCTGCTTTTCCTAGTGTACAAGCATTCCTATTTCAGCCATCCCTTTGGCTGTTGTTCCCATCACTCCTTCTCAAACTGTTTTTTTTGGGGGGACTTTTGATACCTTTGGTTAAGGCTATTCTGAAGAACAGCTTTCTTCTTAAAATTGCCAGCAAGCCCACCTGGCTCGTCAGCTGGCCTGACTGACCAGCCCCAGCAGCCTGCAACCCTAAAGACATGGAGAAACTAAGATTAAGCTCATTGCCTATCAGCCACTGATCACAGCTCCAGCTGGACTTCATGGATAATGACAACTTGAGCCCAGATCCAGTGTAAGCAAATCTGAGTTAGGACTGGATCATCTGGTGATGTTCAGGTGTGTTTCTGTCCCTCTACTCTCGAAACACTAGCTTTTACTTTAGCTAAATTATTTCTACTCAGTGCTTTTGAGTGCTGGAAATGTAAAACATGGGTACTTCCCTGCATAAGGGGATCACGCTGGATCTGGGCCATGTAATAATAATAATAACAATTATTATTACTCAATGAACTTGATATTACATGGGAATATCAGCTCTTTGCCAAAATAGGCAGCGTCCAGGACTTTAATAAAGCTGAATCTTTATAACCCATGTGCTGGTCATTGTGGAATAGAATGATCTAATTAAACTGTGCTTTGCACCTTTCTGCTCTTTTGTGTTAATCTCTCACTGAGCTCCAGATTAATTTGACTGTTTACATGCTATAAATCCCACAGTGGGTTTTGCCTTTGTGGTACTTTGATGTTAATGCAAAGGAGCCAGCAAGTCCTGAAAAGTCAAGGCTGTTTAATTTTATTGAGATACCATAACACTGAGGTTTTGGTGGTTAAACCAGTTATTTTATTTGGAAAACTTAGGGAAGCTCGCAGCTGTAACATGGTAGCTCAAAGACTCCTACTTTAATGAGAGGCATGCAGATGTCTGTTATTCAAAGCACGAGATAATCATCAGTGTCTGAACAAATTCAAACTGATATCAGCTTCTGCTCATTTTATTATGCAATTTCCACTTACTCCATCTGTCACTCATATTACAAAAAGGAGATGCATTGATAAAAGAGGATTTACATTCTTCCTGGAAATAAAACCTCAATAACCAAACAGTGGCATCTGGTTTCCACAACCATTGATGAGAACCGTTGTGATCTCATGCTTAATGCAGGCACGATCCAAAGCACATTGAAATCTGGCAAAAGCTTCTTCATCCTTGTAGTCCAGCTCATTGCTACTGAACCCTTGAATCTACTGCAGCATAAAAACTGGCCCCACAGTATGTTCCTCTTACTCCATTAATAAACTGCATTTCCATCCTTCTGACTTGTATATGAAAATCTGCCTATAAATTAGACTTCACAGGTGCATTAGTAGTGTAATTGGGTTAAATAACAGGTACCCCTCACAGCATTTTTCACATCTAGAAAAGGAAATTAGGATCTGATCAAATTTTTTTAATGTCCTCACGAAGATCAGAGAGAAAAAATAAAATCCATTAATGAGACACTTCACTGTCACCAAGACTTCTTCTGCTTCTTTCTACATTCTCATTGCCAGTGCATCACCTAGACTGAGCTGCATATGATGGAGAGAGAGACTAGAAATGAAGGAACATCCATTAGATGCATTCTTCCTTCTAATAATGCTTTAAATCCTCTGGTGATACCATCTCAGTGCCTGCGAATCCCCAGCCTGTTTCTGTGCTGAAGAGCCCTGAAACATATCCAGACACAGGCACGGGCCAGCCCTGTGTCCTGATCCTCCTGGTGGGATGGAGCGGGGTCTGTTTTCATCCACTGCTGGACAGGAGCGTGGTCCATGGGAGCGTATGAGGCTGCTGGAGAGGGTTATAATTCATCAACGGCCTGAGTGATAACAAAGACTCAATTCTCTGCTGGAAGTTCAAGACAGGAAAGGGGGAGGGCAGAGAAGAAAGAGAGAGAGAGCTGTTGGGAGCAATTAATTCACTAATGAACTTCTGGGGGAGGACAAGTGGGACTTGACTGTGCTTGGGTGTTCTGCTTGAGACAAGCAAATGTCTTCCTCTTCCATTTCAAATAACTTAGGCTTATTGTTTAATGCAGCAATAAATATTGCATGAAAATAATTGGCAAAATAATGCCAATAAATAATGCATTTCTCCCAAGAGTTTAGGCAAAAATCTAACCCAGCCCCTGCACACACCACAACATCCCCTAAAATTGGTCACACAACTGTCACTCATCATCTGCACTGTTTTTTCTTGCCTGGCCTTGATGCAGTGATTTGACCTAATTTAGCTCTGTCCATCAAATGGCTGCTCACCAGGCCTGTCCCGTCCCCAGCGCTGCCTGCAGATTGCTGCTGCCTTTTAGGAAAGGTGCTGCTGTGCTCCACATCCACAAGAGGATCATAATAATCTCCTTGACTATAAGGTTGATGCCAAGCAGCAGCATTAACTCTTTTTTTGCTAGTGAGGTGAGGAAGGAGACCCACAAATAAACTCTTCAGATTTTTTTTTTCTGACATAAGCATTTAATTTGCTCTTTGGAGAAAGCAATATTCTTCCCAGGAACTGAAATAGGATTTACTGTGTATTAATGTCTTATTTTATCTACTCTTCATCCATAGCTTCTTCCATCTGTATTAAATCAGTCGCACTGGCTGACCTGAAATGTGTCAGCTAACATCTCCCTGCACTGAAAGTCAGAAAAAACTAGTCTTATTAAAATTAAAATGTTAGGTTAAGGCAAGAAACCTTGTGATGATTTCCTGTTTCTTCTACTGTGGGCAAAATTGGAGTTTTTCATATGACTATCTGCTAAGCAAATGTCTGAAGTGTTTCATTTCTTGCTGATGAGTAGCAGCCACCAGTGCCCAATACCACCACCCCCATGCAAGGACTGAGTCAGCTGGTTTCTGGACACCTCCATGTTGAAATTTCATCTGGTAAATGCTGTTACATAGATCATCCAGTTTCCCATCTCCCCTTTAATAGCTGGGGAGGATGAGTGAAAACTGAGCCAGGTACAAGGGAACATAGAAATTTCTTTTGTCTTCCACATGTTCTGCATGTAGTCATCACCTCTCTAATGACCCTAGAGGCTGCAGGATGGACTTGCTGGAAATGCCCATGAAACACAGGAATCATATTGACCGTTAAATATGCAGGGCTTTAGTTGCCCCATATCAACTGAGCTATGGTAGCTCCATGGCAAGCACCTCACCTGCCACAAACGCCTCGACCTTATCTCATCTCTCCCGTTGGTATGAGGCAGACTGGTCCTGCAGGCAGCTCAATCCTACCTTCCGATTCAAACTGTTATTTTAGTAAAATACTGTGCCACCTTTCTCTCTTTCCACTCCCATCAAAAAGCATCAGTATTGTGGCTCTGCCTGTAAAAGAATCATCTGTCTGAGGAAGGAGGCTTGGCCGAGGGATTTGCTCTAGGTAGTGATAACAGACCAAGAGGTGTCCCTGATTTCAAATGCTGGAGGAAAACATTGCATAGCGTTCACCAAAGCAAAAGGGCTTCTTAAAAAGGGCAAGCTGCAAACTGAGGCAATTCCAGCCCAGAGAACCCTTCAGAAGAGAATACAAATCCCAGTTTCTCTGTCCTCACTTTTTCTGGACCCTGCTGGCAGGAGAATTTTACTGACATTCATCTTCATCATTCATTTGCAGCATTCACCTTCTGTATTCAAGAGGCGTTTTGACTGACAGAGAAAAGCAAAAAGAGACAGATGTACTCACTGGGGAAGGCTTATATATAATTGAACATGTAAACATTTGCAAGCCACTGTTATTTTTACAATTATATGAATAACATTGTCTTGACTTGTGCTCATAAGCCTGTCAGGAACTAGGTAAAGCTGGGTACAAAGCAGCTCCCCGCTAATTCTCTGCACCACAGGTTCTGGGCATGCAGCAAGTACCGGCGTTGTGTGGTGCTTCACACACCCTTGCTTTGAGGCACCACGTCATGGCGAGCACTGGAAGATGGATGTCAAAGACACCTTTTACCATGGCTCTGCAGAGGAAAGACAAGCTGCACCTATCACAGGGTCTTTATGTTGCAAACTATCCACCCAACTCCTTTTTATGGTGTGAAGAGTCAATAAAGCAAGTTGTTTATATTCTTACGCCAATCTGCCTTTGGGATATATCCAAAATCAGCTGAATTAGTGTCAGCTGAGTGGCAGGGTAATGACAGGGGAGTCCTCAGAAGGCCTGTCTTGTGACAGTTCATAAGGGATTAGAAAACATTGCCGTTGCACAGCTTTGCAGAGGACTTTTTAAACGCTTGATACAGTAAATCTATTTGATGATTGTCAGTGCATATTTTCAGTACTGCTGCTCACTGGGAGGAGCCTCCACCCGAATGAGATTTGGAGGGATCTTCACCCTCAGTCAGAGTAATGAGTCCTGAGTTTTGATAATGCTCTTTGTGAGTACAGTGCCTGTGCTCAAAAGGAATATTACAGGGAGACCACCCTTCTTACCCTGGGAGTTAAGCTCTCTTTGGTGGTATACATTGCTCACCATGGCAATGGGAATTGAATTTTCCGCTCCCTGAGCTCTCCTGGATGCTTAAACCAGCCTCATGTAATACTATTGTGGCCAGTGTCATTGCACCACTGAAAACTAAATGAATGAATAAATTAGAGCCTTGGTGTTTTGGATAGCTGAATTGCATCCAAGCTTTTTATTGCAGTCATGAACTCCTTTTCTGATGACAGACGGAGTGATGCTTATTAGGCAGTTAGGCAGATCGTTGTAACGAATGAACGCGAGAAGTACAGTAGCAAGGCTCTATATCAGAGAACTGAGAAAGGATTATCTCTTAAGAAACCTCTTTCCAACACCAATTGCCTTTTGACTGCAGGGCCCCTTCATATTAGACACCAGTTTATTCTCCCTTATTGATGCAAGTAATCTAAGTTTATGGCTTCTATCACAATCTTTTCCTCCTTGGCCTTTTAACTGCCTTTAACATAGAAACCATTCCTATCTTCTTGAAAGTTTGTGCTCCTTCAGCTTTCAGCTTTTATCCTGCTCCTATTTCGTATGTCTCTGAATCTCCATCAATGTCACATCTGCAGCACTCAGTTCCCTTGTTGTCTCATTTCTGCGCAGTTGTCTCCAAGGCTTTTTCTTCAGCTCCATTCACCATGTTGCTCTACAGCCACTCTCAGCCATGGGTAGCACTGCAGATCCCCTCAGCTCTGCCCACCTCTCCAGGACTTGGTCAGGTGCCAGACCACTGTTTGGATGCCCCTTGTTGCCTTGATGTACCTAGACTGAACTTCTGACCTGTTTGGGTTGTTTCACGGAGGGTTTAAAACAAACCGACCTGGACTAGGGTTTGATAATTTACCCAGGCAGATTTACTGGCTACTTGGGAGAAGATGGCTCTTTGCCCTTGGCATGGCACTTATGTTACCCATCAGTAAGCCAGTTTGGAGAGTAAATGCCAGCAGAATAATAACTCTATAAAAAGCAGTCTTTTTTTTTTTGACAATGTAGCTCCCTGAACTGGTTCATGTCAGCCTGAAATCGCACAAGGGAAGGGGCAATAAGGGGGCAAGAAAATGTAGCTGGGATTGCATAGACTGTCAGATTGTCCCTTTCAGAGATGGCACCACATTAGATCGGCTCAGATGTGACATGAAATTCACCCCAGAGTCGTATTTTGTGGCCCACTAACCAGCATAAGAGCAGGCTGCTCTGGGGAGGAGCGGTCTTGTTGGATGCCCCTCTTATTGCCACTTCTGCCTGTTACTGCAGTGGATCACACGCCGCGCGTGGTGAGCTGGAGCACCTGGAAATCAACCCGAGGGAAAGAGAAGCCCTATTGCTCAGCTCTCCATGCAGCCATGGCAAGTGGCACTGAACATTTCCTGAAGGCAGTGGCGAGCTGTTGTGCTCCAGAGAAGGCTGCTGGGCCTGGGGATGCTGCCAGTGGTGTTTTGTGCTGCTAGTCCCCACAGTGTGATGTTTGGTGAATGTGAGGATGGGGGCAAGCTGAGTCTTTCTCACCTCAAAAAGAACGAAAGGTTAATGTGATGGGACAGAAGACTGTCATGTAGCATTGGGAAGTGATGGTGTCTTTGTAGCTATATAAAATTGTTCTAGGAGAGCTCTTAAGTGCAGATGCGTTTTCCTGGTGAGACATAGATATAAGCCTCCACTTACTTGCTTCCCTGGAGTCAGACCAGAGCTATCCATTTGGCTGTGGAACAGTTGCCCCAGGAAAGCCATTAACTTTTATTGCTAGGAGACCCTTGAAATTGGACTGGACACACCATGGTGTTTGACACCAATGAAAGCAACGTGCTTCAGGGAGCAAAGCACAGCAGATGACCTCAGGACACAAACCACCCCTCGTGAGGGAGGAACTGGTTGCAAATTGTCCTTGTCCATCTTCAATTTGTGCAGCTCTGCTGGATCTGTTAGACTCAGAGGCCTGGAACACAGTGATCTGCTGCAGGGTACAGCAGCAGCATTTTTTTTTTAATTATTTTTTGGTAGCTTAAGCTGGTTTAAATACTTCTCACTTGCCAGCCTCTCATTCTTGACTCAATGTTGTCCCTTGTTCTCAGGAAGAAAAAAGTGCTTATTTTCCACTGTATCAGTTCCCAAGAAGCTATGTAAATGCTTGTGGCAATATCCTGCTGGGGCAGTTGAGGAAGGAGTGATGATGTGAGGCTTGTGAGCAGAAGGGTGCAGACAGGGAGAAGGAAGCCTTTCGAACCATCCCTCAGTGACAGCCAGGCAGGAAGATGGCTTTATTCTGGTTCCTGTCGCTGACCTTGTTGAAGCTACCCTGACACCGTTAACATGTTTTTCAGAGGGCAGATTCAGACCCAGACTGTAGACACCAAAACCTTTGCTTGATTAGTTTTTATGTAAAAGCTGATTTCCAGGGACATTTTAACTGAAAATAGCAGATGTTTACACTATCAAATTTTGTTGTTGTTTTTGTTGCCTGCAAACTGCAAAAAGTATCTCATATTTAATTTGTGCTTATTTCACTTATTTAAAAGAAAACAAAAGATACATTCATAAACAGTGAGGTAGAGTATCATGTCTTTTACTGACCCTTTTGCATTGTTTCCCAGGGACATGTTGTTCCCAACTGAGGTAGGTAGCCGCTACGATTATCATAAGTGGAAGAGTGTACAAAATGGAGAAGATACTGTGGATTTTGCTCATTCCTGGAAACGTAGGATTTGTCAGTCTGTTGAATTATACCTACTTAGCCTCTGGCCAGTCCTTATGGCTTCTGCAAGAGGAACACTTACCCGTATCTCAGCCTCTTCAGATCACAGCATGATCTGCTAAGTTAAATGGTTAATCGAAGGTGAGTGCTTCAGTGCACATTAGTCAAGCCTTGTAGTTAAAAGGGCAGATAGTTTCTTTGTAGTTGCACACAAAGGCAAATATCTCTGTTTCTTTTGTTCGTTGCCAACCCCACAGCCAGCTACGAAGGGCTGCTGATTTAGTCGCAGGACTCAGTGGCAGGGCTTTAACTTAAACATATCTAAAGTATTTGTGTTATACAGCCACTCTTCCTTCTGCCTTCTTTCTATGCAGTCCTTCCACATCTGTGCTAAGCCACATGGGGATATTGGAAGATGCTGTATACCCAGATGTCTGCTGGAATCTCAGACTGTGTAATTAGCTGTGGTCATCTAGACAGTAGCTGGAGAGATGTGTCATTTAGCGAATAATGCTTAGCTTTGCTGCCAGGAGTTGTCCATTCAGACTTCTGCAGATCGTATCAGACTGTGAAAGCAGCTGTGCCCACTCCTCCTAGAGCAAGGGCTGTGGTGGGCTCTGCCCTTGGAAAAATTGCGCTTGTTTATTTGCTTCTTGGTTTCATTTTTTTTTTTAAGTGTTCCTCTTCTCTGTTAAATAGAAGGAAAGAAAGTTGAATGGCAACCAGCGTAAGTCCGCCAGTGAAATTACACGATTCACTCAGTTGTTTGTTTTACTTTTTTTATGGGTTGTGATAGTTCAAGCCTTGTGTGAACACCTTCCCTTCTCCTGCCCTCTGTCCTTCGAGGTCTCCAAGCACCACGCAGAGGCAAGACTTCTCTGTGCCTTTTGGAACTATTATCCCCTCTTCATGTAGGGAAAAGAAGGCTTTGAGGGACAGCATAAGTAATGTAATGGTTGCACAGAATTCCCTGGTAGGGACAGAAGTCAGCTGTAGCGTTCGTGACTCCCCAGGTCTCTGTAGTGAGCTTGGTAACATTTCCCAGTCGTTATAGTTGCAGATTTTTGATTCAAAAAGCAGCATCATGTCAAAGACAAAAATAAAGCTGTCCACCAGGACCTTATATGTGTATATTCAACTCCATGTCTTTCCTGAGTTGCTCACCCTACTCTTTGAATCCTGCCAGCTGAGGGGCTGCCAGAGCTGCTTTGCTTTCCTCCAAAGCCTTGACCTGAGCACTAGTGGTATCTGGAAGTTGCACCAGAAAGCCAGAGCAGGCAGGGTGAAAAGTGCTCTTTGGGCCTTGCCTCTTTCTGCTTCATTACCGTGAAAAGCCTACAATTGAATATCAATTCATTTGTATTCAACCTGGCTGTTCTGCTTCCAGACCTCCTTTCTTGTCTGCAGCTGACAGGATGTCACGAGGAAGTGACAGGGCAGTGACAGTTTGTGTGTCATGGTCCACTTCTATTTGAACTTGATTTTTATCTAGTAATGAATCAAGCCACAGGAGTCCAGTCTGGGAAAAAAAGAACGTGTCCCAAGGCAGCAAGCTGAAGTTAGGAAGTTTTTCAGTCCGTTTGGAAATAAGAATGCATTACAATGCGCTTTTTCCCTCCATACCAGACCCCTGTATTCTCACAAGGTAGACTGGGTATAAAAGGGGTTTTACATTATTTATTAGTGTGCCTCTGTCACACATAATGAGGGCTATAAAGTATGTAAGAGTTTATAATTGGCTATCTGCAAGAAGTAATCCTAAGGGGGCTGTGTAAGGATCAAATAAATTATGCTTCATTATAGTAGTTATGCCAAGGATATTAGAAAATTATTTTTAGTTGGAGGAAGAAAAAGAAGCAGAAGCAGAAAGAGAAAAACCTCTCATTACTTCCCAGACCCACTTCTGTCAAAGCTTTTACAGTTTGAGGCAAGATTTCAGTCCTCCTCTTTAAAATTCCTGATATGTTCAAGATGCTAAATAAGCAGTTGCCAAGATACTTGTACAAATAATGCATAAATGGAGTTTATCTAAATTGTTTTATTAATAAACTTTACTGAACTCTCCCATGCAGTTAAGAAGGAATCCCAATTCCCCGCTATCCACCATTGGCACATCAGCTTTCAGAAGTGAAACTTTTATCTCTTCTTCTCAGGGGGATATGAATGCCCGCCCCACCCCCTTTCCTGAATCTAATTATTGTTCTGATAATTCAGAACAAGGATTCAGTGGCAGTAAAATACAAAGAAAAAAGGGATGAACAGCTGGTCCTGGAAGCTGTGATGGTATCATTTTAAAATTAACATTTACATTTCAGAAAAGCCAGGACAAAAGGGTTCTCTGTGTTTCTGACTTAGTTATAGGGCTCTTCTGATGCTTCTGGATATAATTTGTGCTACAATGGAGGTGCCCGTGGAGTACATAAGTTAGACAAGGAAAAGTCTTGTCAGATCCAGGAGGGAGGGAATAACCCTTCCCTTAAAGCAGTGACTGGCGATTATTCTAGTTTCAAATAGAAAGCCAAGGAAGGACAGAGTTTCTGTCATGGTACAATATACTGGGTTTTGAACAATTTCCAGCAGTGGGAATTACCAGTAGAAACAATGAGCTAAGGACTGTGGCTAAAGCTCTAGGTTCACTGAAATCAGTGGCAAAACTGATGGATTTCACAGCAGCCCGTTGTTCCCCATTAGATCTACTTGAATGGATAAGTTTACAAGACTGGGCCTGCAAAGTCGCATGTGCTTTTGTATGTTAAATGTAATACTTTCACAAGCCTAAAAATACATCACATAGCCCTTATGGTGCCATAGTTGCATCAGCCCCTGTCCAAGCCATAAAGTCAACTCATGTTTTGGAATACGTTAGTAAAACAGCATTTTGTGTGGGCAGAGTTGTGTGAAAAGCAGGAGCCAACTGTAGGGACCAAGAGCAGTGGAGGAACTGCAGCCTCTGGAAGTAGCTCGGTTCAGCCTGCAGCCCAGAAAACTCACCCCAGCTCCAGTTCTGGGCTGTTTGCTGGATGCATAACTCTATCAAACAACTTTGGCTTGGGAACACTTGCAGGTTGTTTTATTTGCATCACAGCAAACATAGGTCATGCGTTTCATATCTGAAGTATAAGCTGAGGGGTTTCAAGCAGGGATCGCTGGCACAAATGGCCATTGAGGAGCTGGATGTGGCACAGGAGTCAGCTGGTTCTGAAAGAAGAATGCAAATAATGGTTAGTTTACAAGAAGAGTTGAAAATAAGGGACTTTTCCTCCTTGAAGACTTCACAAATACTGTAAGTTCCATTGTAAGTTGCTTCTGCAGCCATCTAATGTTCATCGCATAGCTTGTTCATTTTCTGTTTGTTTCCATTTTTTTCTCTACATTCTTTCTCAGTCCTTGTAGGAGTTCCAGCCAACGCTGCTGTTGCTCCTTAGCACTCACTACTCCTAGGTCCAAATAAGGCTGCATTCTTGTATCTAGCAATTGCATGCTCCAGTCACCAAGTATTAATCCATTAAGCCAATGATCTTGTAAATTGGAGCAGAAATACTAAGTGCTGGGGATGGCATCAAGGCGCTGCTAGGCTTTTATCAAGGACAGCCTTTTGTAAAAAAAATGTACTTGAAGAGTCTTCTGCTGCTCATAAAGCATCATTTCTGAGAAGTTTTTAGGAAGAGAGAACAGTAATGAGCTCCAAGAGTCACACAGTTCATTTTGGGGTTTTGCTAGTTGGTATTGCCATCACCTTCAAGGTCTTCATTTAACTTGATTTAACTCCCTTTTTGGTTTCTCTCAGTTGAAAGCAACGAGTTTTATTCATTATTCAGCTGCTGTGATAGTATTCTGGCACTGCTTTTTGTTTTTTGGAGGAAAAATTCCAACAGATTGTTGAAGCCAGCAGCCGCAGAAATCCTCTGGATAGAGAAGGCTGTATGGAATGGCCAATTCTAGCAGGAAAAACTGAATAAATTGGGACTGCTTAATCCATTGGAGAGAAAGGTGCTGCAAAGGGGGAAAAAAATAAACTGTTCTTTCGGAGCCCTGGAGAGTGTTTAGCAAAGTCCATGGTTTACAGAGTGAAATTACCACAAGGAAGATATAGGTTAGACAATATGAAAAGCTTCTGTTACAGACAAAGAGCCACAAGAACAGATTGTCTTAGAATGTAGTGGGATCTCCGTTGTGAGAGGCTCTTTAAGAACAGATTAAACAAATATTTCACTTGGAAGGTACAAGTAGAGCTTATCCTGACTTTGAGGCTGAAGGATGGATTGTGTTACTTCTTGATGTCCCTTCCAATCCAAGTTTCCAAGACTTTTTTTGTGTTTTAAGTATGCTTGCTGCGGAAAAGAATTTACTAAATGATACAGGAGGAAGACGGGAAGCAAAAGACTCTCAACATAAAGAGCTGGACAGCGCTGAGGCATTAGTCCATTGCCTTGAGATAACTCACAGGTGGGTGTGGAAAAGAGGGTTTCAAAATACGATTACGTGTAGGCTCATGAGCTTGTCATGGGAGAAGCATATCCTTCTACTCAGTTCTTCCCTCTCATGCACTAATCTTTGCTGACAGAAAGAGTTAAATGTGTTTGAGATGTTGGTAAGGTTGTCCATATGGATTCTCTCTGGAGATGATAAGCGGCAGCGCCAAATTTTTCTGAGCTGCAGATGTGCAATATGTTTGTAACAAACTGCAGCTCCTATCCAAAATTATGATTTATCACATTTTGTGGCAAACTGAAAAATGGGAACTATTTGAGGGAAATTGACTTGATAAAGTAATTTCTCCCCTGCAAATTGGGTTAGTTATTGAGTTTGAATGCCTTCAGATAGAAAGCACGGAAAATTTCATGTTTCTCATTTGTTTTTAAAACCAAAAAATATCCTTTTCCTGGGTATGTCACATGAAGCAAACTTTAGAGTATGTAAATATCATGCAAAACAAAACACAGACAGTCTGACAGTATGGAAACAGTATTTTGGGTGTCACACAGTTCTCATTGGAGCTGTGCTGAACCTTATCATGTCTTTTATTGAAAACAAAGTAGCTGAGAATGGGGTGATAGTTGTTTTTAGTTTAACTGAAGAAGCCATGTGAACAATCGATTTCACATGGAGTCTATTATTGCTCTGATTTTACTCCATTTCTTTTGGCTTTACACAGTAATTCAGCACAAAGGCAAACTGCACTGAGTATACCTTTGTTCATACATAGATTAATTCATGTGCTTAGCTGCGTGCTCTGCAGAGTAGCCTTGTGGATGCAGCGGGTATTTAAAAAGCTGCTAAAAAGTGCTGCAGGTACAGCAACAAACAGTAAATTGAACTGACCTCTCCTTCACCAGTTCCATGTATTTCACACTTACCTGTCTATGACTTAGCTATCAAAGTGCTCTACACTGTACAAAGAGAGATGCATTTGACAGCTGCAGGCTTGTGTATCAACTGAGCTGGTGTGTACATTTTTGCAGAGTAGAGGGATGCTTAAACCTGTGAAGCACCAGTGAGAATAGCAAAAAGGGAAAAGTGATTCTCAGCTGTGCTGACTTTTACAGCAGTATAACAGTTTATCTTACCGTATTCCCTATCTAGAGAAGTGGTTTCCCAACTGATTTGATTTGAGGGGTCTTACAGACTCTCCAGTAGAATGGACCCATTCAATCTTTTTTCCAGGTATAGATTGCCTAATAGCGTGTATGAACTTGCTTGGAAGTACTCCTTGGTTTGCCAGAGGGTCTGCAGTCTGTGTACTGAAAACGCCACTTTGAAGTCTTGAGTATGGTTGAAGTTTTACTGAGATGTGCAGTGATTGATCTTCCATTAATCCTTGGACAGCTCAACTGAAGTAAAACAAACTGGAAAAAAAAAAAAAAAAAAAAGGCAAAAGCCTACTATGCAGTATTCCCCCACTGGATATATGCTTTGCATCAGTCTCAGTTCCCCTGTCACTTGGGGGATACGCCACCAAAGTGAAGGAATCAGCTGGACACCTTTGTTTCTTTATCCAGCATCTACAAGCTATTGTTTTTCATAGATCAGTGAACTAACAGACACGGAAAAGCAATTATTTGTTATTTAATCCATATCTGAGTATTTGCAAAGGCTGAGACGATCTAGAGGCAAAACGACTGGAGTGGTGCTCAGGAGTCAGGCTGCTGCAGACTTTTCCTTAATGCTTATAACAACCTTAGTCTGACCAGTTTGTATTAAAAAGATATGGCAATGCCTGTCCCGTTTTTCTGCTTAGGCAACTTCACTGACACAGGATATATTTCCTTCATTCCCTCCTCATGGTCCTTCATGAGATCAGTTCACGTACTGGCAAATCTTTCGAGCATGGAGCTTCTGCAAAGTCTCTGGGGAGTTTTGTCTGGTCTCCAGTTGCTATTGAAATTCATATCAATGAAAAGAAATATGCCTTATCTACTATGACTACATGGAGAATTATGTATTTTGGGAAGTTAGTTATTAAACTACCTTTTATTAATTACAGTAGGCACCCTTGTGTTTCTAATGGAGTGATTTCTATTTAAATACACTGTGTCATATGCCATATGCTGCTCTAGACTCTCTGAATTGTCAAGCATTTGATTCTGAGCCACAAAACGATGGGGTGAGCACACAGATGGGTTGTCACATAAAGAAGTCTGATGGCATGTGTTAACGTTCAGGCTTTTTTTTTTTTTTTTTTCTTTCCATAAAGCTTATAATGTACAAGCAGTGATCATGGCTTGCCAAACAAAAATGAGCTGACAGTCAAACTCTAGAGTGTTTTCTGGAATTCTTCAAGCATTTCAGTTCCACTCTGCAGATTCACTCTGCCTTTAACGGGACCATGTCCTTTTCAGAACAAGTGGTGTCAATCATTTTGTTGTGCGACAAACTCTGGGAGGAATGACACAGAGACTCACCAAAGCTAGTCCTGAGTGGTCTAGCTCTGTGGTAGCAATTGAGACAGATCAAGGCCATTTTGAAGCAGGAACTTATTTCCATAGAAATAACTTCCTCTTAAGGTAAAGCATACAGGTTAACACTTTGGAGCAAGACAATTTTTCCTTGAACCTTCTCTTTTTCCCTAACATTCAGGTCATTTCCCATAAAAGAAGGCAGAATTCATGACAGGAATTGAGACATTTGCATCTTAAGGGCAGAATGAGGGCAGAAGTATAGAAGATAAGGGATAAAATAAAGTGTAGATAACTTTGGGCTGGATTCAATTACGGATTCATACACTTTTTAAAGGTGTTTACCATACAGATATTTTCCCTTGAGGTAGGCTTCTAAGCTCACATTAAGATCAATAGATATCTAGGGTGAAACTCATTAGCCTAAATCTAGATGCTTTGCAGTTAGAGATACCCTAGGGTCTGTGTTGGCTGGCAGGTATGATGGAGAACTTAGGAGAAACTTGCACTGCTCTGTAGAGGCAGCTGGAGGCCAAACAAGATACTGAACAGCACTTAAACTGACGGAAGGTGACGTATTTGTGTGGCTAAATCCCATTCTGAGTTGATACTGCCAGTGGAGCACAATTCAGTGATTGACCTATAAGTGTCTAGTGCCATTCAAGATGCCTTTGGCTATCCCACTTCCAGCTGCTAGTCCAGGAGCATCTGGCTTTCCCTATTGTCTCTGTATCACCTCTGCCAGTCTTGTGGCATGTGACATGTGAATGTCTTTGCTGTCTTAGAGTTAGGTGGACTTAGATGTGTCCTAGTCATAGACTTATGTTCATGTATCCTTTAGGATGAGAAAAAGGTCTTCTAGACTCCATTGATTGTACTGAAAAGGGTCTCAATTCACTGCTGCAGAGGCATCTCCATAGGTTTGATACGCCCTGTGCCATCTGAGGCACGCAGAAAGGAAGACCCATGCTGTTCTGGAGCAGGAGCTGGTTGCCAGGTGGGCTACCCAGCTGAAATACAAGTAGTCCTATGTGCATGCATGTGACTTGAGCCCCAGCCACCTTAAGTTGAGGTGCCTGAACGGTGGAAAAACAGATTCCTAAAGTCTTTCATGTTGGAAGGGATGTCAAGAGGTTGTGTAGTCTAACCTTCTGCTTAAAGCAGGACCAAACCTGAATCATGACTATGATAATTACTTTTGTGCCTCCAAGTATCCCCTTAGACAAACAAAAGTGGCTGAGTCTGGGCTTTATCCACACCGCTTGATGCTGTGCCTTTTGTCTAAACACTGGAGGGTGCACAATCTCAATACTCCCCCACTTACCTCATCCATGGACACATAACCAGTAAGACGGCAGGAAGCCCAAAGGAGAAAAGCTGGTGATGCTGGAATCATATCCAATTGTCTGCACCCAACACTCATGGCTGGGAGAAATAGCCATGGTGAAAGCCTTCTCTTTTTTTTTTTTTTTTTTTCCTTTTTTTTATTCCTGCTTTGAACCTTGGTCTCTCATCTCCTGGGATCTTCTATCTGAAGGATGTTCTACTGGGTACCAAATACTTGGATTGTCATTGGCTGAGAGAATTAAAATGTAAGAGGGTCTGTGTAATTTGGTGGTAAGGGAAACAGCCTGGAGTTTCTTCTGCAGCGAACATTCATTCTTTGATTAATTTGTACATCCTCCAGATACCCTCCACATTGACTCTGTGGCCAGCCTTAGCCTCACTTAATCATAACCAATAAGACATGAATTGCACAGGCAGTATCTTTTTCCTTGGATCTCTCTGAATCCCCCTGCATGTGAATGGTGCTGTATAATAAATGGTAATAAAGGAGTTTTCAATGAAATATCTAGCAACACACTGTAATTCAACTAGTTCTCAAAGATCATATTACTCCTTCTACTGCATAAATAAAATAGGATTAAACTCTTGCTTTTCTTAATAGTTAGTGCCAACCTGCACGGACTGTGGAGCCTGTTTACTGCTGCTGTACAAAATCTGGTTACAAGAAGTACTTCCAGGGGTGATTTTCAGGATTGGAACTGTTAGGAACTGCAGCTTCCTGGAAACCCCCGCACCAGCACCTGTTTGCAGAGCTTTGAAATCGGTGCTGCATCTTTCCTTTCCACAGCAGCAGCTGCCATGGTGCTGTCACTTATACTTTTACCAAGTGGCTCTTATTAATTCACTTCCATTTAGTAGCTAGCTCTGTGTTTGATTTCTCCACTTTTCCTGCTTCACTGTTTCTTCTGGGTTTCTCTCAGCCCCCAGCCCTGTTTTGTGAAGCCTTCAGTATTCCTTTAGAAACGCCCAGGTCCAAATAGAGCAGATAAAACCATTAGCTTTTGGGTAGCAATTGGCATCTCTGGGTGGGGAGATTTCCCCTTCTGAGCCTGAAGCACCTCTGTAGTAATGAGCACACCACCTTTGATCAAATGAAAATCAAAGAAAAGTGTTCATCTGTCAGAAAACTCCCATCTGCACCCTCATGCCCACAGTCAGGGAGAAATCGAGGGCTGTGACTCTCCCGTGACACAGCACTTTGCCGTGCTGGATACTGGCAGGCATTTGTGATGCCTTTTTAGGCTTCCTCTGCCACTGGCCCTGCTTTCCAAGAGCTCTGGGAAGCAGTAGCAGGCAGGTGGCAACTCTTTGCTGTGGCTGTTTGCTGAGGTTCAGACATGAGTAGCTGCCAGGCAGTGAGTATTCATGGTGTGGAGTAACCCAAAATAACAGAAAAAGTCTCATTTGAGGGATGGGGCTTGACAGTCGGATGGAGGGGAGCTAAGCAAAGCCAAATGCACTGAATTAAAACCTGGAGATCCGAACCAGGAGGGAAGGGGTGGTGGGGTTTTGCCCTTGGCTGAAAACCCATCACGCTCAAGGTGAAGCAGTGTTACTGGAGGCAGGATCTGCAAAGCTGAAGGTTGTAGCATTTTATTCTCTCTGTTTTTTGTTCTTGTTCTAATGTTTCATTTTTCTTTGCATCTAGAATCCCTGTAATGTCCTGCTATAGCAAAGTCTGTGGCAGAAACGCCTTGACTTTGAGTGAAGCCCTGAACTGACTTGGTGTCTCCCATGCCATGACCCTTGTCAGGAGGAGTGGGAGGAAATTTGGCATAGCATAAATGTAATTTCTGTCTATGTGCCTCTGGGGACCCCTGCGTCGACACTCAGACATGGGAGTCTCTTATTGTGTTCGTTCACATTGTAGGCAATCATATCCTCTCAAAAACAATGCACTTTTCAGTTCAGGCTTGATGAGGAACCAGTGAAATTCCCCATGTTCAGTGACTACTAACTTGACAGAGGACTGTGGCCCAAGGTGTTGATCTTACGTTTAAGCCTAATAAAAGCCCAGGTCAGGTGCATGCCTGAGTTTCCTGAGGGACAGGTACTAACAGCAATGGAAGGGAGTGATGTGATAACATTTCTCTAATGGAAGAACAACAGAGAAACCAAGGAACAGAGTGATGATGTCAAGAGAAGCGCTACGTGTGTGACCTTAAAGAAGGGATGCTCGTGGGTGAAGAGCTGAGGGCTGCCAGTATAAAGACATCGTACCTCACTAACTGAACGAAGGCTGGACTCCTGCAACCATGGGAGCCATGCTGCCTGCAGCAGGCACGACCCTGCTCCCCCGGCTCCCCTCTTTGCTCTGTTGGGTCCTGCTGCTTTGCCCAGGCTCTGGAGTTTGTCTGAACCTGCTCTGACATACTTCTATCACTCTGGAATTGCTGCTTGTTGCAGCTCTTGAAGAGTTTCTTGAACAGGGACTTCAGAAGCCACATCTGCTGAAGAATTTCACATCATGGGTTTTAACCAATTCTTCTTTAACCCTGTTGTTTGTTGGCTAAGGTATGTCTGAAAACAGCAGACAACTTCATGTGCTCAATTTTAGTTTCACGCTGCAGGCTCACTTTTATAGCCAGTAAATGCTTTAAAACCATTACAGTGAGGAGAGTTTTTAAATCTCAAGAACCTGAGAGTCAAAGTCTGTGCTGCATCTAAAAATTGGTTTTGTTTTGCTTGTAGATATTACTGTACCTTCAAGTGACAGATGGGAATGTGAAAACTTTCTATCATCCTTGAAGATTCAGACAGGCTAATAGAGAAAAAATGTGAAAGGAAAAATCATCATTAAAATGGTCTTGAAAGGGATGACTTCCAAATTATTCTCAGTCAGTTTCTCCAGATGGCCTGAATATCTGTCAGATAAGCAGTATTCATTAGAAATGCCTAGCAAAAAAGAAAATGGCAAGGTTTCTTTTTGGTCAGCTCTGAAAATGAAAGTGGAAAAAGTAGAAGATGGGGGAAAGGAAAGAGGAAGAAATTTTGAAGAAGATTTTTCTCACTAAAAAGTGGCTGTACAAAAGGCAGCATTTGGTTCTGGTTTGATTTTCCTCTCTGCAGTACATATATCAAGCCTGACCTGTTCCTTTTATTTTTCCAGGTGGGAATACAAATTTGGTTTTCACAATGACACTGGGCTCTTTCCTGGTTGAGAGGCTTCCCAGCACCCCACACCTCCACCCCCTGCTACAGCAGCGCAGATCCCCTCTAACTGCTGGCCAAGGAGGCACTTTACGGTGCCCAGGCAGTCCCTTTCACTGCATTCATAGGGTATAACTGTGACTGGAGTTAGGGATATACAAAAAAGGAATAAAATTTTCAGTGCCCATATAGAAGGCTCTTAAAAAGCCCATAATAAAGCAAAGCCATCCATTGGTTTAGTTCCCGTTTGAAAATGCATTTTCTAGCAGCAAGCCTCTGAGGCTGAATCCAAAACTAAGTGCCTCATTTACTGTCATCACTACCTCTCTTTATTGATCAAACTGATGGTTTTCCCCATCGGATTTATCTGAATCATGTGCTTAGGTTTACCCTGTACAAAGGAGAAGGAAGAACACTGGGGAAGGTTTGGCTTTAACAGATTTTTGAGGATGCAGTGATCAAATGGGCTGACAACAAAACAAGAATGAGCCATATAGCAATCAGGGGCACGCTGTGACCTCCACCAGTGACAGGAAGAGCTGAGTCTGTAAAACAGGACAGTTACAGACAATTAATTTATGGTGAGATGTCTACATGGGTTATTTAAGGTACGTCAGATATTTGGGTTATTTAAGGTATGTCAGATATTTGGGTGGAGGCTCCCATTAAAGCCACAGCAGCATTCTGAGGACTGCCCTGCTAGGGATTTGCAAGCTTCCTTTTTTATGCATCGACTTTTGCCCACCAGTCTTGGTCTGAGTGCAGTCATTTTGCCCATGGCAAAATCTGGTTAATGTCTCTTGGTTTATTAATCTCTCTCTATTTATTGTCTGAGACTTGCCTATATCCAAGCTATTCTTGGAGATATTAATAGTGGTTAGTATTTTACCTCTTGGATTAAGCTGATTGCTGCATGCCACAAATCATGTCTTTATCGCTTCGAAGATGAAAAGTAGATCTGTGCCAAGCCACTAATGTAATTACTGTCCCTTCCCTGCCGCATCCACCAAATGCAGAACCTGTTATAAGCAATTACTTCCAATCACAAACTCCACTCCAGACAGACAAGATCATCTTTCAAGTGCTAAGTGTTGTGAAAATATGATCACACGTTATGCCTAAGTGAGAGTGACAGGGAAGGCTGTCTGGGATGGACAGGGATTACTCTGGGTAGTTTCCTATTGAGACATCTGCCCTCTGACCTCCTGGTTTGTAGTTTTGTAACTTGCAGGTCTGGGCAGCTCCTCACTTAGCATGTAGGCTGGTCTTAGCTTGCTTTTTGAAGGTATCCAGCTCTCTGCATGGAGTACGCAAAAAGCCTAGTGGCTAAATGGGACCCTGTTAAATACTGAAGCTGAGCCCTTAATTCCAGCTTTGCCTTGCTGAAGCTGGCTGCATTAAGTCAGCCCTGCGACGCTCTCTCCGCCTCGCTAGCGCATCGAGCTAGCCGCAGCACTTGCAACAGCAGTGCTTCACGGGTCAGGGCAAGGAGCCCGTTTCATTCCCCAATGCAGAACTGCTCTAGAAGAGCTGGTCTCGGACAGTGCCAACACCTCCACTGGTGCGTGGCGCGTCGTCATCCAAAGCAGCAGCCAAGTGCCACCAGTGCCTCCACTGCCGGCTCGCCCTGTCCCACTGACTGGGTCCCTCACACCTTGAAGCTGTAACCCCTTTTGTGAAGGTGCCGTTTAGGGACCTGCATATTTCCCTCCTCTTTCTATTTCTTTTAATGACTGTAGTGGATAATGGAAGATGCCAGATGATGGCAATTACAGCACTGGCAATTACAGCACGGTGGGTTTTTTTTTGTGGGGTTTTGTTTTTTTTTTTTGCTTTCTTAAGGAATGTTATAGGCATCCAAAGCATTTTAAGCAGCTGTAAAGATGGGTGTGGTGTCCTGGGTAGCATATCTGGCTAAATACGATATAGGGCAGGCCAGGATGTGACTTTTGAGCTAAGCCAGTAACTGCTCTCTACTGAAGCTGCAAAATTAACTTAAGGATTTCCGTTGGGTTTGCAGCCCTTGGATTTAACCTAGATCTTTAAATGGAGGTTGCAGCTGTTCAGCAGGATCTACATTCTCTGTGATTAAACAAATTGGCAGTGAGCATGTGTGAATTATTAGTGGTAATAGTATGCAGTCTTTATGCTTTTGCAGGGTCTGATCCACACATTTAGTTGCTTACAAACAGGGATGGACTGATTGGAAAAGAAAGAAGGGACTGAGGGGCTTTTGTCCAAGCCATGTTAATGCCGTAGGCTTTGGGACACACTCTACACTTTTTGTGCATAAAATAAGGGAGCTGAAATGCCAGTTCCCAGCTTCGCTGCCCATGCAGACCGAGGCAGTATCAGCCCTGTTGAAGTCATGCAGAATCCTGCTGGAAACAATGGGACATTACACACACACTCATACATGTATACATACCTCAGGGCATAAAGCAAAACTGGTAACTTTTTCTCTTACTGACTAGCAGGCTCTAAGTCTTTGTGAAAGTCTTACACTGAAGGTAAATCCCTGAGTTTGGCCTGCACCTTGCCTGCAAGAAGTATGGGGGAACACAACTGCTTTGTCAATAGACCTATGTCCACAACAGGCACATACGCACCACTACAGGGAAGTGTTTGAAGATGAATCAAAACCAGCTGAAAATCATTGATATCAAAGGAGATGTCAAAACAACAGCTTTAAGACTATGGCCAGTTGGTACCTGTGACAAAATCAGTATCTGTAGGCATAACCCTTTTTGCCAGATGCAAATGTAGCCCCACGCTCCTGGCAGGACCTGTGGTCTCTGGCAGGTTTTTTGTTCGCTAAATGAAGCATGTGATCTTGCCCGTGGCTTTATACCTTGTCCTCCGCATGTAAACATGCTGCTGCTCGTGCTCTGGGGCCGTGCGGCGGCACCGGCGTTAGGCAGCAGTTTCCCGTTCGATCTCATTGTCACAGTCAGCGCAGGCTGAGAGCAGAAAAGAAGCTGCAGTGCTTGATGGCTGGTACTCCATAGGTGAAACTCAGCACTGCTAAAGCCCGTACCCAAATGGAGAGCCAGCAGTCTCTGGGGTAGGGAGGTTTTCTGCCATAGCACACTAATTTTCCTTTATTTGCTTTATTTGTTTCTAGGAGGCACACCTGATGGTTAGGCTCAGCGGTGGATGCTCTGAGCTGGTTATTAGTGTGGACTGGCTTTAAGGGCAAGCATTCACATATGAGGCAGCTGCTCCTTTGGAGCAATTTAACATTACGGTATATTACATTGCTAATGAATTTTTAGCTGAACCCCAGAATTTATTTTCACTGAAACTGGGCTCTGGACTTACAGTGATGGATGTACAGAGATGGAAAGAGGGTGTGACAGGGGGATGAAGGGTCTGGCTAAGGAAGGAAATAAATTGCCAAGGCTTGCATTCACTGTATCCAGTATAGCATCAGAGGCAGAAAGAGTGAGCAGGTACACGTTCTTGGAAGAGGATGAGCTGTGTTTGGAGAGTGGCAGTGGAAAGTGCTGTGAGCAATATTCGTGGGAAAAAACCCAAACAACAACCTGTTACTGCAACAAAACCTAAAGGGAGGTGAAAACAAACAGTCCTCTGTGAAAGCAATGGGCACTAGACTCTCTAGCCACCTGAGGAGAGTAATTGGCAAGTGCTGAGTAAGAGCTTGTTCTGGGTTTGGAGGGGCAGCATTGTTATGCTAATAGTCCTTTCACTTGCCTGCAGTGCTGCTGTTGTGCTCTCCTGGAAGAATTGGGCAGGAGGTTTTCCCAGGACCTATTTGTGAGGAAGGGCTGGCTGCGGTTTCATCTGGTCCAACGCAGGTGGCTGCAAGCCTGCCTCCCCTCCTACCCCCTGCACACGTCTCCCTGGCCCTCGCAATGGAGTCCTCTGAGCATTTGCGAGGTCTCCCAAAGAGTCTGTTCAAGGACACCAGTTGATTGAAACCTGCCCAGCCAGGGTGGTTCACTTTTGGCCAGACCAGCTTCTGAGCTGTGGCCTGCTTAGACTGGCACCAGGCAGGTCATGGTCATCACGGCCAGTGTGGGAAGGGCTCAGAACCACAGCAGGACTGGCCAGGGCTGCCACGGTCCACCACTCTGTGAGGCTATCTCTGACATCTAGGTGTTATTCTTCCCTTCCCCATGTATTCTCACCATCAGTGGTGATGTTCCTCTTTGCCCCATTGGGTCCTGCCCATTCCTAGCACATCAGCCGTGCTGTCAGCACTTCACAATGCCCTTCTTGCTTTAACAATTCGAGTGAGAACCAGTTGTTTTTTTTTCAGAGTTTTAAGCTGTCTTTAACAAATGTAGACCCAGTTTTGGCCTAAGTTCTCTTGTCTGAGAAACATCCTTTCTGAGAATTTAATTAGCAGCAACTCTCATTTACATGGATTCTAGGAGCTGCTGTGAGCCCTATGGCCCTGGGGGAAAAAAAAATCAGATGATACCGTGAAAGCCATTAGCGAGGTCATTAGAAGCAACCATATCCAGGTCAGGCAAAGCTCTGAAAATACCTAGCATTCATGTGTCCTTAATTGTTTTCCTCCCTTTACAGCTGTTGGGTGAATGCACCATCTGAGAGAGGGCTGCTTCAGGGATTTCTTTTCCATTATGTGGTGTAGATAGGAGAAAGGAGCAGGCAATGACTGCTCAACAAGGAAAGGAAGAAGTAGACTTCAGCAGCAGGAAGAAATTTGAATTAGTGAAGGAAGATCTAAGGAGTTAATACTGGGCCTAAACGGGTGCAGATGTGCTTGGAGGAGCAGCAAAGTTGTTGCTGAGCTGCTTTGCTAACAGCTCAGATACTAAGAGCATTAAACATCTTTTGGAGAGAGATGAGATACCACTTCTGGACTTCAGTGGCTTGTTCAGGTGTGTCTTTGAGCAAGTCAAGAACATAACAGAATCATAGAATGTATTGGGTTGGGGGGCACCTCTAAAGGTCATCTAGTCCAACCCCCATACAATAAGCAGGGACATCTCTAACTAGGTCTGGTTGCTCAGAGCCCCATCAAGCCTGACCTTGAATGTCTCCAGGGATGCGGGCTTCCACTACCTCTCTGGGCAACCTGTTCCAGTGATCCACCACCCTCATATTACAGAACTTTTTCCTAATATCCAACCTAAATCTACCCTTTTCTAGCTTAAAACCATTACCCCTCGTCCTATTGCTACAAACCCTTGTGAACTGTTCTTCCCCTGCCACCTTACAGGCCCCTTTCAGGTACTGGAAGGCTGCTATAAGGTCTCCCCGGAGCCTTCTCTTCTCCAGACTGAACAGCCCCAACTCTCAGCCTGTCCTCATAGGGAAGGTGCTCCAGCCCCCTGATCATTTTTGTGGCCCTCCTCTGGGCACACTTCAACAGGTCCATGTCCTTCTTGTGTTGGAGGCTCCTGATATGAAGTGATTTCTGTATCTTACAGGACCATCATGAATGCGAGAAGCTTAGGCATCTTGAGGATGGAGACAGTAGAAACACACAGCTAGCTTCAGGCCCTGGATCAGAATCACTGTCAGGACTACTGTTAGACTGGTGGGATGTCCACAGTGCCCCTGTCACCACACCCAGGGCTTTTCTGCACTAGGAACACGGCAGCAGAAGTGCTCTGCTGGGGAGCACATTGTCTTTATTCTCATTGTCAAGAGAGGAAAAGTGAGGTGGTGTGAGGTCAAGGGACTTGCCCAAAGTTAGCCAGTGACAGCTGTAGGCCTTGAAACCTTGTCCCAGTGTGCTCTGCCTAAGAGGTAAAAGGCACCACTGCGAACCCATACTGCAAACTTTTTGAGGACTTGCTTGCCTTCACAGCCTGGCAAGTGTCAGGCATGCCCAGCCCATTATCTGCATAGTGATTCATTTCCAATCTTATAAATAAGACCTGATACAAAGGAGGTAACATTTAAATGCTGTAGCTCTCTAGGCTGCCCCTGTAAGAAGCGTTGCCAGCTACACGCGCTTTTTGGCAGCTGCTGCAGTGACAGCTGAGAATGCAATATGATAGAAATGCCACTTCTGCAAAATAATCGTGGCCCATTGGGTGTTTCCCAGCAAGATCTTGTAAAGGGAAAGACGTAGCCAAAACACATCTGTTTGGGGCAGCATGAGGGCTGGAGAAAGCAAAGCATGTTGTAAATGTTAAGCCAGGCATAGTAGTAGGTAAATGGCTCAAGACCTCAGCTGTTTTAGCTGAAATTATTTGAGAAAACTTTGTGGAGTGTGTACCTGTGGTATGGATTGATCAGGTGACGTGCAAATATTCTTCCCTGGCTTTTGAAAGGGTGAAAAAACAATGGATTAGCACAGTCAGTTCACTTTTCCTGCTAGAACCTTGATAGACACTGGTTGGTTGTTGTTTTAATTAATCAGAAGCAATCAGCTTGTAAATGCTGTGATTAACACAGCTTCTATTTAACCCCGCATTGAGTTTTACAAACAGCATATACATATAGCAGTTCTGCAGAGTGAAAGACGAGTCTAAAAGCTCCCAGGTAGAAGTTCTAGAAGCTGAGGATGGCTTCTGGTGCTGAATCACCAAGGCTGCCTCCAGCCCACAGACCAGCTGTAAAACAGCGTAGCAGAATGCAGCAGAAGTCCAAATGTTTTTCTACTGTTTGTAGGAAAAGAGAGAGAATTCCCAAAATGGCAGTTTGCCACTTTGATTCCCAAGGGACAGCCTATGTCTAAGCTAATGGTAATTGCTTGTATAAACTTTTATTTTCTTTTCCCTCCATAGGTTTGTTGATTGGCTCTGGTTGTGCCCTCTATCCTCTTGGCTGGGACAGTGAAGAAGTCAGACAAACCTGTGGGAACCTGTCTAACCAGTTTGAATTGGGTGAGTCGTCATCAGAGCATCCTAGCCACATTAGACTCTCCTATGTGATGTCCATAAAAGCAAAGAGGACATGAGTGCATGCTTGGAGAAGCAGCACAGTTGTGTGTGGTAGGGAATTCATATTGCATCAATCTGGTATGGTGCTAAGGCAGGGGATTTCAGATAGATTTGCTGGAAATATTTTCCAGAAGAACATTATAAAAGAAAATGAAGGAATATATGTATATATGCGTGTGTGTATATATATATATATATATATTTATATATTTAAGACATCAGATTTAATGGTTTTGCAATACAGGAGCTAACACTCCTGGACATCTTGATAGGGTGGGCAGAGGCATCATGTCACAGTGCAGGTCAGGGTAATTCATGAGTGCAATTAGCTGCCTTTGAAGTCTGGTGTGTTTATGGCCTTCTAATCCAAGACTAAGGAGTAGGGTTTTGGTTACTCACATCCTTGGGAAGCTGACAAGTCACACTTGCTCCTGATGTCAGCCTTCTCCCAAGCAAGCCACTGGTCTTACTGCTGAGGACTGCTGTGAGCACTGAATGAGAACCAGGGATGTGGCAAAGCTGGGCTCACTGCCATGTGGTATGGGGAAAGCCCTTTCTAGAGAGGGTTCTAGAAAACAAGGGCCCAGCAGCAACCTGGGGATTAAGCAATGTGGATGATCAAGATCTGATGTTTGAATGCACATCCAGGCCCTTGTTTAGCTAGAAGGATCGATGTAACTGCTGATACTCTACTCTGTAAGTGTCTCTGATGCTGTCACTTGAGGAAGAGGGGGATCTGCAATCCTCCTGAAGGAGCAGGAGAGGCTGAGCACCCTGACCCTCTGCAGGCTTGAGAGCTCCCACTCCCAAGCACAAACACACACAGCTCCCCATTTCCAGCCCCTGCGAGTTAAACCTTATGGTTAGTGTTAGAAACTCTTTCCATAGCTGTGTATTCAGGGCTTGTGGTAGCCTGGCAGTAATCCCAGTGCAAAGAACAGTTGATGAAAATGGTAGACTTAAATACAAACTTGCTGCATCATCTTTTAATTTTACACTGATATTTCTGTCAGGCTTCAGGAGTAGGGACTTTTGTTTCCATCTCATAGATGTTTCTTGTGAAGATATGCAAATAAATTGAGGTTGAAAGGTAAAAAAATATTGCTTTGGGAGAGATGCTTCAGGTCACCCTTCCTTACACTATTCCTGTGGTGGTTTGGAGTGCATTTGATCTGGCATGGGACAAGAAATTCTCATTACCAATATCAGCACCCATCTCTACCACTGCCACTGATGTTGTTAGCAGCAGCCACTAATGGTGTTGCTCAAGGGATGTGTAAAAGTGCTTTAGAAGCTTTACCTTGTTATTCTGAACTCTAATATCCTTCTGTGCTATTGATATTAAATTTTCTTTTCAGTGAAGTCTAAAAAGTTCCTGCAACGTTTTATTCACCTAGTAATCAAAAGATATGAACAGGAAGGAGAGAAGGCAATGAGAACAGAAATACATAGTTAACTAGCAGAAAAAAATGTCCCAGAACTAAGTTTCCCAGCTCCATGGGAGGTTGTCTCAAAGGATGTAGGAGAAAGACTAGGCAAAACACCACAGTAACTGTTGCAGGGAGCAGTCGGGTTCGTCAATGCCCATGAGCAATCCTGCGTAGAAGTCTGAAGCCAGCCCATTTAGCAGCACCCCCATTTCAAAGGCTGGCTAGCCCATCGCTGGTGCACGTTGATGCCTGCTCTTCCACGCCAAACATGTAAGCAGCTCTGCTCCTGTGATTCCTGCCTGTGTCTCCCGACAGCCTGCTTGTTCCCAGGCCTCAGTTGTTGCTCTCCCCAGAGCACAGAAAAGTGTTACCTTTCCAGGTTATTTCTCTGCAAACTCACAAGAAGGTGGGTGTTGTGCCAGTCTGAGCTCCTTAAAGACACCACTTAGGCCGTTACAAACTGTGACCTTAAACATAGTCATGCCCACAATTGGAGCAGGGTCTCAGAGACCACCTTCGCCATCTCTGTATTGACTCATGAGTCAGATATTTACATAAATTGAATCACTCTGCCATTAAAGCCAGTGAAGGAACCCATGTGAAAAATTTCAGCTGACAGCTCTCCTTCCAGGTACACATAAAGACCATGAGATGTATTACATTAACTGTGAAGGCGTATAATCTTACTGTATTTTCTGGACCTGGAGCATGCAGGGCATGTGTTACGCGTGCCTAGACTTGACAGGAGTGCTGGTGTCGCCGATCTGCTGCAATCGTATGTTAACGCATTAATTAACAGATTATAATGAGAGCTGAAATTTGCTCTGGTGATTTCCACCAGGCAGCTCTGCCACTAAACATCTCTTTTCCACATACATTGGCAGTGAATTTAAGTGCTTGGCTAGGATTTTTATTAGTTAAAGTCAGGGCCTGGTTGATGCTGAGTTAGCAAAGTCATCTGTAAAGAAGAGGTACCGTCCGAGGGCTGTTTAATAACCGCACTGCTCATCGTCTTTCATAAATACCTCTTGGTTGGTGATAACCCAAACCCTCTAGTCTTTTCTGAATCATTAGAGACTGGCTTACTCATTATAGCCTACAGGCCAAAAATTATGTTTCAAAGACTTAATCTCACTAAGTCTCAAGACAAATTTAAGTAATTATTGCTTTCATTTGAATATTTAATTTGATTAAGCTGCAAAGATATGTTTTCTATTTCCGAGTCTGTAAAATGAGTTGTCTCAAAAACCACATATATACACGCTGCATCGCTGCATTGAAAATCTGCCCTCAGAAAAAATGGGCTGCCATCAGCCCTGCACTGTTTTCCTGATGGGAGAAATGGTGGTGGTGGGAGTGCTGGTCCTGCACCTCCTGCTGTGGTGGGTGCTAGCGAGGATGACACTGACAGCCTAATTCAGTGCATGTTGTTATTTTCAAAGGAGAGGGTGTTCAAAGGGATGCTGATCAGCAGTGTTCAGCCTCCTCTTAGAGGATGGCAGAGCAACTGCTGCAGCTTGGGCCACATGCGTGTGGTTAGGAAAGGGGGGTCAAAGCACAGCAGATTTGACCTCAAAACCAGCAAAGGTGGAGGTTCAGCATTGAGATTCATTCTGGACTTACAAAAGGTGACGGGAAAAAATGGTTGAGTTTGGAGGCTGAAAAGATAAGCCAGAGGCTGCAGCCTACGTTATAGGAGGATGAGAAGGACAAGAGGCAGGTGCAGAGGAGTGACTGCAAGAACTCAGTTGAGAAGCAGCTGAATTGTGAAAAGTTTATGTTAACAGAAACATTCCAGAATTAGCAATTAAATGAAAATTTTTGCTTTACCAAAACAAGACAAACACACACACACACCCCCGCCCCCATAACGTGCTTATAACTAGTTAGAATAAATAAATAGCAATGCTAAGAACCCATAAAAACCCCTAATCCTCAGTGGGTGTGCTAGATAAGAAGTGCTTCTTCATGTCTTCAGGCACTCTGAAAAGGCATTAGACTAATAGGCATTCCAAATAGTGCTGAGATAGCCCATAATGTGAAGAAGGGACCACCTCCCTCCACCCTGGCCAAACACACACATTTCTGTGTACATCCTAAAGCAAAATTTAAAAAGGCTGCAGGAAAAATAACCATGCCTCTAATTTATGTATGAGTGGATTTGGGTATACTTTTCTAGAAAACCTGAGCCAACACTGTGGAATAAATGCTCAGCAGTTTGCTGCTGTCTTTAAAATTGGATATTTATTTGGTTTTTGTTAAATGAACTATGTCCAAAGGGTTCACTTAAACATTTATGTATTTAATTGGGCTATTTTTTTTAAATCAAGTTAAAGTGGTTGTACAACTCCATCTCTACAAAGAGGAGTCATTCTTCAACTGAAGATACCCTGCCAGTGACACCACCATTTGTTGATTAAATTACATTCAATAGATGAGCTGTTTTGCTAATAAGGATGAGGAATAACTCCATAAATAGACAGACAGAGAGACTGGTGTATCTGTAGAGGGGCCTGCTCTCTGCTCTTCTCTAGCAACCTGGTTTTGCAATTATGAAAGAAAGCACGGTGATAGATTACGGCTTTGATGAATGACCTCTGGCAAATCTTGATGGGGGGTTAAGGCCATGATAGGTCTCTGTCATGTTCCTCTGCTTGTGGTTCCCAGCTCCCTAGCAGTCAGTAGGACCGGTATGGAGGTCTTGGGATCCCACTCCATATTGCAGCATCCCGTCTCAGATCACTGACGGAGCAGAGTTCCCACCGAAGCACCAGACTGAACTGGAGCAGTCTTCTGCTGCTGTTTTTAGGGTGGTAACTCCTAGAAATAGGGCAATTTAAATAAACGGGGGCAAGAGAAGAGAGATGTTTGTGTTTTAAACCAGCGCAGTTGTTTGCTCAGTGACAGACTCAAAGTTCTTAGTCTAATTTGGCCATAGGCTGATGCCTGAGGTGGAGACTGGAGTTATAAACTAGCAGTGCTCAAAGGGACTGCCTTTCACTTTTAACAAATGTCTGAGGATGGACCAAAATCATCTTAATCTCTTGTCACCAAACAAGCTGTTATTGTTATGCTGCATTATTTACACCTTGGAGTTGCCTGTGGGCGCATTCAGAACAGCACTGACATGGCATAGCAGTACAGAGCTGCTGACTGAAGGGTGTGAAAGTGAGTCAGATCTATACAACCCCATGGTCTGCAAAAGGAATTAGCAGACAATTCCCAAAAGCAAGCATCTTTATAGCATATCATATAGCACGCATTCAGTTCTGCTGAGCTAGAGGCACTAGTACCATTTTGTTTGCATTTCTAAATGTACCACACAAGAATAACAGCTGGAAAATGAGGGGTTTAGCAGGAAATTCATTAAAGTGAGAGACCCTGAATTAAAGTGAGAGTATGCATTAATGTGAAGACTGCGCCAGACATTTGCAAAAACTTCCACATTTTGCAAAACTTAAACTGTATGAAGAAATCTTCTGAACTTGCCTTTTTTAAAGGGCAATGTGAGTGTATATGCGTGAATATGTTAGTATTAGTTTTGAACATCGAAAATCAATACGAGGCTTGATTTTAGGCCATTGATTTTTTTAGATGTGCATGTGGACACTGCTCAGTTGTTGCATGCTCATTTCTGTTGTGATGGGTGCAGAGGCAGCTAAATCCCACAGAAGGTCTGGGAGAAGACAGGGCATGCTCAGTTTAACTCAACAAAATCGAGTCTTTGCTGGCATCTGGTGAAACAGCACTACAAGACCAGTACCTAAGAGCCTGAAAAGTAAAATGTTTATCTAGAGTAAGACTGATTTATCTAATCGGAGATGGTTCATGCCATTGTAGGTGCCCTAGACAATTTCATCTGGCCTCCAGCTGCCATTTCCCTAACACCAGATGTATGACATGATGTTATGTACTTAACCTTGTTAATCTGAAAGAATAAAGACACTAAATTTAAGATAAACTCCAATTTCTAAGTTGAACTGCTTGGAAAAAAAAATTGTCTTCCTTTGAGGAAATATGGTGTGTTTGGGCAGTCAGGACTCAGCCTGGATGATCAATGCCCAAGAATTTTTGATGTTCTATCTCTTTTTGTGAGACATTACTTTTTACGTCATACATTTCCTACCCGGGACCTACTTTTTTATTCTGCTGGGTGATCACTTGTGCTAAGAAGCATCCTACAAAAATGACTTGGTGTTTGCTGTGTGTAACTACCTTCAGAGCTCATCTTTGAGTTTCATGGTGCTTTTCTTTTCTATTAAAGGCAGTGAAAATCATAGATCTGGCAGCAAGAGCTCTAGTGGCTCAGGTGTGGCCATCGTCACACCACGCCCTCCCTACCCACCTGGCAGCTGCTGCTGCAGCCTGCCCGAAGTGCATTCTATGCTTGTTTGAGTTCATGCCATCCTTATGAGGCTGAGAACAATCTCCTGCCCTGTTTCATCTGCAAGTCCTTCTAGATCCTCTCCAGTTGTTTTGTGTTCTCTGGCTGTCACGCTCTATCACTACCTGTTACACACAGAGACATCATAGGTTTGGGGGCCAGCTGCAGCAGCAGCAGCAACCAAAGCAGATGGCTCCAAACACATACCTTTGCGTGACCTCTGTGGCGGTCCATCCATCTGTGAACTGCTGTGAAAGGGCTCTCCTGGCCAAAGTGGCTGTCTGGAGAGCAACTTAAAAGGCTGGCTTCCATCCTGAACTAAACAAGCAGCTGAATTGCCCTCAAAAGCTCTCGGAAACGTCTCTGTTGAGGGATATTTGTTTCCAAAGATCATTATTATTAAGGTTCCCCTTTGCCACTTTTAGAGGGCTTGAAATATCTTAAAAGAGAACTGTTGACTTGATAATTACTTTTGCTGTAGAGATATTAGAGTAAATGATCTTTAAAGCAATTTAAAGCAAACAGTGCAGTTACTAAAACGACAACATAAAAACCCCACAGAAAGCAGTGAATATAAAAAACGCTTTGTCAACTGTTAATTTGCCTTAGGTGGCATCATTTCAGCATCTGGCTGAGTGTTGGCATACAGCGCCAAAACAATCAAGAAAAGGATTTAGAGGGTAGGACAATTTATTAGAATCCTATTAAAGGCAAAGTCTTCAAAGCTGTATTTTCCTATGAGCAATCTATCTGACAAAGCCAGTTTTCTTGTTTGCAGATCTTCTGCAAACAGCTCAGAGATTTTACCAGTTCAGTTTTTTGACTGGTGCTAAGCACAATCTTTATGAGCTTACCTGAGCTGCAGCTGCTGTGTTCTTAGATAAATGAGTGAGTCAGCCTACATGCTAGTAAAGAAAGTTGTTCATCAAGAAACATTTCCTCTTAGTGCTACCTGGATAACTTCCATTCCTAAATGTCCACATATATTCAGTCTAACATAAGGCACTTACCTTTGTTGCCAGAGTTGGAGCATGGTCATGCAAGGACCCTCTGCAGTCAATAGAAATAAGCAGGAACATCCAGTAAAGGGACTCAGACCACCTGGGAGCAAGTACTTGCTGCTTTTTACTACTTGAAAAGGGCAGTTAAACTGGTTGTTGGGAATTTGAGGGAGAAAAATAAGTGCTACATGCAGGGTTCACCTGTTGTCCTTTAGATATCTACCATAAGATGAAATGCAACACACTTTTTAAAGTTACTTTTTCTCCTCATTGTCTACACAGGGAGTCTGGGGGACTAGTCCAGTGTGAATCTTTGCACTGTGGATGTCCAAAGAGAGGTGAAATTAATTTCACTTCCTGAATAAGTGAGCTTTCTTGCTGACTTCTTCCAGGAGGCTGCAAGAGCTCCTCATTAGCAGGACGTAAGCTATTTATTCTTGGGAATTTGAGCGTTATAATTGACAGAAGGTATTGGTTTCTCCTTCATTGTTCCATGATAAATGCACACCTACAGCATATTCGAGTTTTGATTAAACATAATTACATGACCCTCCAAAGACAGGAAGTGAGTGTCTGCATATAGCAGAACTGAAGAATTTCAAGTCGGCACTTCTTTTTCCACTTTTTTACACTCCTGAACTTTATGGGATTTTATGCATTTATTTACAGTCCCAAATACCCATACAATTTCTTTGACCAATTATAAGTAACCAAAATAGCTTGATCTGTGCATCCATAAGAAATAATGTATTTTTTAAAAAGAAAAATCCATTGAGACAGTCATATCCATGCAACAGACAAAGAAACCAGCTCCACTAAATTAATTATTTTGTATCAAGCTATTTGTTTGGCTGCAGTTTTACCTTATATAGTGTTCTTTCTTTGTTTCACATAACCACTTTAATCCTTTCTGGATGCATTCCAAGTGTTAACTTCTTTTCCTGCCTTTGTATCTGATTTCACATGACAGTTTTTCATTGTAACCATGTCAAGAAAAAAAATCTTCAGCTTTTTAATTTATCTTGGCTTTGTTTCAAAATAGTTTTTCCTTCTTATTAATTAGCTGATTATCTTTTACATTAATTTGTGGCTTTCATATTTCCAAATCCCTGTATATCCCTTAGTATCACACTCCTTACTTTTTTCTCTGATTACTTTTCCAACACCCTGATTGATTACATGAATTCACATTCCCTGTAGTGCTGGACTCTCAAGCAAAGCTGTTAATTAGAGCTCCTGAACAATTTTTTGCAAGAAGGAATTGTATTTTTTATTTTTGAAGGTATATCATTTGTATTCTTCAGTCCAGCTAATTCTGAAACATTTTTTCCTTTGTCTTGGAAAATAGGTTCTACTTAAGGTTAAATCATTAGAGTTTGCCAAATACTCCAGGCTGAAAGCCCAGGATAGTCTTAACATTAACAGCAAAGAAGGTACAAATATTTAAGATACTAAGTCTTTCAATTAGCAGGTTTGCGTCCAAGACACTTTCAAATTCTGGATATTTTTCATAAGTGTCAATTACTGGTTATTTTAGATGAAAATCATATGTTATTTCCGGGACCTTGATAATCATACATGATAATTATTTATGAGACATCATGAGCAGAAATCCTGGTAAAGTTGTGTTTTGGCAACTGGATCCTTGCACAGCTCCACAGTAGATCAAGTATCCACAGATTTTCTGTTGTCAAATTTCACTCACTCCCAAAGTTGTCTTAATCTTTATTTATTTGCCTTCTGTATTCAAGAGGAGGGGGGAGCTAAGGGACACATATCACGGCCCTGAAGATCACAGTATAAATCAGGAAAAGGCACGGAAGTGTTTTTTAATAAGCTGATCCATCACTGCAAAACTACCCTTACACATTCGTTGCTTTCTTTCAATTTAGCAAATTTTCTCTTACGTTCTATGGGACTTCTTTCTGTTGAATCTTCTTTTGATAGTGTCCTTGCTCACCTTGCTTTTGTCCTTTATCCTTGGGACTGCAATTTCTTTCAAACCTTTTACAAAAGAGAGGAGTGTAATGATGTTTCCACTCTTTCCTTCTTTTATTCACTTGGAAAATGGCCATCCATCTCTATAGTTGCAAGGTCTGTCATTCTATGATTTCAGTGTTCATCCTGACACTTTCTTGCTGCCAATCCCAGTAAAAAAAAAAAAACGTGAAAACAAAGTTCTTAATAGGTGGCTACAAATTTACCTCAGCTGACTTGGACAGTCCTGCTTCACTGAGCAACCAAGAGCTCCAATCATTTATGCTCTCCTTTAGGGAAAAAAAAAAAAAAAAAGGATCCACAACTAACAAAATGCTGAAGCCACAGCCCTTCTCTACATACTGACCTGTCAGGTAAAGACTGATTTGTTAAAACCAACACCAATTCTGTGCAGAGAAGGAAGCCGCTGTGATGCATGTCATCTCTATCAGCTAGAAGAGTACTTCGGCTGCTGGGGAATTTACTTTGGCATGAAACCAAATCCAGCCCATCTTATGAGCAAGAACATGTACACATTCTTGCACGCACCTCCACATCCTCAGTGGACTGGCACACTTCTACCTGTATGTATCTATTCGTATGCATCCATAAGGAAAACAAACAACAGCTTTTGTGTCTCTGTGTGTGTGTGAAAATTGGCATGGTTTCAATAATCATTTTAATTCTATCAAGTAATAAGGTGGCCTTGCTCTTTATTTTCGAGTTTTGACATTAAAAATGCGAAACTGCAATGCAGCATTTCAAATCTTTAATATGATGGGGACCGTGAAGGCAAACTGCTCTACTTGATGGCTGAATGTAAGCCCCAGTTCTGCAAAGCTCTTAACCGTTTGCTTACCTCTGAATGCATGATGAGTCCCACTGGTGTCAGTGCAATAAAAGGGTCCTTCTATGGTACCCATTATTATAATATAAAAATATAAAACTAGAAAGCAAAGTCTGTCATCTCTAACATATAACAGTTCTGTAGGTATATACATTTTCATTTGATGTTACATTTAATTACTCATCAACCCTGCTTTTTTTAAAGCTTCCTGTTCTTTTTAAAATGAATGTTTAAAAGTGAAGCAGAAGTCATTTCACGATTTAAACTGCAACTAAGTTACCCAATTATTGACAACTAACAATCTTACTTTAGGGTGCAGCGGATTAAAATACATCATACATGTAGTAAAATGAGAAAACAGGAGCAGAAACATTACCTCCAAAATATTTTTTCCTCCTTGTGCAATAAAAGATTATAAAAGTTTCATTTTGACATGTGGCTATGCAGTGTAGGCAATCATTCATTGCAGCAGGTACCTTTGAGATGGATTATCTCTGGCCTTATAGCTATACTTAGCTATGGACCTAGGACTTACCTATACTTACAATGAAAAGTACAGCTAAGTCTTATACCCTCAGACACCTTCCTCGCTGCATGCTCTTCCTCAGTACAATAGCTTGAAACGTTGTTCTGCTCAGCATCATTCAAGTACAGATCAAGCTATTTTATCTGAGGCCTCCTGTCGCTCCTGACACAGGCTGGAAATAATGGCCAGGTTTATTGCTGTGTTGTTATCGCTCTAAGGTCAGGTTCCTGGCTCTTTCATCCGTTCTCCTGCACTCTCCTATTCTTTTATTTGTTCATCTTGACCCAACTCACACTTGTGAACTACATTGCATTTGTTAGATCAAGAGGCTGCCTGACATGCCTCAGAGCATTAAGTAGGGCAGTGGTCCTTAGGGCAAATGGAGCATGGTATGGAGAAATAAACATTCTTTTCAGCCAGAACTGAATGTGCCTGTTGTATCTGTTGAGCATATCTCTGACACTGATTTAACAGTTCTTTCTTCTTCCATTGCCAAGGCATGAAAGTTGAAATCACACCATGCAAAAGTTCAAATTTTCTTCATTCTATCCCACTTACGTCACACCTTTGGGCAGTGCTACCAAGTAAATCGTTAAACTCTTTTTAAAGTAGCATTTTGACATTTCTTTTCTCTACCTGGAAGAATCATGATGAGAAAGATTTATTTTTTCAAGCTGCAACTGCAATTTTCTAGTAGTTTTAGGAGTATTTAGCAATTTAAAAAAACCTATCAGATGGACTCCATCTTACCACAAGGTATGCTTTAGCATACCCCATCCTGGTGTAAATGTGATCATTTTCAAAGTAGTCCAATGGATTTAGATATCTGGTGTATGCTTAAGTCTGGTTTTGAAATTCCCAGAAGAAGCTACAGAGTGTGTGTTTACACAGGCAAAGCAATAGATGGTCCAGGGACAGGTCTCTCCAGTGAGTGCTGTGCGATTGGACAAGGATCAGCAGCAGTGACATTGCCAGGCGCTTGGCAGCTTTCCATGGTTTCTGATGGTCTTTTCTTTAGGAAGTCAGACTCTCTGTGTGGTCTTCTGTAAGGAAGCCAAGAGTGATGTTGACCTACACAGCATAACCAGATTACAAAACCAAGTAAATCTCTCTGCTCCAGCACATTAAGGGGAGAAGCTAATAAGCTCAAGCCAAGTCTCTTCTAGTCCTCTGGTCTCGTCAGGATCTTTGTTTCACTGGACATTTTTTTAAAGAAAAAGTTTTGAGGGTTATGAAGAAAAAAATGAAACAAGTACTATGCTTCCTGCTGTGGTGTCAACCTGAGATTTTCAGAGCAGCCAAGAGAATAAATGTTGCTTCCCACTAATGTCTCCTTACAAAGCTGGCCTGACAATATCCTGCAGACTGTCGATGGACATGCTGTCTGCCTTGAGGCATGCTAATGCTTTGGACATGTTGAGATGTACAAACATCTTGTGTGTCTTGTGCCTAAGGCAGGATTAGCTGAGTCGATAATTGCCTGAACACAAAGCCTGGCCCTCAAGGATGCCATTGGGACAGAGTATGGACATGCCACCTGTTTCAGCTCTGTCTTTCTAGCTTGAAACTCTGTTGTTACCTTCTGTTCTCTGGAGGGAAGAATGGTTTCTGCTGCTTTTTCCAGAGAGTGGGAAGGAAGTGTTGTATTGCTCTGTGTGCCTTACTGAGAGCACCCACTGCTCAAAGCAGGGCGATATCACCCAAGATGGCGACACAGGGAGAACCTCAGTTCTAATAAGTCCCAAGCATTCGAGATGAAAATGCCCAAAATGATGCAGCCCAAGCAAAAATTACTTTTGAGATGGGCTGAAAACCTGAGGAGTAACAGCAGCCATCTCCTTGCTTTCGGAGATCTCTGTGAGGAGGCTTCCTCCCTGCTGCAGCTGCTGTTTTCCTGATCTCCTCCTCTACTGCAGGCACAGTGGCACCTGGAAGGGGAGCAATCACTTTATCGTCTGCCATGGGATTCCCCAGCACCATTCACTGGTGATGAGTTCAGCTGTATAAAGATACTGAGGCCATTAAATGTATTCAAGGCCATATTGTGACACTGTTAAACACATTAGAGAAAAGATCAATGAAGTTTTCAGCAATGAGTTGTGACCTTGGTTGGGGATAGGGAAATTTCTCTTTTTTTTGCATTTCTGCACCCCATTCCCATAGCAGCCCCCCTGCAGGTGGTCCCCTGACACCATGCTCCTTTGTGGATGGTCTGATTGATGCCTGTGCAAGGGGGACGGGAACAGGTTCCCCACAGCCATGTCCTGGGTTATTGTCACCCCAGCAGCTTGCAGCCGGGTCCGGCCTCAAGCCCCGTCACTGCGATGGCAGAGCTGGACCCACTCAGCTTTTTCTGAAGGGAGCAGGCCCTGGCCCAAGTTACCTGCAAACCCTCAAAATCTCAGGCAAAAATAATCAAAATATCCTCAAATTCTGCCTGGAAGAGAAGAAAGAAAAGGGTGGGAAAATTCCTCTTCCGACTGCAGCTGCTGTGGAAAGCGGTGCCGTGGGTGCTCCCTGGGCTGGCCGGGCGGGCAGAGGGGTGCCTGCCTCATGGCTGGCGCGCTCGTGGTGGCAGCAGCCTCGGCTTCGGCTCTCTCATGGCATTTCCCCGTGGGGAAAACAGCAGCTGGCCAAGCAAGTGAGCTCAGAGGCCTGTCTGCTGAACTGGTATAGAATATTAAGGGGAACCATTTAAACAGCTTGGCTTCTCTAAGTGCTTGAATTACGCCCCGCGTTTGCTGTCTGAGGTGGACATTCTAATGGGCAGAAACCTAGAAAAGTGCTTTTTCCTAGGTAGGCAGAAAGGAGGGTGGCGGCAGCCCTTCCTCCCCTGGCTAACTCTGTGCTGTGTCGCTTTCTTTCCCTTGCAGGGACCTGCCACATCGGCTGGGCCTACTACTGCACGGGCGGGGGCGCGGCGGCGGCCATGCTGGTGTGCACCTGGCTGGCCTGCTTCTCGGGCAAGAAGCAGAAGCAGTACCCCTACTGAGCCAGCCCCGGGACGCGGGCGCTGCCAGACGCCTGAGGGGCTTGCTAACATCTTCTGGATAACGATGATGAACAAGAAATTTTTAAGTGCTTTCTCTCCGGAGCGGGCGTGGGGCGGGACGGTGGGTGGCCCCAGGGAAGGCAGAGAGGTGAACGGTGGTGTAAAGCCACCTGGCCGGGATAGACAGGAATGAGCTTTCTCACCCGAGCCCGCTCGTGATTTGCTCTGCAAAAACATAAGCAAGGAAAACTCTGCTTTGGCAAATGGTGAAATTCTGCGTGCACCAATTATTTGAGAGGTTGGTGAGGGGATGGCAGTGCCGGGGGGCTGGGGCAGTGCTCGGCAGCCCCTTGGCGCGGTGCTCCCAAAAGCACACATGCACGCACAGGTGTTGACCATGGCACAAAATGAGTAGAGAGGAAACTTTTTTTGGTGCGATTCTTCTTTCTTTTCTTTGTTTTTTTTTTTACTTTTTTTTTACTTCTCTCTGGTGATTTAAAATTCAGTGTTGCAACACTTTTTAATCTATACATTAAACTTAATAAAAGGACCAATAAGACACTTTATCAGTATTTTGTATACTCCTACACATTTTTCTTCCCCAAACATTTAGCCACTGCTTAATCAACCCTATATAACTTTTATTAAGCTTCTGTGTTTTCAGCATTATTACAAAAATACAACATAATTACTTGACATATGTAGCCTTTCCCTATAGTACTTTTACAAAGTGCGGTAAATGGACGTTTTTCTGTCCATTGGAAATTCCACTTACAGTAATGTAGAGCTCTGTTGGTTACGTACAACTAACAGGAAACTTCTTCCAGACATAGATTTCTGTTGCTGTTATGTTTAGCTCATTGATGTTGTATTGTGCTGTACCATGTTTATTATTTCAATATTCATTTTTGTAATATATATATATATATATAATATGTGCTATTTTATGTTTGTATTTGAAAAATCTCTGTAAATAAATTTTTCCTTGATCAATACTTGAAATTTGTGGTCGTGTCAATAGATGAAAAAGTTCCTTCCCAGAGCCCTATTGGAAAAAGCCTCAGAAATAATCACAGCTTTTATAACGATGCTGTATCCTTTTTCCCCGTAAAACACATACATTTGGGGTTCGGTTACACTGCCTGAGGATAGACATCTATTGCTATTGGAGACATTCTGGCATATCCTACATTTTTGCCTGATGCTGTCACGTGTCCTGCAGGACTTCAGTGAGACCTTCCCCATTTTGTCCTGGCTGCTGTGGACTCAGCATTTCACAGAGCACTGCGTATCCTAGTTTAGGCAACAGAAACAAGCACTTCCTTAACAGCATCAATGCTAAGCAAAGGCCTACCAGGCGGTATTTCATGCGCAAGACACTGGCACAGTACATACAAAGGTCAAAAACAATCTTTTATTTTCTTTAAGAAAAACAAGGTGAACTTAGAGAGTGGGAACTTGTAAGGGGTTTTCAATCGTGACATTTACTGGTCTTATGTCCTTCCAAATTTGTTTTTCTGTTCGTGTTTTCCCAATATGATATTTCTGTCGTGTGTTTCTAAGTTACTGTCTATGTTCTAGTTGCGGTTCTGATGGTTAATAACACTTGTAGCTGTTGCAACTCTGAAATCATGCAGTTGCTTTGTACATTACGCTGGGCAGCTTTTTGGAGGTACATGGAAACAGCGATGTCAGCTTACAGTGATCAATCCTGGTATCGCTGAACTGAATTTTATTGAGTTTCATTATAGGCTAAGCACTATTTATTACCTTTATGGTGCTGTGCAGTGAAAATAAAATTGTACCTTACCCCTCCCACATTAGCCCATAATAGCCCTATCACACCTGACTGCACTTCTGCTGAGAAGCACACCAACCATGCTGTGGGGGCTTGCCTCCTTGCACGCTCCTCCAGTGCCACCAGCAGCAGCGGGATATGGAGCTCTTCCCTCCAGCTTCCAGGTTTCAGTGCTCGTCTCTTCTTGTGAGTGCTCAGGACCATACCCAAACCTGCTGTGGGAGGTCAGTGGCATTCCATACACCCTCATAGTAATTATGAATATGCCTGTTAGGGTTGTGGATTGCTGCTTTATTAAAACCAAAGGAGATATAAACACAACTTTGGCTATGGTTCCTCTGGCTCCAGTAAGATCTTTGGCAGGTATCTCAATAGAGAAATGCTGCCTTTGTACAGTATGCTACTGCGGAAACATGTCTGTCTTTCCACTGAAACTGCAGTTTGCTATACAAAGTCTCGGTGACTTGGCTATAAAAATATAACTGTTTTTACTCTAAATTTGACCCTCTCTAGATTATATCCTGGACCATGCATCATGGAGAACATTCTGATCTTCCTATGCTCATGCTTGGGCTTGATTTATCATGACAAACTGCAACTATGCAATTACTTCATGAAGAAAATCAGTTTTTTGTTACAATGCAATACAATTATAGCACAACTGACTTTCTCTGAATTTGTATACAATCTCCTTTTTTTAATTCGGGATTGAATAAAATGCCAATTTTTAATAATCAAGCCAGTGATATATGTTGCTGTTTATCATACAGCCTTCAGCTGCTGTGATATGAATAAACCAATCACAGCTTAACTAGGTTTGTCCATATTTGTGCATTTTGGTTCTGAGATCCATTTTGCACTAGAATATAAATACCATTTATTATCATGGTTATCAAGTGTCACAGCTACAAACTCTAATAACTTTGAACTGGGGAAGAAATTACTTTCAATTTCAGAGTGTGAAGTGTCAATGAAACATTTACAATATTTACTACATTTAATTTTCCATTTATTTACTCTTGAAGATGAGGAGCTTGGGCTTGCATTTGTCAAAACAAAAGACGGAAGCTTGCACAGGCTCCTAGGTCACTGAATTCTGTCCTTGCCATTGCTGGCAATCGTATCACATAATCCTGTTCATAAATTTATCAAGCTGTATTTTAAAACTATTTAAGCAGTTTTCCCTGAACTACTATATAGGGAAATTTATTCCTGAGTTCCAGACCACCCTGTGTTCTGGAGCTCACTGTCAACACAGATGTTAGAGGTCACAGTGCACTTCCAACAAACAGTTGGAAGGGAGCAGCAAGTTTCACCTGTCACTCCTAACTAATACAGGAGCTATATAGAAACAAATCATGTGGTCACAGACTACTGTTCATTATCAGAAGCTCTCTTAGGACCACAGGATAATTCTGGTGGGAAGGGACCTCACGAGGCCTGTAGTCCAGCCTCCTGCCCAAGGCAGGGTCAGTCATGAGGCCACAACAGATTGTGCAGGGTTTTATCACATGTGGTCTTGAAAACCTCCAAGGATGGAGATGCCCGACATCTCTGGGCAGCCTGTTCCACTGCCTGACTGTCCTCATGTGGAAACAGTTTTCTTTATAACTGATTTCTTGTTTCTACTGACTACAGTCTAATCCTACCAAGAATCACTAAGAAGAGCTCATCTCCATCTTCTGTCACCTCCCCATAGGTACACCCCATACGGTGGCTGCTATTGGGTTATCATTCCCTCCAACAAGCTGTCTTTTCACCAGGCTGAATAAGACCCGACCCTTGGCCTCCCTCCACAGGATTCTTTTAGTCTGGGGAAGATGAGGCTGAGGGGAGACCTTACATCTCTCTACAACTACCTGAAAGGAGATTGTAGTGAGGTGGGTATTGGTCTCTTCTCCCAAGCCACAAGTGATAGGATGAGAGAAAATGGCCTCAAGTTGCACCAGGGGAGGTTTAGATTGGACATTAGTAAAAATTTCTTCATTGAAATAGTGGTCAAACATTGGAACAGGCTGCCTAGGAAAGTATTGGAGTCACTATCCCTGGAGATGTTCAAAATGCTTGTAGGTGTGGCACTTTGGACATGGTTTAGTGGGCACGGTGGTGTTGGGTTGACGGTTGGACTTGATTTTAGAGGTCTTTTCCAACCTAATGATTCTATGATTCTATGAGCTCTCCAGCGCCCAGGCCCCCAGGTCCTTTCCACAGAGCTGCACCCTGGCCAGGCAGCCTCTGGCCTACATCACTGCAGGGGCTTCTTCCTTCACAGATGCAGGATTTGGCATTTGCCCTTGTTTAATTTCACGATGTTCCTGTTGTCCTGTTCCTCCAGCCTGTCTCAGTCCCTCTGAATGGCAGCCCTACCCTTCAGTATATTCACTGGTCCCCCCAGCTTTGTGTCATCTGCAAACTTGATGAAAGCATGCTCCTCCAGCTCTTCCAGGTCACTGATAAAGCTGTTAAACAGAACAAGTTCCAGGATAGACCTGAGATATCCCACTCACTACAGGCATCCAGGTAGGGTCCAACCAGGAGCCAGGACCCTCTGAGCGTCGTCATCCAACTAGACTTTTACCCATCTGGTTGCCCACCCATCCAAGCCATGAGGTCCCAACCTGGGTACAAAAAAAACTATGGGAGCCTGTGTCAAAAGCCTTGCTAAACTCCATGCAAATGGCAACCACTACTCTTCCCTCAATCACAAATCCAGTCATTTTACCATGGAAGTCCACGGGGTGGGTCAGGCACAGTTTGTTTTTGATAAATGCATGCTGACTGCTCCCAGTCATTGAAATGAGGTGGTATGAGGCTACCCTTGCAAATAAGGTGTTGGGATCCTGTGCCTTTGTGTGCTTAACTTTTGCTCTGCACGGCTAAATACAGAAAAAAAAAAAAAGGGTCATCAACAAATCTAGAAATATGAAGGGTAGGAAAAAAATTGAGCTCTGGAAGTTGGAAATTTACTTAATATATAAGTTTGAGTGAGGCAAGCGGAGCTGAAAGAACTCGATGCAATACTTCATTTACAGAAGTTTGGTCTTTGGGAACGACTTCAGGAGAACACATTTTGAGTAGGAAATTCTCCCACCCAAACCCCAAAGAGCTGGGGACCTTCTTTGCCTATGCAGTATAGCGTGCAGTGCCAAGACTCTTGTCCTGAGCACTAATACAGTATTCCTGAGGCAAAATGCAAATTCTGTCATTCAAGCATTAAGTCAGAGAGAAGCTTTTCTGCATAAATATGAGTCATGTGAAGGCTCTGTCTGGAGTTTGAGAGGGCATTATGCTCTTTCTGTAAAAAAAAAAAAAAACACCACATTACTTTTCAAGACTTACATGTTAATGTAAATGACTCAAATTTTCACTACATGCTGTAGAACTTGCTCCTTCCCCAAAATACAAATATATGTCTATGAAAAAAAAACCCTTTTAAAAATGTTTTGAAATGAGAGTTAGATAGCTCCTGAGGTGATTTAACTCCTCTATTTCCTTTTTCTTGATAGAAAATTCAGAAATCAGTTGCAACTGCAATTTATCTGTCATTCTAGTGTTTGAAATAGTCTATGAAAAATATCAAACTGAATGACAAGACAGATAATCTGTACATCAACATAAGCATTAATTCTACTCTACATACTTAACCTTTCAGAAAGACAATGGTGAAATTAGATACATCTTTTTTTAGATGTGACATTTTAGTCTAAGCCCTTAACAGACAGAATTTTAAATATATGCTTTTGAGTATTAAGTGTTTTTGTTATTATTATTTAAATAATGATGGATCAGAGAAAATGAGGAAAATTTTTAAACAGTTTCAAGTTCAGCTCTTTTAGTGGCAGGAAGGTTATTTGGTTATACATAAATAGGCAGCCTTTTTTTCATATTCCCCACCAATAAACAAAATATTCATTGAAATTTATATGGATATTTTAGCTGAGTAAAGACAGACTCTGACTCCTTTCATGGACAATTTTATGACCTTTTAGTCTGCTAGAAGGATCTGCTAAGAATATCAGTATGTTAGGGATATTCTACGTTTTGCCAAGCATATTAAATTAAGCCATCACAAGGAAAGTGATAATCTGAAAGGAACATATGGCACAACTTCATTATACGTATCTACATCACCAGGGCCCAGTGCATTGTTGCCTGCTTTCCTGGCTGCCTAAGAGCAAATGTACTATACGTTACTCTGCTTTAGGCTTCCTCCATCACACAGGGATATCTTGTGGCCCTCAAATACATCCTCAACAGGCCCTGTAAACCATACTGAACATCACTGGAAGTATGATCATCTCCGAACATGCCTCAAGCATGATTACCACCCCAGTGGTTATAAAGCAGTTTGGCTTGTCAGAGTGGGAATGGTAAAGCAATGCTAGAGTACAGAAAAGCCACCTCTCACCTGAAGCCTAAACCAAATGCATGTCAATGCCAGCAGGCAGAAAGCTGCTGCCTCACACTACCCATGGGGTTGGGAGGAATGTTTGCTGTTACCATGGAAAGCAGGTCTTAGCTCCTGTCTGCAGCAAGACTTAGCAGCCCAAGCAGTGACTCTGTGAGTCTGCGACCTCTCAGGTAACTTTCCAGACATTTTTCTTATAGGACACGCATGGAGGCCACTGCCTGAGTTCTCAAGAAAACACATTAAAGGCAAAAAGTGCTCCCATCTTGCTCATCCCCCTCAGAGGCAGTCCCACCTGGGGCAGAGGGAAACGCCTGTGTAGAGCTCCCTGCAGCAGTCCTGGTGTGTGAGACCCCTGCATCAAACCTCAGCTCCCTGACCAGAGGGTAAGGACAACGGCATCAGCCAAGGTGCTCCATGTGCTCCATGTGCTTTTGAAAACTGCATGCAGCCCTTCTCTGCATACATGAATATCTTCACCCTCTTTTTATTCTCCAGAAGCTATAGGTAACTTTGACTTTCTTCACACTGGCCAGCAAAATCAATATTTAAGTACACTTAATAAAGGTTGTTCGATAGTCATGCTGCAAAGCACTTTTCCTCCAGCTTATCCCCAAAGAACTGAGTGTTTTATCAAATAATGGACAGCAGCTTCCTACACAGGACTTCTGAGTGGGTGGTTTTCTGCAAGTTTCTCTGCCCTCAGCCCAATAATTTTATCCTGTTCCCTAAACGTCTGCCAGATGTGACTGCTTTTCAAAACCTTGGGCTTTTGAAAGCATGGTAGCTGCTAAAGCGAAAGCAAGCAGTTCATGTGAATACTTCATTTTCTGTTAAGGATTCCAGTCATTTCAATGGGCTTGGACCAAACTCCATGACAATGATCTGAAAACTATATGGCAAATAGTCCACTGGCTTAACTCGGGCATAGATTCAATGGGCAAAATGCCATAACTGTTCTATATCTGTCTTTGTATTATTTTCTGGTAAACTGTCCATCTTTTTTTTCCTATGGAAAAAATACACACACAAACACACACATTTGTTAAGTAAAAAAAATCCCTACATCTTTCTTGGTTTTGTACATATCTAAATGTCCCTTGTCATCTGAGAATTAACTAAAACAAGATCCTACAAATGCAAAATCTATGTGGCACGTAATATTGGCAATTAGTATTTATTTAGGAGTTACGTCTTCAAAGATGAGAAACATTTGAAAAAATAATGTTTTGTATTGATTTTGCAGACAAACAAGCTGCCAGATTTGGATAATAAAGCACATTTTTTGTGAAGCAAGCCAGCTGTGTGTCCTTATCTTGCCTGTTCCAGAGGAAGAAAATGAAAAGTGGATTAACTAACATAATGAATTTTTCAAAGGATATAAAGTAAAATCTGTTATACGATGTAAGGCTGTGTTTTTCAGCTAATATTACTAGACTGGTTGAGTCCAAAGGGACTCTTTCTACTGCCAAATGGAAAGGACAAAGAACTGAAAGTAGAAATGTAGCCATGTACTGGGGGGTTTACTGAGGACCCCACTACAAGGTAGTAGCAGGTGCCTCACACCTATGACTCACTGTGGCTCAGTAACTCTCTATATGAAGAGTTTGGGTTATTCTCCTCCATGTTATAGCTCAGAAAGTATCAGTAATCTTTCTGTTTGTACAGCATCTACAACAAATATTTCCAAGTCTATCAGTAAGGCCCCTGGATCCTATCCTAAAGTAAAGTAACTCCACAACAAGAGTAAGGGTTAGTAAAGGACTTTCTTTTACTGAATGGTAGTATCTTTTGGTAGGGAAATAGAGAAAGGAAATCTCAGTTAAAACACAAGCTATAATTAGGACAATACATGTGAAACGATGAAATACTTCTTGCCTGGTGGCAAGTGGCCATATTTAGAATTGCAGTGTGAGGTAGTTGTTTTCAAGTAGCTGTCAACATATCGTTTGTTTTCTACACTTCTGGGATTAATACCTAATTATGGTGCCCACAGGAAATAAAAAGATTGAGTGCATTAGTATATCTACCTCTCTCTCTGGCTAAAATCAGAACTTGTTTTCACAGAATCTATTTCACCCTACTCCTGCATGTTGTCTTCAGCAAGTCTGTGTGCCTTACAGCCACCCCTGCCTCTTCTCAAAAGCCTGTTGTGAGCAGGATATCTGCTGCTGTTCTCCACACCACGCTTTCCAGCCCTTTGCTACAACTTGCTGCTGCAGAGCATGGCTGTCACTTCTGGAAGGTTTCGAGCTGTTTCTCACTAAGTGATCAGAGTACCTCGTTTCAGGATAATCTGTTACCGAAAGATGCCACAGTACACCACAGTGAGTTAAGTGTTTCATTTCCAAAGTTGTTACATCCCGCTCACTTGCAGACCATTCAACAACAGGAATATAGTAGTCGTCACTAATATCTTTTCTCTTTTTTTCCAGGTCCTGGGGGCAACAGTACCAGGAGAAGTCACACTGCAGGCGACAGACCTGTCTGTGGTCAGAGGGAAGAAGTTAACTTTTTACAAGGCAGCAGCATGTAGAAAATAAAGCCAATCATGCCCACACATGCAGTTTCAAAGAGGAAGCACATTAAATGTTTAGATCTGCAATTAAATATTCAGCAATCTTCATTTGTTACCAATGTGTAGAAGTGGTATTCATCTCTCTCTGAAGAGCGATTCAGGTTTCATCACGTTCTGGTGAGCAGTTTCACGGCTCCTCAGTCTGTAGGTTGTTATGCCTGCACATACTGTCAACATCAAGGAAAGTGAATTAAAGGGCAGCTTTCTGGACCAGTCTGTCTCTCAAGGGGAATCTGAAAGAGATTTTAGCTAATGGTGTCAGATCACCGAAGCATACCTTTTCAGGAGCTGATTTCATGTGACCTGTGGCTTGCAGTGTGGCTGTGCTTAACTTTGCAGCTATCAAACAAGCAATCAGAGACCTAATAGATGGCTAGACAGAAACTGCTGAGAAATGATAGGGGTCTGCAAATAAGATAAGCTGAAATCTTCTTTTTAAGCAATATTGATAACACACTTGAATGAAAATAATTGGTATTGAAATTCCCAAAGCTACATCGGAAGACTCGTGTATATAAGCAGAAGATGGTTGCTGCTTGTTTTTTCAGTAACTTCTGTTCCAGGCAATGAAGCTGGTTTTGTCTCCAGCTTATCCAATATTAAAAAGATTGAGGTCTAATTAAAAGTTTATTAGGCCTTACACTCCTCCCTTCTTCCCTCCTCTCCTAATTCTACTTCTACAAGACATTGATTTTCCTGGTGGAAGCTATCATATGTACTAGCATAAATACTCTCACTCCATATGTGGACATTTCAGGACTGTATTTTTGAAATAGGCAAATGCTTTTCACAAAAGACTCAGCAGTCCAGTTCATATGCAATTTCCTTTGGGAGCCACAGTAAAATTCCCATGAATGCATCACTCAGTGCAGGGTACTTCACTGGCCTTCATAATTAGAAAACTTTGCTGCCTGAGCCTCGTCCAGACAGATGATTCCAGCAGTCAAGGAGTAAATGTACTTAGCAGCAAAGCATGCTGTCCCTTTTTCATTGCCACTAAGACAGCAGGACCATTCAGAGCTGCCTTCAGCACAATTATAAAATGTTCTGAGCTTCTTGGAGCCATTTCAGTCAATCTGAACATTTATTTCCTTTCATAGCATTGCAGAGTGAAGGCGCTGACAGTCCATAAATGCATTGCTCAAGATATACAGCAATTCATAACCAAGCTTCTGGGGCAGGTGGTTTTCAGCTGTCCAATGTTTTAGGTAGCACAGGTATTGCTCCCTTGTGCTGACCTTGTCATGATGCTTTAACCAGCTGCAACACTGTGGATGGGGAGAGATCTCAGGAACAGAGCTAAACTAGAGATCTTTTTCTCCTTTACATCGTGGGCTTGAACAGGGGCCAAGTAACTGGCACCTGATGACTGTAGACCATTGAACTGTGGCACGTGTGAGATGAGCAAATAAAAAGAGGTGATTGAGAACTTTTCTGCACATCTTGGACAGCATTTCTGACCGGGCCAGCAGCTAAACTGCTAAGGCAATAGACTTGGACCCTGACTGCCACCCCTGAGTAGCACCTGATCTCCAGGACACAGCAAAAAGAGGTCATCTTCCAAATAAGGAGGTAACATTTTTCCATATTAGCACTATTTTTTTCCAGTCTACTTACCTGTAGCTTTGCACCTGTTTACCCCTCACCAGTCTCCTTACTAATTCAATTAGTATCAGTTAGTACCAACACCAGTATCAACAGCCACCTGTGTTTTGTTAATGGGTTAAAAAAGGAAAAAGAAATACCTTATGTTGCTCAGTATATTCCAGGAGGTTAGACTTATTTGCATAAAAGAGGTTCCCCCAAAAAATCTAGTGAGGCTGACAAATGTCCTGAAGATCCTTTTAGTGACTAAGAGGCACGCGTTGTGGAAACTGTTTACTGTCTCCTGAGTAGTGGAGTCTGTGATAAGCAATTTGTTTTGCAGGAAAACAATGTCACCTCAAGTGGCTGAAGGGTATCGTAATGACTTTCCCACATTGTATCTCTTGGCTTCTTAGTACACTGCTGTATCGAAAATTAACACAAGGGAAACAAAAAATTGCTGCAAACATGTTAAACATGCTACTGCGTTTCAAGGATGCAGCTGTTGGCTTTACCAATATTAAAACCAGAATCTGTTAGAAACCTATGGTTTTTTGCACAGAATATGAAAGCTGGTTTTAGGTTGATGGTCTCCATTGCATTATTATCACGTAGATTTGAGGATGTTTCTCTTCTGGGACCTGACAGAACTTGAGATTTCTTAAGGAGGCTTTGAGTTATGGACACAGCATGTGCTCCCTCTTGTGAGCCATGCCTAATGAAAAAAAAGTCAAGGAATTCTCAACTGTCTTCTGATCTCAGTTCAGGACTAAACCTTCGAAAATCTCCGTAACACTGGGAGACTCCATAGCTTGCTTTGATTTGTGGATCAACTGCCTGTGGAGAAGGGGCATCTAAAAATAACTGAACATGATGAAGGGACACGCTGGGGAGCTTTAGCAATGGAGGAGCAACCTGAGGGAGGCAAGAAGAAAATTGGACTGCCTTCTGCAGTGCTACCGCTGGTGACAAAGTACCCACTTATTCTTAGCATCCTACAGTTCAGCACAATGACAACATTTTTGTTTTCAGTGTGAAAGGACTGAACTTAAAGGAAAGCAACCAGATTTCTCATAAGAATATAACTTATACACTGAGCTATGCTAAATTAAAGGCACTAAATTAACAATACTGAGACATCTCTGAACGGTGACTCACGGCCTTGGGCATGTGCACTCTGAGAAGTGAGATAAACTAGCCTGGACAGAGCACCATTCAGATATGTATTTCTTGTTTAGCATTGCAAGAGGACCAGAGGATGCAAATTGAAAGTGAGCACAGGCTGATACCACTGGCAGCAGTATCAGGATCTACACACCACTACAAGCATAGCTAGGGCAGCATGCACAAATGTGAGATCTTCCATGGCTGGAGCTTAAGGCAGGCTGATTTGGGGCTGGCTTTATTCCCAGGGTAGCCAGGTGTGTCCAGCAGGTGCTGTCCCTGACTGGGTGAGCACAATGCCAGCCTTTCTGTCACCAGAGCCACCCAGCTCCTGCCCTGCTACCTTCCAGGGCATGGGACTCTAGTGGTTTTGGTACAGATGGGTGCTGGGGAGTGGTGTTTAGCTCCTGGCTTTCCTTCTGTGTCACTTAGCCCCGGCAGTCCATGCTGACAGCAGTTCTGCCAGAGCTCTAGAAGTGCCCTATGCCATCAGAGAACAGGGGCTGTGCAGCAAGGCAACATACTTTGCAGTCACTGCTGAGTAGCCCTTGCCATTGCTACACTGTGGAACCATGCAAAAGCTGTCCCACAAGGGAGGCAAAGGAGTCCACTGGATATATGCCTGCGTATGCATCTAGAAAACCAGAAGTCATTAGTGAAGCTAATGAGCATCTTTCCTGGTGCTCATGTCAGCATATACGGCATTTTTCCATTGGCAGGTCTCAATGGACTTTGCAAAGGTGGTGAATGGCTCTCCCCATTTGAGAGATAGGGAATACGAGTCAGAGATTCGTGTAGTCTTGCCAAGAGCTGCCTGTGCAAGCCAAAGGCAGAACCAGGCCTATGAACCAGGTCTCTGTCTCAAACCATTGACCTTTCCATGAAGCATCAGTACCTTCTGGTAAGGACTTCTTCACCTGCATCCTCCAGGTTTTATGAAGGTCCCTTAGCCAACAGCTTCCAAAGTTTTCCTTCTATAACAAGGTTCCTGGGAGCAGGGAAATTTCCTTCCAGGTGATGTCTGACTTGACACCAGTTCTCTGCCTGCATGTGGTTGCTATGACAGCAGCTCCCAGTTCGGCAAAAACTCGTCCTGACAATCCTCCGCAAACACAACTCTTGCATATCTTGTATTCTCTGGGAACTCAAAATATGCTTCTGTTTTTAGTCTTTTAATCTTCTCATGTCTGTGTCTCCTTTTGTTTGGAATCAGTGATGTTAAAGAAGCCTTGTGCTGCCAATATTTTAACAACAGGTTTTCAGAAAAAAATATTCCCACCTCAGTCTATGACAGATTTGGAGTGCTGTGTTGCTTGGGCTGCTGAGAAGAGAGACTGGGAAATCTACTTTTATGGCTTGCCTTTGAAATAAAAAGTGTTTCACATAAAATTAAGGAAGTCAACACTACTTGGCAAATAAATGCAGCTTAAGTGCTCTTAACTGGAAGTAGTTACAATAAACCTTCCTCCTAAAAAATCTGCTGGGTAATTTTCCGATGATGTGACCTGGGGTGCTGAATGGGCTGAGGGACTGCATGCGTGTACAGGAGTGGGCACTCAAAGCTGTTGAGAAAAGTCATTTTAGCAAATGTTATAGCCCACAGGGATATATTTTCTTTCACTGTCCCCTGTTGCCATTTTGAAGCTCACTAACACCTAATGATCTCATAGGCATTATCTCTCTGTTAAAATTCTTGTCAGATCTAGTCCTTACATCTCCACTCTGTTAAACGAATTAAACTTAGATTCCCGTTCCCCCTGACTTGTCTACATTGATTTGCATGGTAATAACTTTCCTTCCCTCAATCAGTTTGTCCTACCCTCTTCTTGATTTGCTCTCTACAGTAATTTTGACTGCATTTGTTGGCCTTAGCTCACAGCAAGGGGAGGAAACTGATGCAAGGTGGCTGCAGGGGAGCAGTGAGTCCATTCCGGTGACTGGTGACTGCTTGCTTTCATTACCAATGCCATTTCTCTGAGCAAAGCCACGCTGGGCAAAGCTGGCTATCTCCTTGGATGTTTTGGATGCCCATCAGGGTGCAACAGACACTGCTCTGCTCATCTTCCCTTCACAAGTACCTGGTTTTGGATATCTGACGCCGCTACCTACCTTCATTGCTCGTCCCTGAACTCTCATTGTTTCCACAGTTCTGTAACTCTCCCCTCCCTGTTCTCAACAGAGGTTAGCTTCCAGGGTAGATCTCAGCCTGTCTTTACTGAGGAAGCCAGCTGAGATAATGGCCAATAGTAGAAATAGTTATTCACCCACTTCTATCCCTTCCAGAAGCCATAAGACAAAGCTAGTCACTCTAAACCAACAGCTTTGCCCCGCAAGCAACCAGCTTTGCAAGGATCATTCTGCCTAACTGCTGGCAACTTGGGTGGATGGTCTAAGTCTAGGAAAAAAGAAAAGTCTCCCCCACAACTCTCTCATTTTTGGACTCTCATTTCCTCATTGTATCACAGTGAGCAGAGCTCCTTGTATGAAGAAGCTTTCCAGTGCCAAGGAGGAGAGAGGTGGCTGCCTGCCACTGCTCCCAGCAAGTTCTGTGAGCAACGTGCAGCTACTGGTCCATTGAGTCTGGTCCCTTGTGTCTCTGCACACTGCTGCATCTGCTCAGGGCACGTTTTCAGAGCGTACACATGTCGGGGGCGGGGGGGGAGGGGAGTGGAACTGCTGATGTTGTTATACAGTTTCAATTGAGTTTTCTCAGCTTCCTGATTGACTGCCAAAGACCATGAGGCTTAATTTCCCACCTTGGAGTTTCTTTCCCCCTCAGGATCTTCCCATCTGCTGTATTTCATCTTGCCCAGGTAAAGCTATGCTTGCCAGCCTTCCCCTTCCAAAAATACTGCAGTGTTTGTTTTGGTTCCTCCAGATTGTGCTGGCTCTGACTCCATGTACTGTGACTACCGACTCATGGTCCCGCTGGTCACCTCTATCTGATTCCAAAGATTTCATTATCTTCTGCTCTTTGCAGCTCTGCACAGACACTTTTGCCTCATAATACTTAGCAATCTGTTAATGTGGCCACTGTAGAGATCTGCTTTTATATTTAGTAACATCACTCATCAGTGCAGGATTTTTTTCAGTAAAGGAAGTCTAAAAAAAAGATCATCAGCTGTTCTGATGTTTTTTCTCTGCATAGACTGCAGAGAAAAATATTCTACGGAGGTTTCATAAGCAAGTGAACTGAACTACATTTTTTTTTCATTTTGATTTTACATACATTTTCCAGACTCTCAGATTAAAAAGTATCTGACACATATTTTGATACTTTATTTGCTGAGTGCTTTTAAATGAGCCTAGGATTACGCGTAGTGGAACTGAGAACTTGAACACAGGACAGAGTGGAATTAGCTTTGTCCTGAGGTACCCTTGCAGGGTGTAAAAGAAAGCCAAGTCTCATTGTAGCTTTACAGCAAAGTATACTGCATTGTCTTCGTGTCTTCCAGGGCCAAGGTAGCTGATAGAACCTTAGTGGCTTGGTTGTATCTGACCAGCTTAAACCAGAGACAATCTGACAAGCCTCATGTTGTGGTTACAACCCAGTGACACCCCAGTTTAGGGCAAGCACAGCTCCAGTTCTCACTTCAAAGCATTGTCACTCCATTGGTGGGCAGTGGGGACCAAGCCTGCTGAGCCCAGCAGCTGGGATGGACGGGCTGACAACTTGCTCCACATGCATAGCACCCATGGGAAACCTTGCAGCCCCCTTATCTGTTTCCCACCAGAGGATCAAAGCCCTTTGAATAAAACAAAGGCCCCAGATTAAAACCCCTTCCCTTGGAAGGTTGTCAGCTCCCATTCTGCTCTCCCATTCCTCTTCTACCTTCAGGCTGGCCTTTTTGCATATGTTGATTGTTCAGCCCCTCTCTCCCAGTCCTGCCTGCAGCTGGTGAGGCTGAGCAGCCACCTGGGGCATACCTGACCCAGTGCTTCCCTCGCCTGCTCCATGGCCTCTGCACCATGTTCAAATCTCGGTGCTGACTTCGCTCCCCTGCCTGGGGCAGGATGGATGCCACACGCTCTTGCCCTCCTGCTTCTTGCTGGGTACCCCTTGGGTACCCGCCTACCAACTGTACCTAAACACAGATTGAACGCGGCAGGCGCCACAGCTTTTGGTAATTGCACCCCAAGGCTATGAAATTCTCTGACAGCAAATCACTCTGCCAAATGCAGGCTGCAACATTTCTCCCTGCTGAAGCATGTCAGGCACCGCAGTCAGCATTTGTGCCCTTTGGATCTGACAGCCCTGTGTCAACCCAGGAGGGGGAAAGCTGTTTTATGAAGACGTCTGCTGCCTTTTCAGCTGCCAGCAAATACAAGGATTGGGATTCTTCACCCTTCCCTCCATCTACTGTCAGCTCTTTCTTGGATCACGTTTTTGCTTAGAATTCACTGCAATTCAGGTATCACTGGCAAATATTTCCCATGTCTGGTCTAGCCAGATTTCAAACAGAGCAAAACTTTATTGCTGAATGCTATAGACTTGTTTATTTTCATGTGGGCGAAAAAAGGAGAGTAAGAGACAGGTCCACGGAGTTCTGGCTCCTGGTGACTGGCTCCCAAGTGAAGACAAGTCTTTCTGATCAACCCTCAGCTCATATGTTTAATTAACTCTGTTTCATCATTGTTGATCATGTTTCTTTGCCTCTGGGTCCGGTACAGATCAGAGCCAACATACCATCTTTGTGAAGAGTGAATACTATGCCTGTAGTGTGACCCAGATTGCCAGCAATAGATTCATGACTATTTTCATTAATATTTCCTTTGTTGCTTGTTGAGGTGAGCTCTCCCAGGTCAGCAGAGTTTCATCATCAGACTGGATCTCCCAGTATTTCTTCCCTGTCAGAAACTGTCTGGACATCGGAAGGGAAAGATACTGGAAAAGGCCTGGTGAGGAGAAGGGAACAGAGAAGTGAGCTGACGACCTAAAAAAGAGTGTGGGCACGTCGCTACAGAAAGCTTTTGGTGTCTGTTCTGGGAATAGGGTCCAAGGGACTGAAAAACGAAACATCTTTAACAATGACGGCAGTAGGGACTGTCGGTCATTCTTTAGGGCTTTTTTTTTTAGGACATAGGCAGTATTTCAGACAATGACAGCGTTGCCAAGGCCTCACAATGAAACCAGAAGGACATGACAGTGATATCTGTCAAACATTTCCAATATACCAGCTGGACACTGGGCTGTGCTCTAAATATTTTCTCTGCATTTGTTGGGAAACACGTCTGTGTCCCCAGCTTCAACATGAATTAGCTGTGTGAGGAGTATGTTTTTAAAAAACTCCTCTGGACAATTCTTGTAATTTCTCCATTTTTTGTTTCCTTTCTGTCCCTGTTCACCCAAGAAAGCAGCAACAGCTCCTTTTGTGATCGTGCATTGGTTTGTGCTTGGAGAGGGCCACATGCACTCCACCATGTGTGAAGTAAGGTGAGCCCAGGTGTACATGGCCATGGCAGGGCACATCCTGCCTCTGTGTGCAGCTCTGCAGCAGCAGATGGGATTCACCTCCAGGGTGGGCTGATCTCTAGCCTTGGCAAGTCAGCAAGGGTCTTTCAGTTTGCCTCAGGGTTTTCTGCCAGCCTTTTGATATGAACAGAAGGGAGGGAAACTTGGGTGAAGCAGGTAACTGCAGAAAGTGCCACGAAAGCCTCTGTACCGGCTTTGAGATAAAACAGACACCGATTCTCATTCAGAAACATCATACAGGGAATGGAGATTCATTTGCCAACCCTGGGAGCTAAACCAACATTGCAGATATTCGGATTTGTGGCAGCAGGTAGCCCGGGGATTCTGGATTACAAATTGATGGGTAGGCTGGCAAAGTCCCTGCAGTTTTAATCTTTTGTCACTCTGCATGGTTAGGGATTAATCTCCGTACTACAGCTTTTTCACCTAGGAACTAGAAATGTTGTTCACCTGTCTCAGAGAAGTGTTCATGAAGATTAATAGGGATTTTGGCTTTTATATGACCTAGGTGTAAGGGGTTTTATATGACCCAAGGCTGAGCAACACATAAGATAAAATTTGCCTTACTATATGCTCCCATTTGAAATATTGGCATCAGAGACATGATGGTTTGGAACCAAATTGGTTTTTTTCCCTCCTTGTTTTTCTTGCCATGGTGATTGAGGGGCTGTAAAACTGCCATGGCCCTGGCCTACCCCTGAGTGAAAGGAATTTGGTTGGTCTGTAGCCTCCCAATGAAGAATACAACATGCTTAGTGCAGTGGCATCAAAGGTTTGGCAGCAAGTTAAGCGCCAAGTGGTTTGTTCTGGTTTGGTTTGATTAGCTTTGATTTAGTCTAGTCTGACTCTTATAGAGAAAAAATGGATTTCTGGAAGAAATTCTCTATCTTAATGTTTTTGGGTGAATAATTAGCATTGAAGAGGCTGCCTACACTGCAATGTCTAAGAGCTCCTTCCCTTCCATATAGCCGTCCAAGCTGTGTCTTGATCCCACACTGGACCCAGCAAGGACAGGTGCATTCCTCCCTTTCCCCTGCCTGAATGCATTTTAACTACCATACCAAATGACTCACACATCTCCTTCAAACTGCAGCCACAACAGATGCTGACCAGGTGCCAGCCTAGACTGAGACAGCAGGACTCAGGGGCATGTGACAGCAGCCCGTGTTGGAAGACGTATCTTGATGAAAGGGGTTTTCACAGCTGATACAAAAAGAGTTAAGCCCTTGAGAAGACTCTGTTCTCTGAAACCCCAGGCGCTAACACCTTGATGTGTGTTCAGGCAGGCAGGGAAGATTTCTATATTTCCACCTTCGTACAGGTGTACAATAAACACAGCCTTTTTAATGACTGAAAAACTTTGGAAGGAAGTGTTGCCCAACAAGCTGTCCCAGATGGCCCCTGTGCAGCCACAGAGCTGTGCCATGGGAGCAGGATGCTTGCTCACACTTTATTGCTGGGACCTCTTCCATAATCCTTTGAGAAAACATTAACTGCGAAAAGCCTCCCCCTTCATGCAAACTCTAATGTATTGCAGTAACAGTAATATATTATGTAGATTTTATGGATCACTTATACAAATTACAGTGAAATCTCAGTCCTGACTGTGGTTTAAAATAGACACAGGAATAACAATACAGCACTAACAGCAATAAAAACAACAACAGCAATACTAATAATGAACTGATAAAAGAATGTGTCCACCAAGGTTCCTCGTCTCTGCAAATACTTGATAATAAAAAGGTATTTTGACCTGCAAATTATTTAATACAATATTGTCTTTATTCTTTATGTCTTCAGACATCTCAGTAGGTTTACAAAGTCGTACAGTATTTTAAGACACAGAAAAATCACATTTTCTTTTGAGCCATCGGATTGCTCTTATATGAAAAGAGATAGTTAGATTTGTGTTTTTCATTTTGTTGAAGATTCTGTACACTAATGCATCATCCTGCAGAGGAAAACATCTATTTTTAATAATGCAGGGTATTAGACATGTCTCAGGAGAGACAGAAGTTTTGCTGGCAATGTAAGAAACATTATGGAAGTACATATCCATATTGTGGTGATTACAGTTAGGACTCTCCTTTTACTGGACAAGCTGCCTCTCCTGGAGAGTTGTACCTAACTGATCCATTTCAAAACAAAACACCAAATATTTTTTATCCAACTTCTTTAGCCAGCGTTGCTCAAAACCAATTTATTGTGCAAAGTATTCTTCCTATATTGCCTCTAAAACAGCAGCTGTCTTTTTTTCTTCTGCCTTCCCTCAGTGAAACCTTTCAAAAAAATTTATTCAGTTTACACCAGGCCCCATTTCTTCTCTGCTTTCTGACTGAGGCTCTTTTCTCAAAAGGCAGGCAAATCCTCATGGGACAAGTGGCAGCATTCTGCAAATAGTCACAAGTGAATGCCCTCCCAATCCAAGCAACTCGACCTTTCAGAGGACTTGAAAAATGCAATGCCTCTGCCACTCCTCCCAACTGTTATTACCTTTTCCATGCTTATGGGCCATGGGTGGCAAGAGGCACTCAAGGATGGTTGCCTGTCTTTCCCCAGAGATATTCCATACATTTCCTTAAAGGATTACTCACTTTTTCCACTTCCCAAAACTGTTTTAGAATAATTCTTACTTGAAACTAGAATATGAATATAAAATATAATTTTTACCCAAAATGTAAAGAATTGGGGACATCACTGGCTGCATACGTACATTTCCTTTTCCTCTGGTTCTTTTGTAAAATTAGCTAGGTTTCTATTAGCTCAGCAAAGATACCCTAGTGCTTTGAAATCACTCCTAAATGTTTTAAGGATCTTTCCTTCCATTCAAAGAACTGACATGTTTGAATTGTTACCAAGCAAAGATGGATGAGTTCATCAGAAAGAGCCAACAAGTACTTGGATGGGGGAGCTCATGTTGAAAAGAGTGGATGCATTCACTTAGAGGCAGGAGCCCGAAGCTTGGCAATTCAGTACTAGTGACAATGTAAACCTTTAAAACAAGGGCACATATTAGGGGTAGAGACATCACATAATGTGGTTGCCATGGCATGCAGAGCAAACATGTATTGGTAGCTGCTGATGGCATGTATGCAGGTCCCCTACCTTTTGTTCTTTGATGTGCTTTCCTAGAGTTAAAGCACAATAGAGAGACCTGGTATAAGTATCGGACTTGATTAATAATCCCTTTTCTCTGCAAAACTATTGTTAGTCACATGCCCTAACTAATCTTTATTATGGTTCAGTGCTGCAGAAGTATGTAATTGTTCCTAACTACAGTTGCAGGTACGTAAACTGAGGAAGCAATGTATAGTGAACAGCATTGGAGCCAGTTCTGGAAATTGCAAGGTTTGATTCATACAGTCAGATTCAGATGTCTCACAGCAAGATTCATGTCATGTAATAGTAAGTGTCTAAGTTATAGATGTTTAGTCCTTAGTTCGTTTTCTTTGATGGGAGTGAAAAGAAATAGGCTTTTCAGGGGCTTGATCCTAATTTAGGTCCTTACCTTAGGCTGAGATTAAATGGTCCCTGAACTATGTTCCTTCGGAGTGCATGTTTTTAAAGAAGATTGACTGTGTTTATCAGACTATCTCTGTACCTGGTTACAGCTCCTCCATCTACACGTATGAAAAAACCTAGGCCAGGCCATGTCCCCAGGCGCTGACATGTGGTTGCCTATACCCTTTTTCAGCAAGCTCCTTGGCATGGTTTTGGTTTGTGCCAGCCTACAACCTCCTGGACTTTGCCCAGGCATGGTTCTGGGACTGACATGAGCGAGGGGATGTTGTCACTGGGAGTACTGAAATGGTGAGGGTTAGTGAAGCAAAGAGAGTGTACCTGCATGGACATGGACATACTAGGCCACTTGGACTTGAGATCTACATATACTTCTGGCCAGTTTCACTTATGGGCCTAATTCTGTTTTTTTATGTGCTTGGATTTCTTAAAAAACACAGCTAAAACTGTAGCAGCCCTCCGTCTGATTTGGTCTGGTATGCTGAACTCTATTTCTCTGTGTGTGGGTCTTTCAGACCATGCCATGTGCTTGTCCAAGAAACATGGTGACCCATAATCCTTTCCTGAACTCCCCATCACCTGAGCATTGTGGAGCACAGATGCTGCCAGCTGGCATTGCATGGCTGTGCTGAGTGCTTATGGTACACAGACACAGCATCGCAGTGGATCTGACCATTGCCCTCCCTTGGTCAATCTCTAGCCCTAGCTTTGACATGGCAACAATTCCATGCCTTCAGCAGCTGGCATTAAATCCTTGAAACAGGCAAATGGGCACTGCCTGCCTCCATAAGTCTCAGTGGTACTTCTTTCTCAAGAACAACCATCAGCTTCAGTTCTGAAGGATGACACTCAATACACCTTACAAATGCTGTGGTGCAGTTGACTTGGACTGCTGTGGCTGTTCCTGCTCAGTGAGTATGCTGGATCCTCTCAGGAGTCCCAGCCTCAGCAAATTCTTTGGGCACTTTTTTCTAAGATGTGCAAAGAAGCATATTTGAATTTCTCACCTATTATTTTCCTTGATTCCCTTGTCCTTGCATCATGAGGCAGTAGGAATAGGAGCTCTGGAACTGTATCATACTTCTTCTATCCAGTGCTGGGACACCATTTTGGGGTCAGCACGAGCTGCAAACCATGATCTGCTGCTGCCTTTTGCATTGCCAGTGAGGGATTGTGGGCCAAGTCCACAGCTTATGGCCTTCTGTGCTTTGTGATGGGCTCAACCAAATTCCCACATCTAAATCATTAACTGTAGTTCCCTGGATCACTTCTAGAATCAACTTTAAAGTGTATGCAATGTCTACTACTTTCCAGTCCTCTGGAAAAGTGGCTGGTCCTTTTGTGACAAACACAGTCAGCAGCTCAGCTGCTTCGTGCATGAGCATCTGTAGAAGGGGCCTAAGGAGTAAATCACCTGGACCTGCTGGTGTAGGGCACATAAGTATTGAGTTTATCCCAGTAGCTGTTCTTCTGTCATCTCCTTCTTTGGCAGTACCTCATTGTGGCTGTCAGGGAGGAGAGTCAGGGAACCACTCGCTGTTCTGGTGGTTAAAATTGAGGCAGACAACCATCCTGATTCTCATTAGTCTCCTCTTAATTAGCTGCTCCTCCCTAGCCACTAGACTCACAGATTCTACATGGGCTTCTTTCTTCACTCATACTTAATTAATCTCTTATTGATGTTTACTCTTTGCTGTTACAAGGTGTTTGTCCTTTGAACACCACCTTGGATCTCACACTCTATACTTCTGTTTGCTGACTTTATTGGGATTAGATTTGTACATTTTCAAGTATTTTTGTTGGACTTGTATTGCAGCTAGAACCCTCAAGTGGAAAGCACTTTGCATTCTCCAGGATGTGTAAAATGAAGTGTGGTATGTAAAGATATCAGTTAAATGATCTGCTTAAGGTTTGGTGTTACAAGAACATGCTCTTCTAAACATTTTAGTCTTTTTTTCCTTGCTGTTGTGCCTGCATTAATGGTGCGTTCTTAATGACAATAGGAGTCACTAGGGAACACAAACATGGTATTCCCTTCTCAAGCTATATACATTTTTAACAACTCCCATGATACAGCAAGAGATTTCTCATTCATTACTTTGCAGCATATGATTTGCACTGCCATGATGTAGCTAATTAGCTGTTGACGTATTCAGAGTCCACATCTGCAGCTTCATTACCAGAATGAAAGCCACATGAATCTTCATTTTTTGGTGTTTTTTGGTGTTTTTCTTCTAATATGAGACCTTTAGACCTTCCAGATTTTCTTTTCTCTCATATTTTCCATAGCTCTATGTGAGCAATTATTGCCTGATGTCTGGAAAGTTCAAATGTGTACCACCTGCCATAGCATCCATTAGTCATCACTGTTTCTCTGTCACAAGTTCATTGGTGCTAAGTGACTATAGCCAAAGTAAATAGGAAATGTAACTAGAGAAGTAGAACACACTGTAGTATTGTTGGTTTCATCTTTTTTTTTGAGATTACTCTGTCAGCAGTCATGCCAAGGCAGGGGATTTTGTTCTTTTCTTCTTTTGTTTCGTCGGCTTACCAGTCACGATGTTATAAAGGACTTTAACCCAAACATTTACATTTCAGCTAGTTGTGGCCATTTTCAATTGTTTTCAAGCTAGTGCACACAATGAACTTCTTGGCAGCAAGACTATACAATAAGCTTGTTTCAAATAACTGTTTTACACTTGTACGTTTTTAGAAAATAGCACTCCTTGCTGTCTTATCTGTGTCAGAAGACCACATAAAAAGCTGTATCATGATCCATTCCTCATTGCTTCTGTCCTCTGGGTTTATTCCAGATACGAGGCTTGAGCTTATGCTAACCCAAGATAGAAGGAAAATGTGTGCCATCCTGAAGCTGATGGCAAAGTTCCTGTTGATGTCAAGAGGACCAGAATTTCACCTAGAGAGATTTGGCATTGGCTTCACTGGGGAAACGTCAACACGGACTGCTCCGATAACTTTCTTATTTTGTCAATGCCAAAGCATCCACCCACTCTATGTCCAAACAGGAGAAAAACCCAGATGGTGTCACATCACAGATCCATTTCAAAAGAGTTTTAGAGCCAAATCTGATCAATATATTTAAAACTTTTGACTTTAAATTTTCTGTAAACCTCCAGGAGGCAGTTCCTAGGATAGATGCCACAGCTAACAAGATATGCATAACAATTATCCTCAGCTGAAGCAATGGGCCAAGCGCTCGGTAGGATCCTTCCCTCTCTCCCTTCCTCCAGGTCTGGGTGGCAATCATCACAAATAAACAGAACATGAGACATTAGTGTCCATATCTGAAAAGGAAAGTCTTCCCCTCTTCCCTCCATCACTTTGCACGATTCAAGAGTGTATCCTATAAGTGTCCGGTTTTCTGAACAGAACAGTCTGCTCCTAAGGAAGCCAGGGCCTGCCCAAGCCTCTCCTTGGGCAGAAGTAGAAAGAAGAGCTTGGGGAAGTCATTGGCTGGCAATTAGTATCTTTGAATCCTTCAGCTTCTTCAAACAAGGCCTAAAAGTGGACCCAGGGGATTTTAATCGGAAACTAAAGGCTGAGAAATTCTAGAACTGCAGAGACACAGGTTTGGCTTTCTCTCACCGTCCTTGTTGTCTCTGGAGGAAAATGGATATTGACCCGTGTAGAAGGATAAGTCTGGAGAGATTTTAGATTAGGGTTGGTCTTGCTTTGTTGCTTAATGAAACCTAAAAAGCAATTACAATTAAAGTAAAATTGATTGGAGTTGAGCATGGGATTCTAAAATATACAAGTGAACAGCCGTTCTCTTAAACTCTGTAGTCCCTAATGAAAACCTAGTTGTATCTTTTCTTTTTTTTTTTTTTCAATATTTTATAATAAAATAGAAGAAAATGTGAGATCTTCCTGGAGCTTCATTTTAACTTGTATAACTGACCATAATGAACTTCATGGACCAGATCCTGCTTTAACTGAATCTGAGCCAAATCCAAAGCAATTCCATTTATTTTGATAGACTTCTTTAGAAGAAGAGCAGAGCCCGACCTTCCAGCACCAGTGTTTAAACCGTTTGCAGACAAAGCGAATTCAAACTCCACTGAAAGCTATAAAGTTATTGGAAATATCTTTTATTGTCTGTGTGCGAAATAGATCCCTGTGTTCCCATCAGTTAATAATTTTTATTTTGTAAGAATGCTCTGCACATTATTACATACGTTAATCACTTTTTGAAAGTAAATCATAGCTCTGGCAGGGGGGTTGGACTAGATGATCTTTCAAGGTCCCTTCCAACCCCTAACATTCTGTGATTCTATGATTTACTATTAAGACTTGGTGTGTGTTATGGATGTTCATGTTTATATGTTAAATCCATTATAGCCATGTTGCTTTTAACACTCTTAGAGGCACCCTCAGCATCTTTTTGTAATATTCATGGCCAGGGGAGGTAGAGAGTCCCCTATTGGCTAAATGAATTTTCCGTCCTTGGATCCTGGCTAAAGGCTACGTAGCCTTGTGATTAATATGTTAGCTGCATATTTAGAAGGTAGAAAATTCCCCTTTTGCTGAGTTTGTACTCTTGCTGACATCAATATTTTCCATCTCTTGCTGTTGATTATGGTTATCCATTTTTCTCTAAGAAAAACAAGACAAAAAATGTTCAGACATATCACTACATATTTAATACATTCAAATTATTGTAAATAGAGAGATTAGTCTTTTTTATCACATTTTATCACATTATGGAAACACGAGAGGTATTTCACTTAGAACTTTGAGCTAAGATTTTCAGAAACAAGCAACAATTTTTCCATGTTTCATTGCTCAGTTTTTTGCTAATGAGCAAAAACTCTTTAAAATTCCCACTGCTGTAAAATCAAACATTGGACACTAAAGAAGTGAGGGAACCAAAATCATTATTGCAGCTATCTAGCCTGATTCCTTGTAGGCCTGCTTTTATCCTTTTTTTATTAGCAAGATACACTCAGATCTGCAGCTGAGCATATAGTACTACGTAATTTTTACCAGTAGCCCCAGTCACCACCAGACCCTAATTTGACCTTGTTTTACAGCTAACTGAAGGTGTTCCATGGACAGAAGTGTGACCCACATAAACTTGTGCTCTGTACTGATCACGCAGATGCTCTTTTTTTGTTTTTTTTTTTTTGTTTGGTTTTTTTTTGGTTTTTTTTATGCTGAGGACTTAGGAAATTCTTATTATCTTGTGAAAAAGTTGCTTTCAATCTGTTCATGGCCTGCCATGGTTCTCTTTTTGGTCAGGAGAAGGCTCAATATCTTTGAGACACTAGGTTATTTTAGAATAAGCTTGCTTAATATTGTATGTGGTTTCTTGCTTTAGTGAAATATAGAGTAACACTCACTATGAGTTAAAGCGCTGAAGAGACATTTTTCCATATTTTGAAAACAAGCTATCAGAAATATCCCTTTCTCATTTTAAAATTTTTGATTTCTTGGGATTGGAGTCGTATCACCTACCTTCAGGTGCACACATACATATCTGAACTAGTTGTCTAGATTCCCTGTATAATGTGTAGAGAGAAATGGTTACATCAAGACCATTATTCATCTGACCAGCTGGCCACAACACGCCTGTTCCTCTTTCACTATGAAGTGAACACTGAAGGACCAGCAGAAAGGCAGACATCTGCATTACAGCTCTGTAGTCTGATGAGATAGCTCTCTTTTGTGACCTTGTCTTCGCTTTTACCCTTGTAGGACTTTTGCACCCACAGTTTTTACTGGATAGCAAAACACTGCATGCTGCAGGCATCAGCAGCCAGCTCTGGCCTTGATTATGGCTTCAATATTAACAGATCCGGAATGTCTGCATGTGGACATTTGTGATGTTAGTGGAAATCACACTCCCTGCTCCGTCTTTGGCTCTACCAACTAACACTCTCTCAAGCAGTGTTGAGGCACATCTCAGGAAACAGCACAGATCGAGGATTGTTCCCAACAGGTGTAGCAGATGAGACCTTCTGGTTTGGGAGAAGAGTAGACTTTTGTGATATGAATACACATATGAATATGTGTGTAAACCTCTTTGTCCCCATGACGATGTCTTCCTGCCCTATTTTATTTGCTAGCATAGATGTAGCCCATATGTTTTATCCTGTAAGTATAACTATAGTTGTTTGGTTCAATAACAGCTCTTTTCTAACACAGTGTTTCATCCACTACATTTCATCTGGCTAAATACTTCTTTTCTTGACTTGGCTTTTTGCTTTCATACGTAAAATGTTTTGGATTAGGTATATATGTGCTGACATCTCTGTAGGAGGTGGTAAATTGTTGACATTAAATATCAAGACAATTATTTTTGCTTATGAAACACTGTCTAATGTCTGTTGCAGCAAAGCAGCAATATTTTTCCGTAGGAGTATTGTCACTTTTGATAAGCACCCTAGTGGTTTATTTTTTGGTATGACATCTGTCTCTTTTCTTTCTTCCACTGAGTTTATACAACGTATGCACAAGAATGATTAACCTACATTCTATGTTTTGAAGGAAAGCAAGTGTTTGACTATTCTTTCTCTAACTTGTTTTTTACCTCTACCTTTCTGAAAATTTACTCATTCATAAAAGGGAGTTCTTTAGCATCTCACTTTTTATTGGTCACCATTTATCCTTTTTTTCCCATGTCTCCTGATAGAATTCAGGAACAGAAAAGCAGATCGAAAGACTGTAAGTAGATTTGCTGTCTATCAGCATTTTAAAACCATAGATCTGGACCACTGTATAATTTTTGCAAAAATCTCAGAAGCTCCTTCCATGGCCTTGAAGATGAACTGAGAGTTTGAAATCCTTGGAACTAATGACAGAGGGTCAGAGAAACACTGAGATGAAGCCAAATCCTTGTCAAACTATATGGATCTATGCTAGATCTGGGTCACATTAACAATGTTTCACAAGCTAGACATGCTCTGAATAGTTAATTTCCCAGCTATTTTAGTCCATCAAACTAGTCACTGTCTTGGGCACAAGATGCAGTATTAGTTGTTCACATTTGCTCCCTCAACTCCCGTAAGAATAGTCTCAAGCTCACTGTAATGCGTCTCAGTACAAAACCTGTGCTGTAATTGCTCATTTCTTGGTACATATCTTGACCTGCAGGATAGCTGGGTATCCTCCACATTTCTCTCTCTGACTGTTTGTTAGAGCAATTTAATAAAACGCTGCAAGCACTACCTGGATATACAATTTAAGTAGGTCAACTTCTCTGAAAAAGCTGCTGAGTTCTCTAGTGGTTGGAAGCAATAATCACTATTCATGAGCCCTGCAGTATTACTCAAAAGCCTTGTTTAGATCAGACAGATCTATTGTGCCAGCTACTCTCCAAAGACATGAAAAGCACCTCTCCCAAAGACTTTGCAACCAGAATTTAGAGTAGGCAAAGTAATGGAAGGAGCAGAGGAAAGACAGGGAAAAAGCAATAGTGAGCAGCTTGAGACACCACTTAGAGTATTTTAGATGTATTGCCTTTATTCACTTCTTGCAATGTAATGTGTGAAGCCAAATTGTGCTGATACAATCTGCCTTTTGTAAAGTGCAGTACCTAGAAAACAGGCATTATTCCCCATGATTTCTTTATCTAGGGGAGTGCTGGTCTTTCCTGATGGTGGTTTATGAGTCTCTACCCTTTAGGCATCGCACCTAATTTTCTTCCCAGGTGGGGCAGGGATCCAAAGTTCTTTCCCATATGAAGAAAGGGCAGAAAGTAGGAAGAAATGCATCAGTGGCTCATTTCTTCCTATGTGTCTGACCTGTTGGAACAGGAAGATGACAGAGATCTATGGAAGGACATCCTTGTCCCTCCTAAGCCTTCTGGGCAGTCCATAATGCCTAGATGCATGAAGTCTCCAAACTACTTTAATTTATGACTTACTCCTTAATAGTTAGTATCATCTTTAATTGACAACAATGGGGATGGTGGTGATGACAGTGAATGTGAAATGTTGCTTGAGTTGCGAACAATGTTTCCCAAAACCAAATAGCCATATAAGCAGCTCATACATTAAAGACGCTGTGAAGACTTGGAAACAATGCAAAGAACAATAACTTCTGAGGAACAGAGAAATGCCTTATAATGAAAGATGCAAGGATATCCCTTTGTTCATTGCATACAACACCAAGAGGCAACCTACACTCTAATATGACAAGAAAATATTCGAAATATTCCAAGTTATTATTATTTTTCTTAACCTGTCAGAGAAAAACATGATAAAAACCATTGTAAGACTGTTAACGTCAATCAAATTCAAGTTAGAAGTAAAACATGAATTTTCAGCAGCAAAGATGATTATCTGCTAGAACTAACATGGGAATGTCTGCCTTTGACATCATCAAGGGTGTTTCAGTCTAAAGCAACCCTCAGTAAGACTGCATGGTGGACTTCACATGAGAGGGGATGCGGTGGACAATCCATGCCTTATTCAGAAGTTTTAGCCACATCATCTACTAGGTTCCCTCCAACCTCACAGAAAAAGGCTCTGGTAAGGTTTTCTGCCACAGAGAAGAGAAGAGCTGGCTTTGAAAGGAAGGAGTCGAATATGTACTGAAAGTGTTCTCAGGTGCCCATAGTATCCAGGGTCATGTTATGTACAACGTGTCCTCTTCGTCCTCAGTGGGGCAAAGGGAGCAGGAAGGAACAGGATGGCAAATTCTTTTGTGCAGGTGATAGTTGAGCTAAATGAGCACGTATAATTTCTGTAGTTTTATTCTTGATTTACAAGAGGGTGAGGACTTATACTTAAGGAATGTTTCCTTATGTGTATGAAAACTGTAATCTATACAGAAGATAAGGAGGGAGTAATTCCAGACTTCTCTTTTGAAAAACGTGGTAGTCTTTCTGAAATTTGAGTCTCAAGCCCTTGGAAAGCAACAAGTTCAAATCATATGTGCTGCAGCCTGACTGCTGAACAAAAAAAAAAAAAAAAAAAAAAAAAAGTCTGGAATCATTGCCAAAAGCAATTTTCCAGTATATGTTTGATGCATTGTACCATGGACCCTCTGCCAATAATACCCAGCATACGAAGAAAGTGATATAAACGTCTGATAACAGCTATAAAGATGAAGCACTATGCAATAAAGACCAGAACTGTGCTGAACAAGCCAGCTGAGAACAGCCCACACAGGAAGCAAGAGAGAGGTCATCTCTTGTCATTCATGAAATTATGCTCTAAATCAGAGACAGAGGGTGGCAGAGGAGTCCAGTGCAAGGTGTTTGTAAGTGCACTGAGGGGGAGTATCTTAAAATCATGAGAGATAAAATTGACAAAGAAGTGGTGTTTCCATGCAAAGGAAAGCATTTAGAGTTCCTGCAAACTCAGCAATTGAACTGAGTTGTGGCTGGTAAGGAGGGGATGAATATTGTCTTGATTTAAGAATTTCTTTAGTGTTTGTTTTCTTGCTGATATTCCCTGAAGTAATGAAATTAAATAGTTCAGCTTTCATAGGAGATGAAAGTTGAATCATGTTCTTTCCCTCTGTATAGATGGATGCTCTCTACTAGGACTCAGATCAATTTGGAGCACTTACTGCCAAAGTTCCTGTCTTCAGAGCATCTCACATTCAGGTGATGAAGCCCTGCAGCACAACTGTGAGGCGCAGGAGAAAACAGCATTACCCACATTTGTCTGACAATGCATGAGACAGATATAGGTAAAAGCTTTATCAAGGCCACAAGATCAGCAAACAAACAAACAAATAAAAGGACTCGGATATGAGAGGTCCCTGTTCTTAACCCTAAAAGAAAAGCTAATTAATATGGTCTAGAAGATCCTTCTACAGGTTAGGAGCAAAAACACAGTGTGAGCTGTGGACAGTTTTTAATGGTTCACTGTCAGGAAGGCTCTGTAGTGAACCATCTCAGTGTCTGCTCAAAGGTTTCACTGGTGACATGTATAATGGACTATAAAACAGGACTGTGACATTTTGTAGATGAGCTGAGAAGGGCTGTTAAGTGTTTGGAAGAAAATAATAACTTCCAAAAAATCTTGACAAATGAGTTCAAAGAGCTAAAATAAATAGAATGGATGGATTGCAATAAGGACAAGCTTCACTCAAGCAATAACAGGGGCAAATCCTGGAAGAGGGACAGCAGGCAGCTGTCCTTGCACAAGGATCTGAGAGTCCTAGAGAAATGAAGCTGAAGCTGAATCAACAATAGGACAGCTACTGCAAAACAACAGCCACAACCCTAGGAGCTCCAAAGTGGAGAGTGGCCTGGAAGGCAGATGTAAAGGAAGTACAACTGGAACATAATTTGTGTCCACGCTTCAATTTCACTCAAAATTATTATTATTCTTAGAGTAGATAAATTTCTTACATTTCTCAGGTGATGGGGCTGAAAACATGGCCAAGATCATGTTGAGGAAAGATTAGTTTACTTGGGCCTACTGTGGATGAAGCACAGGGAGCCTTGGATCTACTGGCAAATGTAAGAGCAGCCCCCGGGGCTAAGACACCCATCTGTGCCACATCCCACCCTGTCATGCTAGACCTCAGGTTTAATTGGTTTTTTTTTTCCTGCCTAAAAAGGCTCTATTTGTTTATTTTTCATTCCTCTAGAAAAACATGTTTTTTTCCTGGAAGAACCTTCCCTGGAATTTAGTACTGAAAGAAATTAGATTCAATATACTTTTAATGACTATTTTAGAACTTTTTTTGCATATCAAAACCCAACTTTACAGTAAGCCTCACATTGCAGAACGTGCATAGGACTGTATACTCATTTTAACAGACTCTTTTCTCTGACATGCTGCCAGAACAGAGGAGACCTTTGAAACATCATGTCGAAAGTTTCTTCCAAATCACATGGAATCAGGATCTCAGTCTACACCAGGCATAAGTTCTAGTAAGGCTTCAGCCTCTGAGCTGAGCGTCTGTTATTTAAAGCATGAGAGTTGTGTCTTCTCAAGACTTCAGCTGAATCTGCTGCAGTGTGGTGTAATTAAAACCCTTGTTCGGGAGAGGGGTGGACTGGTTTTTGCTAGCTGGCACACAGCAAGGAGCATGGTTCTGTTCCAAAAGCTACTGTAGATCTACTTAAAAACTTGTCTTGTATTGCCTGAGGTACTCCTATTCCTTGTGGTTATTTCTGACACATGTATGGTGCAGTCACCGAAAATGTGAGAAGCATGTGGTAGAACTGGCAAAACCTTGCTTTTCAAGACATTGACTGGACTTTCTGCCTGCAGCCAAATGAAGAAGAATATGCCATATTAGAATTACAATTAAAGGATTAAAGTTTTTTTTAATTGCTTTTCTTCATGCTTTGAGCAACTCGCAGCCTATGGTGATATAGGCAAGACACAGGGGCAAGTATTGATTCACAAGACATAAAAAAGTAGGTTTGTTTTTCTCCATTTTAGCAGTGCTAAAACTTGAGCCAAACCTGTTTATGAGGATGTGATGGTGGCAGGAGGCCCAGTTCTGATATTCAGCTAAGCAAAGCAGACTTGCCTGTATCTTGAACACCACATACGTGAATTGTCGAAAATTTACTTTAAGAGGAAACAATTCCCTGGCTTTCACACTTTCTGGCTTCACTGGATGGAGAAAATTGTTGAATTTGCCAACTCCAGTCTGGCAAAGTTAGCCAACTTTGCATCGGAGTGAGAAAATCTGACAGCATGAATTTTCAGAAGCACGGGTGTATATATAGAAAAGCCTAGGAGAAGTTCTTGTTTTCAAAAAATGAATTTCTTAAGCTTGTTTAGTGGTAATTCTTTTCAATAACATGCTGGATACTGCCTTTAGGAACTTCGTTCATTGATTTTAGTATTCATCCCAGGCTACCGAAGCATTTGTTAAGTCAAATGACATCAGAAGATTGGAATCTGGAAGAGCACTACAGAGCTATCAGGTTTTAATATTCTTTTGTATATTTCCAAAATACCCTGAAATCAAGCGACAATTTTTAGTGGCACCCGGTTGCTCTGCAAGTACTTCTATGGTTTGCTGACTACAGCCACGAAATCCTGGCTTAGCATGCAAAGGGCAGATTATTGTGAAAAGTCAGATAGCTCTCTGAAAGACAGCAACTTATTTCAGTCCTTTCAAATTCGTTATCATGAAGCTAAAGTTGGTATCAAAGCGCTAGAAAAAAGACTCAGTCGTTTCAAATTTGCGACTGAAAGCAGACTTTAGCTGTCAGGAGAGACTGGTGACTGGAATACAGCATTTTACAATCTGAAGAAAACATCTTGAAGACAACAGACGAAATTACAGTGAAATACCTGCATACATGTGACTGAACTTGCTCATTAGTTAGTGCAACTTTACACTTCTGTAACAGCCAGGTTCAGAAATGCAGTAAGTGCAAAAGCAGAGCTGCTATGCCATGTGATTGTGTGTAATACTTCTGTAGAGTTGGAAAAGTTTTTCTCAAGGGAACTCCCAGAATTCTGCAACACAAATCATACCAGGTACAGTCTGACCTTGTTTACTTTGACAGAAAAATAAGTGTGGAATTTCTCTCAGGTTATTTGAATAGCACTCTCCAAAGATGTATTTTGTAACACAGAGAAGATTCTTTCTGATAACTGCTCTTTTTGATAACTGATTCATAATTTTATAAATGTATACATTTTGCTAGCTGCTAAGATCATCAGAAAATATGAAGTACTGTCTTAGCAACAGTTTCCTCCTTCCTGAAGATTATTGCAAAGTGACATGTTTAGTATTCTCTAAGGCCTAGTCTGAAACGAGTATTCCTACACACACAAATCTCTGTACTACTGTTAACTGGAGAACACAATTATAACGGCAAACATGAATTCTCCAATATTGGGGAAAATATATATATATTTCTATGACTGTCATAGGATAAACTTTATAACCTTCTGACTCTGCAAAGGAGCTCTGTACTGCCAGAGAGGCCTGAAGGGAACACAGGCTAATTCAGAGTCAAAGTCCAAGTCTGCAAGACTTTGGATGTAAAGGTGTCCTTGACAAACACTTTAAGCCAATGTAGATGGGTCCAGGCCAAAAAAGCAGCCTTTTGCCCTCACCAGCCCCTCGCTGCTCATTCCCAGATGTGCAGCTCTTCCACCCTTACCACAGCCTGGGTCTGAGGGGGGTGGAAGGACATGCTCCAGCTTAAAATCAATGTGGCAAAAAGAAAAGATAAAAAATTAGATTAATATGGTACAAAGAACTGCGGGTAGGGGAATGAGGGGCTTGGTAGGTGAGATGAGACTGCAGCTTTTAGTGACAGCACCCTCGGAAAGCATATGTGAGCTCTGACTTCAGCAACCGACAATTTACGTTGCTTGTCGGCTCTGTCTTTTTGGCAGCCATTTCTCTTTGCTTTTTAATAATGGGGGAGATTTAACCTCTACAGAAGAAGCCATTTCCAGCCTTTCCTTTACTTTTTTCCTTTAGTAATTTTTTTCCTGTAACATTAACTGTAAGTCAGACCAAGATGAGAAGCAACACAGTAGCACTGAGCCCTAGCTCCTTTCCACTATTGCACACAAACAGTATTGATTGCTAAGAACTATCTCTATTGCTTTGCTCATTTTGGAGATTTTTCCTCTCCGTGCAGTTTTTATTTCATTTCCTGTGAGCATGTGTTAGCCAAGGTAGACGAACCCCACAGTGCAGCGAACATGAACAAAATAAATATACAATGTTTATGGCTTTTGTTTTCTGAAGTGTGGTGGTATTCATCTTGCTGAAACAAACAAACAAACAGACAGAAAACTCTGCTTGGCAAAACACATTTTCAAGCTGAAATATAGTTCTTATATCTCTAATGTAAAATCTGCAAAGGAGCCATTGGTATTGTGGAAGAGAGTTTCCGTAACAAACAAGTAGACCTGCAGGGTTTTCACAGCTGACAAGAAGGACTAAAGTGAAGGAAATTCTGCCCATATCCATATTTCTCTGTCACATGGATGCCTTGGCTATTTCCTCATTGTTCATAAAGGTCTGCCTCCAGGTTGGTCTCTCTTCTGGAGCGCTCTGAGAGTTTCTGTGCTCTGTAGACAGCCCCAGCGGTTTTCCTGGTGCTGGGGCACAGGCACAGGGCTCAGGCACAGCCGGTCTCAACAGCCGTCTCAAAGACACCCTTATCAAATGTTCCAGTTTGTACAATGCACTTTTGGTGTATACGGGACTTTTCCCTACAGACTGGGAAGAGGATTTCCCAGCTCAGCTGACTGAATGTTCAACTGAAATTTGTGACATGGCCTTTCCTCATCAATACTTCTCTGAAAACAGCTTTTCATCCTAATCCACTCTCTCACTTCTGCCTGTTCTTGGTGAGGAAGGGCTAACATCAAAAGTACATGCTGACAATCCCAGGCAGATGTAGTTTCACTGTATTACTGGATGCAGCTCATCAGAAACTTTTCATTTTCCCTCTGGAGATACTCCCCTGCTCCCCCACAGCACAGCAGGCTCAAAAGAAATCTTGAATTTATCAGCAAAACAACTAGCAACTTCCTCACAGCTAGAGAATCTATCTGCAAATGGAAATAGTTGAATTGAACCAGCTGCGCACCACCTGGAACGTTTTCACTGCAGCAATTTGTGGCAGAGAACATTATCTTTTTTTATCTCTCTCAAAAATATCACAGTAATAGTCCCACTAGCTGAGGACATTGGAGTTCACCACTGTCTTACAGAAAAAAAACCCAAAACAAACAAAACCCAACAAAACAGCAAAAAATCCGAGGCCTCCAGAGAATCATTGGTTAACTCCAGTGTCCTCAGAGAAGAAACTGGAGTAGAGAGTCCTTAATGTCCAAGTACTCATGAACAGCAGCTCTCTGGGAGAATCCAGCCAGCTGTGATTAGGACCATTGTGGGAGCAGTCATAGCGTGAATATAGTTTCTGAGCTTATCTTGTTCCATGATCTTTTTCATTTACAGAGTCAAAATATGTTCTTTACCCCAAAGCAGAAAGACCATTCCAGTCTCAGGCTGCAGTTAGTTATGCCTCGATTGGTTCAAAGAGAAAAAGCAGAGACCTGCATTTCTGCCTGTACCCTGCTTCACTGCCAGTGGGATTTCCTTCATTATACACTTCCCATTGGTGACATTAGGATGTCTAGGAATCAAGAGACGTCGACCTTGTGAATGTTCCCCTGGAGAGTTATCCAGCATTTTCTTTCCAAATTAGGATGCTTAGCCAGCCTGGGACAGAGAAAGTAGAACTGCACCCATTGGTACTGCAGATGTTATAAATACAAATGGATAGTCAAAGGTTGTTAATTTTTATGTGCATAAAATGCACACACAAGAGAAGAATATAAACCAACTATAAAACAGATGCATGGTTTTCTCTGTGCTGATAATATTATACCAAATGCTGTGAAGTTCTTTGCTCCCCACCACTTATTTATTTATTTGCTTTCTAAATGTTTGTGTATAAATTCCGCTCTTATTAAAGCTATTGGTTAAAAGCACCGGCTGTAACAAGCTCTTGAAGAGGCTGGCTCTGCAAAAGCTTTCCTCTTGACATCTTTTGGAATGCATCTTTATTCAGGTCTGAGATGTTCTTTCAATTCCAGTGGGACCAAATATACATCCTCCTCTAAAAACAAACCAAACAACAAATCCCTCCAGTTCTCTTGGGAATGAATCAGTATCTCATTTCTTTGTGGAAAGGGAGCATCAAAAAATTCTATGTCATTCTGAATATTGTGAATTTCCCACTGAAATGATTTTTCTAGAGATAATGCTGTTTCAGCAAAATAAATAATTTTCTGAGGAAGTCTGGCTTTCCTTGCTACATCCTTCTGTCTTCCTGATTTTATTCTGAAAAAAATACATCTCAGATATATTGTATTTAATCAAAATTGATTATATTCAAAAACAAAACAGTCATCCACTGAATGTTTTGATAGGAGCAGTTTGAGTTTAAAACGCAGTGTAAATCTTTTTTAACCTCAGTTCATAGGGTGCTCATAATCTGCCAAGTAGCCTCATCCAAGGGGACAATGAGGATCTCAGGCATTGCAATTGCAATTGTAATGTGTGCCATGGCTCCTTGGGCAGATGCACTTCAATGTCACCTTAATTTTAGACAAAACCTTCCAATTTGGGAAGAGCAGAACCTTTCATTTCTATGTACTAAAAAAAATCCCAAACAACAACCAAACAACTTTAGAGAGTTTTCAGATCTGTTTTCAGAGCTTCTTCTGCTCTTTCACCTTTTTGACCTGATTTGAAAGGGACGAAAGTGTCAGAACTGGTGGGAAAGGAATTCTGATTTTTGTTCAGACTCTAGTTCAGAGTCTGCTGTGCAGTGCCATTGCTCACCAACTTCACTGTCCTTATCCTAACAAAGTTTGCACAGCCATTTTTGGGAGTTTTGCTGAAGCGAAGGCTGTAGAACCTTGACCACGTGAGAACAGATAAAAGTATAACATAAAATCCCACTGATATGCTATGTTGGACTGCCGTTGTTTTATACATAAGGGAGCACATTCACACAGGGAATGCAAAAAGCCTTGAAATTTCCCATAGATGACCTTCTGAAAAACAGACGTTAGCTGAAGTGTGAACTCCAGGGCTCAATAATATTCGCCTCATTGTTTTGAGAAGAATAATTCTCTCTACTGTCAGAGTAAAGGAATTCAAACCTGTGCCCTACAGACCTATGCTGTTGGATCGGCTGCAAAGATGGATTTTTTTCTTCCTATATACCTATGGACGAAATTTCAGTAGCTGGCCCAGTGAGGTATTAGTTACCTGAACAGAACTCTGACATTTCAAAATTAAAGGGCAAGAGGTCTTGTCTGATCTCTAGTGCATAGATTAATTGTGAGGACCACAGCAGAAGAACATAGCTGGTAAATTATCTTGTTACTGAATGTAAGAGTGAAATAATGAGGCACACTCTCACTTGTCATTTGTATTATACAGCAGTTAGCACCATACCCTGCAATATTAAATTTTTACTCAAAGTAGATTTAATAATCTCAAGGTGAATAATACATTTTACTCATTTAAAAGGAAGTAAGATTTGCACAGTTCTTATCTCCTCTGTCTTTATACCTGACTAAAAGCTTCAGGTGTTCACTTCATGGCAAGAAATATGAATTAGCATGGATAAGAAAACCCAACTCTATGATTTCTGTATCAGGAGAATTGACTACATTTTGCTCATAGCCCTTCCTTAGTAATCTCTCACATGGATTTCAGCAGAAATTTCAGCTGAATTGCACTACTAGGATTTCATTGAGTTTATCATGATTTGCCTTGCAGTATCACAGGTAAGTTTTGTTTCTTTGATCACACGTGGAGTTTTATAATAACGTAAGGGAATGCGGTCGTGGAAAGCAGCACAGAGGAGGGGTCCAGCTGGTCTGGTACACGAAGGTGCTCTGGGAAGGGCTCTCAGCACTTTGCATGACCATAAGCTTTCATATTTTCAGTAGGGTTCCTGTCATTATAAAGCTTACATGTGTGAATCATTGTTTCCGCACATATCCATGCAGATCAGCCCGGTCACCCCCATCAGCAGCTATGGTATATATCAAGAATTATACTCAAAATGTCTATCTGGAAGTGCCAGTTTCTCTCCATTGACTTTAGATAACATAGACTGCCCAACTCTCAAGCTGCTAAAGCTGAGTGAGATAAACTTGACTGTTAATTCAAAGGTGGGGAGTATGGTGGGTTGATATAACCTAGAACAACGTGTATAAGAACAGACCAAAGGGCTTCCTGGGCTTAATTCTTGTTTTAGTTTAAAAAAAAAAAACAACAGAACAACACAAAACAGACACAAAATCCCCCCAGCTCAGACTCAATTTAAAATGACAGTACTGAGGAACTGATCACCACCCTTGATAAGTCATTCCATTCCTTAATTACTCACAATTAAAAACTGTACCTCACCTTCACCCTCCAGCCATTAGATGCTTGCCTGACAGGCTGAAGCAAACAAAATCAAAGGTTACATCCCCTAAGAGCCCACATAAACCATGATTGTATCACTGTTTGCCTTCTCTTCAATAGACGATGTAGACAGAAGTCCTGGACCCTTCCCCTACAAATTAAAACCAAAGCCATTCTTTAAATCTGGGTGGAATTCATCTCATTTAATTCAAACTATCTATTAAGTCACCAGCTCATCTAAGCTCGACACTGAGACTTCAAAAGTGAATGGAAAATATGTGTCTCAGCATGGGTGAAAAGAGTACTCTTACGGTTTCTGTCTATCAGTCCTAGCGACAGAGCTACATAACGAGATTAAACTTGGTGCCTAATTAAAGCTAGGTGAGAACAAATTTATATGGTGTATCAAAACCACAAAATCAGTCCCTAATGGATGACTTTACAGTTATGAGGTGATTTTTCAGTCCTTCTCTTAAGTATTAAGCAACTGAGAAAGGGGATACAAACTTTTAACAAATTAACATGCAAATGTGCCTGTGAGTTTAGAGAAAGCCTGGGAAAACTGCTTCGGAAAATTACAAGCATCAAAATAATCATAAAAAATAGCTTTATAATGCTAGTTTTTGCTCAGTCATAACCAGAACATCTCCACTGTGGCACCGTGATGTTAAATACGCCATTTCCAGCTTTGGAGTTATTTGTTTTATTTATTTATTGGATAATATTGGGATGCTGATAACCAACTTTACAGATGGTTATAAAATCTTTCTCCTGCAGTTAATTTTCTTTTAATGTTACAAATAATAATAAAAAAAGGACAGAGTACTTCATAAATCAGCAAGCTTCTTCCCTCTCATTTCCATGAAAAAAAAACCAATTCAAATGATAACGTCATGCCAACTAGACTTCCACTGGAAGGGGCATCTTTCATGATGAGATAAAAGAGTCATTTCAGTCACTGACAAAGCTTTTGCTGTGGTCTCTACAAAAGAACCTCTTATCTTATCAGGGAACACAGCTGTAAGCTTTATAAATGTATGCTGCGGCTGCCCAACTCTAGCTCCTATTGTAAAAGCCATCGGTAGAAAATTGATATGCAAATGTCTGTACAGTTTCTTGTCCTTGGGCTAAGTATGGCAGCTTATCAGGAATTTAGTGATACTTAGAGATTACTTGCCAGGCAGTTCTTCATAACATGGATGAGAGGAACTCACATGCCTTATCACAGTTCTTGAATGTTGAGTGTAAGGCTTGTTTAAGCACAGTGATGTGGAAAACTTTGGGGTTAGAAGGAGCACAGAGTTAAATATGAACCCATAGCTTAAGGCTCCTATACAGAGATAAAATTGTCTTCCTGTGCTTACTAGCCAGTCTTGAAGTTATGCAATGAAGGATTGCAGCCATTCTGTTTTCCCTTAGTTTGGAGACTGAAGTTGTTGGCATTCTGTGACCCCACTTCTTCTTCAGAGCCTCTGCTGTCCAGGAGACAGTCCTTTGGAGATATGGCTTGCACCACTTGTTTGTGGAAGTGTGATGAATGCCACCTTTGCAAGAAAACCCATGTCTTTGCCCTGCCCCCTTCTTTGTTTCCCATTCCTCTCCTAGCACCTAAATATACCCGTTCCCTCCATGCTGCACCCCAGCATGTCCACAAAGACACAGCTTGTCCTCAGCTTCCCAGGTACAAAGGAACATCTATTAATAGAATTACAAATCACAGAATATCATGAGTTGGAAGGGACCCATAAGGATCATCGAGCTCAATTGCCTGCTCCTCACAGGACTACCTAAAACTAAACTATATGACTAAAAGCATCATCCAGATGCTCTTCAAACTCTGACAAGATTGGCGCCATGACCACTTCCCTGGAGACCCTGTTCCAGTGACCGACAAACCTCTCAGTGAAGAACCTTTTCCTAATGTCCAATCTGAACTTCCCCTGATGCAGCTTTATTCCATTTCCTCCTCTGCTATTGCTGGTCACCAGAGAGAGGAGATCAGCACCTCCTCCTCCACTGCCTGCCTTGAGGGAGTCGTAGGCTGTGATGAGGTCACCCCTCAGCCTTCTCTTCTCCAAGCTGAACAAATCAACTGACCTCAGCTGCATCTCGTAAGTCTTGTCCTTGAGACCTCTCACCATCTTTGTTGCCCTTCTCTGGACACACTCTAATAGTTTGATGTTCTTCTTTGTATTGAGACACCTGAAACTGCACACAGTACTCGAGGTGGCACTTCCCAGTGCAGTGTATAGTGGGGCAATCACCTCCCTTATCTGGCTAGCTATGCTGTGCTTGGTGCACCCCAGGACACAGTTGGCCCTTCTGACTGCCATGGCACACTGTTGACTCATATTCAACTTGCCATCAACCTAAATCCCCAGATCTCTTTCCATGGCGCTCCTCTCCAGTCTTTTGTTCTCCAGTTTGTACATATAACCAGGATTATCCCATCCTAGGTGGAGAATCCAGCACTTGCACTTGTTAAATTTCTTATGGTGGTGATTGCCCAACTCTCTGGTCTATCTAGATCTCTCTGTAAAGTTTCTCTACCCTTGAGGGAGTCACAGCTCCTCCTAGTTCAGTATTGTCAGCAAACTTACTTAACGTACATTTGATTCCTGTGCCCAGATCATTTACACAAACATTAAAGAGCATTGGCCCTAAAATTGTGTAGCTTCTCTTCAGAAGAGAAACCACTCCTCTCCCACTAGTGTTTGTATCATTTTAAGTCCAAACCATAACAGACGTCCTTGATAAACGTGCAATGATACTCGAACTTCAGTAGTGATTTGTAAGGAGAAAGGAATTCCCATGTGGAAAATATGCCTTTCACGATCTGAATCGTACATAATCTCACCCTGAGTATTCAGCCGGATGCCAACCTAATTTGAATTGCATAACATAGCTGTCTTTCAGGGAGATCAATCTCATTTCGGTTTAGCCATGGCGAAGTTGTGCATCTGATATGCGGTAGTCACCTGGGTGTCTTCTCCGTGTGATGTAGACAAACAGGTATTCTCAGAGGGCTGGGCAACCCACTAACTTGAAGATACTTCTTAAGCATGCAATAAGTCTGCCTGTGCAGTGCCTATATATTTGTATGTTACAGAAGAACCTCAGTTACTCATAGGCAGTGGTGCCCAGTTTCCAGTGGGGAAAATGTTTCCACACTGCCTAACTTCAAGTACCTAACTATAAAGCCTAGAAGGCTATAGGCTGTGATTCTCTGGATGGTGGGGTGGAATACCAGTCTCTTCTGAATTGCCCTCTGGACAAGCCCATCTCTCCCCTTTAATAATACAGAAAATTACTTATCTAGGCACCCAGCACTATATAGTTTGTGTCTTAAGTGTCTTGGTTATATAGCAGCCAGGACACTGTACCATTTGCGAGACTATATGGATGAAAACTTGTTTGGGTGGCAACTGAAGACATAAGTACTACCCAGAGTTTAGCTATATGTTTTGTTCTTTGACTTTGCTACAAGACAGGACGGGTTTCTCAGACACGCAGGAGAGCTCACTGTAGAGTCTCTGCTATGGATAATTAGGTGCAAGAGGGAAGGAATCCAGCCTGCGGTAGCCTTCATGCTGCATTACAGGGCTAATTTTGAAAAATCTTGTAGTAACACCATATGCCTAAATTGAACCTGGCAGCCAAAGAGTCTGTGACTCCAGACTTCCATAGTGCTCAATAAACCCCCCAAAACATGTCATTTTCAGCAGAAAGCCTTTTTGCAGGTAGAACAGTCTGAGAGGGAGCAGTCTTCCTGGGAAGCATAGCGTGCCATTTCTTCCTGTTGAGAGTTAAACCTCCACCACTGAGCACCATCAAGGCAATGCTTATGTTTTTGCAAAGCAGAAAGATTCACTGCTAAATTTGTCCTCCCACTCTCAAGATAGCATTGGGCAGTGAAGTCCTGCAGTCTTTTGGCAGGAGCTCTGGACTTGAATTCTCAGATTGCACATTGTTCCCTCGACACCACATGTTGCAATTCATACATCTAAGGCAAACAGGAGGTATCTTTAGCGTACCGTCTAGTGATTGCATTCAAGTGGAGACAGCAATAAATATGAAAACTGTGATAAACTGGAGAGGCCTGAAGCAGGTTGCAGTACTTCAAACTGTTCAGGTGGTCGTGTTTACTTTTTATTCCGGCTTACAATGTTAGGAGATGGAAATAGAAAGCACGCCATGAAGTACATCCTTTTTGCATGTGCATAACTTAACACTTCTAAAGCAACCATTATATCTAAAATAAGATCTTTTCAGGTTCCAAGTTCAGAAAGTGGCTATTTTTAAAAGCATCTGTGAGCTTCAAAAGCCATTAGAGAACAATCATATTGCAAGGAATGTAGAAAGCAGATTTCATACCTCATTAATATTTTCCTGTTTGGGATTTTTTCCCGTCCCGTAGAGGGACTTGTGATGTGTTTTGGACTTACTTCACTTTGCATAACCAATTAAATATTCACTGACATAGGGACATTTCCCTCAACTCATATGTGTGCCACATCCTCCAGGTTCTAGAGACAGCTGCTTTCTAACCTAATAAATATTACTTATTTCTTTATTTACAGAAAGTGGAACTGCTCCAGGTGGAGAGAACAAAATGAACATCAGAGGTGAATGCCTGTTTCTGAAGATGAACTATTTTACTGAATAATTTCTGTTTATCCCTACTCCATTGCAAACCATACACCTCAAGTTCTGTGTTTAGAAATAATATCATCCAAAAAAGACATTTCTCATAATACGATGAGTTTATGAAAACAAAGACTGCCACCAAATTGTAGTAGACAGAGTATGTGTACTAGCTTGATATAATATTTAATCTGGATTTTATGGTAGGTGGAAACAAATCAGCTTAAATATAAAAACAGGAAAAAGATGAGACAGCAGGAAGCTGTTCCTTAATGACTGAATTCCCTCTTTAAGTGACACTGTCACCTTCAGATTGAGCTACACTGTCACCTCCAGATTTTGCTTTTTGTTGAAATCTCTGTGTAAGTACATGCGGTAGTTTGGTGTCTGGCACGGTTTTGGTAGCAGGGGAGGGAGCTACGGAGGTTGCCCCTGTAAGAGGCTTCGAGAAGTTCCCCAGCTCCAATTTCAGACCTGCCTCTGGGCAAGGCCAGACCAAGGGCGACTCTGCGAATAACTGTTTAAGAGTGAAAGAAGACGTTGATTGTGTTTATTTGTTCTGTTTGTGTCGCTGAGCGAAGAGGGATGGGAGAGAGAGACAACAATGCGGACACCCAGGTCAGTGAAGAAGGAGAGGGGAGCGGTGCCGGAGCAGAGGTTCCCCTGCGGCCCTCGGTGGGGTGGCGGCTGAGCCCCTGCAGCCCCTGGAGCCCAGCGGTGGCCCAGAGATCGCCCTGCAGCCCGCGGAGGGCCCCGGGCCGGAGGAGCAGGGACCGGGCCCGAAGCAGCCGTGACTCCGAGGCAGCCCGCGCTGGAGCCGCCCGTCGGTGGGAGGGCGGCAGCCCCGGGAGGGACCCGCGCTGGGGCGGTTCTGGGGAGCTGCGGCCCCGCGGGAAGGACTCGCGTTGGAGCAGCTGGAGGAGGAATGTCTGCCGTGAGAGGGACCCCGCGGTGGGGCAGGGGAGGGCTGCGAGGGCCCCTCTGCCTGAGGGGGAAGGAGCCGCGGAGGCACCTTGTGCCGGCCGGACTGTAACCCCCATTCCCTGCCCCTGCACTGCTGGGCGGGGAGAGGGAGCAGAGCTGCGCCCGGGAAGACCGGAGGGGTGGGGGCAAAGGTGTGTTGTATTTAAGACCTGGTTGCATCTCTCATTCACCACGATGGTGGTGGTTGTTTTGTATTAAATGTGTGTTATCCCCGAGTGGAGTCTGGCTTTTGCTCCTGACCATAATTGGTGGGTGAGCCCTCCCTGTCCTTTGTCTTGATCCTCAAGACCTTTTGGTTGCATTTTCTCCTCGCCTTCCCTCAAGGGATGGGGTAGAGGTGAGCAAGCGGCTGCGTGGTGCTTTTGGAGCCAGCTGGGTAGGCTTGAACCACGACAGTACACAAATCAACTAAAGAAGGTTGATACCAAACTGTCTGGGCCCATTATTCTCCAGTTACATGCTATGAAGATTTCTTGCATCATCTACTGAAACATCGTTTATAGACATGGTGTACTGTATTGAGTCCTGTTTGAGATGTAGGCTGGTTCTACATGATAATTCTGTGCTGCCTACAGGAAGTAAATGAAATTAAACCACTAGTATGAAGTACCCATATGGTATCAAATGCCATTTAGACTTGGAATCTGAGTTTTACTACATATAATGTATTTTCCAGGCCCAGGAGATAGTGGGGCAGTAATGAAGCAAAGGTAGGCATATCAAGACTAAAGAATTTCCAGGCTGGAAATTCCCACATTGGCAATTGTCCTCCCTGCAGTGAGCAGCGACTTGGTGTTCACTTTTGACCAGTTATAATCAAGACTGCTTGATGGGACAGTATGTACACACCTTCTGGTGTCCTGCGGAGGTGTAAGGGGGAGTTGTGTGGTCTACAGTCATGAGAAACTTAACCAGTAAGGTCTCATAGCAGTTAGACATTTCCTTTGGACTTGACAGAGGAATGACTATACAACCTAAAAGTGGGAAGCAGTTGACTCCCCTTCAGTTGCCTCTTTTCTAATTATTTTAAGAAAACAATCTTTAAATAAAATAAGGCAGAAAAAAAGAGCGCAGCCTAATAACTCATGCAAAAAGAAGGGAACCAGGCTTAGTGACTCCAATCATATCATGGAGATGGGTTGTCCTTGTCTGTCTCAACCTTTCATTTCCCAGGAGTTTTTCAAGACAGAGCGAAAGGTATATTTTAGTATCAGCTGAAGCTATGTTTACGTACCTACTACAGATATATACATGCCAACTTAGATAACAAAAGCGTTTCTTAACTTACCAGTGAAACTTCTGTTTCTTTCTACATCTTCACTTGCACTGCAAATGTAGTACCAGACACAGCTAAACTCTGTGCAGGATCCCTCCTCTGAACAATTAGGCATGAGAAGGAAGGAAGCCATCTCGATGACTAGTTTCACAATTCATTTGCAGAAGTTCTATGTATGGGTTTGCCTCTGTGCTTTCAAGTGGCCTGTCTCAGCCTTCTCTCTACATGCCTCTCAGACATATGCAGCTGGGTGTGCAATACAGTGGATCACTGAAAGTTACTCTGCTGTGTGTACTGCATCATATTGAGTAAAACTGTGAGCCTCTGCTGTTAAAAGAAACATGAGAAACAAGGAGAAACTAGACAGCAGATAGGACTGTCTGCCACTATGTCCTGGTGTTCCAAGGAGCCAATGCAGTAGCATAGTTAAATCAGAATAGAAGTGGTCATAAACACTTTTCTTTTTCGTCAGGAGTGGGTATCGATAGGTAAAACGAATAAATATTAACTGCCCAAAGACTTCTGTCTTCCTGCCTTTCTGCAGATAATTTTATAACTGTGGTCTTGTGGAATGACCCACTGAAGTCATGTAATTGTAAATCTGATCAACAGTCTGAACAATTTTTACTTTGTATTTTCCAGGAAGAGCCTTGGTTCTAAGAAATGCAGTTTTTCAGAGCTGCTCTGCTCAGTTATGCTTGGAAGCATATGGATAAATTAGACTAAGGTTATTTCATGCCTGAAACACTATCCTGAAACACTACAGCAGCTTTTACAATACCTGATGATCAACCACACCAGTACACCTGCCATATATTTACTTTTTGACTGATTGCCTACAGTGAAGAAGAAAGATTCTGCACATCTGTTCTCCAAACCAAATACCTGCTGTTGCTATTATATGTGTTAATGCACATTACAGAATAGTCCTGATCCCTTCCATTGATACATATGTGTGCATGTATATATGAGTACATACACTATGTATAAAAAGAAATCATCATCTTAAGTTTTCTTTCTTCATTATAATTTAGCAGCTGCCTAATTTTGAGACTAGAAATTAATCATCTGGTTCTGACACCATGGGAAATGCATATGTCTTTGAATGTGTACCCAGGCTCACAAACATGTGATAAAACCCCAGATGTTTGGTTTTATTTCTCTCATTTGCACACATTTTCTTGCATCTCTGCCTTCTAGCCAGAGATAGAAACAGAGGTGAGATTGTTGAAAAACTTAGGGACTGTCTCCTTTTATTTCCACCTAAATGTGCCCTACCTTGGCAAATGTCCTCCAGACATTTCCAAAACGCTTTGACAATTATATGAATCAGATCAATGTAAACATGTGCACTTTAAGGGAGGCATCTGCTTCAAAGCCCGCCTAAACATTTAGCTTTTGAAAGCATAAGCATTTGCCATTTGAAGTTGAGCTATAGGTGCTATCTTTAAGTTTATAGAAGGCTTTGAACACAGGCCATGGTGTTATTCAGAGAAGAAAAACACCACACAAGGATGGGGAAACAGGAATGCAGGCTCCAGGATACTGACAGGATTTCTTCCACTCTCATTAACCCTGGCAAGACGTACAGCGCCCAGTGTTGGGTGCTGCATGCCATGAAAGCGGGGATCCGAAAGAAGACTGCCCAGGGGAAAACACTGGGAATGGTCAAGCGCAAATGAAAAGAAGACCTACATACAAAGACTGCTGCAGTGAATCAAATTCTTAAGTCCAAAGAAGAGAAGACAGAAGAACAGGAATAGCTTGCAGAATCACCATTCCTAGTGGAAGTAAAGAGTGCTTGACTATCAGCTAGAAAATCTGCCAGGAAACAAGAGCCTATGGATGACATCACCCTCAGGTAAAGAAAGGACCAGGTAACTTCCATCCTGATGGTTTTGTAATCATAATGACAGATTTGTACCTGCAGTTACCTGGATATATAATTTTCTGGAATAGCTGCTCCCATGCATGTATACATAGGATCTTTCCTTTCCCTTAGGGTCTTCCATTTCTTACAGTGCAATCACGTATTCTCCTCTGCCTGGACCAAGAACTTGGCTACAGCCCTGTCCCTGTATTATAAAGCAGAAAACTGCGAGCCACCAGGGCTTGGGATCTTGCAAAAAGGCTGGGCAATATGTAGTGGGAAAGAAGAGGGAATAGGGTGAATAATTTAACCACTGAAACAAAGTCATTTTGTTTTTTAAACTCTTTTTAAACTGAGATGAAATCACCAAGGAATCCAGAAAGAATTACCAAAAAAACCAAACCAAAACCAAACCCAAAACACCGCCACCACCACCACACCTGCCTCAACATTTTGGATGTGTTAGAAGACCTGTTTTAGTCATTTCCAGGTCTGTGTTTGGTAGTCCTGTGTTCAAGATCTCTGCCTGAAGATCCAAGTGTAATTCTTTTCTGTGCCCGAGTCTAAGTAGGTCTTGCTATCAAGAACTCCTGTTTCTCAACATTTTCCACTTGACCCATCGAGTTACAGTGCAGTTTCTTTTTTTTTTCCTTTTTTTTTTTTTTTTTTTTTTTTTGAGATACCATAAATATCTAAGTCTGCAATGAAAAATGAAGCAGCCTCAACAGGAAAGACTGAGAATGGTTCACCTCACGATAGGGATTTGAGGCATTTTCTGAGTAACTACAATGTATCCAAACCCTCCTCTAAAGCAATTAACAAAATAATTTAAATATAGCCCAGGTAAGCATATTGAATATAAGGCTTCAAATGGAAGCAAGGTAGCAAGGTTATGCCTATACTGCCAAATAAAATAAGACCAGGGGAAGAGCCTGAGCCCTGATCATTCACAGTGCTAAACAGTTATCTTGCTCCCTGGATTTCCTTTGTCTCTAATGGTCTCTCTCTAAAATGAATCTGCTACAGAAAGGGCTACCCTAAACAGTGTGGACTAAGGCCAATTGGTGCCACTAGAATTTAGTGATAAGGATCAGTTCTGGCCTTTTTCTCTTCATCACTGTTGACAGCTGCTGTGACCTCCTCACTTGTTCTGTGCATGACAGCTAAATTCCTTTCAAATTTACTCCTTTGCTTTTGTTTTTAAAAGTTGAAAATGAACAAAAGCCAATTTACAATAAGTAGTTCCAGTTTTCAAATATGTCTCCTCAAATTGTTTTGGCTCAGTATTTCAAACTCAGGTTTGATATACATATATATCTATATACACACATACTTCTTTTTTATTTAGTTGTCAAATTCAAAAAGTAAAAAAAAATAAGAAATCACTAATTTACACTGTCCTTCAAAGACCTTTCCTTCAAGAATCTGTGACAGACTGTTTGTGGAAATGTAGCACTTGTGTCTTCAGAACAACACATTTTTTCCTCAAAGCATTTAGAGTGAAGTTTAAATCAGTAGCAGAGTTTGCTTACATGTGTGCTGCTCTGGGCCTCTCTAAGCTCACCTCTGACAAGTGGAAGTGGCTCATAGAGCCTGTAGTGTCTGTGCTCCGCAGAGTGCGATGCCCTACAAGGCCCTGAGCTGACACCACACTAGTTATCTTCGATACAGATAGCTATTTCCATTTCTAGACTGCCTGTTTTAAGTGTCCACTAAGCCCTTTAAAGTTAACTCTGGTATCTCGGCATCGCACTGAAGCCATCCATCCCTGCAATCCCCCGCTGTCTTGTTTTTCAGGCTCTCCAGCACGTACCCTGGACAGCCCCCCTTGGCCCACCTTAAAACTCTCCCTTTTCATGGCAATTTCAGTTTTAGCTGGCTATGTCTACCCTTGGGAGGAATAATGCCTTCTAGGCTGACTGAGGCTAGTGGGGTAGGTGGATAGCTTCTCCCCTGAAGCAGAGATGGGAAAAAGATGACAAAATCTTCCTCAAACCAATGCAACTAATGCTGCCTTATCTAGATAATAAATCTCTTGTGTTTAGCTGTTTAGTTCTTTAAAAAGCCACTTATAGCCTCCTTTTATTTAATCCTTTGCATTCAGACAGGCAATTCAAAGCTGAGCAGAGAAACCAAGCCATCTCTAATATAATTCCTGTTCAATAACATCAACATTTTCCTTGCTGATCATAACAAATGCTGCCTTATCATATATAATAGCAATCAGTCTGCTCACTTCTTTTTCGATTACCCAGCCTTCTGGTGTACTGATGCTGCAAATACCTAATCAGCTCAGATCTTGTCCCATTTTTCATAAGCCAAAATTGTTTGTGAAAGAGATTCTTACCCATCTCTTTCAAGTCAAGGCTAGGACTTGAAATTGGTACTAATGGTTTCCAAAGGAAATTGCATGCAGCTCTGTGAAACTGGGAAACACCCCAGCTGGGAACTGGAAGGAGGAAGACATAAGAAAGTAAGGAAGAAGATGAAACATTCATTAATGATAACCTGGGGGAAAAAAAAAAAAAAAAAAGGAAAAATTCTGGCTCCTCAGGGGTACGGTCCTTTGGGGAAAATGTAAGCACAGCTACATACTCTTCCAGCAAACATCTTCTTTATTAGTACATGCTCTGAGATTGCTTTCAAGTCAACGGCTTCCCAGGAGCTAACCACTGAGTTGAGTTCCCTTGATGTGTGGGGATGTTTCTACAGGCATGGGCACTCCCAGGGGGAATCAGGCAAGACCCTCTGGGCAGCTGAGGATGTGCTCTGCAACTGCCAACTGCAGAGAGAGAGGGAGCTGGTTGTGAAAGGGACCCCAGCCAGGCTGCGGACATCCATGGACCACATGGTGGGCACAAGCACCCTGAGACCCTCACCTCAGTGCCCCTGGTACACTGAAACTGAGAGGGTGTTTGGGAGCCATTTATATATTGGCTCCACTACTGGACAAAGCATGATGGGCTGATTCAGCGAATCAGTTTGTACGTTTTTCAGCTCACAGGGGGTATTAGATGAAATACAGAGTGGAGCGTGGACCCATGACGCTTTGGCGGGTGAGTTAATATGCGGTAATAACGCTTTTGTGAATCTTGGGCACCAAAGGAAGGAAAAAAAAAAAAATCTATGCAACAGAGCATCTTTCAGAGGCTCTTTGTGAAAACAGGCCATCTGGCTTCGCTGCAGTGCATTTGTTAACTCTCCAGCCTACTACTGTTTCCCTGCTGGGTGACACATGCTGAATCTGTCACACATCTAGAACAAAATTATAAATAAACAATGGTGTATTCAAATAAAACAGAGCTTTCCCGCAGTAGGCTTATAGGAAGCAAAAATAAGCAGAGAGGCAAATCCTTGTTCTTTTGTGTGCAGGAAAGTAGGTCCCTTGTTCAGCGCTGGAAAGGGGACTTGGATCTGCCTGGAGGAAGATGCCTTTTGCTGAGTGATGCTCCTCATAAGTGTTGCAGATGCAGACCTAAAGGCACTATTGCTAGCAACCGCTTGAGCTAGTTGGTATCTCAACCACAGTCATGGGCCTATGTTGCTGTTCACTGGCATGTGGTGAGAAACAGCTTGTAGTACGCCAGGATGCAAGAGCAACAAGGGCAATGCGGAAGCAGAGAGGTGAAGTCCAATAACGAGTTAGAAAGAAGAGCAGGAAAGAGAGCCTGCATTTCTGGTAAAGTAACTAGAGTATGGGATTGCACTTTCATCATTGTTTGTGGGGATTTTGTATGCTGTTTCAGACACCGAGTCATCTCCTTTTCTCTTAAATAATCACAGATCTTCTCTAGCATAGAGAGGCTGTTGGATCTGAGAAACCCAGCTGAACTGCAAATCCGTGTAAGCCAAGATGCAAGATAAATATTTAGGACATCTCATCTCTCAGTCATGCCCTCATTCTTTGAGCATCAGAAAGAAGGCTGGAGAAAAATTACATGCCAGATCCCTGGCAGCCAGTTTCATCCATAAGCCAGGCCCTGTATGCCTGTGAACTGTATGGCAGTAAAGTGATACTTCATAGTGACACCTCCTGCGAAAGACAGAAGAAGCTTCCCATAGGCTTGCAAGTCAAAAGGTCACATTAACACTGGCTGCAAGCCACCACTCTCTGTAGGCAACAGCTTTCTCTAGACTGAGACGGTAACAGGCCATGTTAACTGGGATACTTTGCTTTTCTTTTTTTTCTTTCCCTAAGTCTGTATCATTCAATGCTTGAACAAATAATATTGGGAAAAATTGTTGCAAGATAGATTTCCCAGTGGAGATGCATTTGCACAGGTTGCAGTGCCCGAAGGCCAAAAGCTGAGTTGTTAAAAGATGAAAAAGTTATTCTATTTCAGATAATCTTCAAAAAACAAACACCTGCTGGGTCTGGTTTTGCCCAGTTCAACTTTCTGCAGCATATTTGAAGTCACAGTGTGTGAGTGGAATTGCTTTGGATTCATGTTCATGGCAATAAGAGATAAGCTGGGCTCACAGGGGTGAATGGATGTATCCTGTGGCAAAATTAGGGTCGGGGGTGTCTGTATATGTGTGTGTTTGTGCATGCACAAACCAGACATCTAGAAGACCCCTCCTCCACACACAGACACACAGTCAGGTACGCGTGCAAAATGTTGTATCAGTGATTTAAAAATAGAAAATCAACAAGAAGAAAGACATAGGAGGTATTGAGACTGCTGTGCTGTTCCATGGAAAATTGAAGCTGCTTTTGGAGCAATCTGCCTTCAAAAGGGATGGCCTGCCACTCTGCACAGCTGCTGGCTCCAGGTTTCTGCTCACCCTCCCTGGGGCTTGGAGTCACAGCAGCTCACTAACAACTAATCACAAGGTCACAGTGGCTACAGAAGAACCATGACTGTACGGGCAGTCCTGGAAAAGTCAGGGGAGAGAAGCAGGACTGGCACTGTTGGCAGCAGGAGGGTCTTTGTTTGGCACAAGGCTGCTGTGGGATGCCACCCTCATTTTGACCTCCTTTGCACCCGTTTGTTTCAGGAGAAACTCCCTTGGGGTGACTGGGTTCCAGCACTGACACATTCATTCAAGTTCCCTGGCAAAGCCAGGCTGGGTTAACCACAGCACACCCATGCTGAAGTTTCAGATGAGCATTTTTTTAATACCAGCCTATATTTTCAATGTTAAATTCAGACTTGGAAACATCACAAGCTCCCTCCACAGCTGCAAATCTCCAAAGAGCATAATAAGGAAGCTGGTGAGAAGCATACATCTCCTCATTGACTATATAAGGAGTCAAATACCTCTTTCAAGGCAATGTAGTGCACTTCTACTACCTATTGAAGGTGAAGCAAGCTAGAGCCAGGAAATTAAAATCGACTAAGTGGGTAGAGGAAACAGGCATCTCTGGGCTTGCCCCAAGGCATCTCCATTGACATGATGCTATTGGTGCCACCCACATTTTAATTGCTCGTGCACTTACCACGGATGTGGGAGGCTTGGGTCTGGGGCTGTTCACAGCCTGCGGAGATTTCCCAACTTTCAGAGGCCAGGAAAAAATTCAGATCTGCAGGCAAAGAGGCACACTGATGGGGAGTGAGCTGCTTGTCTCCTGGGAACAAAGCAGAGTGGGCAAAGGGGAGCCCAGGTGGGAGCAGAACTGCAGCACTATGCCCTACAGTATGGGACAATAAACATATTCTTGTTTTGACCAGGAATGACAAAAAAAATTCTCAATTCTCTTCCACTTTAAGCACACAAAAGTCTTGCTAAAGCCAAGAGTGACCATGCTCTTCCAAAATGTGGCTTTCAAATGGCTCATGCTGCACTTGGGTACCTCTGCAACCACCATCAGGTATGGGAGAAAAGCAGCGTGAGCTGTTCTTTATAGACCTATGTGCTCATGTCCCAAAAAGGATTTTTGAATACAGCCTTTTGAACGGTGATTTACTTGTTGCTTGGGCCAACAAGAGGATTTACCTCACTGAGCCCTTCTGTCCCTGTTAACTGGATCAACATTTGAGGGCAATATCGAGCGGAGGCCCAGATCCAGCAAAGCATGTTCAGGGACGTACATACATGCGTAATCCCACACCCTGACTGAGGCTCCCTGCGTGCCTCCCGATGCCGCTGGGGGAGTCTGCAGCAGGAATTAATTCGATCATCCCACAAAGAGCTGGGATGCGAACTTCCCCTGAACCATCACGAGTGTGGCTGCACTCGCCTCCCTCTCGCATACCAGACAAGCCAGGCAGCAGCTCTTGTCAGGACTGAAGTTTTATATCTTTGCCACACCAGAGGCTCCTCTCATGCAGCACGGATGCCGAAAGCAAAGGCTGCTTTCTATTATTCAGGTCAGAGTTCGCCTTCTGGTCTGCGGGGAATCAGACTCCAGGATCAAACGCTTGTCTCTGTTCGGCATTACTCCAACAGATATGCAAGGGAGGTTTGCTTGTGTAGAAACAGATTTGTCCCCAGGTTCCCCCAGGGAGAGCTGCACAGCATGCTCTGGAAACCATGAGCAACGAGTATTCTTGTTGGAGTGAATTACATTTGCCAGATTTAATTTATTCAAATAAGAAACATATTCAACCATTTCCTACTATATATTGTTTATAAAATCAGCTGTGCAGCATCTCCAGAGAGTCATGAGTCAACTGCTGCACATGACCTGCTCTGGGATTCAGGCTGCAACAGGAAACTCAACTTGGAACAAGAATTCTCTCTTAAATGAACTTTTGAAATTGGATCTACGTTGTGAAATATTTGGATATTGAGCCATGGAAGAATTTGGAACATAAACATTAGCAACTACTTCCTTTGAGCATTAGCAAGCTTCAGCAAGCAGGCTGGGTGCTGCTGTGGTACAGGGCACACAAGGAGGCTGGTCAGAAAGCGAGTCTTGTAGGACTGCATTCATAACATGCTGGTTAAATTGCACTGCATCCCTCCAGATAGCCATTCCTCTTAGTTACTAGCGTGGGTGAAGCATTTGTAAGTGAAAATTGGTAACAGCGCGTTTTGCCTCTCAAGTCTCTATGACAGTCCTTTGTTTACTGCCTAAGATTTTGCTAGGAAGTAGCACCTGACTGTTCAGAGGGTGGGGGGTGTGTCATCCAGTACACCCTGAACTTTCTGCTCAGAGAAATCTAATTTAATCAGGAATTTCTTGGATGCCCTGCTGAGCCACACCAGGATTTGACTTGCAGGCAAAGAAAAGAGGGCACACTCTTTATTGGTTCTAATTCAGTAATGGTCCAAAGCTGCAGGGAGTAAGCTTAGACCTCAACAAAATATATTGCTGCTTCAGCAAAATGAGCAGAAGAACTCTGCGCCCTTTTGGAAGCGATTCTGAGCCAGCAGCTCAACAATAAAGAAAACACATTTCAATCTTTTTTTTTTTTTCCCCACTTTTTTTTTTCTTTTTTAAAGTAGTGTCCCAAAAATTTTATCTGACTAATGATGCAGATTTCTGAACTATATGAATTATACCTGTCAGCAGTAACTTTGATCTGTTCCAGAGTAGTTTGACAAGCGAAGCCTCAAGCAAGAGTAGGACACTGCATTGCTTGGAAGGAGAGCCTGAATTAGAAGTTTTCTCTTCAGCCAGGCTCACTGCCAGAGCTTGAAACCAGCTGTGAGCTTTAGAATCATCACAGTGCTGCAGTGAAATCCTTAAACAGCATGCTGACTTCAAGGTGGCCTTCCCAAGGACCCCCACAGACACCCATCTACGTGGCCACTCTAGCTCACAAGCCTGTTTACTGCATCCACATCATCCCTAAGGAGGAATAAACCGCCAATGATGAAGAGGCAAAAACCAGGAGAGGAGAGAGTACATATTGTGTGTAGGTCAAACACTCAGCCCTACCTCTTTTCTCTTGTGGTGGTGCAGAGGTATCCATATCTGTTGAATGCATGAAAGATTACTTAGTTTGAGTCAGGCTGAACTTACTCTTTTATTACCAGAGCAGAAATGTCACCAGAATGTAGTCCTAAATAATGCCCTCCTGCCTTGTGATTACTTCCTTATGTTCTGTTCTCACTTAATTCCCACTGAAATATTACATTCTGGATTCACAAAAAACACATAGAAAATGGCACGTAGCAGAACAGTGGTGATTTCTCTCAGGCTGTAGGAACAGGGTTCGAACATTTTAGTTTTTTCCTTTTCACTTCCTCACATTACTTTCCCAGTCTGGTTCAAAACATTGGCAGCCAAGGGAATATACTGTGGGATGTTCTGGTCCTGGTCAAGACAATGGCAAAGCTTCCACTGACTTCAGGGAGGCCACAGTTTTGCCTACAGCATGCTTCAAAACATAGAAGTGGGGCAGGGGGTGGGGGGGTTGTGTGGTTAGTGAAAAAAGATATTTTGCACGATTCTTTCCAATTGTGAAATCCAATTTCCTTACTCCATTCTCCTCCTTTTTAGATGACAAATTCTTACTGCTTTCCAGCAACTGCGAAAGGTGTTTCAGTGAAAGGTGTGTTGGACTAGTCCAGCAAGCCAAGGTGTTGCAGGGGTGGATGTGTCACTGTGTGGCCGTAATGCAGTGATCACTGGAGACACTGGCATGAAAACTGGGCAGCACAGATCCCACTGGAGACAAACCACCCCAAGAGGTGCCCAAGGCCCGATGAAGGTTATGGATATGCTGAAGCCCCTTCTCAATCTGTTGTTTTTGCTGTTACGAGCTAAGTGAAAGCTAGTGTGGGAAGACCACTGAAGTAGCACTTCAGGGTATATATCCAAGATATATGTCTGTGAGAAGTATGCATATATGTAAGACAAGGGTAGAAGAAACTCTTCTCCCTCCTTTCCCTAAGAAATCGTGCATCTCTGCTATGCTGCTGACTCCTCATTTATACTTAATAAAGGACTTAGATATTTGCCTAAGTTTAAAGCATCATCTTAAACAAGCCGAGGAACAGACTGACCATGACTCTTCACTGATTCACTTCATACAGTCACCTAGGCTCAAGCTTAACAACACACTCAATCCATTGCTTTTGCTGCATTTGAGCCTCAAGGAGCTCCAGTCCTTGCTAGGTGTTGTTCTCTAGCAGCCCCCTCCCGGAGAGCTTGCATCCAAGTGTGAAACAAGAGACAAAGGGGTGAGGACACATAAGCAATAAACCCTACAGAGGAATCCAACGAGCCATGGCCTCAGCACCTTCACAGCCTGCCTCTGAGACACTGCAGTGCACACTCTGAAGGAGGTAGTAAGTGGAAGTTTGCAGATACAGGGGGAGAAATCCTTGTCAGCCAAGAGGCAGCATGGAAACACAGAGCTGTGTGCTTCATGGAAGCATGCATAGGTGGGAAAACAAAGATGCGGATAGTTAAGCCTGAAGTGAATGTAACTCTCTGCATGCCTAAAGTGGCTGAAGAGTTTTGCCAAGGCAATTCCCCAGGGCTGTACAAACTGGAGTAAAAAGTATCTTTGAGATCTCGCAAAGTTTCAGCTTGCAGCTTCCAAGCACACTTATTCTCATCTCTAATCTTATACAGAGTTGAGGAGTCTCACTGACGTGGGTTCTCCCATCTCCACTGACCATGGGTTTGACTCTGCCAGGCCTAAGCACTCTGCCCTGATGCAGCAAAGCACTTCTGTGTGTTTATTTTTAAGCAGGTGAGCAGTCCCATGACCTTCATAATTCTTGCATGATATATTCTTTAATGAATCTACTGTTACTACAGTTATCACTCTTTTCACCTCATTTATTTTCTCTTCACTTCCTGGCTTTCCCCCTAACCCTCTCCATTTTCTGGTAACATATGTACTTTTAAGTATTACATGTTTTTGCTTCTCCAAGTTTACGTCTGCATAGACCTTTAATTCACAGTGAAAAGGTACCCAATAATTAACCAGTATTGCGGTATCATTTCCCTCTTTCTTATTAAGGGAAGACGGATCTCTGTTTCATAAACCTACACCATCGTTATGGTACTCCAGAATGTACTCATTAAGAAGAATTATGTAGAAAATTAAAGATTCTCATTTAATTTCTCCCTTTTATTCATGGCTAAGAATGTGAATGAACTAAACACATAAGTTATTAACATGGTTCTGTATGGATGTTTTGTCTGGCATATTTTGCCAGACAGCTTCCCAGTTACAAGAAAATACTGAAATTAATTATCTTATTTTCCTCATTAGTTATCACAGATGAATGATTTCTAGGTATTTAACAGATCTGGTATGGATATAGCAGCTAAATTTCATATGCAGCATGACAATATTCAGCAGAGACAGTGTTTGGCGAGAGGATGTTTACCTTTGTGCATTCAGCCTTGCCTTCACTGATCTAAAATTAGGTCTTCTCTGGTCTTTAGTGCCACCTCTGTATAAAACCTGGCTGAAAACAGGAGCTAGTATTAGTCTGGTGTCTAGTGACCGCTCTTGGGCCAGGCTTTCTGATGACATGTTGGAGCTCCCGTCCTATCACAGACTAGGCTGCCCACATCCATCTTTCTCTCTCATTTTTATTTCTAACCCCGAGCTGTGCCAGATGCTTCGTAGGTCCCTGAACTCATCATAGCAATGCAAGAACAGCTCTGCTTTGTCAGACAGTGGGTTCACCTCGCCTAACATCAGGCCTCCTGGTAGCAATAGCCCCAGAAAAACTAGAACGATGCACTTTTTCAGCATACCTGCACAAGACCGTGGCTCAGAATCTTTCTTTGGTGACACTCACCAAAAGCAATGACTTTGCATGTCATTACCCCAGTATATTGTTCTTCCATGTAGTTGTTCAGTCAGCTTTTTGAACCCTTGCAAACTTTTAGCAATCACAACACTGAAGTTTGTAAATTCTTCCAGAGCACTGCAGCATGAAAAGTAACATATTTTTTTCCCCCCAATTTATCAGGTGTTCGCATTTGTCCACTAAAAAGAACGGAAAGAGTTGATCTGCTTATAACAGCAAATAATCAGACCTGCTACATATGGGAGCAATGGTGGGATGATTTGTGCCCATGAGCCAGTGCATGGAGGCCATCAGCCTGGCTAATGACAGGATGTAAGTGGCCAAAAAAGTGGTTGCTGGGGTCCAAACTGTTGAAAAGCTTCGTAGTTTGGGCATATATCAAACATGCACACTCTGTGGATCAGGAATAGAGGTGACATTAATAAATTCCCTAAAGAAAATGTGTGTCAAAACTGGTGGCTGTTTTGTTTCTTTATTTAAAATAAAATCTTCATTTCCTTGCCAGAACAATGCAAATTTTTTGTTCTATGAGAGTTCAGCTGCTTTTAGGTAGTGCTGTACAGATGAATGATGGGAACCCTGCAGCGTGGATTTTCTGGCATTAGATTTTACAACAAAGTACTAATGGCCAGATCAGTTTCTAGACTGATATAATTATTTATTTGATCCATACACCATTTCTGCGTTCAGATATTTTCCTACCCACACACTTTAATGAATATTCTGTCAGTGTAAGTATAAGTATCTTAGAGCTGAACTTGGGCCTTTGTAAGTACCTCCACAGCGAAGCACGTCAGGACCATCAGGCAGATGAGTATCCTTCAGTCTTTTCCTCAGTCACCACCATAGTAGTAACATTTAACATACGTAATTGTAGTATGTGGTGTAGGGATGGTCAAAAGCTATTCTGCAACTGTGGATTATTGCAGCCTTCAAGCCAGGAGGTGACAGAGGTGAAATTTGTATCTGCAAATGACTCCATCAGTTTGGACAGTAACAAGCCAGGGCTGGATACAGGCATAACGGGGCTTTCGCAAGAAATTGCTCCCTAGCCATGCTGTATGGAACAGGCATACAGGGTCGAGAAGTGTTAGCTGGGGGGGAAATATGTGTCTTTCTCAGCCCACTCATTAAATCTATCCTAAAATTGCTTATGGACAGTTTTTCAAGGAGCACCCAGTGAGAGGTTTGGAATAGACAGTTTTAAGCATGGTGTTTGCTCGGTCGGTGTTTCCTGCCTGGCACTCAGCTGCATTAAGCAGCATAGGTGACTCAGAAGTTCGGACACGGCTTGTGGTTTCACTTCACACAACCCACAGACACATGACTTTTTTTCCACATTATTACTGAGTTATGCTGTAGTGAATGTTAATGACCCACAATGAAATGATTCCCTACACCAAGCAAGGCAGACCACTATCCACAAATTCCCCATTTTCTTTCTCTTGCCTCTATTACAACAATTAATCACACCGGGAAAGCACACACAGCCTTGCTGTGAGGTCGCAGTGAAATGATACATCACAAAGGCTATAAAAACATTATAAACACAAAATTACCAGCAGCATTTAAAAAAAAAGAAAAAGAAGAGAAAAAGAAGAGACCACTCTGGAAAATAAACCAGAGAAGTGAGAAGCTCATTGCTCAGCTTTAAAAGCTGGAGAACCCCCACTGACACTCAGTATTAGTATTTGCCAAATGAAGGACTTCAGCAGGGTACACAAAGGCCATGCAGGAGGGTTTTTGATGGTCAGAAGACAAACAGTAGGTGATGCTGGAGAGAGGGAAAGTCTGTGTCCTGGTGCATGTTGAGAGAAGGCATGTTGCGGCCTCACCATGGCTGGCATGGTTACTGTTGTCCTCCACCAAATAGTGGTGGCAGTGCAAGTGAATGCTGTGCGCGTCAGCCACAGCGGTCCTCAAGGACATAACCAGGAAAGCTGATGCCTGATGCTCACGTTATTTCTCATCTTAAAATCGCCATGCACTAGCAAGCAAACATTTCTGCTAGGCTAGCAAAGATTTACAGCACCCAGTCTTCATGAGTACGAGTGCCTGTTGTTGATGAAGTAGGTCAGTGAAGAGCAAGCAGCCAGGTTGGACATGCCGTGCCGCCGCGGGTGAAATCTGTTTCACTCCGAGCTCCTGCTGTTCCAAGGAACGGCACAGAGGGCACTCGCAAGTGAGCTTTGGAGGGTGCTGTGCTGCTGCCAGATGATGTCCCTCCACAAGCACAGACAAGCAATAAATCCCTTCCCAGGGGTCAGAAAAGATGGTGGTGGTGTTTGCCTGAAGCAGAGGTGCTCACAGACATTGACTTGGGGCTCCTAAAAGAGAATGTCGAGACTGGGGGATCGACACTGCACTGCACAGTGGGGGAAGGATTTGTCCCTTTGCAATCAATGCCGTGTTCAGTTTTCAGTGATGGGGTAGTCGTGTAGGAGGAGACCTGCTGCCTCTGCCTGCTGAGCTCCTGCCACCCGGCACGTGGCACAGCGCTGGTGTGGAAGCTGCCTGCATTGGCACTGCGGTGAAACTGGACTGGACAGTCTGCAAAAAAAAGAGTATGGTACACCACTGCAGTGAGAACGCATTCAAATATCCACATTCAGACAGGAAAACATTTTGTTTACTGATGGAAATACCTTTTTCTTCTGCACATAAGGCCTGTCTCATGTAACTCAGAGGTTAAGATGGGAATAATCTAGAGGACTGGCATAGCCCAATACTACCAGAGCCAGAGATAGGATTTCATGCATGGAAAATTGATTTTATCTAAATGTTTTATCCAAATGTATTTCTCCACATAAACCTGATTCTTCTCTAGTGGGCCTTGAGGAAAGCAAGAATAATACTGGAGCAAATCCATCCATTGCAAGTGCTAATGCAAGGTGCCAGGCCAGAAATATTTACAAAGATAATCTTTAAAGCATGAAAGTGCACAGCAACTTAAAAATGCTATCATTTCTTTATACTGTGTTTAATCATTTGCTCTAACTGAGAAACAACGCTTTTGATCATGTCTGCTTTCTAATTTGCCCCCTCTAGTCAGTCAAGAAAAAAGGATGATATGGTATCAAGAACAAAATTAAGATTCTGTGGCTATGCAAATAGCTGGAAATTAGCATGGACTAAGTTACAAATAAATACATACATGTATGATTTACAGGAAGCAGAAAATGTGCTCCGAATGCAAAATGAAGCATGATTTCTGTTCGTAGTATAACCCTGGAGTGTTATCAAAGTAAGTGTGGTACTCTTTAACATGAAAAGGCAACAAAGTTCACTCTGTAGCCAGATTTTTAATTGAAGAAATACAGAAGCAGAAGAGAAACTGCTGATGAAATGATGGTGCATCCCCAAAGGATCCTCTACTGGGGATAAACTAAAAGGAGTTAACTGTTTGGATAGAATCCATATAAACTTTATGTTTCGTATTACTCGTTTCTTTTAGCACTAGGAAAAAAAAAAAAAAAAAACCAACATACGTTTGCACCTTATTAATGGAAATCAATTAGAAACAGTCCAAAAATCAAATAGAAGCCAAGTGAAATGCAGAGCTGACTAGCAGCTCTGAAGGAAATGTGCTTTGTGTTAACTAGGCTATTAGAGAAAACAAAATATAAAAGCAGTAAGAGCTTCAAAGAAATGCAATGGACCAGGTCCAAATTCCCAGCAACACACTGGGCTGGAAAAGATTCACTGGACCGTCTAATTTATTTAACACTTTCAACTCCTAAAAGTGCATCAGTTATAAAAAATACAGCATGTATTAAAAACCACATTACATTTCTTTGAAATTAATGAATGGCTGCTGGATTTGAGCTCCTATTTTCCACTTAAAAAACATTTAGTATAACCAGAAGCTAAATAGTTTGGGATACTCAAAGCAGAGGAATGCTAACAAAAGATATCTTGGGCACTGAAAGATTAAAAGTAATAAAGGCTATTGAAAAAAAAAAAAAAAACTTATACAATTTCTTGCTTTAATTCTGCTAGAAATCTCTTTGTTTCTTGTAAATGCAAGTCTTGCCCTAGTTTTAAGGGCATGATGCTGAAGTTGATGTACGCTCCCTCTGCATGACAGTGCTGCAGTCGCTCTGTGCCCCACACATTAGAGCCAGCTTCACTAAGTGAGTGTGAGTCCTGAGATGGGGGTTTGAAGAGGAAGGAGGAAATACTTCAGCTTTCCTGCAAAGCCCTCACATGTCCAAAGGAGATAGAGAAGATGTCTTCTCCTCTCCCATCCCTCAGTGACTTTTCCTGCCTCCCACCTGTTGTGTCCTCTGCACCTACAGGCAGGTGGCCTCCGGCATCTCAAGGTACAAAGCCGTATCCCCCTAAGAATGAAATCAAGAGCAAATTCTCCATCAGTGTAAACTGGCTTGGCTGCATTTGCTTCATGGGATTTACACTAACTAAACCCACAACCTGCAGGGGATTCAGAGCATTTAAAATTATATAAAAATATTTTGAGAAGGTAGTAAACCGATAGGCACGTGTGATATGTGTGAAGAGCGTGAAGTCTTCGGTGAATCAATTGGAAAAAAGCCCACAGTGTGGTTGGGGACACACACTTTGTGCATATGCACAGTGATGTTCCCAGTTGTCCACGTGCACCTGCTTTCTGTGTTACTGATGACACCGGGTCTGCTTTGAGCTCAGGTTCGGGTATGAGCTTGAGTGACCTTAATTCCCCCAAGGGAAGAAAATTTGGTACCACGATCCCCAAATCAGCCAGATGGCTTTTGAACCTGCACACTGGACTTTACCCAGTGACCCTGAAATCTGTGAAGGGCTCTCATGGCCCTGACTGATGGCCAGGAGAACAGAGGGAAGGGGGAACTTGTACTGTCTGCAGATGAACAGGAGACTCTCCTCTTTATTGCTGCCAAGCCAGCACTTTTCATCAGCATCCAATCAGCACCAGAAATGCCTTAAAAGAAAGAAAGAAGCTCTTTGGAGCAGAGTCCTTTTATGTATCATCCCAGACCACAAAGGGGCCCCTAGCTCTAAGGAGGGCCTCCTAGGTACTGACTCAGTATAACAAATTGTAATAATAACAATAATTTATACTATTATTTTTGTAGGTAGGGATTTTCCCTGTCTTTCTCTCTCTCTGAAACTTGCCAAGATAGAGATGAAGACAATGGCTTCTTTGTTACTGAAGGAAAAGCAGGGAAAGAGAAATTATTTTTTGTTGTTATTGGAGGAGATACCAAAGAAATGAAAAGGAATGTTTATATTCCCATAGGCCTTTGTGTAGCTGTGAGCATCTCAAAGGTAGGACAAGAGCTCAGAGAATAGAGATGTAAAATCCAGGCTCAGCTTTAGCCTTTGTGCTGTGCACAGAGACAAGGCACCAGTCAAAATATCTGTGTCAGTGCGTGTTTGTATGTACAGGTGAAAACAAGAGAGATAAGGAGATGCAGGGAAAGAGAGAGGGAGAAAATGGATTGCTGGTTAGGGAGGGACTAGAAAAGGGAAAAAAAGATGAGATGTATTTAGTCACCATACATATTAACAAATTTTGTTACAACTGGTGCAAATATTTCACTTGAAGTACTTTGGTTGAAAAATGATGTGAAAATAAATGTTTAGAAAAATGGAATTTCAGTATTCTTTTTAATGAAGCCTAACCCCCCAAACCTGTACTGGAATTTGAATTTTACCCCTTTCAGAGGTTAGAGTAGAAAGTAGGAAAAAAATCTATCAGAGGGAATGAAATGAAGGAGAAGAGAAACAGTGAAATAAATGAAAGGGGGAAATTACAAATCTGAACATTTCGATAATTGTTATTTCTGAAAAAATGTATATATTGTTGAGCAAAAAAAGTGTTGCTATTAAAAACTAACATTATTCTCAATTATTCTGCACAGTACCAGGCTCATTTTTCAATGACATCTTGTTATTATTATATATTACATTCATTACAGGAGAGCCCAGAGGTTCTCAAGCTTCTGTCATGCTGAGTAAGTACAATATTTAGGAAAGATTATCCTCATGTTAAAGAACTGACAAGTTAACTAGGGACAAGGTGCAACAAATGGGCAAAGAACGTAAGAAGAGAAGATGGAGAGGAGGAATAAGATGAGGGACCATGTTGAGAACACAAGGAGAACAGCTGCAGGGATTCACCATGTATTTCATGGAACTGTAGAATGGTTTGGGTTGGAAGAGACCTTAAAGACCATCCAGTTCCAACCCCCCTGCCATGGGCAGGGACACCTTCCACCAGACCAGGTTGCTCAAAGCCCCATCCAGCCTGGCCTTGAACACTGCCAGGGAGGGGGCAGCCACAGCTTCTCTGGGCAACCTGTGCCAGTGTCTCACCACCCTCAAAGTGAAGAACTTCTTCCTAATATCTAATCTAAATCTGCCTTTTTTCCGTTTGAAACCATTACCCCTCATCCTATCACTACATGCCCTTGTAAAAAGTCCCTCTCCAGCTTTCTTTTAGGCTCCTTTTAGTTACTAGAAGGATGCTATAAGATGTCCCCTGAGCCTTCTCTTCTCTAGGCTGAACAACTCCAACTCTCTCAGCCTGTCTTCATAGGAGAGGTGCTCCAGCCCTTCACCTTCACAAGTGCCTTCTCCTTTGACTTGTATACAAACAAGCCGTTGGCTCCGGTGTCTCCCCTAGAAGTCACATTCTCCATGGTCAGTGAGTACAGTGGGACTCAAAAGGGAGCTGATGGGCTGGGCGGTAGGCGTTCAGTTGACGCAAGAAGTGTGGTGGAAGCACACGAAATAGCACACAGGCCACTGCCAGGAAACATGTCAACAGTGAAGCGATCACACACTGAAGAAAGGCAGGAGGACAGATTAAACAGAGGTACTGCATCATTTCTCCTTGCCCATGAGTACATTTCTAAAGCATCCAATGGATCAGGGAATATAGCAACTTGTAGGCACAACAGTGACACTTCTAAAGCCACAGGAAGTTCAGGATTGCTCTCAATCAGCCACAGCCTCCTGCTTCCCTGCTCACGCATACCTGTCACTTATGTTAGAAGCACAGCTATCATGGACACAAGGGCTCTAAAGTCTGTCATCCTGGTTATGCCAAGCTCTCAGTTGGTCTGTGGTAGGTGGTTCAGTGGCCCCATCACTGGGTGGTGGGACACTTTTACTCCAATTCCTCTATATAACCTTGCATGGTGGAAGGAATAGAGACTCAGTTTTCCTATCTACACCAGGGCATTTTTATCCAAATGCTCACAAACCGAGACTCTCCGTTTGTGTCCATTTTCCTTGTATTGACCTGTGACCAATGACACCTATTGAGTACGAAACTGCTACTTGTTCCTTCCCGAGGTTGGGGTCACGCTACCTTCATTGACAGAAATTCATGCCTGCTCCTCATCCCAAGTGCCATGAAAGGCTGAGGACCCTTCTTTCTGCAGCCTCAGGAGAGCAGTGCCCCTGCACCACCAGACTTTGCCATCCCTCATGCATGCCAGGGACCATGATCTCATGCACTGAGAAAGAAAAATGGTGGGAGGTCTTATCACCATTTACCAGATTGAACCTTTGCTATGTCCCTATGGGAAGAGGACAATCACTGCCAGCTACTTTGGAAGCAATACTGTGTTTCTTGTCTGCTAACAGCAAAGACCTACAGCTACAGGCAGCAACTGCACTGTTATCCTCTATTCAGAGACAGCTCTTTTACAGAAGGGAAATTCTATTGCTTACTGCTTTGGGCTATTTGCAGGAAGACACCTGCTGGGGAAATTTCCACCATGAGTTAAAGGTCTCAAAAATGTCTCCCCAAACTCTTTTATTTGTATTTAACTGTGCTAACACATATTCTTGTGACTTTCCCAAGACTCGAGCAAGACAAAATTAGGAAAAAAAAAAAAAGGGATTTAACTTTTTTTTTAACAACTCAGAGTACGTGTGAAACAAAAAAATTTTATGGCATTTGTTTGAGATTTCCCCTGGTTGGTGAAACACCCTGAGTAACAACTGCTTACAGTATTACTGGCCAGAAACTTCAGCATTAGCAGATTTATGCCTTTTCTATTACCTGCAGCAATAAACTGCCTTTAAAAAAATGCTCTTGTTCCCTAACTACAAATTGAATTTCAATAAATGTATGTAATATAGCCACAGGAAACCCAGAGTTGTGTGCAGTCTTAAAATTTTACACGCAGATCTCATTGCCTCAAAAGTTTGGATCAGTCTAACCTTAATCTACCTTCAGTCCCTGGGCTAGGCAAAGCAAAATACACCTGAGTCAAAAACTTCTGCTGCAGTCAAATTAAAAACATAAAAAAATAGGGTGCCTTTTGCAGACAAGGGGAAGCACTACAATGGGTTGTGACCTTCAGACTCCTTGGCTGGCTAGTTACAGGAGAACCTTGGCCTAAACTGGAGCATCTTCAGGGTTGTCATAAATTGGAAGAAGGATCTCTGGGAGGCTTGTGCTACACTGACATAGCTGGCACATTTCTCATTTCTTCAGCCTTGTATCATGAGGTTATACAACCTTGTCTCATGACAACCCATATCTCCTGTGTCTGGAGAATTTGCTGCTCCAAAGAAAAGATGATTCAGTGCTTTCTGCTCCCTTTACACCTGCAGTGTAGTATAAAGGAACAAGGCTTTTAATGCCCAATGCTTGAATGCCATTAGACTAGCTACATTACAGCTGTGCCCATTAAATTCCTTACCTTACCTTTGGCAATTTCTCACCTTTGGAAGGTTACTATTCTTCTCATTATTATCTGCGTCCTGGTGGTGCCTGAATAACCACATAGCTTTAGCAATTTTTTTAACACAGATCAATCTTCAGTGTGTAACAGCGAGCTCTATCAAAATTTCTCTAAAGGGTCAGTGAAGGCCCACTTACAGGCACAGTCCTGCTGATGTCTGTGAGTCTACGGTGGTTAAGTAAGAGAAGGATATGCATGTCCACCAACAGCACTTCAGAGATGTGGACTCAGCACTGTCCCACTGTCTTCTCGTTTCTTTCTTTTTCCCGTACTGGCATGTCACTATGGAGCATATTTTCAGTAAAGCTTAGGCAAGCGGCTTCCAACCTGCAGTCTCTGCTGAGAGGTTATCTGCTGGTCTGTGAAATGATGTTACACAGTAAAAAGTTTTAAACTTATGAAATCCATCTAGCTTCATGAGTATTCTGTGAAAAAGAAGGTTGAGACTCTAAGACTTTTGGGAGTGAATGCACTCCGCTTTTATTTTGTTAAGACTCATCCTGCTACTAAAACAGAGATCATAGTCTTGCCATGCATCATGCAAAAAATATACAAGCAATATCATCAGGCAGTGCAGTTTTCTGCACTTCTACATATTTCCAGTCACAGCTCAGGGGATTTGGCTGTGCTGAATACAGTAGTAAACCATAGTGGCTGTGATCACTTTTTTTGCCAAAAGCGAACATGCGAACAGTTGTCTGTGCCTGCAGCCATGTTTGTGACAAGGCTCATTCGCTTCACTGTCTGCAACATCATGTCCATCTTGGAAATAGTAAGTTGGCAGCAACTGCCAGTAGAAGGTGCTTATAGCAGCCCCAGCTCCTTCACTGGATAAGATTTCACCACCTCCTGGGGAGCAGGAATAGCAATGACACCATTGTCACCACAGGTTGACACAAAAAGAATCAATACTGAAAGGTAATATTTAGCACCTCAGTACTAACTTTCTACTGGTGGCTGCAAGATCATTGATGTCAGCCTATATTACTGAGATAGTCCAGCATTTCCATTTCAGAAAAGGTAGTGTGGTATCTCAGACTCCACAACTGTAGGTAAATACTGACTTTTCATGGCTGCTATTACATATAGCACTTTCAAAATTATTTATAGACAATAACCCAGTAAGTTCCCCATTGGATTTTCAAAGGATTTGATGACAACTTTTCCCCTTGATTCACACCTACTTCTGGTATTTCTTTGTCCTAAGAAATATAAATTTGCCTCAGTTGTGACTAACTGACTTGAGTTTCTCAAATCATAGGAGCTTCTGCATTAAACCCCAAAGGTCACAAGTTCAGTCCGCACTGGTTGAATCTGTCTTGACACACAGTCTTAAATTTCTTATATGTACAAGGTAAGGATATTAAGTAACCTGTCAAGCTAGAGTAGATGCCACTACTGAAGCTATGGTTGTAAGTCAAGAGCTTCTAGGTGGCAGGATGACACAACTGAGAACAAAAAAGACTGATCTAGGAATGTGAAATAAATGAGTCGTGCCTGCTCACATTATCACACAAAGTAGCCAGTAATAACTAGAAAAATAACTAGAGATTTACCTTGGTGAAACCTGTAGTTTAATACAACAAACACATTTTGAGTAGCAAATACAGTGCTGAAAATGACTCGGGGTGAAGAGAGAATAATAAATTAGGCAAATCTATAGCATGATAGAGTAACACTAAATATCATAGAAAATCTCAGTATTGTGTACAAAAATAGCTCTAATACCATGCAGTGGTGAGTTAGGAAAACCCTGTGGACAAAAGAAAGTTCTGTCAGGCCAGGTTTGGCCAGCAGATTTCCTCTTTAGCAGACAAGGTGGCCAAAGCAGATCATACTGTATTACCGTACTCAATAAAACCCAACAGCACCGCCATAGTGCAAAGTACTGAAGAGGGCATGTTGCCCCAGATGGAGAACCACGTGGTGGCAGCTGCACTGATCTGAAACCTGAACGCCACAGCAAGGCACCTCAAGTAGGTACAAAATGCAGCGTAGACATAAACTCAGTAGAGGAAGGGGACTGGAGAAAAGGTGTACATTAACCCACAGTGTGTTTCCCTCAATGCCCAGGTCACTTGTGCTGTACCTGCTCAGGTGCTAGTCCATGCCACAGCCTAAACTAAGCCCCAGGGTTTCAGGCAGGCACAGCTCTTGGCCAAGAGCTGGTAACTCAGTGGTGTTGAGACCAAGGGCAGCTTTCGATAGCCCTCCTCAGCTATGACTCACAGCCTGAAGAGGGCTTCAGGCCCCTTCCATTGCTGCCACGTGTCAGCTCCCACAATCTCCAGCAACGCCACACATTCACCCAGTTGGCATTGCCTTGCAGTGGACTGGAAGCACATGCCAGTCACAGAGGCAGTAATGCTCCCTGGGCACCACATGTCCACTCTCCATGACATGAGGAGTGAGCTCAGATAGAAGGGGAGACCTGGGGTTGCTCTTCTCTTGCCCCTGGCAAGGTGGGGATCCAGAAGGACCCTCACCCACAGCAGCAGCTCTTGCTCCAAGTGCTCTGACCCATCCTTCAGGCACAGCAGCAGCCCACCCTGGTGTAGGCAAAGTTGCCAACGTGGCCACAGGATTTTGCTGCCTTCAGGAGTCTATTGCCCTGGGGAACTTCTGTCTGCAGCTGTCCCTAGTTGCCAGCACAGCAAACAGAAAAGCAAATGAGACTATTTAAAAGCTTTCCAGCTAGGGCTAAACTTTTGTGCATTGCAATTCAAAACCGAATAATCTAGGTCTGCAAGTGACAGTTTGGTCTGATTTTTAAGAGGGGCAAATTAAGACTTGCAAACCCTTACTTGTATTCAGGTAGTCTTCACAAGCAGTTATATGTTCAGAAAGGCAAATAACATCCCAACCAAGTCAGGACAGGCTTTGTAGTAAAATAAACTACACTTTGATTGCTGCTGATGAAAATGCAACTTGGTTCCGTTTTGGTGAGGAGATGGAGTCTTTAATACATTCTTAAAATCTTTTGCAATTATTGCTGCTTCTGCCAGGGCCAGGCAATTAAATCTGTAGCCCAGCCTTTGCCTTACTAAGCACTGTCACTTTTTCTAGAGGCTCTGAGGAAAGGAGCCTGCAAAGAGGACTTCTGCCAGTCAATCTTGCATACAATTACTCTGCCCAGGGTCCTCTTGATTCTGTAAAATGAAAGGCATTTATCCTATCCTTGATTTGCTGCTTGTAGACAGATGAGATCCTTGATTCCAGCATGTTTCTGAGTTGCAACCACATCCTCCAAGAAATTATGGTATCATTAAAGAAAAGCTGATAGATATGAGTCCCATCAGCTGTGTTGTTTACTCTGTTCTCCTGAAGTCATTGCAGATTCACAGCTGAGATTTACACTTAGCTTCCCTTGTATTATCTATGGCAGCCTTAACTATCTGTCAACAGAAATTCATGTCCATGGTGGGGAAAAGAAAGGCATAGCCTAGGATAGTAATACATCAGATATCTGTTAGTAGCAATCAACAGTAGCTGTTGTGCAATAACTAATGACTAATCAACCTGGCTGTGTTGTGCATTCCTTAATATGTTGCCACAGCCCCCACTTTCTCAGACGGACTATAAAACACCTATTTAGGATCATACTCAAGGAGGTCATGTTTGCACCTTTTCTTGTTCTCGTTATTGCTAGTGTCATTAGATGAGATTCATTTGATGCCGTTACTTGTGCTTGTTACAATCTTTGTGACTAGAATATTGTAATATCAGAATTTTAATGCCTCATATATTCTCTGAGACATGATGGTAATAAATGCTACTGCTTTGACCTTCTCTGTGTTTTATCATTTGATTCACTGGTCATCTCCATTCGCTCATCTCTATTTGTTCCCATATATATTGACTGAAGAGCCAGGAAGAAAAACTACAGTTACCAACAGATAAGAATATTTACAGAATTTAGTGTCTCCTATTTGTAAGCATATTAACAGTTTATAGCCTTTCATCATCTCCATTAAGCATTAGTATTCTGCCTTTTCCTTGAGAAAAGGATTTCTGTGAGCTGGCAGAATGGCAATGTGTGGATCCTTTAGCATTACAGGAACACTGCAAATGATCCCAGTAACTATACTGGTTTGTGACAATACTTGAGGTGGAGAATGGAAAAAAAGGGCTTGTGGTTTGGTATATTTTGAAGAGTGTCCTTAAAAGAATTTCTAGGAAGCTATATTTGGGGTAATGTCAATAACAGGTGTAGCAGTGACCAATTAACCCCTTCACTGCCAAGCATTCCTCAAGCTTTCTTTATGGCTGGCACCCTACTGCTGTATCTAGTCAATAGGATATAAACAAGTCCTCGGAGTGGGGATATCCAGGTGAAGAAGAAATACATACTGCCAAACCTCAGCCACCAAACACAGGAGCCTATCTTAGGAGCCTAGATTGGATTCATCTCCCCACAGCTCCCTGGATAGTCAATACCAGAAACAGAAAATTTTAGGACTCATCTGGCCTGTTTTAGATATCTCCCTAAGTTTTCCTTAGAGGCAATGGGCAGAAGGAGCTCTTTCAGAGAATGATCTATATCACCTTAATTAGGCATCTACTCTGGATTGCTGGCTGGAAGAATCTTTCTCTGCCTTGGCTGTTGAGAGTGAGCAACCCTTAAATTTAAGCTCCTAAATTGGGTGCTTAAAAATAGGCAGAATGATTGCCTCCCCTCTTTGAAACACTTGACCTGGATGCTCCTGGGTGATAAAAATGGAGCGTTGTTTGGTGCACACTCCCTGCAACTACAACTCATGCTTCCAGGGAGTGTTTCTTTCACAGGCTGAATGACTTGAGGGAGCTAACCTGATTTATAGCACAGATTGGGGTGTGGTGCTTTGAAACTGAATTGCTTGAGCTTGTCCATAAAAAACAAGAACATTTCAGTGGGAAGTGTGACAGAATAATTTATTTTTTAGTTATTTCCTTTCACAAACATCTACTTTTCAACAGGCAGATTATGAAATTAGGCCACATTTGCTCCTGCACTGTGCTGTGCCTTGGTACAGGGGAAGGACTATACGAGAGGGTTCATTACTCCATGAAGCTCCAATGACTTCCGGCACTGTATATAAAGCTGCCATGAAAGATCAGCTTTTATTTTTTTACCTGTCACAAGAATTTACTCATCTAGCTTTGGGAAAGAATTTTTGCAGGTCTCCAGTACATCAAAAATATACCAGCAGTAAAACATGGTCCAGTTCAGCCTCATCACCCAAGCTGTTCTGGGAACAGGCAAAACAGGTAGCTGCCATGACGGCTGCTGGCTTTGTAGTTGACAGAGTACGAGAGAGCCAGACTGGCTGCTGCTCTTCCTCCAGCGTCACTGTGATCGGCTGCGGCTGGTGGCTACTGTTGTCAGACAATGCTATGGACTGGTGGTCACCACCCCACCCTCTCAGCTCCATGGCTGCAGGAGCAGACATCCCAGCTCCTCTGCACAATGCCCTGCCCCACTACCCTTCTTCCTGCTTTCCTCTTCAGGTAGGGGATGTGCCCCAACCAGCCTCCAGCCCCTGAGCTGTGGAGTGGCAACGCTCACTTCTGACAACCCTTTGTAAGCTCTGGCCACAGCTTCGTAAGCATTTAAGCATTTAGAGATGGCCTGTTAATAGCATTTAGCAGCCTTCATATTATACTTAGCAGGGAACCTGGTATAGAGGCAGTCAGAGCATCCCAGACACATACATCACCACCATGTGTTAGGCAACACAGTGGCTCAAAAGCCGACCATAGGTTTTGCTTGTCTGGTTATTACCTCTGCAGCTGGGTGATGCAGGCTGTGGAGGTGGTTAATTGATGGCACGTGGAAGCAGGGTGCACCACAGAATCACTGCTGTGGTCTCCAACATCCCAAAATCTTCCCAGAGCACAAGGGAGCTCACCTGCAATTGCAACAGGCTGGGAAGAATGTGGGCTGGCCATCACAAAAAGGGTTAAACTGCTGGGTCTGAAACAAAGTAAAGTGGGGGGAGGGTGTAAGAACACATGTAATCAAAAATGATTGCTAAGAAAGGATAATTAGAGAAACTCTTTCTGTCTAGAAGAGCAGTAGAGAAACCAAGGATTCAGTGGCATATTCCTCGCATCCACTGCAGATTGATCCATGTGAGACAGATCCACAGACAGGTCAGGAATGACCAGGCAGCGGGATACTCTGCATGAGGAATTGCCAGCTGTGGCAGGAGAAGATCAGCCCCTAAGCATTTTTAGGGTGATATGACAGGTCAAAGCACCAACGTGGAGATAAACATGATTTCACACTCAAAGATATTTACCAGCTGTTGTCCAGAAAGATACCTGATTTGACATCCTTGTGAAGTAGAAAGAGCACAGACATGGTTTACTTTCCGTGAGGACATAGTTATATCCTAAGTGGGCCAAACCTAGGCTAAGCGTGGTTGACAGAAAATTAAAAACTTGTGGGGACAGGAAAAAAGCAAGGGGTACTCTGTCTAGTCAGAGATGCAAAATCTCCACTATCCAAGCCAAATATATCAGGTTAGGCATTTTTCTACTGTTTTGGTTTGTTTTAATTCCATATGTGCGTAAACAGCTACAAGAACAAGTGTTGCCTTGTTTTACTGCAATATCTCAAAATCACAATTCTTTATGTGTTTACTTTACCCAAATATCTTGTTTAGCAGGAAAGATCTGAGATTCTTTGTCTCCCTCTTGTTGGAAAGGAGGTATTAAATGAGATAGCATTTCAGTAACTTTTCTGCTTATGTTTCATAAGTGCAAATTTATTCATATGGCAATGGCAATACTTAATTCCTATGTATCTTAAACTATCTATATAGCATATTCCAGATTTTATTCCACTTCTGAGCAGTAGGTGGGGAGCTTTGGAGTCACAGAATCACAGATTCACAGAATGTTGGGGTTGGAAGGGACCTCGAAAGATCATCTAGTCCAACCTCCCTGCCAGGATCAGATGGGTTTTTTTGACTCACTAGTTGAAGGAATGTGAGAGGTCCCCAAGCAAGTGCTCCTGCTTCAGCTTGAGGTATGAGACTGGAGGGCCTGACAAGAAGAGAAAACATCTCGGATTTAATTTTCAGCCATGGAAAAAGTTAAATAAGAGGACAGAATTTTGACCTTTCTGGCCTAGGAGGGGTTCAGTTGACTTGGCTGCCAGCAAGTGATCATTCAGCAAGGAAGAAGTAAACTTGAGTAGCCTGCAGAACGATTATTTGGGAATAACTATCCATAAAAGCCTGAAAATCAAGGTCAAAGTCTCTTCAGACATACACTAGTGTGAATGCAGAGCAGCTCTACTTGAAGCAAATGGAGTTATGTGCTGATGTAAATGAGATGAGACATAACTTGCTGTCAACACAGTCAAATTTTAAGTGGATCAAAGAACAAAATCTTCCCTTGTGTATATGCAGAATTCATCTGATGACTGTAGACAGATTTAGATGGAAATATTTTCTCCAAAGAACTCAGCAAATCCAAGTAACTTCTCAGTGTGAGAAGGAACAAGTTAGGTTTTTTTATAGAAGGAACACTAAATCATAGGCTTTTTTAAAATCATAGAACTGCTCCTTTGTAGCCTGTTGAGTTGTGTATCACCTTCAGTGACTATATTTTCAGTCATTCGTGATGTATTGAATGCACCATGGCTACAGCATAGATTGTTTTAAAAGAGCTGGAACGCTGGACGGGATGGAGGAGAATTTTGTGCCAATGCCGGCTAGAATGGGAGCTGTCAAAAACTGTCTTTTTATTCTTCCTTGATCTCACTCAAGTACATCAACTCCATTTATTTCAGATTAAAGGCTGCAGTATTCTCACTAAACATTGGCATTAATACTGGAAATCCAATCTGCTGCTATGGCTGGCAGTGCCAACATAAGCTAATCATTTAATACCTCTGTGGTCCTTTACTTCCAGCTTTTCCTTTTGAACTCCAGCAAGCTGCTTTCAGATCTTGGCATTCCAGAGGTCTTGTTCAAACTCAGGTGAAAACACAGCACAGCTGCCTCCTGCCTGCCACAAGAGTACTGAAGTTCCATACGGCATTCACGGTGCTCCCCCACACTGGTTTGCCGTTGTTCCCCAGTTCTGCTGAGGGAGCTCATCTATGGAGGTAAGAAAGTTATCTGGTTTTCAAATCCAGCTGGTGCTGTCTGCTAGGCAGGAGTACGGGTGACTATCACATCTACCAGCTGTCTGACAGCTAGCACTGCTGGTGATGGTTGTCTCATATTGGCCCAGTTGTCCTGTTGGAAGACACCAGTCTATAATGGGGGAACACAATTGTTGCCTAGGCAAGATCCGGATGAAGCACTGCTATTGTAGACCCTATACATTGTGGCTGGTATCCAAATAACATTGTCAAAGGACAGTTCCAGAACATCTCTCTCCCTATCCCAACCATCTCATAAATAGTGCCTCAACACCACCAAGATTCTGCAACGTTGTGCTTTTTATCAGAATTTCACTTCGCCACAGCACTTTGAATTTCTTGATTAGCTCTTTTGAGGGCCATTATGGCACTAAGCCATAAGGAATACAAGCTTAGTGAAAGAATTTCTTTACTGAACATAACCTGTTCTCAAGACAACAGTAGATATGCATAGTTTTCCAGCACAACGCAGTCTTTGATCATGTCCCACATACTCAGTCTGATCTCACCTATTCAGCGAGTCAGTGGTCTAGGGGTACCTTAAGTTATCATGCCTCTTGCCGCTGCAGCTTTGTCTTCTGTAATTTGGCCCCCAGGAGCCCTTGCTTAGAGATGCATTAGTTTTATATTAGACAGTTACTAGAATAAAGTCCAGGAAGAGCTGTAAGAACATAAAGCAGAAATCAAGACTCGCCTTTTCAGCCAAGCGCCCAAACTACAGAGTCATTCTTGCACCCCTTCTCTCTTAACTTGGCTTAGTGACTCTCAAATACCTCATCTTGCTCCAAAATTGAACTGGGATGTGATTAGGATAAACAAAACCTGGGAGCTAGGAAATTCTCCCACTGTTCTAGAAACAAAGTCTTTGTGACTATCCTGTCTATCTATACTCATAGTTTATATAGCCAGGGAGGCTGGTCTGAGTACTCATCAGAATTAATTACAGACACATGTACATAGTTAGGTCACTGCAGCTGTTAGTCTTCATATAGCCCCCAGGTCCTAGGCTGAGGGGCAATATATAACACTTGCAGAAAATACAGATTTCTACAGGAGATAACATATTTGCATTTTTCCATTCATTAGCCTTTGCCTTTTTCACTGCCTGAAATGCTGTGATACCAGAATCACACATCCGTGATTGGTTTGGGTTATTGGGGGATGCATTGGAAGGGAGATTGAGTGCCCGTCGTGGCAGGTCTAGTAGATTTGATAGTAATTCGGATGGTTTTTGCAACAGAGGCTGAGAGCATCTTGTGGCTCCTGTGGGCTGTGCCTACAAGGCACTATTAGGTGTGTTACAGTGTGTGGGTGTGACTGTAATTGTTCACAGCTGCATGCATAACGAAGACCAGCCTTGGGCAGGCTTCGTTTCTTGCTCATCCCTTTCTGCCAGATTTTTTTCACTTCTGGCAACTATTCCTGCTTTTGAGAACAAGAAAAGGGGCTCAAGGTGCTTCTCAGCAGCTGTTGGGAGCAGGAGGTGAAAGCTCTGCACCCCAGGGAAGGGCACTGAGCTCTATGGAATAGCTCCTTGACTGCAGGAGAGCCTTATCAGGAGATGGGACAGGATTTGAGTGAGGTCCATGTCTCCTGTCATGGGCCTGCAGCAAAACAGAAAACCACAGCTATGGCTATTCTGGAACGCAGGAAGACTGCCCTTCTGGTTTAACAGACACCTAGTGTCTTCATGTGACCTCACGGATATACATCATCCTTCATCTGGAAAGATAACATGAAGCATAAAGGCTAGAGCTGAGCTTTCTCCAGCTGCTCAGGCTTCAGCCTATCTGAGAAGTTCATGTAGCATATTGCCAGCTTATGCTAACCCTTATCAGCATTAGTGCACTATCTGGAAACCTTCCCTTTTAGGACTGACCTGGCAGGCACACCCAGGGAGCACCATATGGTCCTCACCTCATAATAATTATCAGCTCTCTGTATTCATTTTCCAAGAAAGGAACAATTCTGTATCCCATTGTAAGGCCCACCAACAATCTGGTCCCTTCAGCACACCCAGCCCCTGTGTCACATCCCTACCCATCTTCATGTAGCGCACCTCACCTGCTACTCTGTGAGCTGCCCTTCTGGGTGAGGAGAAGGATCCCCCCATGAAGGCCATCAGGAGATGTCTTTGAAAACCTATGCAATGTATTGGTATTTTTCAATACAGAAAAATCAGAAAACGGCAGCATGTCCTCATCTGACACTTCAAGAATTCAAAGACTCTCAGAAATGTTAGTTAAAAGGGACGTCTGGAGGCCACCTAGTCCAAAGCCCTGTTTACACCAGGACTGCTGCTAACACTAGATCAAGTCAGATGTGACTGTTATCTGCTTCACCATTTCCCTGTAGTCTGCATTAAGCTCAAGTTATAGCTGTTTTTTCCTCCTCCATACCTTCAACTTTTCTGATACAACCACCACCACTGCTACTCTATATTCTCCAGGCTTCTGCTGCCTCTGTGCAGTTTCTTTTTATGTTGTCCTGCCGCTATCAGTTTTTCCCATTGGAGTCAGGATGGTGTTGGTACTGATGCACATCTTTGTTCCTTGAAAAACAAAGTGCGGTGTTTCCTGCCCTCTTACAGACCGCAGGACACACTAAGCATGTGCCCTGAGTGTATTCACTGAATCTTTGGTGAAAGCTTTTTTGGACAGCCATATATGACTTAATGGAAAGGGTTCTTCTCTTCTCCTGATTTCTTTAATGAACAGGGATAAGCAAAGAAAAAACAGTCAGTTGTAACTTGCACAGAACCTTAGAGGCTATGTACAAAGATTCCTCCCCAGTACCTCTTAAATAATTTATAGAGAACATAAAGACACGAATAACACATTAACCACTACCCAGACTGATTTTGCTTCAGGGAAATCACTGGGAATACAAGCAGCAGAAGACACACCTATATTATCTCTGAAACTAAATTTAGACAGAGCTGCATCTCTGCCTAATTGTTCAACCCCTTTTTCTCCTCTTGCAGTGGAACAAGGATTCCTCCTGGAGCAGATGGATGCTGCTCAGTGTTCTCTATTTAACTTCTCTCCTATGAAATCCAGCTTTTACAATCACTAGCATTCTGGCTGAGTACACCTATAGATTGGACTGTCAGAACCAGCTCCCTTTACAGCAGAGAGTTTTGCTGTGTTACACCACAGTCCATGATGCCCAGTTGTTGAGTTTTATATTGGAGGGATCCCAAGAATGACCAGTCCCTCTGTACCATCTCAAACCTATCTTTTTAACACGGCTTCAAAAGGGATCCAAGAGATTCCCTCTTCGATGAAATAGGATGTAAACCACAGGAAGATTTCAGGTGCAACATCCTAACTGGACAGCTTTTGAGTTCTTTTGGGACAATTTTTCTTATTAAGTGTTGCATTATATGCAGAATTCCTGGCCAAAACACTTGGTCCCACCACCAGCATACTGATAGGAGAAGTAAAAATAAACTTCAGATTGATGAGTACCAGGCTTTTGAACATGAAAATTGCTCCACTTAAATAACTAACCAAAGGTTGCAATTTTATTTGGGTTGAAATAGTGCTGCTGATAAAGTAGCTTATAACCCCATTAATAAGGAATGCAGTTAGACTATACATCTGAGCTGAGTTGACCTGACAGCTGATTGTCCCTGAAAAGAGCAGTCCAGCTCTCTCATTTCTCTTCTCCTCTCTTCCTTTTTGCTCTCACCATCACTGCTTAATCTGTTCCTTTCCTTATACTGGCCCTAGTGCTCCTCTGACTTGCTGAGCAAGTTCAGCTCACTGATCTAGTTGAAAATTAATGCAAGAAAAAAAAAAGAAAAAAAACCCAAAACTAAGCACAGTTTTCTGACCATTTTCAAGTTGAAAGGACTCAGTACAGGGTCAGAAGAGAGTGATGGCCACATCAACAGAAAGGAAGTGTAGCAAAGCTGGAAGGATACATATAGGGAGAGATGCAACTAGAAGGAAAAAAGGTGAGCAAGACAATCTTTTTAGCTCGCAGTGAGATGACATATTGGTTCAGCTGCTTTGTTTAATCTTATCACTGGTGGGCAGTTCAGTTACCTTTTAACACTGCAGTAGGCTTTGTACAATGTTACTGAATACAGTTATCAAATTGCTTAATCCTCATTATAATTTAAAAGAGTATTTGTTAACCTGAGTTAGTGAACCTGTATGAGATATGCATTACCTTACACTTTTTCTGCTGTTCCTGCTGTGTGGCTCTATCCTCAAAACATCTCCACAGCTCTGTTAGGAAGATGACATTACTAACTTTGGACATCTCTATGAAGACGCAACAGAGCTATTTGAGAAAGAGACTCTGGATCCCACCAGGCCATTGCTAGTCCCAGTATTAAAGCAGCTCACAGATCTGCCAAGGCAGGCAGAACTGAAGATACAGACAAAGTAGAAGATTGGTTTACATTTTTTCTTTTAATCTGCAAATAAAATCTAGAAACATATTTCATCAGCTTTTCTCAAGAAATAATAACATGCTTGGGGTCCTCTTCTGGTAATTATTCTCCCTGGTACCACAACAGGTGGCATTAGGCCATTGACTGCATACATAGGACATAAGCTGAGCACTGGTTCTGTGTGCCACAGTGATATTAGCTATCCAAGCTAATTTTGAGCTACTTAGTCTAAGATAATCCAGTAGTAACAAAGCTATACAGCTTCCAGTACTCTGGTGTATTTATTTAAATATACACAGCATTGCTGATGTCTTAGTCTGAATAACGGGTACTGCTATTTCATTTTGATAAATAAGTGCTCATTCTGATAAATAAGAATTACAAGAAACACTTTTTTTTCTCTTGGGACTGGAAGAATTTTCACTGCATTTTTCCAGCATTCTGGCTGTAGAAACCTAGTATTAATTGCTGGCAAAGATTTCTGAGAAAAAAATGCTTACAATGTTCTCGGCTAATAGACTTACAGCCCATGTGCAAAAAAAAAAAAAAAAAAACCCAACACAAAAGAAAAACAGAGTAGAAGATGATCATTTAGTCTTACATGGCATCACACACATTCCCAGAAATTCTTCAGTGTCTCCCATACCCACTGAAGTAATACAAGGACTTGAAACATCATTATATGATACTCCGGTAAAAGTGTGCAAATTATTTCTCCTTACCTTCTTGTCTGATCCCAAAATAAGCATCTGCATAGGTACTTTTAGGTTAAAGGAAATGGCAAAAAACAACGACAATTTTATTTTCTTTTGATGTTAAGTCTTTATTTATTTTGTCTGAGGTAGGATAGCCTGCATTTGGATATAAACAACTACGTGCCACTTACCAAACACAGCTGTGTTTATATTAGCAGACAACCCATTCTCTGTTCTCTTACTGAGTTTCTTGCATACAATATATATGAATTCATCTCCCAGAGGAACTGAGCCATGAATCTCAAAAACTGAAAGCTGCAAGTGAGACGAAAAATGCCAGGAGCAAACAGCCACCTCACAGGACAGAGAGGGCTAATCCTCTTTGATTTAGTTTGGATTTGTTTTCAGGGAGCGTACTAGTAAATTGCTTTAGAAGCCAGAATTTTCATTGAGGTGACTGTCTTTGTAAGAAAATACTGAAATAAAGTGAATTCTCCAATACTGAAACTATGCCTTGAACACTTGATACTTGCTGAGGTGTTCTTCTAACCCTGGGAACAGAAACGACACTGCTGGATCTGCGTGAACAACTGTGGTGAAGTAACATGCCTCAGGTTTCAATGATTAAATCCTTTCAGCAAACTCATCTTAAAGAATCCCCAGACAAATAATTAGGAAGATTTGCACCAGATTAATTTTAACTTTAGACTGCTAAAATTAAGACAGAGAAAACTCTATTTTTAGATATCTCTCAAAGTAGAAAATGCAAGTACATGTTGCTGTGTTTACTTAAATTATAGCTGTGTGAACACAGATGGGGTAAAAATGTAGGTTGGATACCCATGAAAGAAAACCTGAATGAACAGACATAGCTGATCACACATTCAGAAATTATTTGTACAGAATGTGTCCCTGGAGAGAGCTGTGATTATCAGACAATGGAGAAGTGCCTCATTTTCTATGAGCAAAACATTGGCGTTGAAGCACTTCTGCATGAAGGAAATCCCGAGGTGTTTGCCATGACCCCTGAAGACAGATCCTAATGCCTTTGTTTAGTATTTACCATATCCTTGTTTCAGTGAATTCCTTCTACAATATATTCAACAGTATACCTGGAAATTGACAGAAATTTGCTTAGAACTGGAAAAAAAAGCAATCAAAATCAGTGAGGGGGCATGGATTTTGTTGATGGGTGTCATACAGGTTTTCCATAGCTAGATGAAAAAGAATCTGTCAAAACTCAAAATGAAGATCGTTTTTTATTTTATCTCTGAATTCAGGGAAGGCTTTCCCCACACCTAATATATATTTTTTTCTTTGAAAAAGTGAGAGCTTTTCCATTTCCATGCTTTTCATAAGAATGAAAGCTTGGAATGAAGAGTTGGCTAAGAACCCGGTGTTTCAGGGTATGTGTAACTCATGTACCTCAGTGGTGCTGCAGAACAGATGCCCCGTGTCCTTATACTTTTTCCATTTCAGAGTATCCAGGTACACTTTACGTTTCCTGAAATGCGCCTGTGGCCATGCAATCCTTCACAAGTTTCTCGAACCATTTTCCCCTCCAAAATGAGACACCGTGGGAAACATGACCCAGTGCAAAGAAAAAAATTGAGTGCGTATGGCCACTAAACTACAGCTCACATAAATCATCACTGCAACATTTTAACAACAGGTTTTTTCTCTTAGTTGAAATATTTGAGACATTCTTTTCTTTGAAAATTCAAGATTTTTCATGTGACACAGAAAGCCATTTTCTCACCACCGGTAACTTTTATCCTGTTCCCTGTACTGCAGTTTTGTTCCAACTTACTCAATCATTTCTAGGTGTCAACTTTGCTATTTTACTTATGCTATAAATGACTTCTCAGGGACCTGCCTCCTGGAACCATGTGCATACCTCAGCATTTTAGATCTTATGTATGAAAAAGGGAGTTTCTGAATCACATATTATTGGAGAAAAACATGAAATCAAGATCTGATTGTGTTCTAAGAGCCTGAAAGACAGAAGATAAAGAGGAAATTTCATAAAACTCTGGAAAGTGTTGGAAGAATGCTGGCTCATTATGTACTTCTGCAGTTCCTTCAGTGAGATTTCTGACCAAGGACAAAATTTCAGTATTAGCCTAAGGTCACTAAGAATTCATTTTATCAGTGGAAACCAAGAAGTTACCTACATGAGTAACGACCCATTGCTGGAGCTATTGGACAAGTGAAGTCAAATCCTGTGGTGGGTACTTTATTAATGGGTATAACATTCCTTTTTTAAAAGAGACAGTTCTCAGGTTGTTGGGTGCTTAATGACATCTGTGAAAAGTGTTTTTTTAATTAGTAACTAAATTTAGACTATGGTTCCTCAGATGCTCTGCAGCATGCCTGCTGCATAAAAATATCCCTTTAAATGATGGCTTTGTCCCATGCCTATTTGTGCTGTGATTATCAAGTAAGAATAAAACTCTTCTGGCAGGTGTTTTTGTTTTGTGACAAAGAGTTGACAGCCTTGTGAATTTAAGTATTTTTTTATGGTCCCATAACTCATTCAAACCTACACTGCAGGATGACTTTGTGGTTGCTCGCATACAGAAAAACGCAGATGAATTCTTGCGATGCCCTTGCTTCACCAATTCTGCAGTTAAACCACATACTGTTGAGAGAGAGGAACACACTGAAACTAATAGAGCCACCTGCAAGGCTCTCAGTGCTGTGCTACCCAGTCAGCACCTCAGACAGTCTCAGGGATCTGAAGGAACACACATTAAATATGACATTTGAAAGTAATACAAACAATTACAGCAGACAGTGCTGGCTTTGGAGAGGACTTGACAGACAATGAAGTGATCAAAGGTGCTTTGATATGTCTAATTTTTGCTTATACACTGTTGGCTTATATAGCCAACAGTGGTGATGAGAATATTGGTCTCTTGTGTCTTCCTAAGGGAAGGATCAACAAATAGCATACCTTATGCAAGTGACACAGTGATGCTGCTTTTCCTTTTTTCTCTATTCCTAACTCAAATTAAATGAAAGAACAAATAGTTGCAGATTGAGAAAAAATGTAACTGAATGTCTTTTTTTTGTTTCTAAACTCTGAAATTTTCTAAGAATTTTGAGAGAATTAGTATTACCTTGCAAATGTTAACCCTTCAGCAGACTAATCGTCAGTATTTCTTTAGGCAGACTATGCAGTTTTGCTATTTGCTACCAGGGAAACGTGTGCCATTCTGTATTCTCACAGCACAGTTGTGCTTAACTGGGAAGGGATTTTTACAATAATAAGAAATAATCTATGAACGTATTATATTTGCAGTGTTTCTGTGAAGCGTCATAACGGAGTTATATTGTCACTGCCAACTATATAGGGTAGTAACAAATCAGATCTATTATATGAATGCTTCTTACAAAATATGTAATAGAATTATGAGTTAAATTGGACTGAGACACAGATGTTCAAAAGCAATGGCTGAAATTTAAAATCTCTATGAAAAAACAAGCCATTTTCTAGTACACAGAGACTTAATGCCTAATGTTCTACTGATGTTTAATAACTATAGCAACTTCCATCACTCAGCACTAGACATTTGCAAATTAAACAGCAGATTTGAAACCTTATTACCCACCATGGGAATGATCAGCATAAGGCAATGGGGTATAGCAGCCACATCAGCCCAGATTGCCTAAGAGTGTTTTGGAAAATCTTTGAAATCATTTGAGATACTCCAAATGATAACCAGATTTTTTTTTTCCACGATTTTTAGTGTGTTCTTCACAATGATACAAGAGGTAACTGATGATGCTATTAATAACTGTTACTGTTCAGATGAATAGTGCTATGAGTGTGCATACTGGTTGTACCCCTGGATCTATCAACAGGACCCTGAAACCATCCCAGGGGCAGGGGCAGGGACAGAGGGAGAGATAAAACAAGGCAAGACTCAGGGAGCCACACAGAGGGCCTCTTGGCTGCAGCCCACACAGTTCACATCCCAGGCTCTGTGAGCACCTCCTCTGCCAAAATATTTCCCTGAGGAAACCAGGGTTGTGAGAGAGTCCTGGAAGGGTGGAAAGCCAGAAATAAAAATTTTACAGCTGTTTCTTGGCTCTACTCCTGTGTCCTAGCTCCTCCCCTGAGCTAACTTAAGACAGGCCTGCTTTTAGTAGATGAATAGCTGGTTTACTGGGACCTGGGCTGCTGGAGACCTAGACCTCTGACTGTTAAGTGGCATAGCTCATTCTGTCAAAGTATATTCACACAGCCAGCTATTTTCAATTATGTTTTTCTTTTTTCAAGAAGATCCAAAGAGAAACATTTTTTTGGATCATGTAATTTTTGTCTTTTCCTACTCTTTTCTCTGTGGAAACACTAAGGATGGGAGAGGATCAGATACTGCCTTTGAGGTATTTTTTTGGACCTTTTCTTTAAGATATGGCTGATTCAAAGAGTCAGTTACCAGCTGAATACCTTCTGGAAAAGGTTTCAAAGACAGAAACAGTCTTCTGAACAACTGTACCACCATCTAACACAATGCTATTCACCACCTTACTTCAGACCTTCAATGTGCTCTTACTGTTTGACTCCTACACCTTCTCTCTCAAACCTCTCTCATGCCTGCAAGTTTGCTGGCACAATTTGGGTGAAAGATTGCTTTCATTCAGCCCATACACTCTGCCTTCATTCCACCTCTACAGAAAATCCTTACCTCCTCTTTTGTCCTCTCTCAGTATCAACAGCATTGCAGTTTCTCCCCGGGATGTTGCCAGCCTTCAGCTCTTCAGATCCTAGAAACTGCTGCTGTTTGCAGTCTGCACCTCAGCCCTCCTCCACCCTTGAGCAATAAGGAGATTTCTGAGGCTGTAGCTGTTCCATTGGGAGAGCAACACGTACAGTTTTCTGTGATTGAAAGCAATGTGACAGGCTTTTGTAGGTCTCCGGTCAGAGGGCCAGGGATTGTGGACGACGCAGGTGCAGCTTCAGTTTCTAATGGTGTAACTCATTTGACTTCAGCAATGAATGTGAAAGGCATGGAAAACTGAAAGCCATCACATCCATTAACTTGGGAAATATCCGTTTTATTCAGAATGAAAGATTAATTGTAAAAATGTACAGAGATATGGCAAATACACTCCGACCTCATGCACACACACCTTTTCTCATTAGATACGCCCTTCCCTATCTCCAAATATCCAAAAGGGAGTTCATTTCTGTTTCTTCTCTGCTGCATTTGGAAAGCAGGGGAAACAAATTAGTCTCCTCTGCCTGCTTAGGACCCCTTCATAACAGGAGAGTGTACCCAAAATAGTCACAGACACCATAAGTAGCAGACAACAGATCCTAGCCTCTTAACTGCAGGCTTCAGAGATGAATGTTAAATCACCAAAACATCTGTGGATGTTCAAGTGGAATTGTGTGGAATGTTTTTGTACCAGGAGCTGGTGATTTGATATGACCCCACTAAGAAACGCACCCAGACTCTGTAAAATGCCACTTAAATGCTGTTTATTAGAGTTAACAGTACAAAGATGTATTCACCAGTATCAAGCTGCCTGCGGGCTCCTCCATTATCATCACCTGGATGAGTCTGTCGTGCACTGAGGGAGATGTAGGGCACAGCACAGACCTAGGTCTACGCAGGTCCACTGCTATGTGGATCACTGACTCCTCGATGTACAATGGTCTTCCGGTCAGCATCACTACATTCTCCCCCCCTGATCCACATACAGTTGAACTTTCTTAGAGATATTAAAAGCTACCGATTATATTAGTAAGCTGCTTGGCTACTAGAGAGATTCTTATATACAAAATGATTCTATCAAGAATAATAATACAAGAGTAATGACAAGTAAAACAAATACTAGTTGAGAGAATAAGTGCAGAACAACAACAATACTAGAGCTAGGACCACCAAAGATCTCCTGCCATTGGACTCCACCCCTCACCCCATCTCCTATAAGACAACGGTGGTGCACATTTCACCCCATAGTCCAGTCACTTGTGTGATGTAGTCAACAAGGAGCTTTGGTGCAGCTGGAGGGTAGGGGCATCCGGCACTTCATTTCTGTTGATATACAGTGAGCAAAAACAGTAGTGTGGGGCTTCATATAGAGCTTCTGCATGAGATAAAACAAAGGCATTATTTTTAGTTACAAATCAGGAGTTTGTGTTTCCTCTAGCATCATTAATATAGCCATTAGTTCTGCATACTGACCACTATCTTCCCACCACCTTGCTTAGCTGGATTATAGGTGGCAGACTTCTACCACCTCTCCCTCTTACGTATTTGGCTGATTCATCCGTGAACCAGGCATGCTGTCTCTGCTCAGAGGCAAGATATTCATCTGTTGGAGCTTCCTGAGCCCAGGCAGGGGTTAATGGCTCCAGGTGAGATTGAGTTGCATTTGACAGTCCTATTTGGGCTATTTTTTTCCTGCAAGACACTTATTTTGTGGGGACCTGGCTTTGCCTGCATGGAAATACAACATTCCCATTTTACAGTGTGGGTTTGTTGTGCTCTCCACAGATCAATTCTGCAGCCATGCTCTCTCATAGTGTTGATAACACTCTCCCATGCCTCTCCAGCATCCCAGTCAGTAGGTGCAGTCACCAGAGTGTTGCCAGCATAACGGGACATCCCATGCTTTGGGGACAGGCTGCCCTCCTCCAAGGGCTGTGCCATGGCCCCCTGACAAGGCTGTGCCCGCCTCCCTGCGGCACCACCAGTGGCGCTCGAGGGGAGAAGGCAGGCTGGACCTGGGACTCCCCAGTGCTAGGGCTGCCAAAGGAGGCATTTGACCAGTCAGTGACAGCAAACCGGGTGCTCACCCCAGCTTCTGACCACTCTGGTAGGCTGACACCATCAGGAGCGACCGCAGTCTCAGGAGATGGCCATGCTACAAAGCCAGTAACCCACATTCCCACGCCAGGACCCAGACCTTCTTTATAGGCCAAATAGGACTATTAAAGGCAAATGTCTCCACTGGAGACCTCCTGCTTCTGATAGCTGTTTAATAGTCTGAGAGGAACACGGCTAACACAGAGGCAGCCAACAGATGCAGCAGATTGTGCAGCAGAGTCTGGGCTCTGCTTCACTGAGACCTTATTGAGCCTCTGGGCACTATGCCTGGGACCTGGGAACCCACAGAGGAACCTGAGGGTGCCTGCTGTTGCCAGGCGAGGGTAAGGACAAGGTAAGGGTGGCTCCAGCAGCTTCTAACAAACTCTGCCAGCAGTCCTCGATGAAGTGGTGCCTCCAGCCTGTGTTCTAGCTGGCCCCTGACTAGGGATGGTCAAGCACTCTTTTAGCTGGTGTTAGACAGGGGCCTATATAAAAGCCAGGCCTAGAGTGCAGCTAACAGAGACAGTAGTTTGTGCAAAAGGGTGCAAAGAAGGGGACTTTATCTGAGTGTAAACAGTCTCAGGTATGGTGGCGGCACACCACATGGCACTTTCTCCAGCATGTGTTGAAGCAGCTGCTGCTGCAAGGACAGAGGCTTCAATGCAGGTGGAACTTTGGATGGTGGATGCAGCCCTCCAAATCCCAGGCTGCAGGCAGTGCCTGGAGCCTCTCCCCAAGGCCCTCTGTCCTTGTGACTGTTCATTCAACTCCTGCTTAGATTTTGGCTAACTCAGCTCATGCTAAGGCCTGACGTAAGCTGGGAGCAGCATCATTAGGTCAAAGCATGAGCATGAGGTAGGCAGGACAGGTGGCAAGAAAGAGATAAAGGGCCATTCTGCAACCATTATCATCTGCAAATTGCTGTCTCCTGCAGCCATTATCTTTTGTCTGGTCGTTTCCTCAGAATTCACTCACTTATGGAAACGGTATAGACCAAACCTCCAAGCTTGGTGGGTATAAAACCACCTCACCCCAAAGAGCTTTTGAAGTGGGTCCAACAGCAGCTGGACTGCTGAGGCTTTCATGCACCCCAGTGTGACACAGGGGATTCCCAAATCATGATGAAGGAGGAAAGATGAGCACTCTCACTGTAGGCTAGGTAACTAATTATTTTCTTTTGCTAGTATGTGTATGATACTAAGAGTTATGGATTATAAGTTATGAAATCTTACGATTTAAATAGTAAATAAGTGAATTCACATGATAGTAGTCTGGACAAAAGGGGATTGAGCCCCTGTTTGTCAGGGTTTTTTACTATATTGATTAATGAGACCATAAAATAAAATTTAAATCACAGGGTACATTGTCCTGTAAATTTGAGAAACCCAAACAGACCATGACAGTCCTGCAGGAGATGTGCTGTTGTCGAGAAGTTGTGCTGCCAACTGGAGGAGTTACAGGAGGAAGTGAGCAAGCTGCACACCATCAGAGAAGAGGAAAAGAACATAAACAGGGTCTTCTCTGAGGCTCAACAGGTTGAAAACCCTCAGACCCCATCTGCAACAGAGAAGGAGGCAGTGACAGCTGCCACTGTCAAGGTCACCAAAACCCCTGGAGAAGGGGAAGGTTGAAAGGTGGTGATTTCTGGCACCAGAAGGAGGACTTCTGCCCCAACTGAAGGCTTGTATCTACAGAATAGGTTCACTGCCCTCAAAACTGAGGAGCTGGAGTTGCTTTCAAGTGAGGTGTATGGGCTGACTGATCCTGAGCCACACAGGAACACTAGAAGGAATCGGCAAGTGATCATAGAGGGAGACTCCCTGCTGCAGGGGATGGAGGTACCCACGTGTCCATCTGACCCATCCTCTAGAGAAGTTTGCTGCTTGCCCGGAGCTTGGATCCAGGATATCGAGGAGGCACTGCTGAAGTTCAACTAATCCTCTTACTCTACCCTCAGCTGTTCTTCCACGTGGGCACTGGTGATACTGACAGAGCAACTCCTTATTTGAGCTGAAATGATATCAGGCTTAGGGAAAGCATTCCGTCGCTGGAGAGTTGTTGGCCTTGACACCATGGCAGAGCTTAATAAATGGTTTGCTGATACTCCTGTGCCCTCCACCACGCAATCTGACAATGGCACTCACTTTAAAAATAAAATTGTCCAAGAATGGTGTGAACACCATGGAGCTTCCTGGGTATTTCACCTGTCCTATAGACCTCAAAGTAATGGTATGGTTAAGAAGCAGAATAGCCTTTTAAAACAAGCTCTAGAACAAAATTTATATACAGAAAAATGGGGTAAAATCTTACCTGAGGCCATTTGACAGCTAAATAACTAACAAATACCAACTGGATGCCCAGTGGAATGAACTCATTTTCCCACTATCCATCCCACAAAACCTCCAGAGACCCCATTGTCAACAGGTCATTTTTCTCAGGGCCACACTGTTCTTATTGGCCACCCTTCAATGGTGTCCTGGTTTGAGCTAAACCAGGAGTAATTCTGCTCAGTGATTTTACTTTTCAGTTAAGGCTCTTCTAAGTAACTGCACTTTCTGAAAAACAGCAGCATGTTTTTCCAGACAGTGACTGCTTCTAGCAGTGATAATGCTTGAAGTTTATAGTTAATACCAAGGAATGGTGTGCAGAAAGGCTCTTGCTTATACTTGCTCCTGTAAGCAACCAAGGTCACTGCTAAATTCTGTATCCCATGTTCAGGTGCTGGAATTGAAAAAGGTTCTGTGAAGTGAAAGGTCACACCTGCTGGGAGGAGCGAGCTGGACAGGTGATCCAGAACTGAACAACTAAGTATTCCACCCCATACACGTCACATTCAGTATAAAGCTGAGGGATCATGAGGGTTAAGTTATTCTTCTTCTTGGCCGACATCCGAGGAGGACTCTGTCTGTTCTTCTGTCTGCGATCCTGATCCGTGCGCTCCTAAATCCAGCTCCTGCAACCCGCCTTCTGCCGAGTCCAGCCTGGGAATGTCCCAGTGCCAGCCCTGCAGCATCAGTGGTGATGTATTGTCACTAGGGGGGTTGGATTCAGTATTGTTTTCATATATTTGTGTATATTTTGTTATTAATATTATTTATCTCATCAGTCGCCGAGGGGAGCTGCTCCAGAGCTGGCCTAGCCCACACCGGAGTGGCACGTCTCAGCGCACAGCGGCTTTTCCTGAGGGAAGGAGACACCAGGGCAGCACAGAGGCCTGCCTGGATCTGGCAGCTCTTGCGGGAGATGCAGGCGAGACCTGGGCATTGCCAGAGCAGCTCTGCCCTCTCTGACACCTATAAAAAGCAGCCTGGGGAGCGCTAGTGACCAGGAACGCTGCGAACAGAGTGGGCAAACACAGCGTGGCACGTCAGCCAGAGTGTGGTGTGGCAGTTTGCGCAGGCAGGGCGCGCAGGCAGGGTGCTGACGCTGCCAGTGCTGCGGCAGTTGGAGCAGTTGGTGATGCGAGCAGCTATGGTGGCAACTCAGGCAAAATCTGTTGCCCAAAGAAATGTGGCGATCCAGAGAGAGCTCCCAGGTAAACATGCAGGTGTCCAGGTCACAGGCTGCAGGAAATGCCACAGCCTCTCTCTGGTAGCAGAGAACAGCCATGAGTATGGCTGTGTGCGGTGTGAGCAGGTAAATGATCTGCTCAGCCAAGTGGCACAGCTGCAACATGAGGTTGAAAGGCTACAAGGAATAAAAAGGCTTAGGAGCATTAGGGAGGCTGGAATGGAGACTTTCGGAACCAGGCTCTGCCCTCCCTGCAATGGAAAAGGGAGCCATTTACCAGCCAACCAGATACCACCCAGGATAAAGGGGCCCCTGTATCTTGCCCCTGTGAGGGGGAAGACAGAAGCCTAAATGAAAGAGGTGAGTGGAGGCAAGTTCATGGCCAGGACAGAAGGCAAGTGCCCTCCTTGCCTGCCTCACCTCCCCATGTGCCTCTGAGAAACAGGTATGAGGCCCTGATGGAGGACGGCCAGTCTAATGAGGATGTGAATGATAGACAACCTGTACCAGAGGACTTAGCACAGTCAGGTAAGCCTTCCAGCTGTATAGCAACCTCCTCCACAAGGAGAAGAGTTATAGTTGTTGGAGACTCTGTGATTATGTGATCAATGGAGTTAAATCACGCTGGTGGCCAATCATAAGTGGTGTTCCTCAAGGGTCAGTACTAGGGCTGTTAAACTTCTGTTTAACATATTCATCAGTGATCTTGATGAAGGGATACAATGCACCCTTAGTAAGTTTGCAGATGACACTGAGTATAAGTGTTGATCTGCTTGAGGGTAGGGAGGCATTTACAGAGGGACCTGGACAGGCTGGATCAATGGGCCGAGGCCAATTGTATGAGCTTCAACAAGGCCAAGTGCCAGGCCCTGCACCTGGGCCACAACAACCCCATGCAATGCAACAGGCTTGGGTAAGAGTGGCTGGAAAGCTGTCCAGCAGAAAAGGACCTGGGGATACTGATTGACAAGTGGCTGGATATGAGTCAGCAGTGTGCCCAGGTGGTCAAAAAAGCCAATAGCATCCTAGCTTGTATTAGGAACTTTGTGGCCAGCAGGAGTAGGGAGGCAATCGTGCCCCTGTACTCAGCATTGGTGAGTCCACACCTCGAGTACTGTGTTCAGTTTTGGGCACCCCAATACAAGAAGGACCTTGAGGTGCTGGAAATAGTGCAGAGAAGGGCAACAAAGGTGGTGAAAGGCCTAGAGAATAAGTCTAATGAAGAGTGGCTGAGGGAACAGGGGCTATTTAGTCTTAAGAAAAGGAGGCTGAGGGGAGACTTTATTGCTCTCTACAACTACCTGAGAGGACATTGTAGAGTGGTAGGTGCTGGTCTCTTCTCACAGGTAATTAATCATAGAAGAAGAGGGAATGGACTCAAGCTGCACCAGGGTAGGTTTAGGCTAGAGATTGTTAAAAATTTTGTCACTGAAAGGGTTGTCAAACATTGGAACAGGCTGCCCAGGGAGGTGGTTGAGTCACCATCCCTTAATGTGTTTAAACGTTGTTTAGATGTGGTGCTTGGAGATATGGTTTAGGAGTGTACTTGGTAGAGTAGGGTTGATGGTTGGACTTGATGATCTCAAAGGTCTTTTCCAACCTGAATGATTCTATGATTCTATTCTATGACTCTCAATGGAAGAAGTACCCTATAGTGACTGGTCCTAATACTCCATGCATCCTTGGCCTAGACTTTCTCAAGAAAGGGTGTTCTAAGGATCCAAAAGGTCGTCAGTGGGTTTTTGGTATAGCACCTGTAGAGGCTAAAAAACCACTAACTACGTTATCTAAACTTTCAGAGCAGTGGTGCAGCAGTTTGTGCTTTTAAAAAGGGTAGAAAGGAGGACCCCAGGAACTATTGAATTGTCAGCCTTACCTCTGTGCCTGGGAAGATCATGGAGCAGATCCTCCTAGAAGCTCTGCTAGGGCACATGATGGACAGGGAGGTGATTCGGGACAAACAGCATGGCTTCACCAAGGGCAAGTCCTGCCTCACCAGCCTAGCGGCATTCTGTGATGGAGTGACAGTGGACAAGGGAAGAGCTATGGATATTATCTATCTGGACTTCTACAAGGCCTTTGACACGGTCCCCCACAACATCCTTATCTGTAAGTTGGAGAGATATGGATTTGATGGGTGGACTGTTCGGTGGATAAGGAATTGGCTGGATGATCACATCCAGAGGGTAGTGGTCAATGCCTCAATGTTCAGATGGAGATGGGTGACAAGTGGTCTCCCTCAGGGGTCCATGCTGGGACCAGTGCTGTTTAATATCCTCATCAATGATATAGACAGTGGGATCAAGTGCACCCTCAGCAAGTTTGCAGATGACACCAAGCTGAGTGGTGCAGTCGATACACCTGGGGGACAGGATGCCATCCAGAGGGACAAGCTGGAAAGGTGGGCCCATGTGAATCCCATGAAGTTCAACAAGGCCAAGTGTAAGGTCCTGCGCCTGGGCCGGGGTAATTCTCATAATTAATACAAGCTGGGGGATGATGTTATAGAGAGCAGCCCTGCCGAGAAGGACTTGGGGGTACTGGTGGATGAAAAGCTGGATATGAGCCGACAATGCATGCTTGCAGCCCGAAAGGCCAATCGCATCCTGGACTGTATCAAAAGAAGCATGGCCAGCAGGTCGAGGGAGGTGATTCTCCCCCTCTACTCTGCTCTGCTGAGACCCCACCTGCAGTACTGCGTCCAGCTCTGGAGCCTCCAACACAAGAAGGACACGGACCTGTTGGAGTGGTTCCAGAGGAGGGCCACGAAAATGATCAGGGGGCTGGAGCACCTCCCCTATGAAGACAGGCTGAGAGCCAGGGTTGTTCAGCCTGGAGAAGACTACGGGGACACCTTACAGTGGCCTTCCAGTACCTGAGAGGGGCCTACAGGAAAGCTGCTCTATGCCTCGAAAGGCAGATTTTGTGGCGACGTGGCACTCCAGAAAGAATTAAATCAGACAATGGAACACATTTCTGAAATAACCTAATAAACACCTGGGCAAAGAAACATGGCATTGAGTGGGTGTATCACATCCCCTATCACCCACAAGCTTCTGGAAAGATTGAACGATATAATGGACTGTTAAAGATGATGTTGAAAGCACTGGGCCATGGGGCATGGAAGCACTGGGACGTAAATTTAGCAGAAGCCACTTGGCTAGTTAATACCAGAGGATCTGCTAACCATCCTGGTTCTGCCCAAACAAAACCTCTGCATACTGTGGGAGGAGATAAAGTCCCCGTAGTGCATACAAGAAAGTGGCTGGGAAAGGCGGTGTGGGTTGCTCCTCCCATGGGAAAAGGCAAACCCATTCGTGTCTTTGCTCAAGGCCCTGGGTGTACGTGGTGGGTAATGCGGAAGGATGGGGAGACCCGATGTGTGCCCCAAGGAGACTTAACCTTTGCTGAGAAGTAATTTGTATGTTGCAGGAAAGTAATGTAGCAGGAATGACCTGGAGTGACAAAGAGAGTTTTGCAAGGAACCAGAAGAGTGCAGTGATGACCAAAACCAAGCCGGTGCTGGTGCCCAACAATCGAACATACTGCTTCTCCTCTCTTGAACACTCATCTTGACAGATGGGACACAAGTTGTAGACCTGGGGAAAAAAAGACTATCTGTCTGCTAAATGACAAGGGATAGTAGTTAATGAGAATGTTAAATCTCTGTGTTGGGGATAAAGATGGTTTAAGTATATAGCATCAGTTGTAAGTTGTAAGAAGGATGGGCACTAAATTATGTGGTACCTGAGCATGACACAAGTGGTATGGAATAAGGGGTGGATATTGTAATGGGTCTGCCTGAGATGCAGCCCTCACCGTGCTGTGCAGTGGTAGCTACATAACACACCAGTGTTTTGACTGCTGCTGAGCCGGGCTCACACAGCACCAAGGCTGCTTCCCCAACATTTCCCCAGTAGGCTGGGAGTGGGTAAAAACTTGGGAGGGGATATAGCCAGGACACCTGACCCAGACTGTCCAAAGGGATATTCCATACCACGTCGTCTGCTCAGCAATATAAGCTGGGGAAAACAGGAAGAAGGGGGGGACATTCGTTTCGTGTTTGTCATCCAGAGCAACTGCTACGCGTACAGGAGCCTACTTCCCAGAAAGTGGCTGGACATCGCCTGCTGATGGGAAGTAGAGAATAAGATCTTTTGTTTTGCTTTTGCTTCTGCGCGTGGCTATTTGCTTTATTAAACTGTCTTTATCTGACACACATGCCTGTTATATTTTCTCTCCCCTGTCCAGCTGAGGGGGTGAGAGTGATAGAGTGGCTTTAGTGGGTACCTGGCATCTGGTCAGGGCCAAACCACCACAGCTGGGGAGGGACTGTTTACAAGGGCACGAAGCGATAGGACGAGGGGCAATGGCTTTAAACTAAAAATGGGTAGATTTAGATTGGATATTAGGAAGAAGTTCTTTACCATAAGGGTGGTAAAGCACTGGAACAGTTTGCCCAGAGAAGTGGTGGAGGCCCCATCCCTGGAGACATTCAAGATTAGGCTTGATGGGGCTCTGGGAAACCTGATCTAGCTAAAGATGTCCCTGCTTACTGCAGCGGGGGTAGACTAGGTAACATTTGGGTGTCCCTTCCAGCCCAATGCATTCTATGATTCATTCTATGATGAAGGTTGAAGATCAACAGGTGCCAATCGCTACCAAAATGGTGCATCCATGGCAGTATCATAAAAGCCAAGACTCAGTGATTCCCATCTATAAGCTGACCTGTAAATTTGAGCATAAAAAGGTGGTTAACAAGACTTGCTAACCCTTTAACAGTCCTGTATGGCCAGTGCAAAAGTCTAATGCCGAATGGAGATTAACAGTGGATGATCGTGGCCTGAATGAAGTCACACCACCACTGAGTGCTGCTGTGCTAGACATATTAGAACTTCAGTGTGAACTGGAGTCAAAGGCAGATAAGTGGTATGCCACAACTGACATTACTAATGCATTCTTTTCTTTTCCTGTACCACAGAATGCAGGCCACAGTTTGCTTTCACCTGGAGGAGTATCCAGTACACCTGGACTCAACAGCCCCAGGGGTGGAAATACAGCCCTACCATTTGCCATGCACTGAACCATTGTGCACTGGAGAAGGGTGGAACTGCAGAACACCTGCAACACCTGTTGATGACATCATTGTATGGGGTAACACAGTAGAAGAAGTCTTCGAGAAAGGTAAGAAGATAATCGAAATTCTTTTAGATGCTGATTTTGCCATAAAAAGAAGCAAGGTCAAGGGACTTGCACGAGAAATCCAGTTTTGGGGAGTCAAATGGCAAGATGGGTGCCACCAGATCCCAATGGATGTGATTAATAAAATAACTGCTATGTCCCCACCAACGAGCAAAAAAGAAACAAGCCTTCTTAGGCATTGTGGATTTCTGGCGAACGCATATTCCTGGTTACAGCCGGATGGTAAAATCTCTCTATGAAGTGACCCAAAAGAAAAAGTTTTAATTGGGGCCCAGAACAAACACAGGTCTTTGAACAAATCAAATGTGAAATTGTACATGCGGTATCCCTTGGGCCAGTTTGAACAGAACAGGACATTAAAAATATACTCTATACTTCAGTTGGAGATAATGGTCCTACCTGGAGGGAGGATCGCACCGGAAGACCCTTCTTGATGTGGCAACACTGAGGCGACATGAGTGCAGGGAGTGTGAAGGTGCCCCAGCCCTCCTGTGAGAGGGAAGAGTGAGCTCCTGACCAGGGTCAGCTGTGACTCACCACGGGCAGGGACAAGAGTGACAACAGTCAACCCCCTCACATACAAGTGTAGCCCCCAGGGAGCGTGAGTGACCAGAAGCACAGCAACCAGGACGGCAAACCGGGGAATGGCGTGTCAGAAGGGCATGGCGTGGCAGTTGGCACAGGCAGGGCCTGCAGGGCAGGTGTGCGGACAGGGTGCAGTCCCTCTCCCAGCTCTAGAGACCAACAGACTAGTGGCCATCGCCAAGGCGAAGCTATGGTTTCCACTCGGCCAAAAGCCATCACCAGAAGCAATGTGGTGACCCAGACAGAGCTCCCACACAAACACACAGCTGTGCAGGTCTCTGGCTGCAGGGAGTGCCTGAGCCTGTCACTCATGCCACAGAACAGCAGGGATAACACCTGTGTGAGGTGTGACCAGGTGGATGATCTGCTCACCCTGGTGGCAGAGCTGAGAGAGGAAGTGGAAAGGTTAAGGAGCATCAGGGAGTGTGAGAGGGAGAGAGATTGGTGGAGCCCCATCCTACCATCCCTGAGGCAAGAGCAGCAGATGGAGGCTCTACAAGAAGTAGAGGACCACCTACCTTCTTGCCATCAGGCAGAAGGAGAGGACCCAAGAGACGTGGGGGGATTGGAAACAGGTCCCTGTTCAGGGTGGCAGGTGAATCCCCTCATGGCCTCCCTTACCTACCCAAATGCCCCTACACAACAGATATGAAGCTCTAGTAGTTGAGGACCAGGCAGATGAGGAGGTAGATTAAGGCCCATCTGAAGAGTTGCCTAGTGAGTGTCAGTCAGCCCCATGCATTGTGTCTGCCTCTCTTAAGAAAAAAAGGAGGGTAATTGTTGAAGGTTTTTCCCTTCTGAGGGGAACGGAGGGCCCAATATGCCAACCAGACCCATCCCACAGGGAAGTCTGCTGCCTCCCTGGGGCCCAGGTTAGAGATGTTACTAGGAAACTTCTTAGTCTGGTATGGCCCTCTGATTACTACCCACTATTGGTTATACAGGTTAGTAGCAATGAGGTTGCAGAGTAGAGTCCAAAGGCAATCAAAAGGGACTTCAGGGCTTTGGGGTTCAAAGGTTCATGAGCACAGGTAGCGTTTTCCTCAGTCCTTTCAGTGGCAGGGAAGAATACTGAAAGGAACAGGAAAACACACCTGATTAACTTGTGGCTCAGAGGCTGGTGTCATCGATGGAATTTTGGTTTCTATGATCATGGGGAGGTTTACACGGCACTGGACCTGCTGGCAACAGATGGGTTTGGCTTTCTAGAAAGGGGAAAAGGATTCTCGCATATGAGTTGGCTGGGCTCATTGAGAAGGCTTTAAACTAGGTTTGAAGGGGGAAGGGGACAAAACAAGGTCCACTAGTGAGGCACCTAGGGGTGGCATGTCGATGTTGGGGTGAAATCGATAGTTCAGCTCAAGGGCATCTACACCAAAGCACACAGCATGGGCAACAAACAGGAGGAGCTGGAAGCCCTTGTGCAGCAGGATAGCTATGACTTAGTTGCTGTCCTGGTTTGGCTGGGATAGACTCATAGGCCAGCCATTGGCAGGCTCAAGCCAGCCAGGGCAGCTGACCTGAGTTAGCTACAGGTGTGGCCCATACCATAATGTCATGCTCATTATAAAAGGAGGAGTTTTACTGAGGAGAGGGAGCTCCTGTGAAGTTATTCCTGCTGGTGTTCCTTTTGCTCCTTCTCTGCTTCTGCTGAGACTATTCATTCAGTTAAGTATTTTGTGTTTGTACTGGTGGTGGTTTTATTAAATCTGTTGTACTTCCACCTACAGGCCCTCTCTCCTTTTTCCTGATTCCCCTCCCTGACTGGTAAGGGCTCATCAGGTAGGAGAGTGACTGTTATATTTGGTCCCAGGTACAGGCTAAATGTAGACAGTTAATTTGGTGCCCAGTGTTTGTTTGGGATATAACTTAAATAGTTTACCCAGGAAAGCTGTAAACCCTTACAAGGGTTGAAGTTTTGACAGTTGCTGAGATCAGCCAGTTGCTGAGATCAGCCACTTGGGGCCTGGCCTGGCCAGTAGCAGAGCAGCAGATCTCGGTGTTCAGGAGCTTTCCTAAGGTTTTCCTGTTGTAGGGGAACACCAGGGGAGTGATGGGAAACACCTGGAGCTGGCAGCAGGTTGTGTAGGTTGTGTTTGTCTCACTCCCTTCAACAGCAAGGAAAAATACTAAGAAGTTTATTTAGAAAGCCATAACAGATAAACACCTGGCTTGAAGGGTGGTGCTGACAGTTCAGTTTTGGGTTTTTCAACCACAGCACCTGGCCTATTGAGATCAGATGGGGTTCAGATAACTGCAAGGGGAAAAAGGATCCTGGGACATAAGCTGGCAGAGGTCATTGAGCAAGCTTTAAACTAGATATGAAGGGGGAAGAGGATAAAGCCAGATCGGATGAAGATGTCCCTGGGAATAGCAATGTTGGGATTGACACCACTAGCCCAGCTGAAATGCAACTGTACTTCACTGGGGGCTCCAGGTACTTCATCGGGGGCCAGCTCAAATATGTTTATGCAAATGCTCACAGCGTAGGCAATAAATAAGAGGAGCTTGAGATGCTTGCATGCCTCCAGTGCTATGATCTGATCGACATCACGGAGACATGGTGGAACAACTGTTGTGATTGGTGTGTTAGGTTAGAAGGGTATAAGCTCTTCAGGAAGGTCAGGCAGGGGAGGCAAGGAGAGGGTGCTGTTCATGTCAACGAACAGCTAGAATGCATGGAGCTCCGTCTGGCGGGTGAAGACAACAAGACTGAGTGCCTATGGGCCAGGGTGAAAGGAAGGGAAGGAGACATTGCAGTGGGGGTCTGTTACAGACCACCTGAATAGGAGGACCAAGTGGACGAGGCCCTTCATAGATAGGAATCGCTGCTTGTTCACAAGCCCTGGTCCTCGTGGGGGACTTTAACCACCCCCATAGCAGTTGGAGAGACAACACAGCAAGGCATAAGCAATCCAGGAGATCCCTGGAATGCATTGATGATAACTTTCTCCTCCAAGCAATAGAGGAACCAAGGAGGAGGTGCCATGCTAGACCTTGTCCTCACCAACAGGGAGGGGCTGGTGGACAATGTCAAGTTCATGGGCAGCCATGGCTGCGGTGACTGTAAGATGGTGGAGTTTAAGATCCTAAGGGCATCAAAGAAGGGGGCTTTCAGCAAGTTTGAAACTCTCAACTTCAGAAGAGCTGCGTTTGCCCTCTTCAGGAACCTCCGTGGTAGCATGCCATGGGATAAAGCCCTGGAGGGATTGGGAGGCCAGGAAATACACAAAGGGTGGAAACAAAGACAGGTAACCTGAGATGATTACAAAGTGACTGTTTGTGAAAACAGAAACCAGGTTAGAAAAGACTAGATCTTAGGAAGAAGCTCTTCAGTATGAGGGTGGTGAGACTCTGGAATAGATTGCTCAGAGAGGTTGTGGATGCTCCCTCCCTGGAGGTGTTCAAGGCCAGGTTAGATGAGGTCTTGAGCAACCTAGTCTAGTTGAGAGGTGCCCCTGCCCATAGCAGGGAGGTTGGATTAGATGATCTCTAGGGTCCCTTCCAACTGAAGCCATTCTATGATTCATCAATCTTCCTAGTCAAAGGCAAGGGGCTTGAAAAAGCTGACAGAATCAGGAAAATCATGAACGGCTGAAGGAGTGGTGCCACAGCCAGGGCTTTGGCTACTTGGACCGTGGGACTTGCTTTGAGAAACCTGTTCTCCTGGGGGCTGAGGGGGTATGTCTCTCAGAGAAGGGGGAGAATATCTTTGGACAAAGGCTGGCCAATCTAGTAAGGAGGGCTTTAAACTAGATTTGCTGGGCGAAGGGATACTTAATCTATCCTGCTTTGAGGCCTGTACTGGAAATAGATGCCCTGGCCCCAGAGATGGATTGCTGGCCAGCAAGAGAGCACATACGTGCAAGATAATTAATTCCAGCCAGTAAGCATTCCAGCTGGTAAGTCAGCTTCAATGGGGGGCCCACTTAAATGCCTCTATGCAAATGCACAGAGCATGGGGAACAAACAAGAAGAGTTAGAGACATGTGCTCTTCTACAAGGCTATGATCACTGAGACATGGTGGGATAGCTCCTATGACTGGAGTGTAGAAATAGATGGGTATAGGCTATTTAGGAAAGATGGGCACATGAGAAGAGGAGGGGGTGTTGCCCTTTATGTCAAGGACCATGGAGCTTGGCCTAGGGATGGATGAGGTGTTGACAGAGAGCTTCTGGGTCAGGGTTAGAGGAAAGGCAGGGGAATCATAGTGGGGGTCTGCTAGAGGCCACCTGACCTCTATAGACAGATAGGAGTGGCTTCACATTCATAAGCCTTGGTCCTCATGGGGGACTTCAATCACCTGGATATCTGTTGGAAGGAAGGCACAGCAGGGCACCATCAATCCAGGAGTTTCCTGGAATGTATTGATGACAATTTCTTTCTCCAGGTGGTAGAGGAACCAATGAGAAGGGGTGCCATGCTGGAACTTGCTCTCACCAACAAGGAGGGGCTGGTGGTTAATGTGAAGCTCAAGGGAAGCCTTGGCTGCAGTGACCATGAAATGTTAGAATTCAAGATCCTCAGGGCAACATGGAGAGTGCGCAGCAAGCTCACTGCCCTGGACTTCAAGAGAGCAGACTTTGACCTCTTCAGGGATCTGCTTAGTGGAGTACCATGGGAGAAAGCCCTGAAGGGGAGAGGGGCCCAAGAAAGCTGGTCCATATGCAAGGACTACCTCCTCTGATTCCGGGAGCAATGCGTTCCAAAAAAGAGGAAGGCAGACAAGAATGCCAGGAGGCCTGCATGGATGAACAGGGAACTCATGGACACACTTAAAGACAAAAAGAGAATTTATAGAAAGTGGAAGAAAGGACAGGTGGACTGGGAAGAATACAAACAAGTTGTCTGAGCAGCCAGGGATCAGGTAAAGAAAGCTAAAGCCCAGATAAAATAAATATGGCCAGGGACGTTAAGGGTAACAAAAAAAAACTTTTGCAGGTATGTCAGTGATAAAAAGAAGACTAGGGAAGCTGTGGGCCCTCTCTGGAAGGAAACAGGAGAACTGGTCATGAGGGATATGGAGAAGGCTGAGGTTCTCAATGGCTTCTTTGCCTCAGTCTTCACCAGCAAGGGCTCTAGCTGCACTGTCCAAGTGGCAGAAGCCGAAGGTGGGGACTGGGAGAAGGAAGATCTGCCCACTGTAAGTGAAGAGCAGGTTCGTGACTATCTAAAGAACCTGAAGGTGTACAAGTCCATGGGACCTGAGAGAACTGCAGACCAAGTTGCTAGGCCACTTTCCATCATATTTGAGAAGTCATGGCAGGCTGGTGAAGTGCCCGCTGACTGGAGAAGGGGAAACATCACCCGCGTTTTCAAAAAGGGAAAAAAAAAAAAGGAAAACCCGGGCAACTACAGGTTGGTCAGTCTCACCTCTGTGCCTGGCAAGATCATGGAGCAGATCCTCCTGAAGGCTCTGCTGTGCCACATGGAAAATGAGGAGGTGATTGGTGGCAACCAATATGACTTCACCAAGGGAAAATCCTGCCTGATGAATCTGGTGGCCTTTTATGGTGGAGTGACAGCATCGATTGACAAGGGAAGAGCAATGGATGTCAGATCTGGACCTGTGCAAAGCCTTCGACACTGTCCCGCACGACATCCTGGTCTCCAAATTGGAAAGACATGGATTTGATGGATGGACCACTCTATGGATAAGAAATTAGCTGGAAGGTCGGACTCAAAGAGTTGCGATCAATGGCTCGATGTCTGAGTGGAGACCAGTGGACAAGTGGTGTTCCTCAGGGATCAGTACTGGGACCAGTGCTATTTATCATCTTTGTCATCGGCATGGACAGTGGCATCGAGTGAACCCTTGGCAAGTTTGCCAGTGACACCAAGTTGTGTGGTGAGGTTGACACACTGGAGGGAAGGCATGCCATCCAGAGGGACCTTGACAGGCTTGATGGTAGCCCCAGGTCAACCTCTTGAAGTTTAACAAGGCCAAGTGTTAAGGTCCCACACCTGGGTTGAGGCAATCTCAAGCACAGATATAGGCTGGGCAATGAGTGGATTGAGAGCAGTCCTGGGGAGAAAGACTTTGGGGTGCTGGTGGATGATAAGGTGAACATGAGCCAACAGTGTGTATTTGGAGCCCAGAAAGCCAACTGTATCCTGGATTGCATCAAAAGATGTGTGGCCAAGAAAGACATGGAGCTGTTGGTAGCCCTCCTCTGGACTCACTCCAAGATAATCAGAAGGTTGGAACACCTTTCCTACGAGGACAGGCTGAGTTGGGCTTCTTCATCCTGGAAAAGAGAAAGCTCTGGGGAGATCATATAGCACCCTTCCAGTACCTGAAGAGGGCCTACAAGAAGGCTGGGGAGGGACTTTTTACAAAGGCCTGCAGTGATAGGACGAGGGGTAATGGTAGGAAGCTGGGAGAGGGCAGGTTTAGACTAGATACAAGGAAGAAGTTCTTCACCCTAAGGGTGGTGGATCACTGGAACAGGTTGCCTAAGGAAGTTGTGGATGCTCCATCTCTGGAAGTATTCAAGACCAGGCTGGATGGAGCCTTGAGCAACCTGGTCTAGTGTGAGGTGTCCCTGCCACGGCAGGGGGGTTGGAACTAGATGATCTTTGAGGTCCTTTCCAACTCTAATCATTCTGTGATATATGATTCTATGGAATCCACCTGACAGTACTGAGGGAGCTGGCCAAAACACTCTCCATCATTTATCAGAAGTCCTGATCAACAGGAGAGGTCCCAGATGATTGGAGACTTTGCCAATGTGATGCCCATCTACAAGAAGGGCCGGAAGGAGGATCCAGATAACTACAGGTTTGTCAGCCTGGCCTTGGTACTGGGGAAGACTGTGGAGCCGTTCACCTTGAGGGTGCTCACATGGCATGTGCAGGATAACCAGGGACTCAGACACAGCCAGCATGGATTCATGAAAGGCAGGTTCTGCTTAACCAACCTGATCTCCTTCTACGACTATGTGACCTGCCTAGTCGATGAGGGGAAGGCTGTGGATGTCCTCTACCTGGACTTCAGTAAAACCTTTGACACAGTCTCCCACAGCATTCTCCTAATAAAGCTGATGGCTCATGGCCTAAACAGGTGTACACTAAGCTGGGTTAAAAACTGGCTGACGGCTGAGCACAGAGAGTGGTGGTGAATGGAGTGAAATCCAGCCGGCATCTGGTCACAACAACTGTTCCCCAGGGCTTGGTATTGGGGCCAGTCTTGTTTAATATCTTTATCAATGATCTGGATGAGCGGACTGAGTGCTCCCTCAGTAAGTTTGCATATGACACTAAATTGGGTGGGAGTGTTGATCTGCTCGAGGGTAGGAAGGCTCTGCAGAGGGACCTGGACAGGCTGGATCGATGGCCAAGGCCAATTGTATGAGGTTTAACAAGGCCAAGTGCTGGGTCCTGCTCTTGGGCCACAACAACCCCATGCAGCACTACAAGCTTGGGGAGGACTGGCTGGAAAGTTGCCTGAGGGTGCTGGTCGACAGCTGGCTGAACATAAGCCAGTAGTGTGCTATGGTGGCCAAGAAGGCAAACAGCATCCTGGCCTGTATCAGAAATAGTGTGGCCAGCATGAGTAGGGAAGCGACTGTGCCCCTCTACTTAGCACTGGTGAGGCCACACCTCAAATACTGTGTCCAGTTTTGGGTCCCTTGCTACAAAAAGACATTGAGGTGCTGGAGTGTGTCCAGAGAAGGTCAACGAAGCTGGTGAAGGGTCTAGAGCACAACTCTTATGAGGAGTGGCTGAGGGCTCAGGTTGTTTAGTCTGGAGAAGAAGAGGCTGAGGGAAGACCTTATTGCTCTCTACAGCTACCTGAAGGGAGGTTGTAGTGAGGTGGAGGTCGGTCTCTCCTCCCAAGCAACTATCAGTGGGGCAAAAGGAAATGGCCTCAAGTTGAGCCAGGGGATGTTTAGATCGGATATCAGGAAAAGTTTCTTTATTGAAAGAGTAGTCAAACATTGGAACAGGCTACCCAGGGAAGTGGTGGAGTCACCATCCCTGGAGGTGTTAAAAAAGGTGTTGATGTAGCACTTGTAGACATGATTTAGTGGGCATGGTGGTATTGGGTCAACAGTTGGACTTGATGATTTTAGAGATCTATTCCAACCTAATAATTCTATGATTTTTTTGGAGCCAAAGATACAAAGGCTCTGAGGCCAACTATACTCCAACAGAAAAAGAAATACTGGCAGCATATGAGGGAGTTAGAGCTGCTTCAGAAGTGATTGGTACTGAAGTACAGTGCCTCCTGGTGCCATGATTGCCAGTACTGGGTTGGATGTTCAAGGGTAAGATTCCTTCCACTCATCATGCCATCGATGCTACCTGGAGAAAGTGGGTTGCATTAACCACACAGCAGGCCCAGACAGGAAATCCCAATTGTCCAGGAATCTTAGAAGTCATTACTGGTTGGCCAGAAGGTAAAGACTTTATAATGCCACCAGAAGGTAACATGTGCTATAGAAGCTCCACAAGATAATCAGTTGCCAGATAATGAAAAGCAATATACTCTGTCTACTGATGGATCCAGCTGCCTTGTAGGAAATTGTCAGAAGTGGAAAGCTGTGGAGTCCCACATGACAAGTTGCAGAAGCAGCTGAGGGAGAAGGTGAATCAAGTCAGTTTGCTCAGATAAAAGCCATCCAGCTGGCTTTAGACATTGCCGAAGGAGAAAAGTGACCAGTACTCTACCTTTATACTGACTCATGGAAGGTGGCAAATGTCTTGTGGGAGATGGTTGAAACAGTGGAAGCAGAATAGCTGGCAGCACAGAGGTAGACCGATTTGGGCTGCCACACTGTGGCAAGACGTTGCTGCCCAGCTAGAGAAACTAGTTGTAAAGGTACGCCATGCAGACACTCATGTACCTAAAAGTCAGGCCATTGAGGAACACTGAAACAACCAGCAAGTGTATCAGGCTGCAAAATTGTTCCAAACAGACCTAGACTGGGAACTTAAAGGTGAAATATTTTTAGCTCAGTGGGCCTATGACACTTCAGGACATCAGGGAAGAAACACAACATACAAGTGGGCTTGTGACTGAGGGGTGGATTTAACTATGGACACTGTTGTGCAGGTTATCCACAGCTGTGCAACATGTGCCACAAGCAAGCTAAACGGTTAAAACCTTTGTGGTATAGGGGATGATGTTTGAAATATAAATATGGGGAGGTCTGGCAGATTGATTATATCATACTTTGTTCCTCACAATGGTGGAAACAAGCACCGGATGGCTGGAAACATATCCCATACCTCATGCTACTGCCTGGAACACCATCCTGGGCCTTGAAAAGCATATCTTGTGGTGACATAGTACTCCAGAAAGAATTGAGTCAGACAATGGGACTCATTTCAAAAACAGTCTTATAGAGAACTGGGCTAAGGAACAGAGTATCGAGTGGGTATAGCGTATTCTTTATCATGCACCGGCCTCTGGGGTAATTGAGTGATAGAATGGGCTATTAAAAGCTACTCTGAAAGCAATGGGTAGTGGAACTTGTAAAAACTGGGACAAGCATTTAGCACAATCCACCTGGTTAGTTAACACCAGAGGATCTATCAATTGAGCCGGTCCTGCCCAATCTGACCTTTTACATATGGCAGAAAGTGATAAAGTCCCTGCAGTGTGTGAAAGGAATTTGTTGGGGAAAACTGTGTGGGTATTTCCTGCTTCAGGCACAGGCAAACCTGTCTATGGGGTTGCTTTTGCTCAAGGACCTGGACATACTTGGTGGGTAACGATGAAGGATGGTAAAGTCTGGTGTGTACCTCAAGGGAATCTAATTCTGGGTGAGAATACCTGATTCTGAGCTGTATGGTGTTAATTGCTACATAATACTAGCAGTGTTCAGTAAGTGTCTTTCAGGATAACATAGTGGTGTTGATGGGAGCTAACCTCACTGAGTAACATGCAGTGACTTCCTTGAAGATGGACTTGAGACCCATGGGCATGAACCACAACGAACTTCATATCTTTCCTCTCCTGAAAGACTGCTATGATATATGGAAACCCCCAATCATGAGCTAAATAAGTCTGCAAAGAGCAAAGCAGCAGCAATGGCAGTGGTAAGTTCTGTAGCCAAGTGCTAGATTAAGGGCAACCCGGGCAAGACCTGTTTGAAGAAATGTGGCGACCCAGAGAGAGGCCTCAGGTAAACATGCAGGTGTCCAGGTCACAGGCTGCAGGAAATGCCACAGCCTCTCTCTGGTAGCAGGGGGCAGCCATGAGTATGGCTGTGTGTGATGTGAGTAGGTAGATGATCTGCTCAGCCAAGTGGCACAGCTGCAACATGAGGTTGAGAGGCTACAAGATGAAATAAAAAGACTTAGGAGCATTAGGGAGGCTGGAGTGTAGATAGCCTGGTGGAACCAGGCTCTGCCCTCCCTGCAATGGAAATGGGAGCCATTTACCAGCCAACCAGATACCACCCAGGATAAAGGGGTCCCTGTATCTTGCCCCTGTGAGGGGGAAGACAGAAGCCTAAATGAAAGAGGTGAGTGGAGGCAAGTTCATGGCCAGGACAGAAGGCAAGTGCCCTCCTTGCCTGCCTCACCTCCCCATGTGCCTCTGAGAAACAGGTATGAGGCCCTGATGGAGGACAGCCAGTCTAATGAGGATGTGAATGATAGACAACCTGTACCAGAGGTCTTAGCACAGTCAGGTAGGCCTTCCAGCTGTATAGCAACCTCCTCCACAAGGAAGAAGAGAAGACTTATAGTTGTTGGAGACTCACTCCTAAATGGAACAGAGGGTTGACATTCATCATAGGGAAGTCTGTAGTATTAATGGAGCTCAAATTAGGGATATTGCTAGGAAACTGCCCAACCTAGTGCACTCATCAGACTATTACCTAATACTGATCTTCCAGGCAGGATGGGAGGAAGCTGCATCCTGTAGTCTGAGGGGAATTGCCTTTTTAAGGAATCGCTAGGGGAAATCTCATGGGACAGGGTACTAGAAGGTAAAGGGGCCCAGGACAGTTGGTTTATATTCAAGGACCACTTTTTCTAAGCTCAGATGGGGGCATCCCAGTGGGTAAGAAATCCAAAAAGGGAGCCAGGAGACCCTCATGGTTAAACAGAGAACTAATGGGCAAACTCAAGCGGAAGAAGAGAGTCTATAGATCATGAAAGGAGGGGATGGCCACTTCGGAGGACTATAAGACTGTTGTCAGAGGACGTAGGGAGGCAACTAGGAACTTCATTATATTAAGGGTGACAGAGCACTGGAACAGGCTGCCCAGAGAGGTGGTGGAGTCTCCTTCTCTGGAGACATTAAAAACCCACCTGGATGTGTTCCCGTGTGACCTACTCTACGTGGTCCTGCTCTGGCAGGGGGGTTGGACTAGATGATCTCCAGAGGTCCTGATGAGATGCATCCCACGTTCCTGAAGGAATTGTCTGATGCAGTTGCCAAGTCACTCTCCATGATATTTGAAAAGTCATGGCAGTCAGGTGAAGTCCCTGGTGACTGGAAGAAAGGGTTAATTATGCCCACTTTTAAAAAGGATAGAAAGGAGGACCCTGGGAACTACTGACCTGTCAGCCTCGCCTCTGTGCTTGGGAAGGCCATGGAACAGACCCTCCTAGAATATATGCTAAGGCACAGGGGGGTGGTTCAAGACGGCATGGCTTTACTAGGGGCAAGTCCTGCCTCATGAACCTAGTGGCTTTCTACAGTGGAGTGACTGCATCAGTAGACAAGGGAAGAGCTATGGATGTTATATATCTGGACTTCTGCAAGGCCTTTGACATGTTCTCCCACAACATCCTTCTCTCCAAGTTGAAGAGAGACAGATTTGATGGGTGGACTGTTTGGAGGTTAAGGAATTGGCTGGATGGTCACATCCAGAGGGTAGTGGTCAATGGCTTGATGTTCAGATGGAAAACAGTGACAAGTGGTGTCCTTCAGGGGTCCGTACTGGGACCAGTGTCATTTAATATCTTCGTTAATGACAGTGGCATTGAGTGCACCCTCAGCAGGTTTACTGATGACACCAAGCTGAGTGGTGCAGCTGATATGCCAGAGGGACCTGGACAAGCTGGAGGGTGGGCCCAGGTGAACCTCATGAGGTTCAACAAGGCCATGTGCAGGGTCCTGCACCTGGGCCAGGGTAACTGCTGGTATCAATACAGGCTGAGAGAAGACATGCTAGAGAGCAGCCTTGTGGAAAGACTTTGGGATACTAGTGCATTAAAAGCTGAACATGAGCTACCAATGCGCAATTGCAGCCCATAAGGCAAATAGCATCCAGGGCTGCATCAAAAGTGGGGCCAGCAGATTGAGGGAGGTGATTCTGCCCTGGGTGAGACCCCACCTGGAGTACTGTGTCCAACTCTGGAGCCCCCACACAAGAAGGATGTGGACCTGTAGGAGCATGTCCAGAAGAGGGCCACAAAAATGATCAGGGGGCTGGAGCACCTCTCCTATAAAGACAGGCTGAGAGAATTGGGGTGGTTCAGCTTGGAGAAAAGAAGGCTCTGGGGGGACCTTATAGCGACCTTCCAATACCTGAAGAGGGCCTATGAGAAGGCAGGGGAAGAACTGTTCACAAGCGTTTGTAGTGATAGGACAAGAGGTAATGGTCTTAAGTTAGAAAAGGGTAGATGTATGTTGGACATAAGGAAAAAGCTCTTTAATATGAGGGTGGTAAATCACTGGAACAGGTTGCCCAGAGAGGTAGTGGTGACAGCCTCGTTCCTGGAGACATTTAAGGTCAGCCTTGATGGGGCTCTGAGCAACGCCTCCCCTCCCCTCAAATTTGGACTTGCCTCCTTGTCTCTGGGTCTATGAGTGCCTCTATGAATAACTATTTAAGAGTGGTAGAACCTGTTCAGCAAGTTCTTTGTTTGTGAGTCTTTGTTGGTGAGCAGAATAGAGGAGAAGGATGTGAGAGAAACAATCATGGGGACACCCAGGTCAGTGAGGAAGAGAGGAGAGGGAGATGTGCTGAAGCAAAGGCTCCCCTGCAGCCCGTGTGGAGATGGCAGGCTGACACCCTGCAGCCCATGGAGATCAGCAGTGGCCCAGAGGTTTGTCTGCAGCCTGTGAAGGACCCCAGGCCAGCACAGGGACTGGGCCCAAAGAAGGCTGTGACTCTGAGGAAGCCCGCACTGGAGCAGCTCATTGCCGGGAGGGCGGCAGCCTGTGGGAGGGACCTGCACTGGGGCAGTTCATGGGGAGCTAGAGCCCCGTGGGAAGGACTCACATTGGAGAAGTTCATGGAGGTCTGTCTGCTGTGAGAGGGACCCCACACTGGAGCAAGAGAGAGCTGCGAGGGCCACTCTGCCTGGGGAAGAAGGAGCAGCAGAGACACCTTGTGATGAACTGACTGTAACCCCCGTTCCCTGTACCCCTGCACTCCCGAGGGTGAAGAGGTAGTAAAGCTGAGCCCGGGAAGATGGGAGGGGTGGGGTTTTCTTTGTGTTTTTAAGACCTGGTTGTATTTCTCATCATCCTTCACGGTAGTTGTTTGTATTAAATTGATGTTTTATCTCCAAGTTGAGTCTGTCTCTTACACGTGACCATAACTGGTGAGTGAGCCCTCCCTGTCTGTTGTCTCGATCCTCAAGCCTTGTTGGTTGTATTTCGTCCTCCCCGTCCCTCAGGTGATTGGGTAGGGGTGAATGAGCAGCTGTGTGGGGCTTTGTTGCCAGCTAAGTGGGCTTAAACCATGACAGAAAGGCAAGACAGCTAGGCAAATGGAATGTGGTTGAATATCCCCTAGTACCTGGTGCTGAATAAAGCAGTATCTCCTCTCTAAACTTTGTTAGTTTCGACAGTCTTTATTTTAGGTAACAATCTAATAGTCTTCTATGATGGCATGACTGACTGGGTGGATGAGAGGAAAGCAGTGGATGTTGTCTACCTTGACTTCAGCAAGGCTTTTGACACTGTCTCCCGTCACATCCTCATAGGTAAGCCATTGCAGCGTAGTCACTGAGGTGAAGGGCTCCAGAGCAGAGGATTGCACAAGGGGACCCTTCCTAAAGCAGTAAAACTGTGAAGACAAAAGTGCAGGGAGTGAGGGATGCCCCAGCACCTCCCAGAGAGGAAAGAGTGAGCTCCTGATGGACATCAGCGCCGACTCTCAGTGGGTTGGGGCAAGAGTGACAGCTGCCAATCCCTCCACATGCAAGAGTAGCCCCCAGGGAGCGTGAGCGACCACGACTGTGGTGAACAGGGTGTGGTGCATCAGAAAGGTGTGGTGTGTCAGAAAAGCATGGCGCAGCAGTTCCTGCAGGCAGGGCCATGATCTCTTTGTAATTACAGTGACATGGTGGGACAGCTCGCATGGCTGGAATGCTGTCATGGACAGCTATGTACTCTTTAGGAAAGGCAGGCCAACTAGACGAGGTGGGGGAGTTGCTCTTTATGCGAGAGAGCACCTGGAGTGTATCGAGCTCTGCCTGGTGGGGGATGATGAGCGAGTTGAGAGCTTATGGGTAAGAATTAGGGGGCAGGCTAAGATGGCAGACATTGTTGTGGGCATTTACTATAGGCCACCTGATCAGGATGAGGAGGTAGATGAAGTCTTCTACGGACAGTTGGAAGCAGCCTCACAATCAATCACAGGCCCTGGTCTTCATGGGGGACTCTGACTATCCTGATACTTGCTGGAAAAGAACACAGCCAAGCACCCACAGTCCAGGAGGTTCCTGCAGAGCATTGGTGATAACTTTTTGACACAGGTTGTGAAGGAATCAACAAGGAGAGCGTAGGAGCCCACTTGTAACTTCCCTGAAACAAAAGCAGCTTGAGGGAAGAAGATCACACTGTGTGACACTTCCTGAAGTGGCAAAACCACAGTGAGACTGAGGTGACAAACATGCAGGGAGTTAGAGGGTGCCCCAGCACCTGCACCCCTGGCCCTGAAAGGGAAGAGCAAGCCCCTGACGAGGGTCAGCTGTGATTCACCATGGGCGGGGACAAGAGTGACGGGAGCAATATAAAACCCAGTGTAACCAACATCTCTGCCTAGTCACTGAGGTGAAAGGGCTCTAGAGCAGAGGATTGCACCAGGACACCCTTCCTGACTCACCACGGGCAGGGACAAGAGTGACGACAGTCAACCCCCTCACATACAAGTGTAGCCCCCAGGGAGCGTGAGTGACCAGAAGCGCAGCAACCAGGACGGCAAACCGGGGAATGGCGCGTCAGAAGGGCATGGCGTGGCAGTTCACACGGCGGTTAGTGCAGGCAGGGCATGCAGGGCGGGCGTGCAGGGCAGACTTGCAGACAGGGTGCAGTCCCTGTCCTGGCTCCAGAGACCAACAGACCTAGTGGCCATCGCCAGGGCGAAGCTATGGTTTCCACTCGGCCAAAAGCCATCACCAGAAGCAATGTGGTGACCCAGACAGTACAGTAGGAGCCCCAGCCAATCAGCATGTGAATAGAGGCGCGATGGACAGAGCTATTGAGAGAATCATTTTAGCAGCCTTAGCGCATGAACAGCGTGGACAGATAAGAAAAGATACAAAAGGGAATGCTTTTTCTGCTGCGCCATCTCAGCCATCTTGGCTTTTGCAACTTAATAAAGACTGCCTTCTTACCTATACTTTTGTTGTGTGCCTCCCTACCGCGACAAATGGTGACCCCGCCGTGATTTTTGACACAGATTCTGTGTGGGCTGCTGGACAGCTCGACGTGAGGCTGCATAACGATTTGCAGCGGGGACGGAGCCCGGTGAAGCTTGAGAGCCGTGTGACTCGGCCTGGTCCTGACCTGAACTTCGACACCTGATAAGGTGAGCCACCGGGAACAAAACTATAGTTATGGGCCAACAAATGACAAAAGAGGAAGAGACAATATTGTCCACCTGGAAGGCCCTATTAAAAAGAAAAGGTGTAAAAACCACTAATCACGGTTTAAAGAGAATGTTAATATGGAGTAAAATGCAGGGATTTGAAGCTACTGCAGCCACTGCATTTAGTGTGTCTGCCTGGAAAGAAGTTGAACAGAAACTATGGGATGCAATTTCAAAGGGGCAAAAGGATGCAGTAGAGTTAGCCACTACGTGGTGACTATTAAGCGAGACTCTCAAAGAATGGAAAGCAGAATGTGATGAAAAGGAAAAGTCGCCAACAGAGGAAAAAGGAACTACAAGTAATGTAGGACAGGAGGCAGATTGTCCTGGGCTCTTTGCAGTGGTGGGGAAAAAACCATGCACTGGAAAAATTAGATCTCGCCCTTGTAAGCCTCTTCCTGCTCTACCTATTTCTAGTGGTTTTCACCCCCCCTTAAGGAATGTAGAAGATGATAATACCAGGTTAATACCCTCAGCACCTCCACCGGAGGAGCAAGAGGCTGGGGGGAAAGGGGAAGAAAATGATGATAGTGAAGAAGATGAGGAACTAGATTTGAATGCAGCTATGCAATCTTTGCAAATTTCTAATTCACATGACTGATATGCTCAACCGTGGACCCTACCCCCTGCTACTGTAACTGTTACACCGCAGTCACCCGATTGTTTTTAGGAAGACGTTAGAAAAAACAAGCTGCAGAAGTGGGGAACTGGGACCTAGTTGAACGACTTAGCCCATTTCACCCTGCACCATGCCCCAGAACTGATAGACATAGTGCCTTCCCTGTGTTCAAGGCTGTAGCAGGCACTAAGCGACATGACGAGCACAACCCGATAAGCTGGAAGGTGGTGCAGGATTTGCAAAATAAAGCTCAAAAGTTTGGAATTAATTCTCCTGAAGTGATGCAACTGATCAGAATTATTAATACAGATCTCTTATGTCCCTATGATATTACTCATTTGGCACAAGTACTATTTCACCCCATACAACTCCAGGTATTTCAATCTATGTGGCGACAAATGGCCCGTGCAGCAGCACAAAGAAATCAAAGACTGCCACAAGGTGACCCTAGGGCAGCGGTGGGAGAAGACGCATTACTCGGAGAAGGGCCATTTACTAATCCACAATTACAAGCCACCTGGCCCCCCATTGTACTGGGACAATCTCAGCAAATAGGAATTAATGCCCTAAAAAAAGACAATGGAACTAGCGGCACCAAAACACAAGTATGTCGCTATTCGTCAGGGTCCTAGAGAACTTTTTCTACAATTTGTAGAAAAAATCTCAGCTGCTTTAGAAAAACAAGTAGAAGATGAAGGACTGAGACAAATGTTACGTAAACAATTGGCTAAAGACAATGCTAATGAAGATTGACAGAAAATTATTGAGGCATTACCTGGTGACCCCTCTGTGCCTGATATGGTTGCTGCCTGCTCCAAAGTAGGCACCGTGGAACATAAAATGGCCGCACTAGCCACGACAATGAGGAACAAACTGCCTGCAAGATGTTATGAATGCAGTCAAAATGGACATGTTAAAATCAGTTGTCCAAATAGGAACCTTCCTCAGAAACGTGGGGAGGGGACACCCGGAGTTACTTGTAATAAATGTGGCAAATCGGGACATTTTGCAAAATCCTGTCGGTCTAAGTTCCATGTAAATGGACAGTCGCTTTAGGGAAACAGCAAGAAGAGTGCGAGAGGGTGTGCGAAGTTACAAAATCCCTCTCCAGCCACGGCAACTCAATCTCACTTTGCGAACAATTGTCCACCGCAACTGTCAGCTCTGCAGGGCTGGATGTATCCACCGCCGACACAGTAACCATAACAACAAAAGATATCATTAAGATTCCATTAGATGCAAAAGGACCTATAGGAAAGGGACTGAGTGCTTTGTTAATTGGACGATCTAGTAGCACTTTGAATGGGCTGATTGTACATGTAAGTGTTATTGATGCTGGTTATATGGGGCAGATTTGTGCTATGGTTTCTACTCCGTACCCAGGAGTGACCATTCCCAAAGGCACTTGTATTGCTCAACTTGTACCTTTTTTAAGTTGCGTTCCTAAGACAGGAAAACAACTGTGACATGATGGAGGATTCGGCTCTACAGGACCTCCGCAGGTTTTCTGGTCACAGTCCGTTTCATCATCAAGACCACAGATGACTTGTATTCTAACCAATAAGGGTGAATCACCGGCATCTGTGAAGCTTACCGGACTTCTAGACACTGGAGCTGATGTAACTATTATATCTCATTATTCCTGGCCATCCACTTGGCCAACAGAAAATATGAGAATGGGAGTAATAGGACTAGGAGGGTCAACACAAACTGGAGTAGCAGTAACACTGGTTCTGGTCACCAACCCTGAGGGCCAGCAAGCGACCATTAAACCCTATGTAATGACAGCCCCCCTGAATCTGTGGGGAAGGGACTGCTTGTCACAGTGGGGAGTGAAAATCACTATGGATTTTTGACGGAGGCCACTGTGCTGCAGAGTGTTAAACAACCCACACTTGCATTGACCTGGTGTCCTAGGTTACAGTGTAAGATGTGCCCCAAAAGTATTCTATTACCATCTTCAGGAGCTGTTGAGACCAGGTGGGGCGGTGCTCCCTGCCTCCTCCCTCTGGACTATCTTCTGTTAATGGGCACAACAATGCCTTATCGCATGACCCATCGATAACTCGCTCCTGGACTATCTCCTGTTAATGGCCCATCAAGGAATCCCCTCATGACTCACTATCCCATTGTGAGATGCTCCGCCCAGGTGGAAGGAGCCAAGCAGTCCATGCTAAATATAAACTGAGATCTCGAACACCCTAGCAGCCTTCTTCCACTGGATTCCCAGAGGATGAGAGCTACCTACCTACCACTAGAACTTCCGAGGAAGACCAGACCCTTTTACAAGATTGCTGCTTCAACAGAACTACATCCATCGCTTCAGCAGGACTGCAGCCACCATCTTATCGGACTGCTACTGCCACCCTAACAGGGTGTCAGGTTGTATTTCTGACTCTGTCAGTTTAAACCAGTGGGGTTTTTTCTGCCTTGTTATATATAGATATATATAGAGAGAGATATATAGATATATATATTAGTAAAGAACCGTTATTCCTATTCACCATATCTTTGCCTGAAAGCCCCTTAATTTCAAAATTACAATAATTTGGAGGGAAGGGGATTGCATTTTCCATTTCAAGGGAGGCTCCTGCCTTCCTCAGCAGACACCTGTCTTTCAAACCAAGACAGAAGGGATGGAAAGAGTTAACAGGATTCAGGCAGTTCCTGCCCTGAGCCTTGTACAAGAGTAAAGGAAGATAACAGGGAAGCAAACAGGTGCAGACCGTTAGGTATGAGAGGAATGCAAGTCTGCAAAATAGCAGCCAATGGGGTTGGCGGTAGTGGCGTGTGAACGATGCTTGTACACCAGTCATAGCTTACTTAGCAGCATGTGTGCTGATAGAGAAATGTATATAATGATGCTGTAACAAACAATAAAGGTCTTTGGTTCACCCTCAATTGGAGTCCATGCATTCAGTCTCCCCAGTCTCCCACCACATCCTCATGGGTAAGCTTAGAAAGTGCGGAATAGATGAGTGGGCAGTGAGGTGGATTGAGAACCAGATGAAGGACAGAGCTCAGAGAGTTGTGACCAGTGGTGCTGAGTCTAGTTGGAGGCCTGTGACTAGCAATGTTCCTCAAGGGTCAGTACTGGGTCCACTCTTATTCAATATATGCATCAACGACCTGGAAGGACAGAGTGCACCCTCAACAAGTTTGCTGGTGACACAAAACTGGGAAGAGTGGCTGACACGCCAAAAGGCTGTGCTGCCATTCAGCGAGACCTGGACAGGCTGGAGAGCTGGGCAGAGAGGAAACTAATGAGGTTCAACAAGGGCAAGTGTAGAGTCCTGCACCTGGGGAGGAATAAACCCATGCACAGGTACAGGTTGGGGGTTAGCCTGCAGGAGAGCAGCTCTGCAGAGAAGGACCTAGGAGTCCTAGTGGACAGCAAGTTGACCATGAGCCAGCAATGTGCCCATGTGTCCAAGAAGTCCAACGGTATCCTGGGGTGCATTAAGAAGAGTGTGGCCAGCAGGTCGAGGGAGGTTCTCCTCCCCATCTGTTCTGCCCTGGCCATATCTGGAGTACTGTGTCTGGTTCTGGGCCACTCAGTTCAAGAGAGGCAGGGAACCACTGGAGAGAGTCCAGTGGAGGGCTACTACGATGATGAGGGGACGGGAGCACCTCTCCTATGAGGAAAGGCTGAGAGATCTGGGGCTTTTTAGTCTGGGGAAGAGAAGACCTTATCAATACTTACAAATATCTAAAGGGCAGGTGTCAAGAGGATGGGACCAGGCTCTTTTCAGTGGTGCCCAGTGACAGGACAAGGGGCAATGGGCACAAACTGGAGCACAGGAAATTCCACCTGAACATGAGGAAAAACTTCTTTACTCTGAGGGTAACAGAGCACTGGAATAGGCTGCCCAGGGATGTTGTGGAGTCTCCTTCCCTGGAGAAATTCAAAACCTGCCTGGACGTGGTCCTGTACAACCTGCTTTAGCAGTGGGGGCTGGATTAGATGATCTCCAGATGATCCTTCCAACCCCTACCATTCTGTGATTCTGCCCCTCTACCCTGCTCTGGTGAGACCCCACATGGAATACTGCTTTCAGCTCTGGAATTCTCAGTATAAGAAGGAAATGGATGTGTTGAACCGGGTCCAGAGGAGGGCCACAGAAATGATCAGAGGGATGGAACACCTCTCCTATGGGGAAAGGCTGAGAGAGTTGGGGTTGTTCAGCCTGGGGAAGAGAAGGCTTCAGGGGAGACCTTGTTGCTGCCTTAAAGGTCCCTTCCAGCCCAAAGCGTTCTGTGATTCTATGACCCTTTGTGGCAGATGTGCTTGACCTGACAAAGACCACAAAGACCTTGGCCTTGCCAGAGATCCTACAATCATGAGGGCTTGCCAAAGACAAAGATCGGGGGCTTTCCAGCTGTTAAAACCTGATCGCTTTGTTTACCTTGTCTTTTTGCTTGCTTGACCCCAGCTAATTAGAATTGACCATGGGTCAGACTCAACTGGGGTATAAATGCAGCCCTGCCAGAGAGCGGACTGGAGCCAGTCCTCCGCAGAGCAGAGCAGTGGGGCTTTGGCCATGGACTCTCTCCTGGCGTTGGGACACCGCCTGAGGAAACTCCTCGGGGTTATGACCTCACCCCCCTCACCTTTGGTAAGTGAATAATTCTGGAAATATCCTTGAGTAAGCCCTCACTCCTGTTGGGCAAGTGATTCTATTTTCTCGGTACCTCTGAGTGAGAGATTTTCCCCCTTTTTGTGAGAGTGTGCACATTTTGGATCATTTTTCTAACGGGCCTTTTTACAAAACTTATGAATTATTAAGTCAACCTGTGTAGTGTTATATTCCCAACTGAGACCTGAACTTTATTGTGGTCTGTTGGAGTGCTAGCTAACTCCCCATTTTGAGTGGCTGCTCTGTCTGTTTGGTGAATGCCTCTGCTGTCGAAAGAAAAGGGTTAACAGTCACAAAAATTCTGGTTTGGCAACCAGGTGGACTTGTGTAGGTGATTGGGGGGGGGGGGTGTAGAGCATCACACCTTGGTAGCACCAAACTAATCTCAAACAAAGCCAATCGGAGCATCGAGATAAGAGAATGTTAAATATCTGTTTTCATGTGTAAAGTTAGGGGTGACATAAATCACTTTACTGCGGTTTCTTTTTCGTTGTTATTTTGTATATGAGACCTGGCTTATTTCTCAAAAGGGGCACCAGCTTTGTGGAACTACCACCTCGCACCCTTTTCTGTGCAAAACTGGAATTAAGCAAATATCTCGACAAGGCTTATTGCCCACCGGGTAAAAGAACCCTAATTTTTGGGACAACACCTCTGCCTGGCATCCGGGCTTTCGGTTTGCTTAGGCCTGTAGGGGTGTTTGCTTAGGCCTGTAGGTGACTGTTCTGTCTGTTGTGCGGGTGCCCCCCCCCCCCCCCCCCCCCCCGACACCCTTCCACCCTGCCAGCCCCCAATGCGTTCGCATTCCTTCGTTCATTCCTGGGGGAACGGGGCGGGTTCCCACGGATTAGGGTTACCCCCACCCCGCTGCCTGGCAGAACGGCAACCCCCTGCTTGCTCTGCCAGTCCCGGTGTACTGCGAGCGGAGCGGAGCGGGTGGCCGCCGGGGTGTCCCCCCCACCCCTCCCGTGCGCCGGCTGGAGGGACAGGGGGCGGCGGGGGAAGGCGCAGTGCCCCGGCGACGGGGCGGCGGCGGCCCCCTTCCCTCCCCTTCTTCCCCCCTTCCCCCCGCCTCGGCAGTCACCCGCCCGGCCCCCCGAGCCCTCCATCCCCTCCTCGTCCACGGAGCCTCCGAGGCCCCCGCCCCACCGCCACAGGCGCCCCGAGCCGCCGCGGTGCCCTCCCCGGGCCGGCCCGGCCCGCCGCCCCTTGCCCGCCGGCTGCGGGGCTGCCCGGGGCCGCTCCGCCGCAAGCACAAGCCGACGGAGCGCACGCTGGTCCCGGCCTTCCCTTCCCCTTCCCCATGCTTTGGGAGGGACGGCAGCGCTCCAGCCGGGGCCAGGCGTCCGGGCAATCCCTCCCGGCTTTCCCGAGCCACCGGGGCGACACGCCTTGCAGCTTTCCCCCCCCCCCCCCCCCGTACTGCGAGCGGGCCAGCCAGGCACCCGCTCTCCGTCTCCCTGCTGTCCTTTCTCCAGCGAGGCGTTTCTAACCGGGACCTGCCGACTGCAGCAAGTGCTTTGCACCAGGAGGTTCTGATCCCGGTAAGAAAGGCACCCGGATTCTGTAAAGTATCGTTTAAAACACTACTTGTTAGAGCTAACAGTATAGAGAAGGAAAACAGTATAGTTAACCTTACGTCCCTTTAGATGCTGAGAATCCTGAGTCGTACAGCACCGGACAGGCCTCCCATCCACGCGCAGCATGTCGTGCAGACCCCATCGGTAGGAAGGATTAGTCCGTCCTGGTCATCCGAGCTCTTTATAGGGTTTTCTTACAAGAAAACAACTCTATTAATCATTTCTACTGTCAAACAGAGAGGATGTTCACATGAGAACTTGCTGCTGCGCTGTTAGATAAAGGCAAGGCCGCGCAGGTGTGTAATCGCTGGTACCAAGTGGGAGCTGCCTGCGGGCTCCTCCGTTACCATCTCCCAGCTGCGTCTGCCCTGCACCGTGGGAGAGGTGCAGCGCGGCGCGGGCCTGGCTGTGATGCTGTATGCTCAGGCCCGTGCCTGACAGGTTCACTGATCACTATTCCTCGATGTGCAATGGTCTTCTGGTCAGGATCACTGCAGGAGCCCATAAAAGTAGTTTGAGATCTATATCAGTCTGAAAGAACCCTCTTTCGAAAGAGCCTCATGTTAGAGCAGTTGTTCCCTGAGGACGGGGATTTAGGATAAGTGTGGAGGGTGTTGCTCATGCTGGTAAGGTAACAGTCTGTAGGGAGTTCCTACACTGACATTTTGACAGTATAGATGGATGGATCAATCAAAGTTTTATTATTTAAGAGAAAGGGATTGTACATAGACAGGCTGAATGAAAATCAGTCAGCAAGTTGTAATGTTCAAAACATTAGTTGGAGCTCAGCTGGAACATAATCAATACCTGTCATAAAGGAAACTTAGGCCCACCAGGCTGCATCCAGCTTCAACATGAAAGAACCACTGAGATTTATGTGTCACACACAGTATCTTCTAGAGATTCTTAGTTAGAAAACAGCCTTTGATAACAAGATTGCTACACTCTGATTAGCAATTCCACTAAAGTCTGTTATAAACTCCAGAACAATACTGAAGTTTATTGAAATTCTCCACTGGCTGTATAGTAATTGTCTTCATTTATCAACAGCAAAAATGTCTCTGTCTTTTAATTTTCTCCTCCATGGATATTCCTTGTTTTAGTGTCCTTGCCATTTCACTAGCTGCTTTGTAAAAGCTAGTTTCTCTAATGAATGCAGCTGTAGCAAAGAGTCACTTTTGTAGTGTTTGGGCTAATTTAAAGCTCCACTGAGACGGTCATGGGTCAACTCACAGGCCTTGCTGCAGAGCAGTCCTCTCTCAGCACTACTCCTGTGTCCCCCACCTCCTCCTGTCCCACAGGACCTTGGGCTGCTCGCCTTGACTTATACAAAGCTCTTCTGCAAACACAGCAAGCAAGCTGATGTCCTTACAAAATAAGAGAAATAAACAAGGAAAGCCAAGCAAAACTTTTAATGGGAAGTTCATGAATCATGCTTACTCCACATAGCAACGCTACAAGCCGTTGCTTTCCGAGGACAGCAAACATAACCTCTTACGTCATCAGTGTTGTGTTCTAATACGGATCTTTCTGACTGTTCTGCTACCCTTGAAGTAAACATGGCAGAAATTATCATTCCCCTTGTCAGTCAGAAAGCCCATCTGGCACTACATTAGAACAGCCTTCTATTAAATTCACCAGCATGCTAATTATAGGATGACTAGCGAATGGTTAAACTGCCAGATGCTATGAAGATATATCACTGTCTTTTTATGTGGTTAGGCAAACGTTTAATTAAACCTGCAGCTGCTGTGTCTGCTTTACCTATGAACATATCTAAATTGCATTCACCTGTGGGAAAGATGGAGCTGTTGTCTCTCAAGAAGAAAAGCAGCTTAAATGCAACTTTGCTGGAACATACAGCATGTATACATGTGATTTAATTATGCATGCTAGTAATTTCATCAAAACCAGTTACAGGCTCTTCCACTTCAGTTCTCTGGATTGTGCTCCCTGATCCTTGAATAATCTCTTAGCGCTCTTGCAAGCTTTGAAAGCCGAGTTGTTTTAGGGGCTTCAGCAAAACCACATTAGAAATGGCAATATACAGCCATGGTTAACAGGATGTCTAACAGATGATCCTGCTACTGCTTCTGATTTTGAAGTCTCTGAATATGTGGAAACAGTCTACAGCCTTTTACTTTTCCTCATTCTAATGAGTCTTTCATTCAGAAAATACTGAAGCAGGTGAGTGACCTTCCAACATGACACAATAAGCAATATTGGTCCCAGGGTGTTTAGCGCTCCTGTGAGGCTGCTTCTTTACCGAAACACCGAAAGACAGAACCCCACATTTTTCCCCATTTGAGATGTGGCCTTGGCTGAAGCCTGCAGAGGATGATTTTAAAAGAGAATTCCTTTTTATTTGCAAGTGTTTGTACTTGGCTGTACTTGGTATTGTAAGATCTAGAAATCAGATCTGGAAAAATGGGATTTACAGTCTAGCATCTGTTCAGTCAAGTTTCCATTACCCTTCCATTTTCAGTGTTTAGAAACCAGATTTCAGACATGCGCTTTATTCACGTTTAGTACTGGGCCCATAGTCTGCCTGGGCTCTTAGAATCCATCCCAAGGCACAGCCATTGAGGTGACCAAAGATGCAGCTGAGCAATGAGCCCAGATTCAGCCACGGAGCCCAAGACCCCTGAGTCAAGAGCTTTTTTCGGATGGGCAGCATGCTTGGCTGGACATGGCCTGTTGCTGTCTGTTGATTGCAGACAGTGCTTCATGCAACTGAAATTGCCTAAATTATGCTGAATTTTTCAAAGAGTCCATGGTTTTGGTCTGGGCCCACAAGCACTTTTCCAGTCAATTCATGAGCACAGGAGTTACTGCACGTTAAAGAGCAGTGCCGATAGGCACACTAGATGTGGCCGTGCGTTTTGGAGAGTAAAGGATTTTAATAGTATGAGCATAGGTCATTTTGTGCCAGTTGACCATATTGCACTGTCAAGCATAGGAAGAAACAGGATACTGGGAGGTTATTTAGAAGATACCAGGGACATGGCTTTAGAAGACAAAGTGGGAGTTTAGAGCTTCTACAGAAGTCATAGTTTAAATAATTTACTGGGTTTTAAGCCTGCTTTGTTTATAACCTTCTTCCTTTGCTAGCATCCTCTTTAGCCTGTTTTCATCCTGTGTGTTTCATTAGGCATATACAGCCTTCCCTCTTGGGCACAAACACTGACAATGTGATCCACATCATGGTTACTTCAGGGTTAGATGCTAGTAATGTGCCTCATGCAGCTTAACAGCCGAAATCCGGGCAGAATATTTGGGAGGACGTGGTGGGTTGACCCTGGCTGGATGCCAGCTGCCCATCAAAGCTGCTCTATCACTCCCCCCCACCTCAGCTGGACAGGGGAGAGAAAATGCAACGAAAGACTCATGGGTTGAGATAAGGACAGGGGGATCACTCACCAATTACCATCATGGGCAAAACAGACTCGACTTGGGGAAAATTAGTCTAATTTATTGCCAATCAAATCAGAGCAGTATAATGAGAAATAAAACCAAATCTTAAAACACCTTCCCCCAACCCCTCCCTCCTTCCCAGGCTCAACTTTACTTCCAATTTTCTCTACCTCCTCCCCCACCAGCGGCACAGGGGTAGGGGGAATGGAGGTTGTGGCCAGTTCATCACATGCCACTTCCTCCTCAGAGGGAGGACTCCTCACGCTCTTCCCCTGCTCCAGTGTGGGGTCCCTCGCACGGCAGACGGTCCTCCATGTGAGTCCTTCCCGCTGGCTAGTTCTTCACGAACTGCTCCAGCGTGGGTCTCCACCAGGGGGTGCAGTCCTTCAGGAACAGGCTACTCCAGCATGGAAATGGCCTCTCTCCGGAAGCTCTAGGACCTAGGAACAGGGAAAAACACAGCACGTGCAAAGTATTATATTTGATGGCTGTGGAAATTGTTCCTCTTTTCCTTTTGAAGACATCAAATTTGCTGGCTTTCCAGGCACACTGCAAAAGACATTTATATGAGAAGGTTTTCAGAGGAGATAGAGACATGCTTTCCAGCTGACAATAGAGGTAGATAGCTGTCTGATTGAACTGCTGAGTTTTAACTTACTGGTATTTTTGCATAATTTATTATGGCAGGTCCATAGAGCCCTGGGAACTGATCTTGATGATCTTAAATTTAAATAAATAAATAAATGATGGATCGTTGAATGAACTGACACTCCATTTCAGGAGATGAACCTGAGGCACATCAAAGGCAGGCTCTCAGTGCCAGAATCAACTGCAGTTTTACAACTATGTTAAACTATGCAATTATCTTAAACCGCAATGATCCTGTTGGATTTGCAGGGAGAAATTTAGCATCAATCTCCTTACACAAAACAAACAAACAAAATCAGCAGTGCATTTTCATATTAACACAGCACAAGACAGTGCCAAAGTGAATTATCATCTATGTTCAGAAGTGCCTCTGCTGTGCTGGTTGCCTCACAGATAAGTGAAAATGTGTATTTGTTGGTCTGAGGAGCTTGTATCTACACAGCACAACAATAACCTGTAAAGACTGTGACCAGTAAGGTAACTCGGAATAAACTTTGATCGTCTAAAGCAGTGCTAGTTAAGTCAGCATTTTACTCTGCTGGGGTATGCAGCCCTCCTGCTTTCCATTCATTGTGGGCCTCATTTTTCCATCCATTAACCCACTTCTACGGAAAAAGGACTGCAAGAATCCTTGGGACCAGTACTATTCAATATATTCACCAGTGACTTGAATGAAGGAACAAATTGTACTGTTGGCAAGTTTGCTGATGACACAAAACTGGGAGGAGTGGCTGACACATCAGAAGACTGTGCTGCCATTCAGAGACACCTGGACAGGCTGGAGAGCTGGGCAGGGAGGAACCTAATGAAGTTCAATAAGGGCAAGTGTAGAGTCTTGCGTCTGGGAAGGAACAACCCCATGTACCAGTATAGGTTGGGGACTGAGCTGTTAGAGAGTAGCGTAGGGGAGAGGGACCTGGGGGTTCTGGTGGACAACAGGATGACTATGAGCCAGCAACGTGCCCTTGTGGCCAAGAAGGCCAATGGCATCCTGTGGTATATTAGAAGGGGTGTGGTCAGTAGGTCGAGAGAGGTTCTCCTCCCCCTCTGCCCTGGTGAGATCGTGTCTGGTATATTGTGTCCAGTTCTGGGCCCCTCAGTTCAGGAAGGACAGGGAACTGCTGGAAAGAGTCCAGCGCAGAGCCACAAAGGTGATTAAGGGGGTGGAACATCTCCCTTATGATGAAAGGTCTGTTTAACTTGGAGAAGAGGAGACTGAGGGGTGACCTCATTAATGTTTATAAATACACAAAGGGCAAGTGTCAGGAGAAAGGAGCCAGGCTTTTCTTGATGATGTCCAATGACAGGACAAGGGGAAATGGGAGCAATCTGGAGCATAGGAGGTTCCATATCAACATAAGGAAAAACTTTTTCACTGTGAGGGTGACAGAGGACTGGAACAGGCTGCCCAGAGAGGTGGTGGAGTCTCCTTCTCTGGAGACATTCAAAACCCACTTGGACACATTCCTGTGTGACCTACTCTAGGTGGTCCTGCTCTGGCAAGGGCGTTGGACTAGATGATCTTTCAAGGTCCCTTCCAGCCCCTGTGATTCTGTGAAGAGCTAACCCTAAGACAGATAAAGGAGGATGATGGCAGAAGACTGTCCCCAGGGCTAGAAGACAGGAGACAACAAAAGCAAAAACAACAACAAAGATTGGCTGGCAAAAGCATTGGGAGGAAAAAAACAACAACCAGAAGTGTAACATTCCTTTTAAACCAATGGGGAGAGACAGCAGGCAGCAGTGCAGAGACTAACAATGTCAAATAAATAAATAAATAAATAAATAAATAAATAAATAAATAAAGATTTTGCCTTTACACGTCACTCAACAACATCGATCCTTGTCAGAGAGAGCAGAACTTCTCTGGAGTTCCCTTCTCTCTTAGCTGGGCTGGAATCCAGTGGAAGAACAGAATCAGAGGCAGCTTTCCTTTGAAAGGCAATTTATTTATTAGCCAGGCAGAAAATCCTATTAAAAAGAGAGGAAATTCCACGATTGTGCTGCAGTATTAATTTTCAAGTATACTGCAAAAAAAAAAGGGTGTTTTGCATAAGATGAAACCATAATTTTGGAAGGGACCTTGAGAGGGGGGTGAGGCATGCGCCAAGTTCCCCAGGAGAAGTCCCAGAAGGCACTTGGACTTGAGAGACACAAAACTCCTTCCCTGCCAGATATATATATATATATAAAATTTCTTTTTTTCTGGATTAAACTCACAGCATCTGATGGGAATGTCTGCTTCCTGGCAGGGAGTGAGTGTGTGCAATGTTGGATATGACTCATGTCACTCCCTTTCTCTGCTCATTTGGTAGCACTGTTCTGGCTAAAATAAGGTGCTGACTCCTGGTTTGCTAGTACAGCTAAATAAATGTGGGGCAGGAAGTGGGGCTGAGAACTGGTCCCCAGCTCTTCTCTGTTGATCTTTTTGTTTGCTTATGGGCTGGCCTGACCACTCCAATGAGATTTTCCCAAGACAGAACCCAGCCATACTTCTGGGGAGAATTTTTCCCAGCAATTCCTTGCAGAGGGCACCACGGGTGAAACTGACCCTCCAACATTGACGCGTGTCCTCATGCCACACACTGGTGTGAATAAAACAACCACTTCCAGTTAATGCCATTCAGGGCTGCAGAGCAAAGCTTGGATCATTTCAGAAAAAGAAAGTAAAGCCTCCTGCCCCAAATCGTGATTGTGTCACCAGAGGGGCACCAGCAGGGTTCCAAGGGCCATCCAGGGAGAGGATGGGTTGGGAGTGCTACAGAAGGGACATGCCCTGGGCAGCATAGATGTGACAAAGCCCATGTCACTCAGGGATAGGGACCAAACCCTCTGATTTGTTATTTTTAATATACAGCCTTTGCTATTTAGCATTTCAACCTGAGATACTAGAATTCAGACCCTCCTGTGGGTGCCCAAAGAAAAGGACAAACATTATTTTCGCATGGAGAGCATCGGGCTGATGTAAATCAGAGCAGCTGCACACCCCAGGTCAGCACCGGCTCGCAGGCATGCTGCCGCACCTGCCCCTAACCACATCTGGCAGGAGGGTTTTGGAGGAAAAATAGCTGACAAATCTGTTAGACCCTTGCCTGCCCAACGTGGTGGATAAGAGATCTCATCAGGAAGCTCTCACCACAGAGGGGCTTTCTGTGCTGCGACATGCAACATCCACCTGAGTTGAAGAAGGGGTCAGTTTTGCAATGTAAATGGACCAAACCTTTTTGCCTTGAGCGCCTTGCAGGGCCACAGCACGGCAGAACCCCTACAAATGCGTACCTACATGATCTGTTAGCCTCTCCTGTTTTGATTCTACCTTCCTTTGCACCAGGCATGCCATCAAGTACTGCATCTCAGCTGCAGGGTGGAAAATTCCAGCCAAAGGGGACATATCTTCCAGAAATTGCTTCATTCAATCATAAAGCAGTCATATGACCATCTCACAAGATATTTTAATTGGAACAAACCCAGGAAGAATAGTCATGTAGAGCTGATGAGGTTTTAACTCTGCAGTGCCATGACCTTTTAGCTGACGGGAAAGTGCCCAGAAAGATTTTCTTGGGAATTGATTTTCCTCTTTAATGTTGCTAACAGCAGATGTTGATAATAAAGATTAACCTAGGTATCTCTAAATAAAAATGGCATGCCCCTACTGTGGTTCACTTGCAGGAAAACTGCTTCTTAGATCTAAGGACTAAAAGAGAAATACTAAATGCAAAATAATTAATATAATCCATCGATTTCACAAAAACAAAGCAGAACAACGAAGAATTATGATAGTAAATTGAATCGTAAGATGGCAATATGCCAAGCTGTATATCAGCTGGGTCTTTTTACTTGTCTGTTGGCAAAATAAAGAGGATTAGGGGAATGACTCATCTGTTGATTGGAAAATCTACTTTAAAGTTGCAAGGAAATGCACACAACAAGATTTAATAAGCAATAACTCGCTGCACAAAAGCTTCTGTTCACTTACAGCTCGGCTCCCCAGCTTGTAAACTGTGGATGCGCGGGAGCAGCAGAAACAACCCAGCTCTGATGTCGATCCCGCATCACCAGGTTGTGCCTGCTTGTGCTTGCTACAGCAAGTGAGTGCGGTCATATTAGCAGCAACAAAAAAACATGGTGTATTTCCATAGGGGGAAATCCTTTTTCTGCTGTAGCTGTCAGTGACAATTTTATTCCTGGCTGCAGCGCAGTCAGGGTTTTAATCTTTCTACAAGTTTTGTCTTCTCCTATATGAAATCCAGATTCCTCCTATACTGAGTTTGGATCCATAAGGCATCTGAAGTTGTGGTTTTAAAACTATCCATGGCCACAAAAGTGATGCCTGAGCTGTAGAAAAGGCAGTGCTGTTCAGACTTCAACCCCACCCTCGTTATTGGGGCAGCCAGCAGCTCCCTGCCCCACAGGTGCTGGTGGGGGCTCCCAACCCTGCAGTAGTTCTGGGCAAAGCCATCAGTGCTGGGGAGCTCCTGGCAAACTGCCTGTCCATCATCTCATCTCTACCCTGGGCTCATTCAGCCCAAGCTGCTGCTTTGTCTTCATCTCGCAAAACCCCGATGTCACCAGACACCTTAGCAAAACTGAAACTTCACTCCGCTCAGCAGTCTGGAGAGGATCTAGGTAACAGGTTTGTATACGTGCTACATGGTTATGCCTCCGCTATGCATAATTGCACTGTGTTGGTGTTTGGCAAGTGCCATCTGGTTTTCATTTTCTTTCACAGTATAATTCATCACCTCCACCCCCACAGATTTACAGTGCAACTGCCTTTCTGCTTTCAAGACAATTTCAGCTACACTGAGTGTGTTTTGATTTATTTTAACTGAATCCAGCAGACACTACCATCAAATAGTTCTCCTTTAAATTAAAAGGAATTTGATTTGCAAATTTTAGCAAGATAGGACTACTCATAAAATCTTAACTGGTAAGATGCTAAGAAGATGAAAAGACCAACCATAAAATAACTTTGCTCACCAGAATCTAGGAAAATACTCTGGAGAAATGTCTTAAGCACATTAAAACCCATCAAAGCTATATAAGCAGTAAGAATAATAGTGAGTAATTAGAAGAGGTGTAGAGAGGAAAACACCTATTGTAGCTCAGTACAGGAAATTATTTGTTTAATACTTCTTGTTGAGACTCAAATTACTATTTTTGTTTGCAAAAGACTGGAAGTATCTTTCATTAAGAGATATCTTTTGAATCTGTCACTGTGAGAGGGGACACTGGCCTGTTCTGTATGTGTATCTGTGTACAGGCAAGGTGAGAAAAAGAAAATTTAAAGCTATGAAGGAGCAAAAGATAGAGCTGATTACAGAAGTAACAAAATCGAGTCACTAACAAGCCAGGAAGAATGTTTTTATTGCAGGTTCTTGAGACTTCCAGTGAATAGTTTTCTCCCCTCCGCTTAAGCACGTACAACTGGAAACACCATAGGACATAGCTATAAGGAAAAATGTAAAGAGAGAGTAAGATCCAAAGAAGCAGCCACCTCTGGTGACACAGATTATTTTCTTTCTCAGTAACACCAAAAGCCCACTTTGCATTGTAATTTTATGTGCTCCTCAGCTACGCCTTAGGGTTCACTTTGCACAACAGTTATTTTCATTGAGTGATACTGTGTGCCGATGCATAGTGAATTGCGAACAGGATTACCAGGTTAAAGGGACATTGTCAAAAAACATTACTTTACATGCACATACACACATTAAAAACCTTATTAAGTCTACTAACTCAAGCAGGCAAAAGCCTAGGAAGTGTCAGAATTAATGCTATGTGTGTTACCCTAAATCTGTCCTTTCCCCACGGGCACCATGGCTACAATTTTTAATAACACGATCGCCAATTTATTTTCTCCCCAGGGGCTCCTGTCTTATTCAGTGTCCTCTGCTGGATACTCCTCCTCCAGCTCCCTGTTCCTCGGACATCTCCAGGCTCAGTGCACAGCCAAACATCCACATATTTTCCACAGGAATAACAAGTGGAAATTATCTCATGCAGAGGACATGCCCTTTGCTGAATTTAAAGCCGTATTTAGTAGGAATGCATTAGAGCTTCTCCATATTTTGTAATTCTTCCAAATAAGTGGAAAGCAGTATACTTTCTTAGAAGTCACTGATTTCAGCAGAAGATAAAGCAAATCCATTGCATGGATGATTTCAGCCTGCATAGTTCAGAGGACAAAAGCAAACAAAACCAGTGTCTAATAAAGGCAAACGTTGGAAAGTTTCAGCTTGGTGACACGATTGGCTTTACCTATCACACAGCTCATGTTTTGATAAGCCCACTGTAGTCCCTGGGAGTTTCTTCAGCAGCCTTGTTGAAGAAAAGGACCAGGACAGCAGAGGCTAGGGTCTAACACCTGAGTAAGACACCTGCATAAAACTGGGAGGGGAAGTTGTCCAGGGTCGATGCTGTTCCCTTTCCCTGTCTGTCCCCTCGGAGTGGTCCGTGGGTGAGTGGGTTGCTGCAAAGCAAAAGCTGCCCATGCTGGGCACCTGGAGAGCTCTCCAGGCTGCAGAGAGGCACCCGTGCTCCCAGAGGGTGCAGAAGCAGCAACCAGCTTCCCCTTTTGTTTCATTCTCTTCCTTTGTGGAGCGAGCGGGAAAACATAAAGTAAAGGACCAACACAAGGCTCCTGGTTCGCTTTCACCCACTTAAAAAACTAAGGCCAGGCAACTAAACCACCTGCAGCAGCTAAGAGTCTTATCCCGTAACAAGAATGAAGCAACCCAATCCCATTTCTCCCACAGTTCCTGGGTTGCCAGCGTTGCTTCAATTTTACCCTTCATCCCTCCCCCACTGCGTCTGATTATCTATATAAAAGGCTAATAAATTCTCTGCTGAATTTAAAAAAACCCGGCAGCATTTGCATTTTGAACACCCGGCTGTTCAAGATTCAGCCCATTTAATTATTACGCTTCAGAGGATGTACCCAGTTTTGCCACTCACTCTTGCCAAAGGAGGCATGGGCTAGCGAGGGATGAGCAGTGGGATAACAGCCACTCGGCCTGCTGGTGTTTATTTAAATATCACCAATTGCCATTCCTGATTTGGAGCCTAATCTACACTTCAGATTTGAAACCGCTCTCCCAGGGATAGCTCTATCCCGGCACTAGCTCTTTAAGTGTATGCACTGGTAATCACTTTTAATTTGGCTAGTCCTGCATAAAGCTCTGTCTAAGAAAAAGGATACGTTTCCAGCCTGTCTCATGGACTCATATTTTCATCAAATGCCACTGTGGTCTACTTGAATTTTGAATGCTTTGTTTACTTGGATTCATGTCTAACCACATTACAGTGAAAAATAAATCCTTCCACACGCTAATAAGTATGCTTATTAATAAAACTTTTTAGAAGGTGCTCAGAATTTCCTATCTCTTAATTTTTCCACTGTTTCCGTTATCTGGAATGTGCTTATGTCAAGGTCTCTTGGCAAGGCGCAGGCTTTTATCTCATGTATTGTATAGTGCCAAGCTCTTTTTTTTTAAATTTTGAAATAATTATGGGGTTTGAGATTTTTAGATCAAGCTGCAAGTGTTTCTTCTCTGATAAAGATTTTGGGTCAAGCAGCTATTATTCCTTTCTTATCCCAGATGAAATTTCCCCCAAGCAGAACAGTGAGAACTGAGGATGTCATAAAATCCATTAAAACTCATACACTGGAATTAACGCAGTTAGACTGGTGCAATAGCATTTCTTGGAACACCTGAGTTGGTCTAATGGATCCCTCACACCAAAATGGACCTCCTTTTGAAAGCACGGAGGTTTCAGATTGGCTCATTTGTCTTAATGAATTATATATTGCTTTTCTTTTACACCAGCCCATTTCCTTGGCAATGGCCTCCAGGGCAAGGGCTGTCTCTGTTGCCTGTATGTACAGTGCAAACACAGCAGAGAACTACTGCTGATATCAGGTGGCTTAGGCAGTTTCATTACAGAAGCATTTGTTACCACTTTTCTCTCCCAGCATGCCTGTGACCCAGACTACATCAATAAAAATTAAATAAAAATAACATACATATGTATGAATGTTAGGTTGTACATACTGCATCTGCTACATACACCTCTCCTGATATATTTATCTATAGATACGTGAGTGTTCGTGTTTAGGAGATGCAATACATACAATCAGAAATTTGTTACATGACTTTTGTTTCTTGAGCAAGTTGAGATTTCCTGGAGGATGCCATATCCTTTATTATACCTACTGAGATAGTTGTTTAAAAAAAAAAAGCACACAAGGCCTTGCATACCCAAAAGCTTGTCTCCCATTTTAAACTGCCACAACTGCGCTAACAAGAGATAATACTTTTTCTTTACAAATGTTGCTGTGCTTGTGCCTGCAGATCATTATGGGTTTTACAACAGTGGTGTGATTGCTTCCTCTGTTGGAGAAGGAAGGTGGTGCTCAGAGAGCAGCCACAAGGACTGAAGGGCCCTCGGGTTTGGTGCAGCCCAGGAAGGGCACAAGGAGAAGCAGATGCGATGCACCAGACCTTACACGACTGCTCTGCAGAGCTGCGTGGGTTTCACAGCACCTGGCAGCCTTCCTACGACAGCCTGGTGGCCGGCTCTGCTTTAGAGGTGGCCTCTCCAAGACTGCCAGCGAGTCTGCCTTTTTGGATGAGCTGCACCTTTCTTTGCAACGCTTAGTTAAGAAAAGAGAATTTTTTAACATAAACCACTCCAGTGCTGTCAGGGCTTCCTGACTGGCAATCCATCCTCCTCTCCCGTGCACTGCTGGGGACCTGTATGCAGGGATGAAGGCTTGTGAATTGCTGAAAACTGCGTGGGGATGGAGAAACAGTGACCAGAAAGCATCAAGCCGGAGAGGACAGGCACATGCTGGGGGCTGCGTGTGGCAGCCCTCTGCAGCTGGGCGAGCTGCCGAGGTAGATGCACACGGGTCGGCTGGGGCCAGGGCCGGCCGGCCATGCCTGCCGTGAGCAGTGGCCGTGCAACTTGGCTGCATCCAGGGAGGTGGTGGCTGCCTGAAGTGCTGGACCCACCGAGGGGCTTCCTCATCACCAGTGCACTGGGGCGACCCTCCACTCCTGGGAGAGCTGGGGTGGGCTTCCCAAATGGTGCTCCGACAGGGCAGCTGTGGGCCTGAGCGCTTGGAGCAGGGAAGTGGAGGCACTATGAAATAGTTACCTGCTATTAATAACAACAGCTTGACTCTATTAGTAGCAATAGCTTAATTATTAAAAGGTGTTTGATAAATATTGGCTGTGACTTGTCTTTCCTCCCGACTCAATTGTCTGTGAGGAAGAAGGAAATCCATGACAAGGAGACTAGGCAAAATGAAAACCAGGAGCTCTATGCTGCACCATGCATCCCCCTAAGAACACAGGCCAGCATCTTCAAATTAACTGAAAAGGTGTCACCTTAAAAATTATCCCAAATATTTTTAATTCCTCCAGCTTGTTACCTGTCTTACAGATGATTCAAACTTTCTTTCTCCTGTTTTTGTCTGGTAGCATCATCCATCACAAAGAGCCGTTAAGGCAACACCCCGGAGGCACATAATGGCAACCCTTAGTTACAGTAAAATCTCCCACTCTTGCAACATTTTTCTTAGAGTTTTCATTCCTAAAAGCTCTGAAATTAGACTGGGCACGAAGTAAGATGCTGCAAGCCTTATTGCAGAGCTAGTGTGAAATACTGGAAGCTGATACTTTCATAGAATCATCTTCTACGAGCCTGGGATCTTTTCCTAAATGGCAATATATACCAAAGCTATCATAATGTATATATAAAATCTGACGTCTTTTTACTAATTGTACCTGATTTTATATTTACCATTGTTATATTCCTTTTGCCATTTTATTGCCCAGTCACTCAATCTCATGATATCCTTCTGCAACTCTTTGCAGCTTTTGTCTTCACTCTCCACCTGAGTAGCTTGGTACTGTCAGTAAATTCTGTCCCTGACTTTCCAAGTCCATTTCCAGATCATTTATCAGTATATTGAGCAGCAAAGAACTCGTTTTTAATATACTTAATTTATAATCTTTTAATTAGTCTTCCATAATTATCTCTTCTTTCCTATTCCACACAGTTTCTTTATGGACACTTGGCAAGAGACGCTGCTGAAAGCCTTTTGAAAATCTAAGCAAACTTTATCAGCCAGATCATCCTGATATACACGCTCAGAGATTCTTCCAAAGGCCTGTAATAGATTTCATGGTTGTGTATCTGATACGTTTACTCTTTCATTATGGTTTACATCAATTGGCAAGGTACAGCCATCAATTCTGATGGAATCCTCCTCACACAGAGGTGTGGGATTTTTTTTTCCCTGTTCTTTCTTTAAACCATATTTGCCATTTTTTCTTTCCTCTCATACTAAGGCAGTTCTAAGCAGAAGTTAGTATTTCAGAAATCTTCTGAAAATACTGAATGACCTTAATGAAATGAACACCTGCTAGCAACATATCAGGTTGTTTTAATAGGCCATTTATTGACACTTCAATTTCAGCCAGATCAAGACCTTGGCAAAAGATGTTAAAAAGCGTGGAAAGTTTGCTAAGGACTTCAACAGCAAGCACGGATAAAAACCTCAGTATCTGTTCTGGTTTATGCTTCAAGAAGGGTTCCTTTACACTGTGACCACTTAGTCACCCAAATCTTTTGACAACTCTCAGAGGCAGTACTGTACTGAGAGCTAGTAGCAGAAACAAATTCAGCCACATCAAATCATGGGGAGATGGTATTGCTCCTGTACGGCACACAGATAGGTTTAGTGCTGGCAGTTCTAACATCCAGACTTCCTGTCATGTGGTAAACGTTCTTTTGGATTTGCTTGGTTTTAATAAAAAGTACTATGAAAACATTTTGAAATTAAAGCCTTACCAGTTTTTAATTATAAGGCAAGTTTTGCGATCTGTACAGTTTAGACCAAGAGCAGAGCAAGAGATGACTCAGTCATCATCTGTAAATAACTCCCTGGGGCATAAGAGAAAAAGATTTCCGTATTAGGTCTCTAAGCTAGCTGAAAACAGAAGACATGAGGTTGAAGACAAATGAATCCAGACTAAACAAAAAGCCTTCCCTTTATAATGATGTTTACTGACTACTAGGAAGGATTAAAATATATAGACCTTAGTTATTCAAGTGATTTCTTAAGTTTTAATTTGTAAGAGACCCCATCATAGCTCAGGCAGAATTGATAAGCTTATTCCTGATGTAACTGGGCAAAGTTTTTTCCCTCTTCTTTGCAGGTCCAGTTACACAATTGTATTTGGTTTCCTCAGCCTCAAAACATGTGAGCTTATGATAAAATATGTCTATTCAATCTCATTTGTATCAATGTTACTTTGGCTTTAATGCATTAATGAATCATCCTGTCTGCATAAATATGCTCCTACTTTAAAGTTTCATATAAGCAACATGGCTTTGATGCTTTATGAACACTGAAAGTCTCAAGTATTTTGAATCACTCACCTGAGGAAGAGTCTATGTTCAAACTTTTTATGGCAAACTGCTGGCAAATACAATTTGCAGATGCAATTCTTCCCTGCCCTCCCCCCCCCCCCAGTAGAGTAAAATAATAATACAAAATCGGAGGAAGGTTTTTAGAGAAGGCTCAAGGCTGAGAAAGGAGGGGCAGAATAAAACTGGCAAATGAGATCCAGTAAGCTTAGCTCTAATCTCATTCAGGGTCACCTCTGTATGGAAATACACTGGCATTGCTCTCTTGGTGTAATTATGCTGCTGCAGTTATACTATTATAAATTATTATGTTTCCAAAGCAACGTATCAGGAGTAATTCCATTGAAATCAATGACATAAGGACTACAAGAATCAATTCACCATATCTAGTTGTCTCTGGACACTGAATTACCGATTTTTTTTTCTAGGAAAAACAATGGAAATAAAAGATGGACATAAATCCAGTAGTAATAAGCCAAAATGACTAGAATACAATTATCTGCTTATGTTTCAAGCAATCTATTTTGAAAAGATAAACCAAGTCCGGAGCAATTAATTATCTTTGTTGACTTTTACTCCAAATGTTCAGAAATAACCAGCTGTTTACATTTGCCGGAATATAGTGACACTGAGTATGCCAAGCATCAGCAGGGGTTTGGTGCCCTCTTATGTTTTATACAAGCAACTTCAGTGATTGCAAACATCACTTGTGAAGTATTCTCAGGCTACAAATCGTTAAGAAAGTCAGTGTCAACTAAGATAACTAACTGCTTAATGCTTCAAAAAGCATTATAATAACCACTTTAAGGCCGTGAACTCACTCTCAGCAACAGGCAGACCCACAGACATACCTGCACACCTTCCCCTTCAGCTTTTATTGAGACAGTTCAGCCTCTCTAAACTGATCTTCCATGGCACAAACCTCATTCGGGCTTCTTTTGTTTTGGCCAGACAGATATTGCTAAGGGATTGCTGACTATAATAACACACACACAAAATAAAAAAGATTGGTTATCATCACAGAAAAATCAGGATGAACTGTATGAATAGATCTTTTAATCAGAGGAGAGTGGACTTGCATGACCCAGTCTTACCTCCTGGAAACGTCATCCAGTTAACAACCTAGGTACTTATCCAACAAAAAGAATTAATTAACAATAAAATAAATAAATAAAAAAAAGGTCTGCAAAGTTGGAGACATCAAAACATAGAATATTCTTATTTCCTATACTGGGATATGCCCGTGATTACTTCTCACACTTAAAAGCAGGCACTTATTAACTAAAATCAGATGTTTGGGGGGGTCTAGCAATCACCTTAGGTTTTCTTTCTTGTCTGGTTAACACTGTAGTATGTTATTTTTCTTCTTGTGCAAGTATTTCTACCCCATAGAGAAGTCCCTTCTTGATTTTCTGAAACCCAAACAGATTGCTTGGTAAATCTTTTCTGGAATTAAAACCTGATTCTATACTAAGAAGGGTTTTGTTAGCTTGTTTTTAATTTCCCTATTAGCATCAAAAGGGTATACAGTTTAAATATTTTCTTTTATAATTGCCACTTATGTAACTCATCATCCTATTTTACTAATTACTCAGAGGAAAACATCTGGGAGAGATTTATTTTCCTTTTTTGATACATAAATTAGAATGCAAAAGAGATGGTCCATAGAAGTAGTAACGTATAAAGATAACCTGCAATTTTAGATGACATTTGAATCACAGACTCACAGAATGGCAGGGGTTGGAAGGGACCTCTGGAGATCATCTAGTCCAACCCCCCCACTAGAGCAGGTTCACCCAGAGCAGGTTGCACAGGATCATGTCCAGACAGGTTTTGATTATCTCCTGAGGAGATTCCACAGCCAGCCTGGGCAGCCTGTTCCAGTGCTCTGTCACCCTCAGAGTAGAGAAGTTTTTCCTCATGTTGAGGGAGAACTTCTTGTGTTCCAGTTTGAGCCCATTGCCCCTTGTCCTGTCACTGGTCACTACTGAAAAGAGCCTGGCCCAATCCTCTTGACACCTGCCCTTTAGATATTTGTAAGTGTTGATAAGTTCTTCTCTTCCCCAGGCTAAAGAGCCGCAGGTCTCTCAGCCTTTCCTCATAGGAAAGATGCTCCCGTCCCCTCATCATCGTAGTAGCCCTTCACTGGACTCTCTCCAGTGGTTCCCTGTTTCTCTTGAACTGGGAGGCCCAGAACCGGGCACAGCACTCCAGGTGTGGCCTCACTAGGGCAGAGCAGAGGGGGAGGAGAACCTCCCTCGACCTGCTGGCCACACTCTTAATGCACCCCAGGATGCCACTGGCCTTCTTGGCCACACGGGCACATTGCTGGCTCATGGTCAACTTGCTGTCCACCGGGTCTCCCAGGTCCTTCTCCGCAGAGCTGCTCTCCAGCATGTCAGCCCCCAACCTGTACCTGTACATGGGGTTATTCCTTCCCAGGTGCAGGACCTTACACTTGTCCTTATCAAATCTCATCAGGTTCCTCTCCACCCAGCTCTCCAGCCTGTCCAGGTCTCACTGAATGGCAGCACAGCCCTCTGGTGTGTCAGCCGCTCCTCCCAGTTTTGTGTCACCAGCAAACTTGCTGAGGGTGCACTCTGTCCCTTCATCCAGGTCACTGATGAATATGTTGAACAAGAATGTTAGTATCAGAAATTATTAAATGCCTTATTAAAGTGCTGAGGACCCCATATTTAGAAAAGTAATCCATTGCAATGGAATGTATTGATATTACCACAGAAACAAAGAGCCCAAGGCTTTCATAACGGGAAATTCTCAATTTATTTCATCAAATTATCCTACTATGCAATTTTTCAGAAATCAGTTTCAAGATGATACATAAGAAAACCTTCAGAGGATAGGAAGTTAGCACACAAATCAATCATTTTCTCAGTCTGGTCATAGGTGCAGAGGTAAAAAGGAGTCTACTAGTTAATAATGAGCATCCCTTCTTATCACAGATACCCAAATGGCTAGAGGCAAGGCACATTTTGGCACCATGGCCTATTTCAGTAAAGCCAGACAAAACTGGATGAATGCTCTCCATTTCTAGGGGCTGCAAAAGCCCATGTAAAGAGAGTTGAGAGCAGATCCATGCAGCAAACACAAACTTGTAGAAATAACTTACTCGTCAACATCCAAAAGTGCATTACTCCTTTACTGAACACAGAAGCATGTTCCCAGAAAGCTTCGAGTTCTGTTTCAAATAGATGTGACAAAAGAAAAATAAATAAAGTGAGGATGTGGTGAGGAAAGATGGATGTGCTTGGACCCCTTACACCACCAAGATATGCTCAAACATAGTTAATGATATTATAGTAATATTTTTAAAAACAAATCCACCTTCTGTAGGTGAGAAATAGCTAAATTGCACACAGAGCAGAGATCCCTGAGCTACTGGAGACCTAGTTAGAAAATCCACACCACACACCGCAAAGCAATGTGGACCTACCCAGCTAGGTCTAGAGGAAGTACTGCTACTTTTTCAGCTAATAAATATTGCTCACCAACTCCCATTCAAGATCATGTGAACAATGGACCATATCTGCTACCCGATAACCCTGAAGTTCTGGTTCTAAGGCTTGCACGAGGGCAGCCAGGTAAGATCTGCTTTTGTTATTGTGGATGTAGCCAACAACAAAATTCACGTTTAGTGCATCAATCTCAAACAGTACTGAAATCAGGCCATCAGGCTCCACAGCTGAGTTACTTTCCACAGAAAATATGAATCTGACTTTCCTGGACAGATCTTCCATCTGCTGACCCACTAATTTGTGATCATAGGCTGAAAACTGCCAAATTAAGAAACATTTGCTTTTGATAACATTCACTGAAGTTGCTATTTCCTAACAGAATAAATCTATTTCCCATATTCCCTTTCTAAGGAAGTAGAAAAAAAATTGCCTCTCTTCGCTGGTAATTAGCATTACAATAGTCCACACAGTAGAATAAATGTGTGGAAACAGTAAAAATCCTCCCAAATGTTTTGAAGAGCTAGTAGATAAATACAGAATGCAGGTCCACAGCTTTATAGAGGCAATCAGTTATTCACTGTCTTGTTTCTGCCATGACATTTTCCCCATTCCATTTTCCTATACCCTGTTCCCCCTATGCTATAAAGTGAACTAACTTAAAAACTTGAAGCACCACGTAAAGAATAGAGAATCACTCTGGACTGGGAATGGAAAGAGATAGCATTTCTAGGACAGAACTTGAAGACATCTCCTAGGATGTGTAAGAAACTCAACTCTAGACATTAACGGAGTTGATGAAGTCTAAGTTCTGGATAGAAAAGAGTTTAAAATTCCCAAATCAAAACAGACACACTGCTGTTAACTAACAGAGCTCCAATGAAATTGGGAGAAAATCATGTGTCTCCTGGTCCCTAATGTTGATTAAGACTTTCCTAGTGAATTGCAATTTGTTTATCTTGAGGAACTTAAATGAGTTGAACTTCAGTATGTTTCACTAGGAAATTTACAGAACAGAAAACTCATGCTGCTGTAAATCAAATCAGGGTAGGAATTGATTTAGTTAAGAATCAGTAGCTGGCTGCTGTGCACATCCTTTTAATTTAGTTTGAAGTGCCTGATATCAATTTAACTTAGGCTTATTACAGACTTTACCACTTTAGCTAGAGCTGAAAACTTAGATTTCAATGCTTATGCCATTAACCACCTAAGCAGATGCCAGTATCAGCACTGACACCAGTATCCAGCAGCACGTTATTCAACATCGTAATGCACCCCTGTGTTCAGTGTTTGGCAGTATCAGCACAACGACTCAAAAAAACAAGTGAAGGAACATTAAAATGAGGTGCCTGCCTCCCAGGAAATCATTTATAGACTTCTTTCAGACAGTTCTGACCTTCATTTAACACCACACAGAGCCTAACTAGAGGAGCCCCAAGATGACCCTATACATTTAAGAACAGCAGCTGTGTTTGGAAAGTTTTCTATAACAAAATTAAGATCCTTATCAAAATCATTTTACAATTGCCAGCAACAAAAGCAAAAGCCACCACAGCATTATTACAACAAGTAACAGCCTGTCTTGGTTTTGGCTGGTATAATTTTCTTCATAGTAGCTGGTGTAGTGTTGTGTTTTGGATTTAGTGTGAGAATAATGCTGCTAGCACACTGACGTTTTAGTTGTTGCTGAGCTGTGTTTACACTAAGCCAAGGACTTTTCAGCATCTCATGCCCAGCTACTGAGAAGGCTGGAGGGGCACAAGAAGTTGGGAGGGAACACAGCCAGGAGAGCTGACCCAAACCGGCCAAAGGGCTATTTCATACCATATGACGTCATGCTCAGTATATAAACTGGGGGGAAAGCTGGCCGGGGGCCGCTGCTCGGGAACTGGCTGGGTATCAGTTGGCAAATGGCGAGCAATTGCACTGTGCATCACTTGTTTAGTATATTCTAATTCTTTTATTATTATTATAATTATTACTATTTTCTTCCTTTTCTGTCCTATTAAAGTGTCTTTACCTCAACCCATGAATTTTACTTTGTTTCCCACCACCACCAGTTCTCTTCCCCATCCTGCTGCGGGGTGGGTGCAGGTGGGGAGTGAGCGAGCGGGTGTGTGGTGCTCAGTTGCTGGCTGGGGTTAAACCACAACGCAGCTCAAGACAAGTACTCCTCCAGGACTGCAGAACAGCTAGGACAGATTCTTAGCTCTACAGTTCTGCGAGCACAATGTTCTGTGCTTGTCTGAGGAAACAGAAGATACAGAAAACTCAAGGAAATGTGGTCATAGGTGTTGTACGTCACGCAGCTTGTGCAACAGCAGTGATAGGACACCATCAGCTTAAGGGTATGTATTTTTGTACTTGCTGGGCTCCAATCTCTGCGACATAGACTGCTCCACTCTTCATGTCTACATCCACAAGGTGTGGTTTGGTTTCATCTGCCAGCTGGACTGTGTTAACCATAACGCAGTCCCCAATGGAGCCAACTGGTGGTGCTGCCAAGATTGCCAACCGGTTGATATTCAGCTGAGCTACAATCATGTATTTGTAATTGGCAGTAAACCTGGGAAAGACAGAAATGTATTTTTGAATTATGAACTCCCTATGACATCTCATTTTAACACAACCATGCACTTTTAAACAAACAAAACCTCCTTAATAGTCAAGTTTTTGAAGACTATGACAGTCTAAATGCAGTGAAACATTAAGAATCAACTGGTAAGCCTTGCTCTACATGTTGCTGCTGCTGCTTGAGACAGATAATGCTACAGAAAACTCATTCAAGACAATCCCTCTTCCTGTAAAAGCTGCAACAGTAAGGTCAACAACATACAACATCTTTAAAATTAAGTTCCCAATCCTGTACTCAAATCCATGGGGCTTGTGGTAAAGCCAGGATTTCCCCGTCAAGATACAACTGTGCAGATATTTGCATATGATTTGGGCCCAGCATCCTATTAGTTAAACTGGTTAACTCCTTGTCATCATGCATTAAATATCAACATTTTAATTCACCAGTAAGAGTACACCTTATTTATGTAATTGCATGCTTCTAGAACTGTTCAACAATACCTGACAGAATAGGGTGCATCCTCTGAAAAACAGCTGCTCCAAGACCCGAGCCATTCCCCTGTGACTTTATCAAAAACTTGGATTCTTTTGTTGTCTCTGTCTGCAACCCATACCTGTTAAGAACAAAAATCATGGCTGTTCACAAACAGAACAAATCAAATGCATTAGTTTCTTACATGAGCAAAGTATCCTGTAGCAAAAAAGAAGTACCTCCCCATTCAAAACTATGTAAGTAGATATGACTTCCAGATATAAAGCAAAACCACCACATAGTTAACATACACAAATTATTTTATACTACTTTAACAGAGAAATCAGTGCCTTCTCTTTATTTTTGTGGCTATAGTATGGATATTTTTAGTAGGATTTCCCTCTCCCCAGTGAGGACATATTCTAAAAATATTGGTCTGTCACCCACTTACAATTTGTTTTTCAACAGCAGTCTCATTGCATGATCCACGCCTATGACAACTGCCTCTGCAAACACTCCTGATATGCTTAATACTACTATAAATATTGAGCAACTTAAACACTACGAGCATTTTCAGCATGTTTTGTCCAACCAGTTTTGTGCGGCTTGTCACTGTCCCACCTTGTGCTGGGTTCACAAAAAATGCAAGCTAGCAGTACCACTAGACAGCTCCAGTCTCTTGTACTACAATTATTGACAACCTGTCAGTCTGATAAGTAAACTTCATTACTTTTCTGGGATATCACCCAAAAGGGAGCAATTAACAAGTCGATGTGAGAGCTTTCATCACTATTTTTAAATGAAACACTACTACAGCATTCTCTTAGATTTCTTAGAATTAACAATTATTTTTAACCTAGGCTGATGATCAACACTATGTGGACAATAAAATCGTAGCCCATGGCAATTGCTGTCTTTGAATGTATATACTCACGGGCACCCTTCAACACAAAGTGACCATGTCCCTCCCCTTCTCCTTCCCACCCTACCATTTTCATCAGAGAACTGAATGTAATTTTACATTCACTTCTTATTCTGGCTCAGGCAGCATCAGCAGAATTCTCTCAAATGAGTGATTTAAGATGCTGTAGTCAAGCAACCTTATTTTCCCCGAAACAGATTACGGAGTAACCGCATATTTCCTCTACAAGAGCAGGAGAGCAAAAGCCAGACGATGATTATCACCTGGCAGAAGGACTCTTGAATGCCTTGAGCTGCACGCAGAAAAGGGCTGATGTCCACAGCCTCCTAGCTAGAGCTGTACTATCATCTTAAGCTTATTTGCAATTTCCAAACGTGAAATTAAAAGTTCTCTGAAGAAACTATGCGCTTGGGTAGAGGTTTATTACAGAAGACAATTCTCCTGTACTCTCACAATGGCAACCTTTTAGAAACTGCAGGAGGAACAGTCTGTTGTTGCAAGGACATGGACGACGTAACTGGTCAGAACCCTTGTGTTAACCCTGGAGCCAGCTACTTCATCAGGATCTGCAGCGTGAAACTTCAGCTCATGACCACTACCACACTGAAAACCGTAACCCCCATAAAATGACCCAGATCACAACAGTTCAATTAAAAAAGAAATACAATTTGTTTTGTTCAAATATACGTAAATAAGTCTATCGGAAGATGACAAAAAGCTTTGCCTTTATTCTTTACCCGTCCAAAAGGATCCACCGTTACGCTGTGAGGAATCTTGAACTGACCAATGCCGGTCCCATTTGTTCCAGCCAGCCATATCTCTTTGTAATCTAAACAGCGAGCACCACGCAAAATAAAAGGTAAAAAAAAATAATTAAAAAATCACAGTATGAAAACAACAAATAAAACAGCTTTAAGTCATTCCCTTGCAAAGTTATTTTGAGTAATCTTTAAAGGATGAAATTTCTAAACTCAGACTTTTTAAACACAGTACTCCTGATACATAAACCCAAGAAATACTGAACTTCCGCAGTGACTACTGGATTGTTATTAGTGGTTTCAGGATTATGGTTACAGAAATGTAGCCACTAGCACACAAGAGCCATAGTCCCAGGGTTTGTTAAGCACTGTATTAAAAAAAAAAAAAAAGTAAATTAGAACTAGGTGTCTGATCACGATATTCACTTGTTTACTAAATTGATTTTTTACATTTACCTGGCAGCTTTGAGTTTTAACAATTTACCGATTTTGCAAACTAGATATTACGATACTGACTGTTTTATGACAGCACAAACGACAAACAGTAACTCCTCCACTTTTTCCCAGCTGTAGGCACACAGACTCCTCACTCACTGCCCTAACCAACACCGATCATCTAACCAGGGAATGCGAGCAAGCTAATTAGAATCACACAATAATTTAAGTATAAAAAGATCTCCAGACACCATCTGATCCAACCTGCTTCTCAAAGCAGGACTAGCCTTGATACTAAATCCAGCTCTGAAGTCAGACCAGGTTGCTCATAACTCATCCCATTTTGAGCACCTGCAGGAGTGGAGACTGCACACCGTCTCTTGGCAAGCTATTCAATGTCTGATCACCCTCACTCTGAATCTTTCCCTGCAACAATCAAACTGGACTTTTCCCCTCTTGCATCTTTTGCTCAGTGTTCCTCATTCTTCACTGTGCATTTCCAAGAAATGTATGGCTCTGTCTTCTCTGTACCCTCCCATTACTGACTTGAAGACAGCAATAAGAATCCCCTTTAGCCTTCATTTTCAATGAGGGAACAAACTCATTCTCTCAGCCTCTTGTCATTAGGAGATTTCTCCTGAAGTGACAAGCAATAAAACAGGATCTGATTCAAAAACATCTTCAAATTAATGTTAAATGACAGCTCTACCTAGTCCTCGCTTAAAGATATTCTCAAACTGTGCCATTTAAAATTCAATTTTTAATGGTCAAGTACTGTGGAAGTTCATTTCTCCATACCGTTGGATAGTTTGAGCAATCTGTTATTCATTCCTCCGTCTCCATCCACAACATAGATATCTCCACTTTCCTCTACAAAGACCTCTGCTGGTTGATCAAACTGTAGGGGAATCAAACTTGAACCAGCATTACCCGGTGTGCCCAAGATCTGCATAAGTTTACCCGAAGGGCTATACTGTTTCACGGTATGTCCGTATTTCCCTGAATTAAGAAAGAAAAGTACAAAAACTTTTTAACAAAACAAAGTAAGTATTACAACTGATTACCAAGATTAAAAAAGAAAGTCCCCTGATACTCACAAGTATATTAATAAATCAGACAAAATTCTACAGTGAGAATATGACTGTGGGTTAGTAAATCCATAGGCTACAATATTCACCTATTGTATTAGGGTCACCAAACCTAGGACAGACAGTAAGTCTAGCCAGAAGATACTTTTTTTTTTCCCTGATACTTCTCCAGGGGGTGAGGGGGCACAAGGGGGCAGGGGGATGCTTACTAAGTTCAGAAGCTATAAGCAGACACACAGCACAACTCTTGAACTTTCAGAGTATTTTGTACACCACCCGGTAAGTTTCTTCAGGACAAGAAAAGCACAAATCTGTCTCAGAATTGTTTGACAGGCTTAAATAAATGAATTGTTTAAAGTAATACCTGCAGTATTAGCATTTCCTTCCCCACCTAACACCTCCTATCACCACCATGCATACCTGTTCCAACATCTGTGATCCATACCGAGCTATCTGTTGCAGTGTTCAATACAAAGATACCATGAGGCATTTCCACCGTATCATTCCAGGAGTAAAGAAAATAGCCTTCCTCTGAGAATACAAGTACCTTTGGCACATTTTCTCCCCTCTGAAAAGGGAAAAAAAAGTTCTATTAAGAAAACGTATTAAGCAAGTAACCATATTTTTGAAAATTCCCCTCTGTAAGGTTCTTTCAACATTTCAAGAATCATAAGAATTTCCTGAGATTGTCTGCTAGATCTCATTTTTTCCAGCTAGAAAAGGAGAGAGAGAAGGGTCTAAATTTAGCATGTGAAACCTTCCACTCACTCTGGAGTTTCAACATAAATCACACAGAGACCAATTTTCAGAGCAGCCAAGCTCCTGCAGCTATCTTGGTCTTCATTTTGAATCGTGTTATTACGTTCTTGCTGAAAAATACGCCAAGTGTAACACAGGCATGAAAAGCTATAACTGTACTGATTAGCTGCATGGCACTCAAGTACTCATACTGTGCTTCATAATTAAATCCCACCACTTTCCATGTCTTATCCGTGACCTAGGATACCAATGCATAGAACCGAGTACAGCAAATAATTGAACTCCAGGTACTGGAACTGGCTGAAAGAGCTGCATGGTTTTGATTTCATGGCACAAAAGCTGAAAGAGTGGAAGATTCAGTTGCTCCCAAATCACATTTTACCTTACAGTTAAGGGAAGAAGCTACTGTAACTCAGTTAAGTTGGATCATGCGTTCACATCACAGATTTTTTTTTTGTTTTTAAAAGCACAAACAAGTGTGGTACCAGAACTGCTTTTAAATATGGATACAGCAGAGACATCTATATTTACATTTTTCACTAATTTTGATACTATAATAATTCATATATATATATACACATGTACATATACAGACACACAGACACACACATATCCTAGTCTAAACCAGACACTTTAGAGGCAAAACCGCACTAGAACAACAAGGAGAGAAATACCACGTTCTCACTCACTTGGCCCACGTAGACTAAACCATGAAGAGAGTCAACAGCAACACAAAATGTTTGGCCAGTGAAGTATTCTGGAATTTTAGGCCAGCCTATATCCAGCTTGTACCTCTGTTGCTGTCCCTCCCAAGAAGGGAAGTAATCAAATGCTTTTAAAACCTGAAAACACAAAATAAATACGCATTAGTAGTTAAATTCTATGATGGTGGGATCAGAAGAACCAGCAGGAGAAAGTAACTGTGTACTGAGGCATCATAAATTGATTTATTCAATTTAAAAGATGAAGATAGATAAACAGAAATAGGCTTGCAGCTACTGTTTTGGACTACAAATGGGAACATTTTGACAAACTGGAAATTAGCTAATGAAGTCCTTTGGATTGGGGAGTTCTGGAATTAGAAGGCAAATCCCACACCCGGAAACTTCTTACATTGAAGTTATGATTGCTGATTTCTTACATTGAAGTTGTGATTGCTAATCACACTCCAAAATGAGGAAAACAGCAGAGAAGGTTCCAAATGCAACAGAATCATTAACCACTTCAAGATGATATGAAATAATAATAAGAAAAGTCAGAACAAAGGGAAAACAGGTCAAGAAAGAAAACTACATCCTGGAAATGGGGAAGTGTTAAGACACCAGGAATGGCAAAACTCAGGTCACATCTGAAAGGGTAATGGAAAAAAATAATCTTCCACCTTTTTGTTCTATTTTTCCATCAGAAGAATGGCAGCTAAGCACAGCTGTGCTGCTGCAAGCCAAGCACTGGAGCGGAAAGATCAGGCTGGAACGAAGAACTAACAGGGGGACCAAGGCCATTTCTGTTAATTGCCTTGCCAGAAGGACGGGTAAATGGATCACAGAATCACAGACTGGCAGGGGTCGGAAGGGACCTCTGGGAGCCATCTAGTCCAACCTCCCGCTAAAGCAGGGTCACCCAGAGCAGGTCGCACTGGATCGCGTCCAGGGAGGTTTTGAGTATCTCCAGGGAAGGAGACTCCACAACCTCTGTGTGCAGCCGACACAGAACTACCAGCAGCTTGAGAAAGACTATCAGGAAGGAAAACCGACAGTAACAAGCGCGAAGTTATTCACCCAGAGATTGAGTTTTTCCTCTTTTAGGCAGAGCACATCGCTTGGAAACCCCTGAAAAAGAACCGCCCAGCTCACGCGTTCATCTCAAAGGGCTCTGAAGCCACATCGCAAACCTCCGCCTGGAACGCCGTAAGGCAGAGGAGGCGCGGGAAGGCACTGGGACGAAACGGGCCCCGAGGCCCTGCCCGCACCCGCCGCCCCGGCGGGTCCCAACGGCCCCCGTCCCCCGGACCAGGGCAGCCCGCCGCCCCCCTCCCCCGGGATCTGCCTTCGGACGAGGCGCCGTAACCGCAGGACTTGCACAAAGCTCCCTCCCTTCGCCCGCCCCCTCCCTCCCTCCGGCCGCCGCCCACCTGCGAGCCCCACAGCAGGGCCAGCAGGGCCACCGGGGCCAGCGGGGCGCCGGCCATCACCAGCCACGGCCGCCGCCGCCGCTTCCGCCTCAGGGAGGGCAGGCCGGGGAGGGGCGGGGCTGCCGCACGGGCGGGCCGCGTTGCCATGGCAGCCACGTGACCGACACCGCCCCCCCGCCCCCCGCGTGGCCCAGGAAAGGGCGGGGGCGGGCTCGCCCCCACTCCACCGCCTCCCCTCTCGCCGGGCTGCCCACACCGTGCCTGCTTCGGGCCAAGCGGCGGCAGCGCAGAGGCAGGCTGGGGAGGGCGCGACGACGCCCAGGGGAAGCGCTCAGCGCTTCGGTACGACGCCCGGGAGCTGAAAGTGGGGCGAGTCCTCTTCGAGTTTCCGCCACCTCTGCTCGGGCATCGTTGTGGCCCACCCTCAAGGAAGGGGGCCTTCGGCTCCACGCTGTGATGTCAGAAGAGCGTGACGGCGGAGCGGCAGGGCCGGCGGAGCGGGGCGCTGTGTTGGTGGCTGCGCGCTGCGCCTTCCCCTCCGCCTCCCGGGACGCCTCGGCCCGCCGCCCCGCGCTCCCCGCTCGGAACCGCCTCGGCCTCTGACCGCCGGGATCGACGGGCGGCGGCGCAGCGAGCTATGGGGCGTGGGGGCTCCCGGCAGGTGGGCGCGGGCCGGCCGGGCCTCGGCGCCGCGTGCTGAGGGCAGCGGCGCTGCGGGCCCCTTGGGCGGCCGTGCCGAGGGGCCGCGGCTGCCGCCCCCTTCCCGCTTCTGCTGCCGCCGGACCGGCCTCTCTGCCCCGTGCCCGCCCTTCTCCTCCTCCTCAGTCGGCGAGAGCAGCCTCGGAGCGTGCGGGGACGGGCGCGGGTCTCCTGCGGGGCGGCGAACAGCACCCGGCGGGGTCCGCCTTTGTCTCCTGCAAAGGCATCGGCGCTGAGTTCCAGGAGCTGAGGAGATCCCAGGCTGCCTTTCTTGCCCTGCTTTTTTTTTTTTTTTTTTTTTTTTTTTAATATTTTCTATATCCTTAAAGCCATTGGCCTGGATTTTTTAAAATTTTTTTTCCCCTTCATATTTAATTATCTGCATTGAATGAACTAATAAAGATGGATAAGAAATCATTTGAAACCGTGCTGGATGAAATTAGAAAGGTAACATCGTTTTTCTTGTTAGTTTAACCATTTGATGGTAGACTGTTCCTCTTGATGGACACACCAGGTTGGGCGTTTCTGTTCTTTAATATCACTTCGGAATTCAACAAAGACTAAATTTCGCCTCGTAGTGAAGAACTGTAATCCTGTGTTGCCGGTGTATCCTGGGTTTTGTATGTCAGATATAACAGTGTAAAGCTGCTGTGACATGGTTGCTGTCTTTGAGGTGTTTTTATTTTCTCAGAAAACTGAGGTTGAATGCCCAGACTGCTATCACTGAGCTAACAACATATACTTGAAGAGCCCTCATTTAAAATAAGCATTTGAATAAGTTTGTCACAGCATTTTCAGTGTCAAGGAAGATGAAGAAGAGAAGCCGAAATACCCAAGTATCTGTTATTTGGGGGGAGGGTTTGTGTTTGCTTGGCCTGACAGGAGACTGGGACTTAGGGTGTGGGGTATCCGCCTTTTATGTGATGGTTTAGGAGATAGAACACACAGATATGACATGAGAAGGCTGGTGTCAGAGCTACACTCCGCAGCTGTCCTTGTTCAAAGCCCCATCTCCCGCAGCTCAGGAATGTGTGCACGCCTTCCTCCAGGATGTGGAATCCTGGGGTTTGTTGTGTACTCGGAACCGTCGTGCTTGAGCATCTACTCTTAAAAGCTCGCTGGGCAAAATACCTACTAGTAGTGGGAAGCAGAGATACAAACCTAGGCTTCCTGGTGTCTGCAATGTCTCGTTTCTTTCTGCACAGAGGCCTGCTTTTAACGGGAAAGCTGGAGGTTAGTGATTGAAGCAGTTCCGCAAACGCTGGAAGTGGAAAAGGAGAATAGAGAGAGAAAAATCAGAACCTCTAAAATTAATAGTTGCTGGTTTATGTGGGATGTATGAACTCGGGATGCTATATTTTGCAGTAGTTAAGCAGAGGTGATTTAAGCATCACGGTAGAACAGTTCTGCATCCTGCTAAAGCTGTCTTGGTGTGAAAATGAAGGGCTTGTTTTGAATAAGATCGCCTTATGGCAGAAAAGGAATCCTTAGCATTTTTGTAATAGGTGTTTTTTGTTATGATGGGTCATCTAGGACAGGTAATTTCCTTTATTTGGGTTTGGGTGCTACAGAGTTGAATTTCAGTTCAGCTTCTCCATCATGAGATGCAGTGATGGCTGCTGTTGTAGTATTATTATTTTGGAACATATTGAGGTATAAACCACTGTGCACGAAAGCCCCAGGGATGAGTCTTTGTTATCACAACTGCACTTACTAATGTTTTTGCGTAAGGTCATGGCCATAAATTCTCCTTTACAGAACAGGTACGTTCCATGCTGTGGAACCATCTTAAAAACATGACAGCCTAAGATATTTCAGGTTGTGGGCTTCCCTCCCAACCTAAGAATTTTTATGGAAAACCTGGGGGAAAAAAATCAAGGAACAACTTGCACCCGCATACTTTCTCTGAGAATTACTTGTGGGAGGGAGTAGTTTCAGATATTGCTACTGCAGTGCGGCCCTTCAGAATACGCTCTGTGATTACAAAAGGCTTCAAACAAAAGGGGGTTGACATGTGATTTGGGGCAATTGTGTTTCCTGCATGCTCTCTGCCTGTGTTCCTGTTAGCCTAACTTACTGTTGATCTAAGGATCGGTGCTGTGCTGTGTTAATAATAGCTGTGCTGTTGCAGTGTAACGTTCCTTTTTCAGTTGCTCATTTTGCGTCTTTGTTGCTAGGTCTTTGTTTAAACTTCATTTCTAGTTCTGTGGTAGAACCTTCTTTATTATGCAATTCGCAAGTCAGTTGAGTTTGCATTCCATTTTCAGTCCTACAATTAGCAGGAACAATTATTTAAATGCCATAATGTGTAGCTTAGTTCTGTCTTTCCCCATATATATCTATGGTTATAAACAAAATAAAGTTTGGGGGGTTGTTTTCATAAACAGACATAGCAATGCTTTCTGTTTGTGTTTTTAGTATAAAGTCATTCAGCTGTCGATTTAAGGAGGAAGAGTGACATTTGTTTTGGTGAAGAAGTTGCTATATGATGTACCAGGCTTTTTTTCCAAAATATTTGAAGAGAAGGAACGGAGAGAAGAAAAAATGAGCATAAAGAGAGAAGTTATTTTCCCCCTGTGACTTCAGCGTGTTTGGTAGTGCTGGTCTCTTAATGAGGGACATAAAGGATAGGTTTGCCTCAGACAGTGTTGACGTGGGTTTCTGTGCACCTCTGTGCTACTCACAGTCAGGGTGCAGTGATGGAGAACTTCATGTCTGTCTGTGGAGGGGCAAGGACAAAAAACCCCAAGGAATAGGGGTATGTTTTAGGGCTGTTGGGAAGAAGGTAGAAATGGGTGTGTGGGTGAAGCTGGAGGTGATTTGAGAATAAGCATGAGACTAGCAATAGATGGGGGCCTTGGAAACTGGGGAAGAAAAGTGTTTGCACCAGTTTGGGGCAGGAATTCAGCTATTGCCTGTCTTTACATCTTGTACTTGTATCAGTGAGCTGGCCGTGAGGAGAGGGAGGGAGCCCTGGCTGTTAGGCCAGGTGGTTATCAACAAAACCGTCTTGCCACTAAGTCAAAAGGGGTGGCCAGTACTGCATTAAACTACTCTGCTTTTTCCTTTGCTTTGTATGTTTGCATATTAAAGTTTGAACTATGGGAAGGAATGTTAAGACCACAGCAACCTCTGGAGCAAGCCTTCTTGTATACTTAATTCTGTCTGTACCAACTTGTTATCCAGTCTCTTTGTAAAGTCACTGAAGTAAGATGCTTTGTTAATTATTGTACAGGGAACATACAAAGAGATTGTATGAATAATCAACTGTATTATCTTGTTTAACATAAAGTTGATGTAAACCTTTGAGGCAAAAGGAAGAGTGATGATGATGTTCTCTCAGTACGGTTTTAAAGAAAAAAAAAAAAAGGCAAAATGAAATAATTCAAAAAATAGTAGGGTTTTTTAAACAGAAGAATTAAATTACATCTCTGTTTTTCATTGTTCTTTCAATTATCTAAGGAGTATAGTGTTACTTAGAAATCCTGCAGTGTAATGAAGCAAGTGTCACTTTGTAAGGTCATTTTTTTAGATTATTAGTTTAGCAGATGGTTGTGCTCTAGTTATATTTTTTGAGGGACTAATTACGCGTCTCTTTTTTTTTCTCCGTCTTCTAGGCTGTATTGACTGAGTACAAATTAAAAGCTATTGAATATGTTCATGGATACTTTTCTAGTGAACAGGTAAAAGTCAACACTGCCATGGGTTTAATGGGAGCTACTGGTTTTGTGTATTCAGTAATAACAGAAAGACAGTGTCTGCAGTCATGCTGAGGCTGATCATAATTCCTTTTTTATTTATTAACAGGCGATTTATTTCCTCATTATTATATCAGCATTAAACTGTTAAAAATAGTTCCAAGTTGTTACAAAATCAGTATGTTTTTGTTCTTGTCTGGGGGAAAATTGGCGAAATTTATGATCATGGAATTTAGGATTGTTTTGCATATATTTTCTAAACTGGCATGTAGGAATAAGCATCCATCTTATTTTGTTACTATGTAGATTTTTTGTCCTGTTTCTTTTTCTTCTGTGTGTACATGTTTGGTGAATATGCTGTTTGAGATACTTAATGCTTATAAGGTTTTTCAGAAAGATTTATTTTTTTCTACTACTGTGGCAATTGTTGTGCATATACGCAAATAAATAGAGAGGAGTAAGTATGTATTTTAAATATTTCCATAGAAAAACTTCATCTCGTAACACAGAATTTGTAGGTGCCTACTTAAGAATAAGGAAGAACATTAGATGCTGGTAGGCGCTGATGTAATCAAACATCAGACAGACACGTCCTTTTTAGCAGTATACCACTATACTCCAAAAATGGAAAGATGATATCGATGCTGTTAGCGTAATTTCTTAATACATATAAGAGATTAATTGAAGGCCTTTCTGTTGCAGGTCGTTGAGTTACTGAGATACTTTTCCTGGGCTGAACCACAGCTCAAGGCAATAAAGGCTTTACAACATGTAAGTTCTTGTGACGTAATCTTGTGGAATAAGTTTGCCCTCTTAGTGTCATTGTAGTTTTGTGATGGGTACTTTTGCAACTGATGGTTCAGTCTGCCCTTTAATCTTCAAAGTTTCCTCTTTTTCTTTTGCAATGGTATCAAAATGTGAAACTTCATACTCTTAACCAGGGTATCTTTTCTGACTAAAGTATCTTTACCTTCCTGTGTATCACAAGAATAGATGTACCCCTTTGTAACTACTGTTAACTTTCCTAATTTCTTTGCTTTTGGCAAGTGCTTTTAGAGTTGCTTGTTCAGAATTTAGTATATAAAGTCTCCTTCCCAATGGGAGGGAGAGAATATTAAATATTTACTGAAATACATGATATGAAGCTGTTACTGAGTTGCATTCTGAGTTTAAAAGAGTTGTACTGCCTTATTTTATGTACACTTTTTTTCTTTCTCGCTTACTTGTCAGAAAATAGTGGCAGTTCCGGCATCAAAAATGGTTAATATTCTCAACTGCTTCACATTCAGTAAAGATAAACTTATTGCCCTTGAAATCTTAGCTTCGTAAGTATCTCTCGTGTCCTATTTCCTTAACTTGTATTGTTTTTACTAGTGTTTGGAGTATATAAAACTTAAGATACTTCTAGCAGGAAGCACTCTGGCCACTTAAGGTGAAGTACAAATCCTTTATTGATGAGTCTGTAAAAAGAATTAGAAGCAGGCATTGTGGAAAATTCCATAGTTCGTCTGAGTCTTGAGCATACTGCCTGTGGGCTTCTGCCTGCTGGAAAACTGCCACATTGCCAGTGTTTTTACAGTGGTCTTCAAATCTTGTAGAGAATGAAGAGGGCCTTAAGCTTATTTCTGCTCACTGAAATGTAAAAGGGTTGAGACCAGAGTATTCTGGGAATTGACCCATTTGCATTTGAAAATACCCTGTTAAGTATTACATGTGTAAAAATGAGTTCATTAAATAGTTCTATTAAATTGACACATTTGATTTACAGATCTAGTGTCTATAAAAGATATGTAGATATTCTAAATTTATGTCTACATAGGAAGTTGGGTTGTTCTACTGAACAGAGCTGCTTCAAAGGATCTAACATTTATATATGTTTATATGTACATGGCACCTGCACAAGCAGGTCTCCCTCAGTAAGTTTCTAGATGACACTAAATTAGGTGGGAGTGTTGATCTGCTCAAGGGCAGGAAGGCTCTGCAGAGAGGTCTGGACAGGCTGGATGAATGGACCGAGGCCAATTGTATGAGGTTCAACAAGGCCAAGTGCCGGGTCCTGCACTTGGGTCACGACAACCCCATGCAATGCAACAGGCTTGGGGATGAGTGGCTGGAAAGCTGCCTGGTGGAAAAGGACCTGGGGGTGTTGGTTGACAGCCGGCTGAACATGAGCCGGCAGTGTGCTCAGGTGGCCAAGAAGGCCGACAGCATCCTGGCTTGTTTCAGAAACAGTGTGGCCAGCAGGAGTAGGGAGGTGATCGTGCCCCTGTACTCAGCACTGGTGAGGCCGCACCTCAAATACTGTGTGCAGTTTTGGGCCCCTCACTACAAGACAGACACTGAGGTGCTGGAGCGTGTCCAGAGAAGGGCAATGAAGCTAGTGAAGGGTCTGGAGAACAGGTCTTATGGGGAGCAGCTGAGGGAACTGGGGTTGTTTAAACTGGGGGAGGCTGAGGGGAAACCTTATCGCTTTCTACAGCTACCAGAGAGGAGGTTGTAGGGAGGTGGGGGTTGGTCTCTTCACCCAAGTAACAAGCGATGGGGCAAGAGTAAATGGCCTCAAGTTGCACCAGGGAAGTCTTAGATTGGACATTAGGAAAAATTTATTTACTGAAGGGGTTGTCAAGAATTGGAACAGACTGCCCAGAGAAGTGATTGCGTCACCATCCCTGGAGGTGTTAAAAATACGTGTAGATGTGACACTTCAGGACATGGTTTAGTGGGCATGCTGGTGTTGGGTTGATGGTTGGACTTGATGATCTTAGAGGTCTATTCCAACCTTATGATTCTGTGATTCTAATTTCAGTGGCTCATTAAACTAACCTGTTTTGCTTTTTGAAATGAGATTGGAGCAAACAGGCTCTTTAGTAGCTACACTTGAGCTGGTGTGGGGGGAAAGTGTGGTAACTTCCTTAGCTGTTCAATTTCTACAGTGCAAGAGCACAAAAAGGGAGTCATGGTACAGAAATTCTAACCCAAATCAGTGTACTACTTACTTTGCTAATCAAAACTAGAGAACAAAGCTGGAAGTTCTTTCACATTTTAGTACCATTCTTTGAGGCGTATTTGATGTCTTTGTTCAGCATTGTGCTGATTCCATTTCTTCTAATATCCTCCTTGGAGAAGTCCTCCTTTTTGGTGCTGTATTGTATTGCCCTGCTGTGTTGTTTGCATGGGGCAGGTAATTTTGACAGCAGCAGAAGTGCTGTGGTCAGGGTTTTGAAAAAAGCAGGTAGAATTGGGCATTAGGCTCCTTGTACTTGCACATTTTATTATTCTCTTTGGTATGTCTAGTGTTATTTTTGGGAAAGGAGGAAGGAAGGCTACTTTTTGGAACCATGTGAGGGGTTTCACTGGCTCTGCAGAACCTGCAGAAAATTGCCAGGAGTTTCATCTTTTTAATTTCAAGATGAAATAAGGTGAAAATTTGTTTCTCTACCAGGCCAGCAAGAAATAGTGGCAAACTGAGTAGCTGCTGGTTTTCTGCTGTGCTGGGAATTGTGTGCTAGTGGCAATTAAAGCTTTCTAATAGACTGTTGTGGTGCAAAATTTGTTTTGTCAACATAGTTGTTTTTGCCATAAAGTTTAGCCATTGTTATCCATTGTTCTGTATTAATATTCAATTCTTAATACTGTGTTTACTTACAGGTATGAAGTCCATATTTAAGTCTGGGGTTCCCCTTTTCTTTAATAATAGTAGTAAAATTATGATCTGAACTAACTTTTTTAATGTACTGTTGGATACTGGCTGCATAAATGTTGATTACTTTTCAGTTAGTGCATTATTTCTGATAAGCATATGGAGTGGCAGTAATCGTCTGTCAATGTCTTTATTTATAGCAACATTGTTGATGCTCAGAATTATCGCCTTATTGAAGATCTGTTCAGAATTAATATGTCAGAGAAGAAAAGGTGCAGAAGAATTCTTGAGCAGGTAGTCAAGATGCTCTAGTACCCTTGATTCTGTCAAATACAGTATTGTTTCTGTCCCTGTGGTCATTGTGGGGTCAGGACTTACCATGGGGACTGCTGGGAACTACTGGTGGAAGACAAGCTGAAAGAAGCAGCTGCAAAAAGAGAAGACCTGTGTAATACATGTGCAAATAAAGGGGGAAGTTTCTGTCAGGCATTAGGATCATATGGAAAAAGGGGCACAGAATTGCAACCAATGCTGAAAGAAACAGTCTGTGTTTGTTTTAGAGAACACCCAAGTGCTTAACCCCAAGTTCAGTAGAAGCAGAGGTGGTCCAACTAGAGTTATTCAAAACAAAGGGGACTTTGGCAGAACCTCACATTGTTTGGACTATTTGAGAAAAAGATTTGAGACAAAGCTTTGAATTGTTCCATGTAGGTTGATTCATGCAGTCTAAATGTAATGGAATAGTAATTCATTTCTTTAAAGCATTGAGTTTGATAGCAAGTAATGTCCTTTCTTGATTATTTTGCAGGCTTCAAAAACAGGTTGTAAGGCTCCTCATGCTATGATATCGTCCTGTGGCATGATTCCTGGCAACCCTTATCCCAAGGGCAAACCGAGCCGCATAAATGGAATTTTCCCAGTAAGCATGATCCTATGCTTTTGCTTTTCACAGCATCCTTGATTTAGGATTCATTGTAGTATAACCAAAACCAGGATTCATATACTTGGAAGGAGGAGTGGAATCAAAAGCAATGTGGGCTGCTTTTTGTGTTATGCCTTTCCACATTTATAGGGAACTTGCATTATTTTTATTTGCTCATTCTTTCTGTGCTGCTTCAAGTAAAGATTACTGCATAAATAAGACGTTTTTCATATAAGGAAAACATTGTAAACGCCAGCAATATTTGGCAGAATCAGGAAAGGTGCGAACAGCCTTACTGGTGGGCTGATAAGATGACCTAATATGGTCACTACAGTACTAATCTTAGTGTAGTTCTTGAACAACCATGTTAAGTGTGAACACTTAAGGGACTGCAAACTGTAAGTTATCATGTCTACAAGTCAAATGCAGAATTCTAATTACATCAGAAACATGGGCTGTTTAATATCCATCTCTTTACAAAAGCTCAGTGTTATAAACCAAGCTATTGGAATGCTCTTACTTATCATTTTACAAACCTAAAACACAGTTTCTTTTTCCTCACAAGCACGGTTAACTATCACTGTCACAATATTCAAACACTGTAATGTAGTTTAGAAAAAAAAATCAAATATGGCAGAAATTCTATAGCAAGCTTTACTTTAAATTAATACTTAATAGTTTAATTTTCTTTTGTTTCAGGGAACCCCTATCAAAAAGGACACAGAAGAATGTACTAATGAAGGAAAAGGAATAGCAGCCCGTATACTTGGACCATCCAAACCAGTATGTCTAATAAATGAATAAATAAATGAAACTAAGAAAAAAAAAATCCAACCACCACCCAATTCAATGAGTTTTTGATATAGAATGCTGTTACGTTACAAGAAGACTTAGAGCAGCAATTTAAACAAAGCTAAACTTGACTGAGTATTTTTTTATTTGACTTGAAAAGAAGCTCTAGTTTATATCTGTGAGGGGTAGGATTCTCTAGTGGATATAATGTGTGTGCCTTTGAAGGCAGAATGTAAATTACAGTAGCAGAAGAGAAAAGTAAAAGCATTTTTAGTAGTTCTTTGTGAGCTAGTGGAAGTTTTAGATGCAAATATATGCAATTTTTTATTACAGTCTCTGAGGGTTTCCCACATAAACATAAAAAATGCTTGCATCTTGGAAACTTGATTTCCAGCAGTGCCTCAGAAGGAGGTTCTTGTTTCTTAACAACACGGCTAGTCTGTATTTCAAAATTTTTAAGTGTGTGGTACAAACTTCGCATGAACCTGATACTACTTTGGAGTATTATCCAAATATTTCTATCATGAGATGTTTCCCACTAAGCTGTATTATTTTAAAGGAACAGGTACCTTCATAAGTATTGTTAGTTTTAAATGTGCTAAATCTTTAAGACTACTGAGTGTGAAGACTACAAGGCAGGAAGGAGTTCGCTTTCCCACCTGCGTTCAGTATTGCATTAAAATCTAAAGGTATACTAGCGATGTTTGTTTCATTCTTTTCAGAAAGAGTGAAATATTTGCAGTCACTATGGATATTATGAAGAAATTTTATATCAAATATTTTTCCAGTGAAGAACAGCTCTCTGTAGTAGTATCTGAATGTTAGCTTTTTGTCTGAGGAACACTAGGTAATGCTTTCACTATTACTTCTTCTGTTTGCTTGTTTGTTTGTTTGTTTTTTTTATGTAGGCTCCATCAACCTACAACCCACACAAACCAGTTCCATACCCCATCCCACCATGTCGGCCACATGCAACTATTGCACCAAGTAAGGCTTCTATGTGTTCTAGCTTGATGCTGTTGTTTCATCCATTTGCCTTTTGAGTAATGTGTCAAGTGTCAGTTTCTCTGACCGTGATCGTATCTGAAGTTGGGTTGTGCTCCCTAAGGATGCTCTGGGTACTGGTTTCTGCTTTTTCTGTTGTGACTGCAGAGTTGATGAAGAGAGGAATATATTGACTACTTTTTCAAACAACCACATCATAGGGAAAATTCACAGTCCTGTTCTGATGAGAAAATGTTTCATTATGGGAGTCATTGTGCATGTTATAGCCAAGACTAGGGCTGTGTCTTTGTTGTAATGTTTGACCAAGGTTTGGGCTTTGACTTGACAAGTCTGGAGACTTGTTGCTGTTGTACCAAACTTAGGATATAGTCAGGCACAGCCCTGAATTGGGTGGAAATATGCAAGAACTTGCTGAAGGAAGATGGTAATCTGTTTCTCTGTTGAAGATGTAATCTATTTCTCAGTTGCTTCAGCTTTACATTCTCTCCATCACAATGGAGAGAAAACAGGTTCCTGAAAGAAAAGTTTAGGAATGTAGATTTCAGTCTGAGAAGGGACATAGTGATAGCCTTTTCCTGTGTTTGATCTGACTATTCCTAGCTTTGTGCCTTAGGTAAGCTTGAGTCTTTCTTCATAAACTCCTCTCTCTTTGCTCTGCTGCTTCAGTTTGATTCCAGACGTTTTTGGAAAGGAGCAAAGTCGATTGCTGTTTCTTTGGAAGAAGTTGTTGAAATACTTACGTAGTCAAAACTCTGGTCTTTTTGAGCAGCAGCTGAAAGCTTTTCCTAATCTTGCCATTTTGTACTGCAAAACAAGGAGTGCTCTGGTTAGGAAGGTTGCTTTTCACTGATGTTAGGGAGTTCAGGGAGTTTTTAAGGCATTTGATAAGAAAGTGTGGTTGAGCTCTTAGCATGCATGTTGAAGGGCGAGTCATCTAACCAACTCGATGTCTGCAAGTCTCTTGATAGTCAGTTTGGAAAAATTGGCACTACTAGTGGCTAAAGTAATTCTGATGATTTGTGCCCTAGAAATAACTTGCTGCCCAAAAAATGTACAGGAAACTTACAGACTAGGTTGAATTGATATTACATAAATCCTATCCAAAGTAAGTTAGGGCACAAAATTTGGCCTGTGACTGGATGTAAGTATTAGTACAATTTAGTATATGAAACAGCTTTTGAGGTTTCAGGGCCTTACTAGGGTGCAGCACATTTTTTTAAAAGAACTCTTGCATAACTGATGATACATTTATATATACAAAAATATGTTTAATGAGGTTGCAGGTGCTGACCTGAAACGATTGAAGGTGATTGTTTTCAAGCAATGGTCAGAATGATGTTTTGTTTTCTGCTTCTTATATGTGTTGGTTTAACATTTCGTTCCTGGGTGACGCAATGATTGTTAGTTGCTTTTCTGATTTTCAGCCAAGAGTTGTCATGCAAGGAACCTTAACATTAGGTGTAGAGCTATTATGAAAGTGTGAAATCAGAAAGGAGTTGTGTATGACAAATTACTGCACTTTGAGTATTGTTGAAGTACTACGTTTTCCCGTGAAGCGTAAGTTCTTGTGCTCCTAAAATATTCATTCAGGACCACCGTGAAGTGTATTTCTGTTTCTGTGATTTCAATTCTGATGTTCTTTGTCAGAACTGTATACCACAGCAATACAACAGTTTGAGTTGTTCCAAAGAATAAGGGAGGAAAAAAGGTAATTTTTGATCTGTCAAGTACAATAAGTATTTTATATTAAAATGATTTGCTAACCCGCTTGAATTTCTTAACATTTAAAGAAGTATTGAAGAATGATAGACTAATTATTTGAGATGGGACATTGTTCTCTGGATTTTATGACTAGTATTGGTGGGCTGGTCAGGTCACCGATGTATGTTTAGCTCTTTTGTTTGTCAAGGCTTTAATGTTAAAGGAAGAGTTGCAACAGCCTTCAAGTTGGGAAATGAACAAATGATGCTGCAGACACTCTGAATCACTCCTCCCCCTTAAGCTTTTCAGGCAAAATGGAACTGAAAGCCATTGAAACCTGACTTTCAGGCTCTTTCGAGAGAAATACCCTTGCTAAAATTCGGATCACAGTGCATGTCATTCAGGCAGACATTGGCAAAAGCCAGTATCCAGCCTGGATGATTAACTGGTCTGGGTTTTTTGGTGAAGGAATCTTACAATCTTGAAAAAGTTCTTTTAAAGGAAAAGACATTTACTGGTTCATTTAGATAGGGGTTCTGCTGATGACTGAGATGTGTATTGCATTTGTTATTTTAGGTGCTTACAACAATGCTGGCTTAGTTCCAATGGCTAATGTCATAGCTCCAGGCTTACCAGCTCCTCCGCCATACACTGCTAATCAAGTGGTATCAGGTAAAGCATGCATACTGTTAGACATGCTGATGGTACTTATTTCTAATTCATTGTTGTGAATGGATCATTCAGTGCTGGCATTTCATTTGCTTTCAAATAACAAGCTGCTGTTCTCTGTTTAGAAAATGAGGACCTTTCCAGCCAGGCAAAACCTTCCCAAAATCAAGGTAAATTGCAAACCCACAGGGGGATTTTTTGTTGATTGTATCTTTGTTACTTGTTCAGAGAATGTAAACAACTTATTTGTTCAGTGGGTTTTTCATAAGCCTCTAAGTATTTAATTACTGTTCGAATAGGATCCCTTGAGAGTTGAAAAAAAATTCATCTCTGCCGTTTGGCACTTAGAAGCGTTGAAACGTTAAAATTCGTCCTTTTGTGTTAGTTTATTAGTTTTATATTCTTCAGCATATAAGTATGTGAGAAGTCATGTAAAAAAGTAAATCAGAATATGCTTGGCAATGTAGTGCACTGAAACAGTTCAATAATCGTGGTTTTTGTAACTCTGGGTGTCTATTTGAAAACTCATTCACATTTTAATTTCATGTATTAGTTGCAGTGGGAAGCTAGGAGTACAAGAGAGACACATTCTTTATCCATAGTTTGTTGAAATCCATGTGTAGAATGTCTTATCCCAGACTGTTACATACAGCTTTGTCTACCTGCGCTTTTGTCTTACCCTTTAAAATCCAATTCTTTTTGCAGAAAAGACTTGTGCATTTTATTTATTTTTTTGTCTCTGTGTGGTACTTTGTACACTCAGTACAAATTATAATAATTGAACTTACAAACTACTTACACAAAGGCTTGAATAACACCTTGTTAGGTTTGACAAATAGAAACTGAGAATCTACTGACTGTTGAGTCAGGCATATTAGCAAATACCCAAAACAGATAAAATGACCCTGATAAGCTTAGCTCCTGTAAATATTTATAGGGGCGGAAAAAAAAAAGTTATGTTTGTCTTTTCTCTTCTATGCGCACGGATGGTTCTACAGAAATGTTGCTGTTTCAAAGAATCACTTTATTCATATACACCCCTTTAAGTGTACATATATTTACAAGGCAGTTTATACAGCTAAATGAATACAGTGTAAGGAATAAAATCTTCTCTTATGAGGAGAAATTCAGTAACAGCTCTGGGTTCTATTGCAGCTATATTTCTCTGGCGATTGTCTTGGCTGTCAGGGTTAACAAGTGTGATCTTTAGGAGAGTCTTAACCTGGGAACAGGATGAGGAAAGAACAGAATCCAGAGCTGAGCAATCTGGGTCTAGGTTTTTGGAAAAGAATATGTAAAAGGAAATTGTTTGCAAACTTTTTAGTTTTAGAGTTTCAAGATACATAAAACAGGAGTTTGTCATATCAATTTAGGTCCAAGATTTTAAAGATTCTGGTTTGGGGTTTGTGAGTGTATCTGTAGAATTTGGGCAAGAGAGAAATTCAGCTGTTACAGAGTTATGGATCATGAGTTTGACTGGTTGGATCAGTGATTTGCTTAAGTTGAACAGATTATTTTAAAAGTAAAATAAAGCACAAGGGGTGTTTCAGAGGAATGATTAACACATTCATATTCCACAGGATAGAGGCATATCAAGGCTCTTGACATGCCAGTGTTCATAAATGCAGCTTCTTTCCATTAATCTCCACATCGCCATTTGCAGTGTGCCTGCCCATTTTCCTCCAGCTTGACTTATGTTTCTTTGGCTTACTTTGTAGGGCCGATATAAGCTGATACTCCTAGTGGCAGGTGCTTGCCTCGATTATAGACACCTGATTAAAGACTTACAGAAATACTTGTTAATAAAATCAAGTGCCAATGTTAGTTTAATACTGTAGTGTGATACATGAATTTAAAAGTGTACCTTCTTAGAATCAAAATCTGAAGGAAACACAGTGAAGAGAATGACCTGATTTTGAAGGAAAGAAAAATACCAGCACCTGAAATCAGCTTTCTTCAGTTGTTGACTAAACTTCTCTGAAATAATGATACATTGAATTAACTGGTTCTGAAGGAAATTCTGACCTTCAGTGAGAGTGGATGCAGAGGAGCCCAGGTGACCTGATGCTGATGGAATATTAGGTCTGGTTTGGGTACTGCCAGATGTTAGGGACCAGAGGGAGGGTGTTTACCTGTATCACGTAGACATTCTTGTGGAGTGTTTTTGAGCATCTTAACTGTCTTGCATGAGATCATGAAGAGGTAGCAGATGTCACAAAGTGTTTTAAAGAGGAGTGGTAGCCTACATGATGTACAACTTGTGTGATGTGTTTGTACGTACCTTTTTGTTTTGTTTTCATAGGCTCCAGTGTTCGTTGTTTATATAGTCGTTGTATGTTAGCTATTGCCTGTGTATCGTATTTTGAAATGCTGTATAAAATGTGTTTGTGTTGATTTCAAACATTTCTGACAGTTTCAAATATTCTTACCAGTTTTATTTCTTTGCAGCTTTTTCTGCACAAGCGAATCAGCTCTTTACTCCTCATGGTTCTAATCCTTCAACACCTGCTGCTACTCCAGTCCCTACCCCATCACCTGTCAAGGCAATAAGCCATCCATTAGCACCTGCAACTCCACTCATCTCTGGGATGAACATGTCTACCCCTGTCCTTCCTGTTTTCCCAGGACAGGTCTCCTCTGCCATCCATACGTCTCAGCCATCCACCCCAACCCCTACTGTCATCAAATCCCTTTCATTGCCTGGTGTTCCTGTCACATCTGTTCACAGTGCAACCTCTACCCCTATCCCTGCAGTTTTTTCTGGGCTGGCTTCTATACCCACTGCTACGCCCGCTCCACAAGGTTCTGCCACACCATGCGCCACACCTGCGCCTAGCGAAGCTTTCGCATCTGCTGCTGCACCATTTGCTGGCCTCCCGTTTTCTGCAACCTCTTCAATTGCTTCCGCTAATAATCCCACTCCATTGTCATCCGTTTTTGCTGGCCTCCCTTTGTCCTTGCCTCCCAACGCCCAAGGGATTTCTAGTCCTGTTCCATCTACAATTGCTAATTCTCCTGCCACTACCATTCCTGGTTCACTTAGCTTGCCTAACCCAATTTTGTCTGTCTTAAAGGGATTTCTGACATCAAATGACACTTCATTAATCAATTCATCTGCTTTACCTTCTGCTATGACAAGTGAGCTTGCTTCTTTATCTGCTCTTGCTAATCAAAGCCCTGACCCTCCCACTTCCTCTGTCAACAAGTGTTACACTCCATCAGCCACCCCCACTCCACAGCGTTCCTCCACACCCGGGCTGGCCATTTTTCCAGGTCTTCCATCCCCATCTGTCGCCAATTCTAGTTCCACTCCTCCAACATTGCCTGCACAGTCACCTTTAACCACTTCGCCGTCGATTATGCCAGTCAACTGTGGCTCATCAGCTTCCCTCTTACATGGCACAAGCCCTACTAATCCTGATCAGCAGCTCTCATCAGCCCCAGCTGCCACAAGTATCCCAGTTCTGGTCAAAACAGAACCCATGAGTCCTACCCTCTCGGCCTTCAAAGGTCCTTGTCATTCGGCCGGCCCTTCCCATGGCACTATAGGGCTGTCCGCGCTCGGGCGTGCATACACCTCAGCAGCTTCGGTGCCAGTCAGTTTACCCAGTTCCCTGAATCCAGCGCTATCAGGTCTCTCCTCTTTGAGTGCTCCTCTAAACAATTCCAGTTCTCTGGCTTCCATTTCCCTCGCCCCACATGGCTCCTCTGCTCCCATTGCCCCTGTGTTCAATGGACTTCCTCCTTTTACGTCTCTAACCAGTAACTTTGCTTTTACTGGTAATCCAGCACTTACGCCACCCGTCACTCTCCCAGGGTCTTTGTTAGCTACTCCGTCTACAACCGCTTCAGCCGTGTCTGCCCCTCATGTGAGTTCCACCGCCGCCGTACTCTCAGGACTCGCCGCCTCAGCAACAGTCTCTGCTCCACCCTTCTCGCTTAACTTGTCCAGTGCCGTCCCTTCCCTTTTTTCTGTTGCCCAGGGACCTCTGGGATCATCAAACCCATCCTTCCCTGGTTTTCCTGTCTCTAACACACCCTCTGTCACTCCTGCTCTCCCTTCTTTCCCTGGCCTCCAGGCATCTTCTGCAGTAGCAGCAGTTGCACCGTTGCCGGCAGCTGCCACAGCCCCATCTCCGGCTCCGGTCCTGCCAGGGTTTGCCTCGGCCTTTAGCTCAAACTTCAACTCTGCACTTGTTGCACAGGCTGGGTATGTTTCTGTTTCTGAAGGAGATCAGAACAGTTTCTTTTTTCTCCTGAGCAAAGCACTGATTGTACTTTAGGCGTAGACATTATTTTCACCCGTAGTCACATTATTTTCACTCATAGTCAGTAACTGCAGTTGATTTTTAGAGTTAGTTCACCAGCAGATTTCCACTTGTCTTTAGAAACTGATAGAGTTGTTACTTAAATAGGTTGTCCTCAGTAGTCCCCATTACGACAGTAATCCGGTGAGGTGCTGAGTGATCTTATTTCCCAGATGAGGACACTTGGCACCTCCTAGGCTTTTACAAGAATGGATTCCACGTGGGCATCCATTGACACATCCAGGTAATAGCAGACAATATCTTAGATGTTCCTATGTTTTAAGGAAGTACTCAGCATTAACTTTTGTCTGTAAAAGTTTTTTTTGTGTGCAAATTGTAGGCACAGCCGAAGCCCAGAAATTTCTGAGTTCCCTTGTTAGGTGTGCTCCAAACAAGTCTTGGTTTGTGTGTGCATGAATAATTTGTAGGTGGGTAGAGACTGGGTTTCTGTTTGGAAATTCTTGCTTTTATGAGGTTTAGAAAAAGAGGTGCTTTTCTGATTTATATAGACATAAGCTTATAGAGAGAGAAACATAGGACGAAACATGATGCAGATGTTCCTAATAATAGCCGCATCTTGACATTCTTTCAGCTTGACTTCTGGACTACAGACACCAGGAAATGCAGTTTTCCCTGGTCTTTTATCTCTCCCTGGTATCCCTGGCTTTCCCCAAAGTGCCGCACAGTCTTCCTTGCAGGAATTGCAGCATAGTGCGGCTGCACAGTCAGCACTACTACAGGTAACACACCTATTTGTTAATACTGTTTTGCTTCTGGTAACCTTTTGAGCGTGTACTTGTGTGTTAACTTCTTGGGATTAGATTAAGTCAGTAAATTATTGAAACCCCTATCCTGTTTGAAAACTGATTCCAAGGATGGTGATAAAGAAAACTCAAATTAACTTCTTACTCAAGGCCAATGTGCAGTGCTTCTGGACATTACGAGTGTGATTAAACAGTTTTTGAAAACTCTTTGTAAAATGGGATGGAGTGAAAGAAAAAAGAAAAGACGTGCAAGTGAAATTTTTGCTAAGTCTGTGTTAAGTCTAATGAGCTGACCATGTAGTTGCAAAATTTGTGCTCAGTTCCAGTCTGACATTTTAATACTTACAGATTTCTGTGGAAACTCAATTTGTTGTGGGTTATGTGCCTCTGCACACACAATCAGATTGTCTTGAATTTGTGTCTGCTGTGGTTGTGCCTTTCTCTTGATAGTTCCCACAAATACAGTTGTAATACAAGCTTGAGGTGGCTTTAGGTAATGTGCAGTTTTATCTCCCTTGTCCGTGAAACAACTAGTTTCAGTCATCAGCCTACATGAGTTAACTGAAACTATTATCAGAGTTTGTATTTAGATGTTTAGTTGGCCTTTTGTTAAAAATGGCCTCTGTACAGGTTAAGGATTCTGTTAGGAAATTTGTCCTTCTCTACAAAATACTGGAAGAGGCAGTTGAGTGTCTTGAATTAATGTTTTCTCTCTTCTGTGACACATTAGTTTTTGAAATGGAGCGTGTGTCCAAGTGCTGTTCAATATGCAGAATAATATATTTTGAGTGACAGGGGAAATACATTGGAAGAAGCAAATTATTTATCTAGGCCGTGCTGCTTTCACAGCACAGGAATTTATTCTGTAGAAATCTGTGTTACAGATTGCATTGAGGAAAAGTCAGTTTTCTTGTTTACAAGTTCCAGTCACTAAAATTTAACGGTTAGCTACTTGAGCAATGAAGATAAAGTTCAAAGTCAGTGAAATACTACAGCTCCTCATTAAGCTCTGCCTTCCAAATCAGCTGTGGCATACTCCCCTGGAAAGTAAATGCCATTAATGCTTCCTCATTTTTCCTCTTAATCCAACTGCTTTCCTTATTCTCCAGTATTTTAGAGCAGTACATTGCACTGCAGTTTAACCTCTGCGTACATGTGCATCGCTCATCTCTGTTCTTTGCATACTTCAGATTATACTTTGTTTGGTTTGGCTTCAGTAGGACTGGTATTGTGCCTGAAATTGTGCTTGATTTAGACTTTTGTTTGTTTCTTTGTTTTTATCAGTGCTGTTTCCTAACTTCTTCTCTTCCTTGAAGGCACATTCTGCTTCTGCTCTGGAGAACTATACAGCTCAGCCTGAAGGTTTTGCTAACTATCCGTCAACACCAGGAACACCATTTTCATTGCAGACAAGTCTGCCCCAGAGTGGATGGCAATAAATACCAGACATTTTTAAAGACTGCAGAGGTTGCTTGACAGAGCCTGATCCCATTCACTTTGAAGGCTGTCTCCGTGTTAGTGGGAGCATGGGCTGAATTGGGGGAAGAGGGGGAAAACATGAGGGTAAAATGATTCCAGGAGGCTGTGTGAGATGTCAAACCTGATTTGTGATTGCATTGAATTGATTCAGGGTCTGATCCTGTGAATTGCTGAGCGTCCTTGACTCTCCTTTTAGCTTATGAGTTGAATGTTTGGTGTCTTACAGGATCAGGAACATTCGGACAGATGTTTATGTAAATAGAACAATTGGCTGTCAAACTGAATGGGGAGAACAAGTATACTTAGCAGTGTGTATAAGCACCTACCCTTCTGTTATATTTTGTATGGTATATGTGGTTAATATAGAATGAGATCTAGGCTGAAACTAGATACTTAGAGCTGTAGACGATCTTTCGTCTAGGTGCACACTTGTGTGTGCATAGGTCAAGGTCAGTTTTTAGTTCTTCGGATGTTTTCTTCGTATGTGTGAGGATCTCCTGTGATCATCAGCAGTGTGTTAAGGGGAGGCTAGATCAGAGGGGTGGGGGGGCTTTCTTACGCTTTGAGATCTTGTCATGGGCTTGCTGCTGAACTGAGTACTCCTTCGTCTGACTCTGAAGAGGAGAGCTAGGAAATGATGCTGTACTGCATTTGGGTAGAAGTGGATTATGTTTTACTGGAGTATGGTTTAGCTAGCCAAGAATATGTCTTTCCAAAGTACATAAAAGTATTTTAATTTGCCTCTAAAATAATGTTCCATAACATTCTCCCTGCCCCTCCCCACCTCTGTGAATGAAATAATTGTACTGCGGATAGGCTGCCTATCCGGCACTTTTGACTGCAGACTTTTGTGAATGTTTACAGACATGGGTCAAGTTCTTCTCTCCCTTATGCTCCTAAACTCACTGGTTCTTTATATGCTTTTTGGCTGTAAACCACAACTTGATGGTGCTTATGTTACCCTGTGAACATAAGTGGGAGCAGAATTTGGACCATGGATTTTTTAGTATTTTTCCTTGGAAAACGTACATGATTTTAAAGGCATATAGCTAAATTAACTGTATTGGTTAGGAAGGGTTATGATGCAGCATATGGAAAGGTCTTGCTTTGTTAGTGAAATTCAGTTGTGCACTCTTCTAATAATGTTAGTACCTGTGGCAATGTGTAACACATCATTGAATATCATCTATTTAAGATAAACTCTTGATCATGTTCTAGAGACAATAGAGATGAATGATATTCAATCCTGTGAATAAATTAAAATGTAGAGGATACTATACTGTAGAAAAGCTCTGCACCTAGAGTTTTACTTTTTTAAAGATAAATTCTGCTGGGAGATGTTGCTAATGTATTTTCTTTCAAGATGTGAACAAACTTTTTTAGAACGTTAATGGAAATTCCTGTATTGGTTTTTAACACAATTTTTTTAAATAAAAAGTTTACAGTCATGGCAAAAAGGCTTTGCTGACTATTCACATATTTGCCTAAAATATAGATGAATAAAGTTGTTTTTACTAAGATACTTCCTAATGTTTGATCTTGCTTATGCTGTTTCTTTATGATGCAGGATTATATACTGAATTCTAAAATTGGTTTCCTAAGGACTGGCAATAGAAATATCCTGTGAAGTGTTTAGACAAAATTTTAAACGGTATCCTCGATACTTTGTCAGCAATTGGGTAGTCTTGCCTTTTAGTAGTTGAATTTACATACTACTTTAAACCTAAAGATAAAAGCGTATCACACGTTCACATTTTTTGGTTTGTGAAACCTGTTGAATTCTGATGATTCTCCACGCTGAACTGCTTTTAAAATCAATGCCTTATATCTTTACTCAGGAAATCTGTGGAAAATATCTCTACCATCTTTCATTATACTTTCCTTCCCATTCTTTTCATGACTTACTCTTTGTGGGTTTGTAGATCAACTGGAGAAAATAAAAATACAGGCATCTTCTCAAGAGCAAATTGGCTGTTGTCCCATAGATCTGAATGTAAAGTAGTTCAGAGTCAGTAAGCAGTTTGTAACCTTGCTGAGTGCTGAGTCTGATCTCTGATTTGAGTCCTAGACTCCCCATCAAGCAAACAAAGTTTAAACTAATTCACGTTACCTTGTAGTCAAAACCAAGCACAAGACATCAGCTGTTTTTGTGGTGTTTTATCAAAAAGGAAGCAGTTCCTACCTCTGTTTCTGAAAACATCTACTGAATGGTCATGGGGTGTGGATTGTTGGTTTTTTCTGTCTGAACATTAGACAAAGATACCCAAGAGACTGTGAAGCCCCGTTTCTCCAGATGAAAACAGGTGAGAAGTAGTGAATACCCACTGTATTGAATGCCATTCTCCTGAAACAGCGTACATACTAAGTGGTGCCTAGCCACTTTAGCTTTACCCAGGAAAGAGTATTTCACACACAGCCGGTGTAGTTTTACATAGAAGCCCATCATCAGTGTTAGACAATTAAACAAATAGGCTTAAGAAGCATCAAACTGTCAAGTTTTTATTCTGTCTAGAACGGGCTCTCTGTTCTTACCAAATCATGTTGAGCAGGATTTTGTAAATTGAACTTTCCAGCGGTTAGGATTAAGGTAAGTTTCAATTTCTTAAATATTTCTCCTGATGTAAAATCGGGTTTTATTGATTTTTCTTTTTTTTCTCTTCAGGAATAAAGTCTGTGTTCTGCATTGCAGCAAACTCCTGCGACCCAGCCTTGGAATTTCTGAAGGGGTGATTTGTCCTGAGCTTTTTCATGCTTACTTGAGCACCATTTTTAAAAAGCCAAGGAAAAGTCTGCTCCTGAGGCAAACCATGCCGGATCTTACACTGAGCCTGAGCTGGGAAAGGGCTGTTGCTGTATGACTTAATTGTGGACTAACTATGATTTTTTCGTTGTTCAAGTTGCCTATTACTGCTATATTTCAGCTGTGTTGGCAGACTACAAAGATAAGGTGTAGTGGAATGTTCTTTGAAATAAAATCTTTACTCGGAACAATTAACATACTGGGATTGTGATTGCAAATACAAGTTTCAGTATTTCTTTCAAGTGATTTAATTGCAGCTGTAGTGAATCTGAGAGAAACAGAGCAATTTTCTGTTGTCTTCCTCCGATTTGCAGGTGAGCATTGTGAGTTTGGCTGGGCCTGGAAGGAAACTTGCCATGGTATGGGTGTTCTTACTTTCTTGCAAATTGCCTTCCTTTCTGGATTGGGATGGGAGCAATCCCGTTGACGACTGTCTTTCGTACTTATGCCCTAATGGAGTGTGGCCAAAGGGGTGCCTCCTGTCATCTTCCCATCTTCAGCTATTGAAAGCTGATGTCATTTTCCTGAGGAGGAGGTGGAGCAATATGGAGATGTTCCTACAAGCAATAGGGTGGTACTGTTAGTCTGCTCTGTGTCCTGTCCCTTCTTCTAAATTTTAATCGGAGGAGAAGGAATGATGAGCCTGAAGGAAATAGGCTAGTGTCTGCTCTGGGGGCAGAATTCAGGGCCAGGAGAGGACTAGACTGAGAAATCTTTAGGGAATGGCCAAAGCCCAGTGCATGGGAAGGAAAGTAGCATGGGCCTAAAAAGGTCAGAAAAAGTCAAACTGAAATGTACAACTTTGTTATATGCAAATCTCGTGTGAGGACTGCCTGATGACTTTTTTGACACCTTTGGGATTGGCACTGTTTAGAAATGGCCGTGCGTAAGAATTCCCATTATGGTTTTAACAAGCTTTGAAGTGAGTGCTTGGTCTGTAGGATTAAGACTCTGCAACTGGATGATAAGTGGGAGCAACTGGACACTTTAGGGAAATTTTTAAGAACCGGTGCCATTTGCAAATGTAGCAGTTGGTGCAGAGAACTGTCGGAGAATGGCCCGCTTCCAGGTAAGCACCTAGTCCTCACGCATGGCCCGAGCCTTTGTGCTGCTTTTGGAACAGAAGCTTGAAGGCTTTAGCTACATCAGCACACTGCAGAAATTGCTGAGCTGCCACTGACCTGAACCACTTTCGTCTAATGTTGCTTCTGAGACAGTAAGTCTTGCTAGAGTGGCTTTGGACTCAAACTGGTTTTCTTTGTGGTACTGCTTTACGAGCCAGGGCTGCGCCAGGCTGTTCAGCACCGCTGAACTTGCAGCTTGTACCGCTTTGCCCCGGAGCACTCGTGCCTTTTTCTTCTCTGAGTGTTTTATGGTACTTTGGGATGTGAGTTATCCACATGCTCCAGTATAGCGCCAAGGAAAAAGGATTAATATTGCCCTGCCTTTGACTCCAAATTTTTGAAATTTGGAAGTGAAGTGCAGCTGAAGTTAACACAGAGAAACGAATACCGTGATGTTCCTAAATGTAAAAGAAAAACACCATCTGCTTTAGCCACCTTTGAAGGGGTATATTTAGAGACACCTCGGAATTACCAATAAACACCAGGGAGCAATTATTTCTGTTAGATTTTAATATGTTTTGCTCATCTATCTGATGGTATAAGCAGCTGCCTAGATTGTGGAATTTGAAAGGCGTGGAGTGAAGTTATTTTCGATAAAACTGTTGCTCTAAAATAAAGATGTTGGGGTAGTTTTGCATATTATGTTTTTGCTTCTGAAATAATTAAAGCACATTTTTCTTCCAGCTGTTCACCCTTGCTGCCCTGCTAGTAGGCATCTGTCCTGAACAGGTATGATCTTCCAGCTCAGCATCAGAAGCCAAATAATGAGGAAAATGCTACAAATTATTTCAAATGGATGTTGTCACACATTTGGGAGGGTAGTGCAATAAGCACGCCAATCCCAGTTTTGCAAGCTTTTGTGCTTATGGTTTTCGCCGTGATTTAAAACATCCATTCAGTGGTGTAGTTTCTTCTCTGTGAAGCTGAGAAAGAAAGGATTCTCTGGGGAGCGATCAGCTTTGAATGACGCATCTGGGGCCAATGTGATTACTGGCAGGGATGAAGACTTGAGTGAAATGAAGCTGGAGTCAGATCTTCAAAGATATTCTAGGTGATGGATGCCCACAGAAACCAGCCATATAATTAATGCAGCTATATGTCAGACTCATAAGTTACGTATGAAAAGCCACCTTTCATTTTTTTTCTGAAATAACAGGCAACAGATTTGTGTCCTTTGAGAGTTTTGCTCTCTGCTGCTGCAGCCTTCAAAAATGGCTTAGTCTGAAGTGCTATGCTTGGTTTGGTTGTCAGTATTAAAAAGTGTTTTGTGAAATAAGACTTTGAACCTGAAATGCTTTTACTGTGCTTTTTAGGTTATCTAGCTCAACAAGGTTCAACCTATAGAGATGGACAGTGTCGAGAAGTGTGTGATGAGCTGTTCCATACAGCATGGGGACCTCGCCTGGAGGGTTATTTATGTTAGTGTTTGAGATCTGAACAGTAGCCGAGCCCCACAATTTTAAGAGGTGTACAGCAGAGGAGCAGTACTCAATCTGTACTGCCTGGCTTTATAGATTCGTATAGAAGTCTTGGTTGGAAAAGATCTTGAAGATCATCAAGTCCAACCGTAATCCCAACGCTGTCAAGTCCACCACTAAACCATGTCCCTTAAGCACCACACTTACATGTCTTGTAAATACCTCCAGGGATGGTGACCACCACTTCCCTGGGCAGCCTGTTCCAGTGCTTGACAACCCTTTCAGTGAAGAAATTTTTCCTAATGTCCAATCTGAACCTCCCCTGGTGCAACTGGAGGCCATTCTCTCTCATCCTGTGGCTTGTTACTTGGGAGAAGAGACCGACCCCCACCTCGCTACAACCTCCTCTCAGGGAGCCATAAGGACTCCCCTCAGCCTTCTCTTCTCCAGGCTAAACAACCCCAGTTCCCTCAGCTGCTCCTCATAGGATTTGTTTTCTTTCTGTCTTGTCTTGTTCTTGGTTTGGTTTTTTGTTTGGTTGTTTTTTTGGGGGATTTTTGTTTGTTTTTTTTTTTTTCTCTCTCTAGTGACAGACATTATTGATTCATAGAAATAATTTCCAGCTTGGATTTTGTGGGATCTAAAATCAGCTGGGCTGGGTGCATCCCCAGCCAGAAGACGGCCACAGAAAACCGTGGAGTTACATCAGAAACAACCCTGATCCGCAAGACTTTGTTTTTGTAAACATCCCCTCCTCACCAGGGTAACTAACTCCCAGAGGGCTCTCGTACAAGTGGGGATTTCTCCTTCTCTCACCCTCCCTCTCTCCAGCACTTCACATGAGCGCTGTGCAGTTTCAAGGTATGCGGCTGTCTCATCTGTGAGGGGATCAGAGCTTCCCTCGAATGGGATGGATCCCCAGAGAGAGACATCCAAGAAAAACAACATGGAGCACCTAATTGGTAAGCCTTGCTTTGTGTGTGTGTGTGAGGGTTTTTTTTCCTCAATAAAAGGGGCAACACTAACCAAACAAAAGTACATTTGATCCCAGGCATTCATCATGTCTTCCACATAGGCTGGAGATGAAAATTCAGAATCTGCTACTGTGAGTGACAGCAGATTGCCTCATACGGCCCTCATAGTGCAGCCGTTGGCATCTACCTTCCAGCAAAATGGCACAAGGGGATAAAATGTGTGATTCAGCTATTGATACACTTGTGTATGTAGAGATGGGGTGGAAAAGGAAAAATATGAGTTAGGGATGGTAGAAGAGTTTTTCAGCCCTAAAAGGGCACTGGATGTGTTCGGACTTGGGTGATGAACACCTGGTGCTGTCTTTGAGCAAGGGAACTGATGCCAAACCAGGTTGTTACTGGCAACGCGTGCCGTTTTCACCGTTGCGTCTTGCCTTTAAGTAGTGTGGTGGGACAAGCATGGGTCTCAGCAGGGTTGATTTGGGTCCTTGTTGAACGCAGGAGTTTACGTAGTGGTTACAAGGAGCTGAGTCTACTCCATCTCTTTGTTGCTGTAGGAGAGTTGGGAGATTTTTGCCCGCAGTTCTTTATGTTCTTCACAAGACAACTTGGACATGAGCTTTTCATTTGCTTTTCAAGTTTGACACCCACATCATGGTTTTGTGTATCAAGTGTGTTCATGATGTACTATGATAAGTCTATCAAGAAAAGAAAAACCGAAGTGAATCTTACAAGTGTCCTGGAGCTTTTCCACAACTGCTGACTGATGAGCTGTCACGTTTTGCAGTACATTGCAGCTCTTGGTTTGCTCTGGACTGTAGACCCAAGTGAGGCTTTTTTGGTAGTTATGACTATTGTAATCCATATACAGGCATGGCAAAACCAGGTCACTGATGCATGTTGAGTTGTGATTGATCATTCACTATAGAGTTTTCCATTTGTCTTGTGGTTAAATGGTTTGAAACTTCAGGGTAATCAGAGAACATTTGTGGTGGTTTTTGGGGAGCTAGGGCTGGATTCATTATTAAGAAGGCACACTTTCATATCCTGCTTTTCTCATTGGAATCTATGTTTTTAGCTGGCATCAAGATCTCTAGGACAGTTCTCATGGAGAAGGATTCAATTGTACTTTGTCAAGGTTTGGATGTGTGCTTTGTGCCCATAGTGGCGTTAAGCGCTATCTTGACCCCCTACCTTTTCTCAGCTGCTCAGATATCAAACTGCAGAGTGCAGGCATTTGTTCCCAGCCATTCCCCTCATCTGTGGATTGTGGCATTCCTACCAGGTATCTTCACGGTGGTCTCAGGTGGATGATGGCAGATGACACTATAATCCAAAATTGCTTTTGAGGAGGTTCTTCATAACCAAGTTTAGAATGGAGAATAAGATCTTCAGACATTTTTCTGTAAGCTAATAATTTAGGTGAAACAGAGTGCAAAATGTTGAGTTCAGCTGAACAAAATATCCCTTCATGATTAATTTCCCCAAGTTTGAACGACGCCCACTCCATGAGTTTTGATCTCTTTCCACTGATTAAAAGGCACTTAACTGCTAGTACTTCATGTGCCTTTTGTAGCCTGGCACACTGCTGCTGTAATGTGAAGGACACTGTGTGGCAAACAAGCAGCAGTGAAAGCATCAAAAACTTTCACATTAAATCTGAAAAGTCCTCGCTTCATGCACATGGCCTTAAGGTTTGCATGGTAATTTACTCAGTGGAGCTCCTCAAATCATTCCTACTGCTGACTGCAGAATGGCTGATGATACCTCATGAAGCGACCAAGGATTTCAGATTACTGCTTGTTGGAAAGGGTCAGGAGGAAAGCCAGGCTCCTGGTGCGGCAATTCTGTGCCTAGCTGTCAGGGAGGCCTGAAATTTGGCCCTCTTGGATGCAAATGTATGTGTGTGTGAGTCATTAAACCTGCAGTGGGGACCTCAGAAGCATGATGGGCAAAACTGCAAGCAGCAAAGGGCTTGGTTGTAACACCCAGGTTTGCAGTTAACGCGCAGTCCAGCTACGAACAGAGATACCCAAGAGGAAGGAGCTGCAGGAGGGCTGTGTTGTCTCCTCCTCCAGGTTGCTGGGGGTTTTCTGACAAACCTGTCAGTCCTGCTCTGCTAGTCTGTTAGCTTGTGCCTTTCAGATGAGGTGGCCTCATGCTGTTTCACTGTTGTGACCAGATTTTTTCTGACAAAGTACAAAATGAATTGTTTTCTATTTATCAGTTTCTATCTGCATATGGATTTTATTTGATGCCAGAAATTCCCAGTGTTCCCTTATACCTTTGAAGTAACATATCCAAACCTGCTGCATCTTTCCATGGGGGAGGTTCTCTGAGTAGACCTCTGAGCCTTTGTCCCTCTGCTGCCTCTTCCCCTTGCATTGGGAAACATAGGCTCATGCCTGCAAAAATCCTCTTCTGGCCCAAACCTGGCAGCCAGGCAGCCTTTGGGGCTAGTCCAGCCGGCATCCTTGCTGCTTCTGCTTTGCTCGTGACACTGATCCAAGGCATTTCTGCATTTAGCAAAATTCAGTTGACCTTGCAGCACTCTGTCCGGTGTGGCAGGACTGTCCTGTTTCAATCCTTGCCCTCTTCTGTGCCTGTTCTCTGAGGACCTCAGCAGCTCCAGCTGCTCTTCTCTTCAGAAAGCAGCTGCTCCTTGATCACCTTTCCCTTACAAAGACCCTCCCAAACGTTTAGTACTTGAATAACACCTCACCACTGTCTTCCCTTCAGATGCTAAAACAATGAAATTATTTTGATATATTTTGGGTTGCATTATAATAAAATTTTGGGATGAGACGAGCTGGACACAGTGAGAGAACTGCTCAAAATGCAAGGGCGTGCATTTTGACAAACACTGATTTTGAAGCTTATGGTCCAGTGGATGAACTGGTCCATCAATATTCCTCAAAATGTTCATCTAAAGACAGCAGAAGTTCCCCTCATTTTCCTTACTACCTGTTTCATACACACTAAAGCTTTTGCCCGTGCCATGGCACACTGGCAGAGATTCATATCCATGGATACTCCACCCAATGATTTATTTCTCCTTTGCAGTGCCCAGCTTTGGCAATGCCTTTCATTTTTTCTGAACCTTTTAACCTTTTGGTCAGAAAAGCCATAAGGTTGGACATTTGGTTGGGCCTTTTATGGCTTTCTGTGAGCAATGGGAGGGAGGAAAAGGGAGTGAGTCTCTGTGGACTTTGCAGTTCCTCATGATTGCGCTGGGCTAGATCTTCATCCCTCTGATAACTCTTTTCAAAATGCATTCATATTAGTCTTGCATTCATTACTCCTCTACCTTATTTTTTTTTAATAGCCGACAGGCGGGAAGGAATTGGTGTCTGTGGCTGGATCCTGGTTTCCATTTCATTCCTCCTGGTGCTTATTACCTTTCCTATATCCATCTGGGCATGTATCAAGGTAAGCTAGTGGGATTTGAGGCACATAAAGAACACTGTGTTATCATTGCTTTTACTTATGTTTATTGATTTATTGATTTTGTTAAGGCACATCACATTCACTTTTTGGAAATCATAATATCTTGTAGTGAAGATGTGGTCTAGGACTGAGATCCATGTTCTTCCACTGACTTTCTGCATCACCACAACTTATTCATCTAATTTCTTCCAGTCTCAACTTCCACCGTCAGTTAAACTTCTCTGCATTACAACACTGGGAGAACAATTCCACAAACTTTTCTTAAGAACTCATATTTGATGCCAGCAAAAATGATTAACATGAGTAGATCGGAACATGGGGCCCTGCATTGAGCAACTATATAACCTAAACCCACAAAATGCCCCTTCAAGACATGGGCATAATATGATTAATTTAAAGCAATTTTTAGGGGTGAGTTACCAGAGTGATTGCCCTGAACACCAGGCCTTGAGTAGTCCTGATACACTAACCAAAGTAGTTAGCTAGGTTATCTGAGGTGAGCTATACTTTGCCTACGCCTCCTCTGAGTGTAGTACTGATGTCGAGAGAGTTGTGGGTAGCTGCATTAGATCAGTGGCCATTCTTTCATATTTGATCTCTTTTGTAACCTGTTTGCAGGGCCAGGGTCTGAGTTTTTCCAGCAAAGCTTGAGGTGAGGAGAAGACACAAAATGCCTAGTGATTTGCAGCTTTGTTCGTTCCTATATATTTTGTTCTTTTTTTCACGTTTAATATGTATGCCAACATTTAAATAAATCAGACTAGAGAGCAGGAATAGAATTAGTTATAAAATTCTAAATGTAAAATATTTTCCTAGGTTGTCAGAGAATATGAACGTGCTGTTGTATTTCGGCTGGGACGTGTACTGTCTAAGAAAGCAAAGGGACCAGGTGAATGCATGCAGTTTTATTCTCTTAAGATGCACTGGTTTTATTTTATTACGATGCACTCTAACCACATAGAGAATTGCAGAGGTCCATGAAATCCTTCTTCATAGAGTGGGGGGCAGGGATGAGATGGTCCTCTCTGGTGCAGTTCCTTTATCTGCAGGCTGTTTGTTTTTCTGAAGAGAAGATAAAGCCACCCCCCTGTCACAGCACAACACAGAAGGCTGAGGACCTTGATACTAGGTATGGCTTTGCCATTGAGTAGGCTGGACAATAGAAGGTTGAGCTTATGCTGGTGGGGGACCAGGGAGGTTTAAATACAGTCTTCAGGGCTGCCACACGCTTTTTTGAGTGACTGTGGCCACTTTCCCTGTACTTCACTTCCAACACCGCTTGTTGCTGCCAGCTCTTTAGCTGAATTCTACTCTGAAAATGGTAAATGGGTCAGGGCAGGGACACTCTGCATCTACATAGGGTTTGTTACAGTCACCTGGGATCAGGTTATAAATCATGAATACAAACCAAACCCAACAACATGTGTATTTACATTGGTGCAGTTACCACTGCTGTGCAATGAAACTGGGCAAACTGGAAGTTGAAATAAGAGGAAAAAGTCCTTTTCATGTACTCTCTTTCCTCTTGGGTAATAGCCATGTGGTTCAAAGAGCAACCAGGGCAGGCGCAGAGCTCTTCTGCCTGGCTCTGGGCACCTAACTAAGGTGCTGAGACTAGAAGAATAGTTATGTCAAGTCTCCCTCTCCAGTGAAGGGAGAGTGAGGACTCCTTCACTGGATGTGTCAGATCTTGGGACAACGTTGCTCGTGTGAGACCCTACAGGTGGTGCAGGAATCTGGACCTGGGGGATGTCTTTCCTTGGGGACACACATACTGTACCGTGAATGGCTTGTGATTTAAAAATGGGAAACTAAAAGGCATGGAAAGAAGTTTTGCCAGAAGTCTTATGGCAGATTTGAGACCAGAACTGCAGCCTGTCCATTCCCAATCCAGAGCCCTAGGTCATTAAGCTCTATTAAATTCACATTATTTGCAGATATCTGCATTTCCCTCTGTTATTTGAAAATGCAAAGCCTCGTTGTCACCTGCAGTAGCAGAAAGGACAACTGTAGTAATAAGGTGGGCTCATTCCCAGATGGGCTTTTCCATCTGTTTGCTTTGTACAGGATACCTCATTCTAGCCTTAGCTTTGAGAAGCATTTCATGTAATTATTTTTATTTTTCAGGTTTGATCCTAATACTTCCATGTACAGATACATTTATCAAGGTTGATCTTAGAACGGTTGCCTGTAACATTCCTCCACAAGAGGTAACTATTCTCTAGCAGCCATCTAAGATAAAAATAAAAGCTAGAGCTGCTTCATGGTGCGATCAAAAATAATGCAGGTGGTTTATAGTCTTGCAGCTGTGAGCTACCATAGAGAATTTAGCTTATTTGCCATATTTTCTGACTTCCAAACTGCTTACAAAACTTCTGGTTATGAAAACCTGTGGACACATCATTGCAGGGCAAGCAAACTCCTCTTGTTGATGTTTAGAACTGTGAGATAGAAGACAAGGGAGGGGGGGTAGAACTGCAAATGGGAGACAGAGAGGACAAGAGAGGAGAGGCTAAAAAATTTCGCAATTGCATTGTTATTCCACACTTGGAAATGACATAATAGACTAGTGTAAGTTATCCAGAAATGAATGTCCAAATAAAATTGGATCCCACATGCAGCTCACAATTCAAAAAAGCCTCCGCTGATGTTGTAGTTCCTTCTTGAAGGTACGTACACTCGACATGTTTCTGTGGGTGACAAATCTCCTTAAATTAACAGGCATTAGCAGGCAGTCATCCACAAAACTCAGATCCAAGCAGGAATGGAGAGGCATATCTTTAGGCATTTTATTGACAAATGTTGACTGAAGAATTTAATCTGAAGAATTAGTTGCTAAGCAATTCCTGCCCTCCTGATAAAGTTTTGGCTCTGTGTGGCCCTAGCTCCACTGCAGTACAATGCTTCTGCTCGTGGAATTGGCACTGCTGTCCCCTTCCTTACACGAAGAGCAGAGGGGGGAAGAGATGGCTCCAGGACCCCTTTGGCCCCCAGGATTGCCCCTTGTGTTCCCCAGGAGCTGTTTCTTGGACCTTTATCTTTCTATAATCCCAAAGAGCTTTTTTTCAGAGTGCCTGTTACAGGAGTGCATGTGGTGGAATGAAAAATGGCTCCCCCAAAATGGGAGGCTGGAAGGAAGATGGTTGCAGTACTTGTGCTGTACCAGGCTCAGCAGCGTTTGACAAGGCTTCTGCAGTGGTTGGCAGGGCTTCTGTGAAGCTTTTACTTGCAGGCAAAAGATGCTGAGGAGGGAAGAGGTAGTGAAGCATCATCATTGCTCTTCTGAGGCCAACTGCCTGCTGAGGGACAGGGGACTTGTCTGGCAAAAGATGACACAACTCCTCTATGAATACTTAAATATTTTTCAGAGTTTCTTCTCACAATTTCTTGCACTTTACTTTGCATTTTTGTTTTGATTTGCTGGTATTTCTTATATTGTTTAGGGGAAGTAGCACAGATCTTCCTACACTGCATGAGATGTATAAAAACATTAATGGCCCTTGCTACAAGAAAGGAAGAGGATAACCATCATTTATTATTGCAGAAGAAATTAATCCAAGTTATGAGATTCACTTATTATTTAAACAGTTATTTAAAGGCTATGTACAACATTTTGCCCCAGTTTAAACTTTGGTGATGCTGGATATCTTGCTTGGAAGTAGTTTCTGAGGGGAATGACAAAGAAACCAAAAGAAATTCTTAGTTTGCTTGAATTATCAGAGTCTTTTCCTCATTAAGGGGAAAAAAAAGTATTATTGCCCTTCCTTGGCAAAGGATGTGTTATTGGATCCTTCTCTAATTTTGTATATTTCTCAAATGCAGATTCTCACGAAGGATGCCGTTACTACCCAAGTCGATGGGGTGGTGTACTACAGGATCCACAGCGCTGTAAGCGCCGTTGCTAACATCACTGACGTCCACTTGGCTACCTCCCTCTTGGCACAGACAACCCTGAGAAATGTTGTGGGTACACAGAGCTTGGCTCAGCTCCTGGCGGGTCGTGAGGAGATTGCACACAGCATCCGGGTAAATCTGGCTCTCAGAATTCACTGACAAACATGGGGGTGTGTTCTGGGGAGTGGCAAATTAGAAATAATCTCTATTTCTTTCTTCAACAATGACAACAAAATTTTCCTTTTTTTTCCCAATTATATATCTGATTGCTTAGAATCAGAAAGAGTTACTGTAAAGGTATTTCCCCAGGTTCCTGCAGAAGAGTTATTTCCTATCAAAAAGCAATGAAGATTCTGAAATTATCCAGTGACTTGAATAAATTGGTTTAGTCTTTGTGCAGAGGCTGCTGCAAGTGGTGAGAAAGAATTCTGCTGCTTGTGGGAAGCTCTATCTTGAGCAGACACTTGATTGAGATTTAATCAAGGCAGGGCTTGTATCTCCTGTCAAGACAACTAAGAGTACAGAACTGAGGTTTTTTTATGCTATCTGTTTTGTTTTTTTTATGTGGTAGCCAAGGAGGGAGCAGAGAAGAAATCCAGCACCTGATTTAATCTTTTTGGTCAGAGATGAGGCATAGTCACATCAAAGAGAGATTGTACCCCTCTCCAGCCAGGAGAGTGGCTATGGGCAGAGCCAGGGTCATGACGGTGACATGGGTTGCAGTAGCACCCAGGAGCCTGAGCACAGAAGAGCATGCCAGTGTTGCAGGGCTGTGCTGCATCTTTCACCCATAGCGTGCTTTTACAGCATTGTGCTGTTTGATGAAGTTGCTGTAGTATTACTTTGTGAAAAGGAGAAGTTTGGCAAATGCCCACATAAAGAAAGGATGGGGATCATAATTTAGGAGGCAGCAGAGAAGCCACACCGGTGTTGGTCGCTTCTAGACACAGTTTAGTGGGGATGGTGGTATTAGGTCGACAATTGGACTTGATGGTCTTAGAGGTCTATTCCAACCTAATGGTCCTATGATCAGCAAGGTGCACACCATGTTTGATGTTAGTTCCCCTGGAGGGCTCCGTCTTTCTGTTGTGCAGGTTTGCACACTGCCTTTCCTTCGGTCCAAGCAGCAGGGTACATCGCGCAGTTTTCTCTCTGCCATCACTGTACACTTCGTGGTGGGTTGTGTGTTTGTCCCTAAGGCTAGCCTCGACAGTGCCACAGAGCAGTGGGGAGTCAAGGTGGCCCGAGTGGAGATCAAAGATGTCAGGATTCCTATGGCTTTGCAGAGGGCACTGGCAGCCGAAGCAGAGGCTGAGCGAGAGGCAAGAGCTAAGGTGAGACCCATGGCAATGTCTACCCCCAAGCTCCTTTATCCTTGCCCCAGGCATCCAAGTGCCTGTTTGTTTTTTTCCTCATTGTAAAAGTTGGATTTTCCCCACTATAGACAGCATCAAAATGCCATTTTAATTTCTGTTGCTTTGCAGGTTGTGGCAGCAGAGGGAGAAATGAATGCTTCTAAAGCTCTCAGGCAGGCCTCCATGCTGCTGGCCGAGTCTCCAGCAGGTCTTCAGCTGCGCTACCTGCAAACAATAACAACCTTGGCAACAGAGAATAATTCCACCATTGTCTTCCCTCTCCCAATAAATATGCTTGAGACTTTTGGGCAGAAAAATAGAGGGGGATAGAGACTTCTATGCTAGCTCCTTGGGTGGAGGCTTACAGGATTTCCCAGGAAGCAAGGGGTTCCAGATTATTACCAGAATTAAAGTGGAAGCATGCTTAGGTCCTCTGTACCAGAAATAAAAGTAAAAATAGTTTAATAACACACATAGCTCCTACATTAGGAGACCGCATTTGCAAAGTTCAGGCACTAAGCAGTTTCATCTTAGACTCATCTCCAAGTGAAATGGAAGAAAATATGTAAAATGCAATAAAATATGTAAAAAGTATGTTAGACCTAATATGAAATTTTAGTGATGCTTTCACCACATTTTACAGAGTCTCGAGTGTAGCAATTATTTAGTGAGCTGTCTGCTAAGCAAGAACTTCTGAGCTCTTGATGTACTCCACACAGCGAAAGGGTCAGATGCTGGTGTTTTAACTCAAGTGCTGTAGACTGGAAAGAAGGATTTGGCCCCTAACCTTAGAGGCAGTCATCCGTAAGTATTAGCAGAATTACTGGATAATGGGTATGTCAGTGGAACAAACTACTCTTTATCTTATATGAGTAAAAATTGGTACTTGCTTTACTGACCTCAGCTGGATTTTGCCTTATCACTGACATTTCTCTAAGATCAGTAATAAAAGGGAGAGAATATATGCCCATGCATGACAGTCACATTTCCTAAATCAGAAATCCAGGGCGAACCTCAAGGAATACAAACTGTCCTATGTTAATTTAAGTGTCTGTCTTTCAGGAGGTTTCTTGTCTCCCATGCAGATGCAGTGAAGCAGCGGTGCAGGTTTGCGCAAAATGAGCCTTTCTCACCCTCCATCCATGCAATGTTTGGCAGCTGAGCAGGGGACATGGCTGATATCTGAGATCAGCTGCCATTATACCTGGGTTTACAGCCTTGAAAAAGAGCTGGTGCAGTTCACATTGCTGGCACGCAGCGATGGGCTGTCTGCTATGGCTCTGAAGGCTCTTGTGGAGTAGCTGTTCTGGTAGGTGCTGCTGCCACGTAGTGTCTTCTCCACACAAGGCTCACTGCTGCCCCTCCCATCCAGTAGGGTCATTTGACTCCAAATTAACCATATCAGCATGGACCTACTAATTATCATATTGTTGATACAGGCCCTTCTTATTTTTACTGCCATGTAACACAAGCAGTCCAGGTGGCAAAGCTCAGTAGCTGCTGGCAGGAAGACAGTGGTATGAGAATCAGAGGATGGTGACCTGTTCAGCAAACATAGCTTTTTGTTGCAGCTTTTCTCTGCTTCAGACATGACTGCCAAATGGCATTTTGATGGCAAACCAAAGAGGTAAAACCTGTATTTGCAAGTCAACTACTTGTCAGTGTTACCAAAATATTTTCCACAGACTTTTTCTTATGCTAAGAAAACAGATGTTTTGAGTTTTGGGGTTGTTTTTCATTGTTAAGTTAGTTTGCCATTTGTGGAAGCCTTTATAACTGTGGCAGAAAACCCTCTGCCTTTCCTTGACAAATATTGCATCTCGACTACAGAGCTATTTGCATAGCCACAAAAGCAGTAATGCTTTAGAAAAATACAAGCATAGACTGTGTCAGGGTTTATTTGTTTGTTTGTTTTTGTTTTTAAGTAATGCAAAATAATTAAACTCTAAATAAAGAAAAGTTTGAGAGACATGTGACTACAAAGTGCAATTAAAAGGCAATTCTCTGCCCTCAGTGAGCTACTAGCACTAACTAGCCCATGCCAGGAGTCCTGGGTCAGGCACAGGACACTTCCAGTCCAGTTGTTCAGCCGTGATGCTGGGCCGGTTCCAGTTCAAGCTTCAGAAGTGCATATGGGAATCCTGCTGTGGTATAAATGGGGTCATTCATTCCCCTACATGAGGACTCACACTTAAAACCAGAAATTCACTGAAGTGCTGAAGCATGGGTGTTACTATCTCTTTTCTTTCAGCAGTGTAACACAGCCTGTACTTGGTAAGCTTGTGAATGTTCAGTCTTCTTTCTGACCCATGCGAATTTCTTGGCCTCTTTAATGTCCAGTGATAATAACTTCAGCAATTAATCACCTCTACAAGCAAGGTATTTTTGCATTTGATCCCCTGCAGGATAATTGCACTGTTGTATAAGGGATCAGGGAGAAAATCAGAAATGCCTTCTCTCTCTTCACCAGTGTCAGGGACAGTAAACCAAATAACTAGCAGAGTAACTGCAATTTTTATATTACCCCACCCCGAAGATACACCAGTCAGCAAAACAGCAACAGAAGCAGCTCTGCAATGTTTCAGGCGCCACTCTGATGTACAGACTTTGCAAGAAAAGTTCAGGAAGGAGCTGAGTCGCAGTCACACGGTTAGGATGTGGGGAGCAGAGCAATGGTTCAGAAGAAGCACAAGCTGTCAGGCCTGTTCATGAAGTCCTGCAGGTGAAGACAGGCTTGCCGGTGCAGGGTGGTGCGACACTCACTGTCATCTGGAATTTTCTCTATCCAGGCTTGTGCATCAAGGAAATACTGCATCCTGGGTGCAAGTGGGAAAGATAAAGGAGGTAAGTCACTACTGCTGACCTGCAGCAACGGGAAGGTGTAAACCTCGTGGGGTCACCTCCCTGCACTGAGGCATCTCTGAGATCAGGAGGTGTTATACTAGCCAAGACATGTGCCTGAAATCTAATTTCACCAGCTGGTTAACTGAGCTTTGAATAAAGTTTAGGAAGAGTCAGTGCCAAGCTAGGTCAAACCTGGCTGTACTTGTATTTTGAGAGACACTGGGTAAGCTTGGGCTAAGTTTCTGTTAGAGTTTTCTGCAGGGGCACAAAAAGCCTGAGTGAACACCAATGGGACACAGCGAAGGGGCATTTAGATTCAGAGTATCTCAAAATGTTTCCTAATTTTCTGTTGTAAGAGTCCAAGTAGCTTCTGGCATTTTATAACTGAGCTGGAGAAGACTTTAGAGGTTGCAACTCTGCTTAGAGTCTTTAGTCTTTAGCAGCACCTGTTGAAGCAGGCCCCCTGTCTTAAAGCACTTACATTGCTGTCATATGGAGATGGAGAGAGGGGACCTTTTAAGGTTTTAGGAAGTGGTGTTTACAGTTTGACTGGGAAGGTCTGCCTCCTTGAAGCTTTTGAAGGCACTACCTTTCTTGAGTTCTGTGCAGGAATATTAAACATTTAAGATGTCTTCCTGACTGAATACTTAATAGTCAGGCTAAATTCCTCCTCAGATAAATTCCCTTGAGAAACGAGAAGATAAATTCTCCATGAGAAATGAGGAGAATGACGTATTTGCGTGCATGATGTAACAGAAAATGAGAACTACTTCTAGCCACAGTCCAACCCATTTATTTTGCGAACACAGGAGCTGTGTAAGGCCTTTGCAGTAGACGGTACTGCGTGGTGTTTCCCATTCTTCTTTTCTAGCTGAGTTTTTAACCCAGTGGAGCGAGGGCCAGATTATTATTCTGGAGGGTGTGGGAACCAAGCTCTGCACAGACAGATGAGCCGATGGATTTGAGTGGCTCAGCTCTTCCCAACAGTTTGCATTTTGCCTACAGTTAATTAAGTTACTCTTCACATTTTAGTAATGCCAGCAGAATCAGTCCCTAAAGTCTGGCCCTCCATTTGCTCTCTGGAGATATTCTGATAGTTTGAGTAACCTCTGGATTTGCGGTCCGCGGCAGCAGCCACTGCTGCTCAGAAACCATTGCACTTACTTGTTGTTGCAATCAACCGTTTGCCCATCTTTCCCCATGAGGAGGTACCGTTTGCCAGTGACCATGTTTAACTTGCACATGGAGCGCGTTAAGAACTGTCGGTGGGCACCCACTTGGATGCTTTCATCAGCATCTGTGGCACGAGAAGAGAAAGCCCCATGAACTTTTCTAATAAAGAACCATAGCCCACAGGACACAACCACTTGCAGTCATTTACTTCCTGCTTAGCCAGGGTAATATTGCACTTGGCAGTTGTGGCTTGACATGAGTAAATGACCATGCTATGGTAGGATATATTTCCTTTAACATCACTTGATAAAAAGTGAGTAATTTCTGTCTTAGCTGGTTGTATTGGCCTCCTCAGAAGTTACTGAAAGAGCTATTTTGCTACAGAGATCTTTCAGGCTTTGTGGAGTTTGTTTGAATCTCACAGACTGAAAGAAAAGCCAAAGGAGAAAGAAGACATGCTATCTTATATTTCAGATTGCTCAGGCTCGTAGTGGTCTTAAAAGCTAGCAAACTAAATTCAGGTCTCCTAAGGCTCAACAATGCAGCAGGCAGTTATTAAAAACTCACTCTTCTTAACACGCCTGACCTGAACTTCACTGATTTAGCCCTTACAATATTCACTCTGAAGCTGATATGTAGGACATGCGCTTGGTGATCTCCATGTTAAAATAACTTTGAAGATTCTGTCCTGGATTCTGGTCCAGAGGATTATTCATTCAAGAGCTGCGCTGCCTATTACAGAAGTGGGCGTCCAAGGCAGAACAGAAGGGTACTCAGGTACTGCAGTGACATGAGAGCTGGAAAGAGGCTTATTTGTCAGCCTAAGGCGTGTCATGAGGCTACTGTGTTTTTTTGGCTAGAGCAACAGTATTCAATGTCCGTTTGAACATTAAACCAGCTTAACTTGCAGGTAAAACACCACAGTCCAGAACCTTGTGCAGCCTCTGCTTTCTAAAGTATTATATTACAAGTGTGGAAAATCTAGTATTCCAAATAAAATCCTAAAAGTAGAATAAAAACCTGAAGTAAAATATTTTAACACTAATAAGAGTTCAGAGTGCTAAGCTGTGAAATGTATCACTAAGAACCTTATCTATTGCCTTGTTAAAACTTGTGTTGATTTTACATACGGTACTTATAGGCCAGAGAAAAGTCAGTCTTCAGTACAGTATTCTGTTTTACATCTGCATTCTTCTGAAGAATAATACAGTATTACAGGATTTCTCATATAATCCAAGACCTTTGTATTGTTCTTATGCTACATGCTGTACTGAATTTTCATTTTGTTCAAGGAATGCAAAGATGGATGAGAATTACTTGAGAAAATGATGATGTTATGCCTCAGGTTCATTGCGCTTAAATTACCATGATGTTTCACAGAATCACAAAATGGTAGGAGTTGGAAGGGACCTCTGGAGATCATCTAGTCCAGCTCCCCCACTTTGTTCATATGCTTCACAAACAGTCTAACACAGTTCAGACTCTGGGAATCATAAGCATTTCAGCTATTACTTTGACAGGTTGTTGTGTAATTTCCAATTCTAAATCTCCAACTAAAAAAAATAATTTAAAATATAATATTCTGAAGTATCCAAGCAGAATTTAAGGGAAACAATTACTTCAAGTTTTAGAATCTATAGCGGGGTGGGGGAGGGGGGGAGGAGGATTCTGTGCTATTTTGCATGGTCCATACTGTTCCCTTAAAGGATTCATAGGAGATCATAAACATCAGCCATCCAAAACACATGCACTAAATTCTATTAAAAACTAAAGTAATCCAAGGAGTGCACATCAGCAAAATTCTCTTTTGCTGGCTCTCAAATACAAATAAGTGTTCCCATCTGTCTTCTGAACCAACCCTTTATTTGCATGGATTGATACTGAAATAATGCCAGGGGTCCAGAAAATGGGAATTTACCCTACTAAATGTCACCCACCCTTAGTGATGGCAACAGACACCAACCTCACTGAAAACAACCACAGAAAATACAAAAGATAACAACTCTAGTTCAGTCATGAACGGATTTGGATGCAACACCTTACATTTGCTTCATCATCATGGCTTCATGCTTCTCCTCAGCCTTTCCCAAGCCTGCTAAAAGAGTCTTCATAGCCCACTGCTACTCTTCATAAGCTGCCTCATACAGCAAAATCAAAGGGGATTTTAAAGGGATCAAAAAGAAGGAGGTGGGAATGGGACAAGTAATTTCTTCCCTTCAACTTCAGATTCAAAGGATGTTTCTCTGCCAAGAAACAAAATTTTTCCAGTGCTTGCCTGTGAGTTGTGAGTACAAATGCACTGGAGCCCAGAGCTCTAGATCCTTTTAGATTATCTAGGATTTCTGGAGGGATTAATGAAACTTTCCATCATGGTATTGTAATCTCCCATAGCTGGTGTTTGGATCACTAGGTACATTATCGTTTCCCTGCATACGGAAAGCCTTGGGTATGACCAAGGCTGTCTCTGGACTCACAAAGTGTGGACCTGATTTTCTGACAGGACCTAGACATTGGGTACAGATCAGAAGTTGTGTGCCATGAATTACCGGGTGACATTGCCAGTCCTCTGGGCAAAGATAAAAGGAGTGTGATAATTATTCTGTTGAATAATTTTGAAATCTTTGAAGTTGCATTTTAAAGGTAATCTCTTGCAGCAAACTCAAAACTGACAACCATGTGATACCACAGTGGTTGAAGTCTGAGAAGTCATCTGACAGCCTCTGCAGAAATTACTTTGAAGAATATCAGTGTTCACTGATGCTACTGATAAAGTAAAGTTCACATGGGGACAGCTGGGACAGCAGGCCTGTAAAAGGATATTGTCTGAGAGCAGTGAAAATCTTTACACTGCACCTAAAGAAATAGAAAGTCCTCTTTGTTGTTATCACAATTATTAAATCAAAGTTCTAGAAGTTTTCCTTTATTCACTGACTTCAGGCAAGTCATTGTGGACAGCTCGTAGCCTATTCTGCAAGGATTGCAAGTGATTAATAATTAATTAACAAGCACTGCAAATCTTCATTAATATCAAAACAGATGTGAGTGGATATGTCTACAGCAGCCCAATAACAGCAGTTTATAAAGTATAACAGTTGATGCAGAAGACCTAATACCCACATTATGCATGTTTTTGGAAGATTTATCTTAGACTAGCTCCAGTTTAGAACCATGGACTGAATGCAGCTGGAATGTGTCTTCTGGTTTAGTTTCATCTGAAAGCATTGAAGGTCATGTGCTCTGGGATTGCTGCCCAGTGTGAGCTAAAGCAGCCTACCCCCGAGCTGAACTGAACAGTGAAGTAGATGCACCAAATGAGCTTTGCAAGAAATCAATCTTCTTGCAAGCCTGGTGTAGAGGTATATCTGACCCTACTTTTTACAGCAAAAGAAGGCATCTGCATGGCTTGTACTGGCTAACATTTAAGCAACCTGGTTTTCCTACAGGTGAATGAAAGGGGCCAAGCATTTGGATACTTACTGGTTTTAAGGATTCTGTGGATTTTGGCCTCATGGTAATAAAAAACGTTCTTCTGTGTACTATTGAGGAGCTCCACCTCATACACTGCAACAGACAACAACTGCGTGAGGCCAGATGGAAACATGAAAATGCAACAAAAAAATGAAAAATAAGTACGCTTTTACCAGATGTCTATACAGAGGCCGGTGTACCATCTATTTGCAAATCATGGGGGTATGAAAGATACCAGGGTAGTAATCCTGTATACCTAATACCTTTAGAAAGTCAGGTATTAGTCAACACCTCTAGATTTGTATTCCTTTTGTGTTTTTGTTTTTTTAAAGGAACTCCTGTATGATTAGGTTTTCACTTTTTTTCCCAGTCCTTCTGTTAGCATCTAACTTAGGAACGCTGCTTTCCTTCAGTAGCACTTCCAACTTCCCATCCAAATAAGAGGCCAGAAAGTCCATTTAACAAAGGAGAAAATATCTGTCTAGCTTTGCAGAAGGAGCTGCTGAGCTATGACATGCCATGCAAACCCCACTTTTTATCTCCATCCTGTAACATTATGAATGAAGGGGATGGTGGTGCTCACACCACGGGTCTTTTCTGAATCATGTAATGTAATGTTTTCTGTGCTTCCCCCAGCATCCCACTGCACCTTTCTGAGGCCTTTACTTTTCCCTTTCACCCCCCTGATGACTGTGATAGCACACGGCTTCATTTCATCTCCTCAGCCTCTAGGCCAAATGCAGAAACCCTGCTCATTTCAGGAGAGGTCTGGGCATATAAATCTACAAATTTATCCTTATTAAATAAATCAACAGTTGTCTTTCATGCCTTACCATAATCTACAATGGGCTGGTAGCAGACAAAACGAAAGCGTGTGGTCTGTGTTATGGCTTTACTGAAAGTTGATCTTTGTCTTGGGCAGGGACCTACAGTGAAGAAAATAAATTATACGTCACTTTCTGTAGGCATGGATATTTAGATACAGTTTAAATATGCTCATTCACTCAACATTATAACATAGAATAAAATAAAATGGCAGAACAACTTTCTTAGGCATGTGGGGAGGGTTTTTACTTATGTATGCACATGTATATATACATTGCATTCAACTATTAAATCAGTCCTGGGTATCTTAAAAAAAATTGTTCAATTTGGTGGGTTTTTACTTATGTATGCACATGTATATATACATTGCATTCAACTATTAAATCAGTCCTGGGTATCTTAAAAAAAATTGTTCAATTTGGTACTGACCATACTAGAGGATGCTTTGTGTCTTGTATTTTGCATTAAGATAATTGTAATGGTCCTTTCTGGGCTCAACATTTCCCATGTTAATGGTTCGTAGAAGTAACTACCTTCTTTTAGACTGGCCTGTTTAGTCATTCCTTACCTTCTGCACACTGGCAAACGTTGGCGTGGCACACCTTTGAAAGCATGGTGCTCTGCTTGGGAGCACTGTAGAATACACTGCACTTTCTGTCTGTGGAGAAGAAACAAAATAGCTTGTCTCGGAGAGCTCAGGTGGAAAAGCCTATGCAACAGAAACTACATTTACAGCCCAGCTTTTTCCTGGTCCAGAGAAATCAGAGCACTAAGGGGCTAGATGAACATCAGCAGTCCACAAAAACCTGCAGCCTAGGCACCAAGAGTACAGGGATCACCTTGCCTTTCAGCTGGGCAACAACTTGCATTGTTGCTTCTGTGTTGGGTTTTTTTTTTTTTGGGGGGGGGGAGGGGGTGTTTGGTTTTTGGGTTTGGGTTTTTTTTGGTGTTTAATTTTTTTCTGGTGTTTTGTTTTTAAGTTGTACTGTTCTGTTCTTTTTTTTTTTTTTTTTTCCATTTTCTCTGAAAAGCATCCATCTTAAAAGTGTCTTTATACCACAGAGCTACAGTGAGCACTGCACTGTTTCAGAAGAAGGAGACAGGATCACCAATAGTTAGTGGTTTAAACCTAGTATAAACTGTCTTGGATCCCTCAGCTTCAGGCAAAGTAGAGATTTGACCTAATTTTCAAATATTGTTTGTATAACTCTGGCAACTGGGGATGATTTGCATTTAACTGTCTTTGAATGGGGAACAAGACTGGTCCCCCCAGCAAGTACAGTTGGTTGTCTTTCTTAGATGCATAGAAAAACAGCCTGACCGAAAAGATAATCTGAGTGGAACATGCTTAAAATGAGAAACAGGAACTCAGAAAACCTGAATTAAAAATCCATGAGTGTAAAAGTCTGTATTTTCAGTCCATTTGCAATAACAGACCCTTCTTGAGAGGATCTCTATTTAGATGATCTTAACCCATGGTAGTAGAAGACAGTATTCAAGGCAGGTTATTTTAACACTCAACAAAATCACCTGGTTTCACATACCACATCAAAACCATGTTTCTATAGGCTGTAATTTGTTCTTGAGGGTCTCTCTTTCAATCAGTTATGTATCATTTTTCTGTGCCCTTACCGGGGTTGTAAAAATCATAAAGGACGGCATTTGCTGGCTGAACCAAGCCCATGGGATTGATTTGCTTTGCCCCAAATGATATACAATCTGGGTCTGGTCCGCTTGTGAGCTGGAGGAAAAAGGAACAATAATTAGGACAAGTGAAAAAACTTTTTCTCCTCAGTCAGTTCCTTATTCATTTTTGCCTATACTAGCTGTTGAATGCTTGTTTCTGATGGCATAGGTGAGTTAATCCTGATAGCTGCCACCTCAACTTTAAGAAGGCATTTCCTTCAATGATTTTATTGGGAGATTTAGTGGATGAGCTAAGCCTGGTAGAGGTAGTTTGGTGAGATGTGTGCAGGTCTTCTCTGCCTGAAACTGTCTGATCTGAACTCACATCATCACTACTTTGGGGTTTACTTTTCAGCTTTTGCCTAAAGCCACCTTGCACAGGAGTAATGGGTGTGATATAAGTTCACAGCCTATCCTGTACTGGTGGCTGCTAGTCTATCCACTTCCCTTAGTAAAATGCTAAGGTCAGGGGCAGCTTTTGACCCATGTTAAACACAAATTATGTAGGACAGTCATAGAAGCAACGACATTTTAATTTTTTTCATTTGTCTATTGTCTTATATTTTAAAAAAATCGTTGCCTTGGGTATGCTTTCTACTAGGACCCCCTTGCTTTGGCTGTGGAGGTAAAGCAGTTCGAGTGGGTATAGGGTGACGTCCTTATCCAAAATATGGGAAATATACACAGAATAGGGGTTTTGTTGTTTACATTTGTTTGTACCTATATGGATCTGGATCCAGAGACGCTGAACATCACATGCAAAGCGTCCATGTGGAATTGACAGGACCAGCAGTTAGCACTTCATTAATCGTGGACAAAAAGCATCATTTCTGGTTAGAGCAGACGTCCCTTTTTTGGGGGGGGGGGTGAGGGTGGGGAGGAGGGCAAAGCCCAAATTTGAAACAAGGACCAAACTTTTGGAACACAGAGAGCCAGAGGATGAAGGTGCATGTTTCCCTTCTTCCCCTCCTCCACCCTCTTTCAACTGAGCTGTTCAATAATAATATATGACAAAAATCACAGGAAGGTAATGGAGTGTGAAAACCAATAATGATTAGGTTTAAAAAAGTCTGTATATGCTATCTGAAATGCCAGAGATTGGAAAATCGTTGGGTTTGCTTACCTCACCGAAGTAGAGCAAAACCTTTCCTTCCTTGTACTCATAGTGCTGAATGTACTGGTCTGAAGACGTCACCAACTTCAGGAAAGCAAAGAAAAAAACCAGAACAAAACCCCTAGCGTAACAGGAACACTTTGGCTACCACCCGCTATATTGTGGTTTGCTTTGTTCACCTGTCTGCTTTAGTCTGCCTTCCTTCTTCCTCCCTAAAGGAGACAGTCCCTGAGAGCATGAAACTGGGCAAACCTCCCCCAGCCAAGCAGGCTCCAGAACTTAAAACTCTATAGCCACTTTGCAGAGCGCTGCGCCCCATCTCCCTATCACTGTGCCCTGCTGGCAACTGCCTTTAAAAGATGTACTTGTCTTACCTCCTGCAAGGACAGGACGCACTGTCCCGGCATGTCATGGAACAGCAGTGCCAGTGGGGACAGCAATATATATTAAGGACAGGCATGTGTTTAAGTGCCTTGCCGAGCCTTGCCCTAATTTATTACAAGGGACTAAGAAGGCTGAACTCTCTTCACCACAAGGTTTTCATTTCTTGTATATATTCAGCAAACATTTTATCAGAACAAGAATAATGAAAACACATTTATCCAAAATCTGTTTTCCCTTCTTGATGTTGTGGATTTGGAAAGACTTCGAAAGACAAATTTTATATAGAAAAGGCTGTAAAAGATTGCATAGAAAAGCATGCTTCTAACCTGTTCGAGATCCTTCGTGTCAGGCTCTAAGCCACTGAGCAGAGAGAGATCAACCAGGGACATCTTTGGTGCATTGGAACCTGTGGACCTTTATAAGGGAGACTGTCAGCATCTACACTGATCAGCGAGATTGGTTTGAAGAGTTTGACTCTTCAGGCTTGCTAATGGTGAAACAAAACGTTCCGCTCCATTTAACTTCCCTAAGGGGATTTTAATTTGAAAATTATCTGTCTACCTCGTTAAGAGTCACAAGGCAAAATTAGTCATCTAAACTAGTCAAATGGTCATCCAAAACTCAGGTGTCTTGCCTGAGCTTGTCATTTAGGCTTTCTTCATTGCTGACAGGCAGAAACAATCTCCTTCAAAGGACGATTCATCCCACCATAAAAGCACTGTTGAAGGTAGGGAAGGTAAACGGCACTGACAAAGTGTTTGTTCTCTATTACCTACAGAGTGGAGACAGGAAATGAGTTTATCCAAATTCTTCATGGAGAAAGTCAAATTTACATCACCTTTGCTGTCCAAGATGAAAGTCCTCATCACTCTAACTATCCATTAGGTTCATATATTGGACTTCCAATCTTTTCTACTTCCACCTTCTTAAAAATCAGGGAGTTGTGTCATTGCTGGAAAATGAAGTTGTTCTGCACTCACATAGGGTGCCTTGCCCTGTGTGATATTCTACATACAATTAGCTGTACTTCGGAAACTTATTTTGGCACCCTCCTTTCGCCGTAAGGGATATACCATGATGCAGGGAAGAAGTATGGTGATGTAGTCAGTGCCTTCAGTTTTTCTCCTGTGTCTTAACTACAGCAAATGGAGCTTCATGTTATTGTTTAAGCCTTACCCTAACAGTCAGCAACATCCTGCAGAACAGTGGATCTAACAGTTGATAAATGTTACATAGCAATTAATGCGGAAAATGATGTTTTAGCCAGCGCACAATTCACTGGATAACTGTTTAACTAGGGAGAGCAAAACTTGGGAATTAGAATAACTCAAATCCTCCCCTGCCATTGCTCATGCCACTGTCTGGGGGGACACAAAAAACGCTGCCTCTGAGGCTTTGTCAAGGGACAAACTGGGGAGCAAAACCTGATTCTGCCAACCTGCACCTCTCTAGAAGGGGAACTCAGGACAGCCACTACTTTGTGCTGCTGCAACCCTTGCCAGACTGTGAAAGGGAGCAAAAGCAGATGTTTCAGTGTTCTTCTGCACGGGAGGGTTTCTTTCTAACTAGCTCTGCCCTTGCCTGCTTCTTGATTGCCACAACAGGATATCCCTTCCGCCTCCTCTCCTCCCCAAAACAGTAGTAGACATCTTTTCTTTTTTTTTTTTTATGAGGCTAGAGTGTGACCATGAAGGAAGTAACACCATCTCCAGAAAGCAATGAAACTCTGTAAGTGTGTTATTACTCTATTCCAATTGTATCTACTTTATTTGATAAAAGACTTATTTTAAATGATTAGCCAGCCAGGCGTTTTAGAGTCTCCCGAGTTTGATGGGGCAGAATCTGCAATGGACATTTGAGGTCTATGTAGACTGTCCAAACCTGATACATTGTGTGGAAAATTTTTCCCCTATGGGAGAGAGGATGCAGACTTACCATGTATGAATACTCACAGGAGATCATCGGGTTGCATGCTAAGCTTGCAGGTATAAAGAGGGTGACCAAGAAGAATTACAAACAAAAATGAATGTATTTTCTAATGAAGAGCTGATCTTGCAGACCTACCTGACACAGACTTTGTACTGCAATGATTCTGTGTTACTGGGAGACATCACATCCCTTTTCCTTCTGTGGTGGATATCAAACCACTCTATTTCAGACAGTGGCTCAGATGCACGGTTTTCTGCAGCAATGTAGTCCTCATAATCATAATCATTGTTTTCATCAGAGTATGTAGCTTCTGGAGGTGACAGACACAATCAGCCATGCACAAATTTGACTGAGGACCTGATAATTTAGCTCCTTTTTGTATAATGATAAATAGCAGTGGGCAGGCATGCCATCTCTATGGATTTTATAATAGTTTGCTGTACATCATATCAGTATTTCTAATTTGTTCAGAGTTAAAATTTTAGGGATAATTATAGCAAGAATAAGCAACAGATCTAGCTAAGAACGGGGTTTTGGCCATGCATGAATGTGTAAAGGACAATCCCTGCCTCTAATACTTAGCTACTCAAACAGAAAAAAAGGGCAGACATAGGCATAGAGGATGATGAATACTCACTTCAGGGGATGGAAAACACAGTCTTGCTCATATGAAAAACCTATGACAGATCTGCCCCAAAGAATTTTTAAGTCCACATAGTAGGTCCCTTATTAGCCAGGGAACTGACCTGGGCTTTCCCCTCATGGCAGCCAGGAACGCTGTGAAGGGAGTTTACCTCACTCTCCTTGTGATAACAGAGAAGAGTTACTCATAGTATCTGCATACCTGCTAGGTACCTGCTGCACCTACAGGCACTCAGATAGTTATTAAACTTATTAGTTTAAATCTAAATTTAAAATGAAATTTAAAAATATTAATAAGATGAATGAAACAATAGCTAGGCAGAGTTCGAGGCCTTTCTCTTTCTTTGTTTCATTCATTTATTCCAAATTTCCGAGGCTGGAAAGCCATTAAGTATCATTAAGTATCATTAGCAGCTGGCCAAACGTGTCACCTTTGAGATCCAACCACTTCCCTTTTCACTCACCAGAGTACTTAATGCTCCCTTCCATTTCCACTGTCAAAATCAAATCTTTACACGTGTTGTTCTTCAGCTCAGAAGACCAGTACACTTTTAGTATCTAAGATGAACACAAAAACAGCAAACCGCTAAAAATACAATTTAAATAACCAGGGATTTACTCATCCAGGACTTCAGGAAATGTTGATGGGACACGGGAGTGTGGAGGGAAACACCAGTCTCCCAGAGGCACAGACTAGTCTCAGAGGATGGTTGTGGGTATAAGAAGGAGAGGTCCCATACGCAAATCACAAATGGTATGGGATCTTTGAGATAACACTCCATTCCCAGCCACAAAGGGGTCTTTCAAACTCCAGCTGCCTCTATCAGCATTGATGTTTCATGGACTTAACAAAGTTCAAAACAGGAGAAGTTGACTGGCCATCAGGGAAGTCTGTAGGCTCCGAATTTTAGAAATTCGGAGGTACAACAAAAAGCAAGTAATTTCTCACTCTGTTTTCAAAAAAGGATTAAAAGAAGTCCAGTTGGACTCTGATTTTCTGGTTTACACCTTACACTCATTGTCCCATTTCCTCTGCCGTGTACAGACACTTCAAGTTTTCTTCCAAGTTCAAACTGCAAACCAAAGGAAAAAAAAAAAAAAAAGAAAAGAGATTTAGTCTGTGCTCAGGGTTTGATCTGTTGTTTTCCTGCTATCTTGATGGTCTTCTATGCCTTTACCCCCTGAACTGGGGTAGGGAAAACCTTTAGCTATAGAAGGAGTTGTGAGACCTCAAGTCTCATAAGATTTTTAATGAGCTGGACTGGTGCACCTTACCCTGCCATTCTGGGGCCCGGGAGGTTTATTTTCCCAACTTCACTCTCTCCTCATTAGTCTGGATTTAGCATTTTCACAGATCCCAACACACTGAATATCAGAATATTCCCCTTCTTCCTCATTCCCTAGCAAGACATGGGCTCCTGGCTGCCTTTCACTACTGGGGGAGATTCGTGTCACCAAAGTCCTTGAAGAGGCAGGAAAGGGCCTCTAGTGTGCTGCTAAGCATCTGTTGTTTTTTTTTTCTTTAAAAAGATTCTGTGTTTTACAAAGTAAATTATTAAAAAATATTGTAAACCAGCTACATCATGATTGCTTAACATGAGAAACCCTAGGCCAGACGATCCAATGTTTCTCCTGTTTGAGAAAAAAAACTTGAAACAATGGATGGTTGTGTACCTGTAGCTGCTTCTGAATCACTTCATTAGTATCAGTCAGAACAATACTGTAGTCCTTTTTTCTTCCAGGGGTTCCCAGTGTTACAGTCAGGTTGGTGGAAGCAGTGTTCAGTGTCTGTATGCTGTATGCTGACAGAGCTTCTAGGGCCACCACTGTATCCTAGGCGAGAAGGAAACGCAAAAACCCTAACAATTCTGCCGGGTTATTTCAACAATATGTAAGATGATGTCATCAGTCACCTGGAGCTATTCTTCAGTTTTATGTTTTTTGCTGCTTTGAAGTTGTCCTGTATCTGTCTGTGCCTACCCTCACAGATTATTCTTTTCATTTCCCGCTCTTTCTTTTAGCATTAAAATCCTAAAGCCGCTGGAGTTCTGATCTTTGATTGTCATAAGTCTTCGTAAAGACAAACAATCTTTTCTGGCTTATAACCATTTTATTTTGGCCAGTTTTTTATTAATGAGCCAAAACCTTTAGTGCTTTATACACTGGAGAATTTCAGGCTTAACTGTTCTGATGCTTTCAAATCTAAATAAAAGAGTCTTTATGGGGCTTCCATTTTCTTCCCTCCCCCTGAAACTCCACCCGGACTGGTGGTTGGGCACCTGTGTAGAGCAGTATCCTCCACCGTAGTTCCTTCTTTCCGTCAACCACGTAGCAATAGGCCTTGCATACTCCTTGTCTTTCAGGAGCAATGTTTGAAGCAATGCATAGGCAGTGGTTTCCACAGAGACTGCATCGTTTCCATTTCCCCAGTAACGCTGCTGCTTTGCTGCAAGAATAACTCAGTCTTTAATCCCCTTAAAGACATTTGCCAAAAATTACTGTTGTTCTACACAGTAGGTATTTCGTGCCATAGTGCCGAGGAACCACAAGACATGGATGCTGTCATGAGAGCAACAAATCCATTGGGAAGCAGAGATAATGGAAAAGGGAAACCATAGTTTTCAATTTTGACTTAACCAAACATCATAGTCTAATGATCTCATTGTAAAGTGATGTCTGCCTGATGGAGCAGTAGCATTGTGTCTGGTGGTCCCCCAAGAGATAATAGTGTTAATTATGCCTGTAAATCCAGTCTTGATTAAGGTGAAGCATATTCCCTATATTTAAACTTTGGCTATTAAACCATAATGTATTTACCAAACAAATTGGGAGAAATTAATAGTGTGGAAGTGCAGCCACACAACTAACTGACTCAGTATTGACCACAGCCACACACTGGGGCAAGAGGAGGTGACATCCATGTGGAGCTGGAACAGAGCACTCAGAACAGGTGGGGGGCTTTGAAAGCAAGATCTCCTGGAAAAGACACCTTCCCTCTTGATCATAAATCCCATCTGGTCTACTCCCATATGTAGCTGTTCATTCCTATTTATCCATCAAAAGTTTCTGCTTTCTCAGCTGGCTTGGACTTTTTTTTTTTTTTAATGTACTTCAGGAGAGTGGAAACTTTGGTAGGCAGCAAAGGAAGCAGAAATGTAAATGACTGTTTACCACGGTTTTGTTCCAATTCCCGTATCAGATAAGATCATGATCCAAACTTCACAATGTTGTTACTTTATAGTGATATCAATTACACAAATTATATGTTACAATTGAAATATTTAATGATATAATTTAAATAATTAAGTATATTACACATATACATCATGCTTCTAGAAAATTAAATGGTCTTAATTTACTTGAATTTGATTTGTTTGTATAAGAGTGCTCAAAGTGCTTTAATTAGGAAAAGTGCTTTCTAACTGAATTTTTAAGAACTGTTACAAGTACCTGCATCAAAAGCAGAACAGCTTCTTAATTTTTCTTTTGCAAACTGAGCATCTTCACTATCAGACTGCACAAGCGTCAGAGCATAAGCAGTGATGGCTGTAGAATAGCAGTTAGTATTTCTTGAAAGCTGATTTTTCATATAAGCCACTGCTCCTCTAATCACTTGTACCTGTGAAAACAGAATGGGTCCATATGAAAAGATCATTCAGACTTACTGTTTCTGCTGGTGAGAGTAAAAGGAAATTAGAATACGTCAATGTAGTAATTTTTGAGGCAATTTTAATGATTTTTGCTTACTGATTAAAGCCATTGATGATAGAGCGTGTAGCTCAAAACACCTTGTTGTACATTAGGCCACGCCATCTATTCCTGTCCACCACAGATGTAAACAAACTGTTACCTCCTTGTTTGCAGTACTTAAAGATAACAGGGTGGACATGTCATTGTGCAATAGCCTTCAGACAAAGATAAACAGTCAGGCTTCCTACCACATCAGGTGACTTGTAGACCTGTAGAGTCTGTTGCAATGCTATAGTTACAAAGGCTGTCAAAGCCAAATCCTCTTCTGCTGACCCAATGCCACCCTGAAAGATGAAACATGAAAAGGAGAAGTTAAAGGTACATGTATACACTTAAGATTAAATTTAGAAAATAATTTTTCATGAAGTCAAGGACCTTCTTGTCAAACCATCTGACCACAATCCATGTAGTTTTACCCTTTAATTTTCTCAATAACTTGTGTCCGCCTAGGGTATATATTCTACAGTGGCAGCCAGTTTGCATTAAACGATGTTATGAGATTAGAAACCCACTACATCCTTCAGCTGATAATCAAATATTTAATTATTTAACTTCCAGTTAAAAATCTACAATTTCTCATTGGAATATTCATGGCTTCAATTTCCAAGCACTAGTGGTTTGGGTTTTTTCCGTTTCTCTGCTACTTCCTATAGACTAAAGAGCCCTCTAACATACAGAATATTTTTCCTGTAAAGGTATTTATACACTATTACTAGATCATTTCTTGTTCATCCTCTTGATAAACTAAACACAGTGCCCTCATTAGCTCTTTTCCCCTGAAGATCTGCATTTTCATTCCTGTTCTTTGTGATTCTTTTGCTCATGCTCTCCTTTTACAAAAGCCTTAGGATCTTCCACAACCTTCAACAACCTTTGACAACAACCTTCTTCTTCACTCAGCCCCAAATGCTTGTTCTTAGGAGAAGGATAGGTTGTTTGCTTGGAAATCTTAAGTTTCTGCACAAAATTATTGTGCACAGCTCCTGAGGCAAATGTAAAATAAAAGACAAGTATCTCAGCATGAACACAGGTCAAAAAAACCTTTGGTCAGTTCTTGAACTGTTTTTTTCCCCCAACAGTGCTACATTAATTGTGGAACTGGCTTTGAGGGTGAAAGCTTCACTAGTGGTTTGACAAAGATCATTAATGAAATTAATACATTATTTTTGTATACGGTCACTGCAGAGGTGTCTAAATTTTCAATGAGTTTTGGAAGATGCACGTTATTTTAATATCCTAGATGTATGGATAGTGTAACCATTTTGTGTTTCTGGACACTCATAGAGGATTTGTAGACTAGCATATACAATTGGAAATTCTGATTAGGTATTAGGACTTCTTTTCACCATGGGAGTGGTTAAATACTGAAACAGGTTACCCAGAGAGACTGTGGGATCTCCATCCTTGGAGATACTCAAGACTCAGCTCGTCATGGCTCTGTGAAACCTGATCTAACTAGACCTGTTCTGAGCAGGAGGTGGACTAATGACCTCTGGAGATCCCTTCAAAACTAAATTACTATTCTATGGCTCTATTGCCTCTATTGTCTTTAGCAATAGAAGGCATAATTTTTTACCAAGCACAAAGATCTCAGAATAAATTTTCTAAGTGCTCTAGAGGCACAGGTCAGCTGCAAAATTATCTAAGACTGGATCAAAGGATAAAAGTAGTGAAGTGCTAGCTATGCATCTCTGACATAACAGACCCTTTAACTAATTAATTTTACATTACAGATTTTGTACTTCTTATATTACAGATTTCTTTTTGTTTTTTAGATCCATTTCTTGTTACTCAACAATTCACAATATTCCTTTCAATCCCTAGCAGCTGTAAATGTGCAACAGATTCTTCTAAATATGGATGACCTACCTGCATAGTCCTGTCCAATACTGGGTGATGGTCGTGGAATGAATCATCCACTTGCTGTTGATTAATCAAGTAGGAAATTGAGTTGCGTATGTGACTGTCTTGGACATTAATGTATTCACTGCTTCTTGTGAGTACTTTAACAATGAATGCTGTTAACCTGCGCAAAAGAAAATGTTCCAAACTTGTGCTGACATATGTTTACAGAAGAGTATATTGACAGGAAAAGAAACATACTAATTTATACATAGTCTTGTATTCAATACAGTGCACTTACTGGAACCTAGTGAGTTATCATTTGACATCAGTGTGAACATCTCTGTGGCAAATGCAAAATAATCAGTGGCTCAGTATAAATCTCCTTCATCAAGGACTAAACATGCTCAGAGATTTACATGGCTGACTATCCATGACAAAGGTATATAGGCATCATCATGCCCACCAGATTTTGAAAATCCATCTCCCCAGAAAAACTTCTGAATCATCACATGATAATAGAGGTATTTTGGAAAAAAAGGAATACGCTTACCATACACTACTAGGCGTTGTTTTAAATGCTCCGTAAGAGCCATCCTCTTTCTGAAACTCAAGCAGTCTGGTATAACCTGCATGAACAGGACAGCACATAACTGTTCAGAGTATACGCATATACATCCCTTGTATTAACATGGACATGTTCAGTATTGACTAGTGGAAGAGTACATGGAGGTGTTCACTGGTACATTAAGGACAAAATGAATGGGTCAGCAGGTCTTTGACACAGAAAAAGTACTAGGCTGTCTTGTTTGACTTAATTGAGCCGTTTCAGTGTAGTCAGTCTTGGGAAACTTATTTCCCATTACTGACAACTTTTCAAGCTGTTGACTTTATGGTGCATGGAATCAAAAAATATACAAAACATCATCTCTTGGGTCAGGCATAGGCTTAGAAATCATGAGTTGTGGCCTCTGATCTTGACTGCTATTATCTTGACGAAGTCTGTATCATTTTCTACGCTGTTGAACTTTAACAAAAATAAATAAAAGCATAATATAGGGACTAAATGCTGCTGATAATACCAAATACTCACCAGCAGGATCTTGTGTCACTTTAGGCAATCTTAGATTAATAGGCAAAGACCTCCATTCAGCAACTGCGACCGTGTTTTTAATCTCTATTTATACCCTTATTTTTCACTCGTGAAATGTGTTACATGTTGTCTGAAGATCATGAAGATAGGTGTATTATATTGCTTTTTGCCATGTGCACACCACTACAGTTAGAAAGATCAGCTGTATCTGCTACAATACTGGTAACTCCTGGGCTCCATGTTAGTGCCTGTGAGCTGGAACACCTCCACTTCCACATGCTGTGGTCTTTGCTGTACATTTAACACCAGCTTTGAATCATATCTTGGAGTGGGCTTTTCAAGAAGCAGCCTTGCAGCTGTCCTCTCCCTAAGGAAAATCCCTCCCTGGGTTGCTCCAAGGCTGTTGGAGTCATTCTAGCTCATGTAATGAATACAGAAGTGTGGAAGAGAAAGTGTGAATATCATGATTACCATTAGGAGTTTCCTTAGTGATACTCCTCTCCAGCAGAGATGTCTGCAACCCAGCTGGCCATCCTAAGCACTGCCTATGATCCGTGGCGAGAAATAAGCATTTTTAGGACATGATTCTTCTTGATCTGTTTTGCACATCTACATTAGGAGGAAATGATCAACTGGCCTTTGCTGTCCATTTACTCCGAAAAGAGTTGACATTGATCAGTTCACATTTTACTTTCTGCTTCTAAACTAGGCAAGAGAGAGGGTGGACTGTGAATGTCAATACTGTACAGTCACCTACATCCTCCTCACCAGTTCTCTTTCTCATGTCTGTATGCAGGTTGTCAGAGATAGCTGTGTTAAGACGACACTCACTCCTCTGGCAAGTAGCAACGGTTAGTGTGCAATGCAAAAGGATAACAAAGACCAGGTTTAGTGTGTCTCTGTTTTGGTTTTTTTTTCTGTATACCTTTTTCAATCATGTCAATGGCTTCCTCCTTCAGTTCAGGATTAAAGTTCACCCACTGCTCACTGGCATCCAAGTACTCAATAGCGTAGACTGCAGGGGCCATTTTCACCATTGTTTGCTCTGCGCAGCCTGTGGGCACTTGAATAAGTTTCTCAACTCCAGTGAGACTAAGACAATTTTCAACAGGCTCATCCATAATATTCCCTGTTGTAAAAAACACAAACCGTAGTACATGTTGTTTTTAAAGCTGGCTGGTGTCACATGAAGAAAGGTGATACTAACTATAGGTTGACACTCCAGCATGGCCGGATATTTCTTATTATTAAACACTGTTTGCAGCTACTTACGGCTTTGCAAAACTGGAGAACACAAGGATGAGGTGCAAGGCCTTGGAAAAGCTGGAGAAAGGAGGCTGAGACAGTGAAGGAGCATGGAGGAGAAAGAATCCTGAGGCTATTGCAGGTAGGGAAGCAAGGAAAGGGGGAAAGACTGGTGTTTCAGGTTCAGGCTGGAAAGTCTTGTCAAACCAGACCTGACCCTCCCACAGAGGGCAAAAAGATCCTACGTTAATCATGCCAAACATTTTGTGCAGTTTTTTTTCCTCTCTACAGTTTTGTCATTTGATGACTTCAAGCATTCCCATACTTTAGAACAGGAAGTTGAAATGGGATCCAAGAGCCTTTGTGTCAAGAATGCATTATTTTATATTTTCTGGTAAATGTGTTTATCACTAACAAGAGAACTTGCTAGTAAATGTTTTTAGAATATGTATGCATAAGTATATACATATGTATACGATTATTTGATTAAATGAATATATGATTGTACGTGTATTCTCTTTAGAAAAACAACTTTCCAGAACTTATACACCAGAGTTTGGGATCCTTATTTCTGAAGGCTAACGCTGATTTCTACAGCCCTACATGCAGTGTGGGGTTATTAGAGAAGGTGAACTCTTCTCTTCTCTGGCCTTCCCATAAGTTAGCCTGGGCACAGTGAGGCAGGATGAACTGCACAAAGCTATTATATCTGATGCAAGTGAGAAGGAATAATTAGAAAGAGGAAAGGTACTGGATCAGCCTTGGGGCTGTTTTGATTTATGACCCGGACATGTACCACAGACCCTTTGAATCACAGCAGAAAAACTAGGAGGGAATGGAGACTTGACATTCAGGAATGAGCAGCAGAAAGGAGCATGTCTCTTGTCACCTATGGAGAAGTTAATGACAAAAAAATTATGTTTACCTTTCAGGCTAACAAACACGTGACTATCAGAACCCGGTACCATATCAGATGGAGTGTTCAGGTCCAGCGTATGGGTTCCTACTGTAAATAAATAGTGAATAGAGATCTACATCCAGGTTCTTTAAACATAAAAACATATAATGTAATTTTAGAACATGCTTTTCATTAAAAATCTCACAGTTGATGGCAATTATGACAGAAATGTTATCAGAAACATTAAATGGATTTTTATGAAAAGAAATATATTTCTTAAATTGATTTAATTTTCAATTATTGGCAATACTTTTTGGCTTGAAATGAGGCTTGTTTTTAATGCCTTTTAAGACCCATTAGTAAGTGAAATAGATGCCTGCTTCGAATTTAAAGAATGTTACCCTGAAGCACAGAAGTAATATAAGTCAATTCTAAACATTTAGAATTAAGTGATTTTGCTTTCCTGAGTCTTTTGCTATGTATTGGATGAAGAGATTTGTGACAAATTCTGGTCAACCAAAGCAATGTTTGTACATTAAGAAGTATTTCACTGCGCCCATCAGATACTCACACCAGGCTTTACACTCTCTGTCCCTACCCCAAGCTTCGTCTGTATCTTATTCTTTTGTGTAATGAAAGAGTTAAACCCCTGACAATCCCTGACTAAGACACATAAAAGCTTTACTTGCATTTTTCTTGAGTTTTTCTTCCCCTGCAAGGATGGTTTTAGCTATTTGCTGAGCAAAGCTGATAAATAGATAACATCTTGCCAGACATCAAGGAGACAAAGCTCCAGACATCAAGGAGACACCTCTAGTACACAAGTGATTGTTACGAAAGGTTGCATCAGAAAATAGACCCTGGCTTGTGCTCAAGAAGAAAGATTCAACTAGTGGACAGCGTGAGTAAGACTATGAACGCTGGGAACTCATCACCATAAGACTGCCCTTCTCAGGAAATCTGATGAATATGTACGATTTTTGTGTATATGAACTGCTAACCCGATGGAGCATGTATGGAAGGAGCTATCCCCTGTGCTGCCTGGCGCTGTAATAAAGAATACCTGCTTGATAACACTTAGTTGTTATTGAGTTTTCTTTGATTCAGCAACTTACAGCCACTGTCAATACAAATGGTCTTTTCTTCTCTCTGTAAAACACCTTCAGCCTGCACAATTGAGGAAAGAAAAGTAAAAACTCTTGCAAGTACTTACACCTGAAATTAAGCTGCATGAAAGCTGCTACCTCCACCCTTGACCTAGACCAGCAGGTGGCAGAAAAAAGGTATTTTGGATTGAGATTTCTCTCCAGGTAAACCTGAAGATTCAAATCAGAATTTCATTCTCCCAATCGAAATGCTGAAAAACTTTGCTGACTTTTTTTTTTGTTATTATGGACATATTTCCCTGGAAGAAATTCCTTTAACCGAAGAAATATTTGACCCAGAAAAATTAAACTTCAAAGTTTATTCTCAGCTTTGTGAGCCATGCAAGTCAAGTTCACAGGTGGACTTACTTTGATAAAACTCTCATCTGTGAATTCTGCCACATTCTGAGTTCATCTTGTTGGTAAAGAAACTTTTTTTCCTTCTGATTTCCGCACATCCCTCTTCCTATAGTTTCTGTTTTAATAAACCTATTTTTACAGACACTTTGAGTGTTTTGGCGTAGCAGTGAACTCTGAGACTGTGTCTATCTCTAGAAAACTTATAGCCTGTAACAACAGCAGGTTCTCAGCATCCCATGCCTTATCTTTACCTACATGGCTATCCCCTGACATTAATGGTGCAAGGATTCATATTTTGCACTTTTACGTGGATTGAAAATAGCCCTCAGTGGACAACTTGGGTACTGTAATGAGTCTGTGCTGGTCAATACTGATTCTTGAAAAGTCATCTTTTGTAAAAGGCACCTCCTTTTCTTCATTTTGAAAAAGAACTAAAGTATTAAATAATCAATACATCATCTTTGTTTGCCTTTATTTATTTTACCTATGTAATTGTTAAGATTGAAGATCCATTAAATAGAAGGAGTAAAATAGGGTTTAACTTTTTGACTAACAGACAGTATTTCCTTTTCAAAATATTGCTAGATGGACATCTTCAATCTTGGCTTCATAAGGGAAAAAGAATTTTTACAAATGTTGATAAAGCAGGTGGAAGTTAAAGATTATGAGATGGTCACTGACTGCATGAAGATAGCTGTTGCTCTGTCATGGACAGAATTGTAGAATGTTTTGGGTTGGAAGGGACCTTAAAGATCACCTAGTTCTAACCCCTCTGCCATGGGCAGGGACACCTTCCACCAGACCAGGTTGCTCAAGGCCCCATCCAACGTGGCCTTGAACACTGCCAGGGAGGGGGCAGCCACAGCTTCTCTGGGCAACCTCTGCCAGTGTCTCACCACTCACGTTGCTGGCTCATATTCAGTTTTTCATCCACCAACAACCCCAAGTCCTTCTCCACAGGGCTGCTCTCAATCCACTCATCACCCAGCCTGTATTTTTGCTTGGAATTGCCCCGACCCAGGTGCAGGACCCTTGCACTTGGCCTTGTTGAACTTCATGAGGTTTACACGGGCCCACCTCTCCAGCCAGGTCCCTCTGGATGACCTTTTTGCTGTGGAGAACAATTCTTTCCAAGTACACTACACACAAGGCCACCACAGTGTTAAATTTCTTCCCCATGCTATAGCTCAGTCCTTGCTGAGAAACAGGTTTTCTGAGGTTGCTTCCAGCCTTGTATTTCTATGATTTCATTCCCTCCACACGAGCTCCACACATAGTGAATGTTATGTTTGCGGAGAAACACATATTCATGAGGCACCTGCCCTCAACTAGTTATACCTACCACAACATTGAGGTTCTTCCTAATGCGATCACTCTCCCAAGAAATAGTGTCAAAAGCAGTAATAGTAATTGGAATTTCTCCCACAGTCAGAGGGACAACCGAGAAGTAGGCTGGTGTCGCAGAGTTCCCCTTAGCCACCAGCGTCAGCTGCACAGCTTTCTCTGTCACCGCTGCGGTGCACAGCCCCTTCACTGCGTCCAATGTCACTGTAATCTGCAAGGACAAGGCAATGCCTGCAATCAGGCTTAGTGCATCACCACACAGGAAAAGTACCCCAGCTCCGCCACGTCTAGATAAGAACGGGAAATGAGAAACAGGTACAGCTTAAAAAGGAATAGCAGTGCAGACATTTTGCAAGATAGAAAGTGTTTTTTGCTTCGCTCCCCTGAATTTGTTATTCGCCATTTATAAAATGGGAAAACTTTTTCACCAAGAAGTGATCATATTCTGGCACAGCTTTTCCGAAGAATTTGTGGAGTCTCACTCCTTGGAGATACTCAGTATCTAACTGGACAAGTCCCTGAATAACCTACTCTAACAAGACCTGCTCTGAGCAGCAGGTTGGACTAGAGACCTCTGGAGGTCCCTTCCAACCCGAATTGTTCTATGACCCTATGGTCTGCTAACATTCATCTATATTGACTGCAGCTGTGAAGGTAAATCAGCCTGTATTTCTTCATTACACTGAATTTGCAATATAGTTTTGGCCTATCCCTGAATCACAGGGAAATAAAGAGGATATAGTACATTTTTATACATCCCAGCTCTACACCATTCAACACAGTTCAGAAGATGCTGGTCAGGCAGAGCTGGCTGAGAGATGGGAAGAAATGAAAAAAACAGCATCAGCCTGAGGGTGACAGAGGCCTTAAGCCAAATGACAACTGTGGCTGTATGGAGAGCTGGATAGGTGTCACATGCAGATAAAAAGTGGCTTTGCACTGTATGCACAATGAATTTTGTGGCTAACGTTGGATTGTGTGCTCATAATTTACCTCTATATCTTGTGTACCTGCTTTATCAGCAACTGGGTGTTGCCCAGGTGGCAGGCAGAAAAAAGTAGCTGATTGCTTCAATGAAGGGGGAGAAGACATACCCAAAGACAAGGAATTTGGCTATATAATATGGTAAATAAAATCTGTTTTATACAGGAAGTTTGATTAGCAAGTAGAACTGGATCCTGTCCTTGGAGAGACTTTCAAAATGAGAGCGTGATGTCTGGGCTGTAGGAGGGCACCAAGAGGTGGCTGGGTCATTTACGTTAACTATTAGCTATATACCTGGCGATCGTCAGGCTGATAGTTGTAAACCACTGCTTTTATTTCTAGTTGTTCATGTCGTCTGACGGAGTATGGTAATCTCAGGGATACAAAAAAGTCTTTGAAAACTTCAAAGCTGTGTGGGTCAGCTATGCAAAATCCTGGGATGAGAAAAAAACAGTTGAGAATTACACATTTAACATCAGGGGATAAAAAGTTAAATGTTTAATTAAAACTCATTGCATGGGCTCCCCCGAGGTCAAGAGCAGGAGAGGGAGACAGGCATATCCAGAAAGCATTTCAACTCACCTGTGCTTCAGACTTATCTCAGGGGTAGAGGATTTTCTCCCTGGAGTCACTGCCATGGTTTTCAATAGGTAAGGTTTGGCAGGAGGATTTGTAGCTTTTGTGAGGGAAATGTGGCCCAACTTTCCTGCAAAGGCCACGTTTAAAACACAACGACCTTTTCTCTCTTTCTGTAAATAAACTCTATGCTTATCATTACTCCTGGATGAGCCTCCCTTTCTGAAGGGGAGTGGACAGTACCAGGTGGACCCTTTGTCCCTCCTGCATGGTCCTGGTCAGCCCCCAGGAACTCTCAGAGAGCAACACCTGGGAGTCTGGGCTCTCTGGTGTCCACCACTTGCTGATCCTCTGCTAGTCTCTTGGTGCTCTTCTCTTCTCCAGCTTTTGAGAGACCACAGACTTTTATGCTTCTCTGAGATGGCCAGAACTCTCTCCCAGAAATAGCCAAATAAAAGTGGTTTTACTACTGCTACCTTTCTTGTGGCTTCCTAGACATTTGGAAGCTAAAATGAGGTAGTTTATAGATTGGAAAGAATAAGAGAAAGTTCTCATTGTATAATCCATCCTCCTTCAGAGCCCACCTCACATTGTTTTTACAAATATATATTTATCTCTTAAATTCTAGCTGGGCTTTAACATGGCAAAAAAGAGAGGGTTACATGTCATGATCAAAACACTTTGTGTTTTTCAGTATAGATTCTTTCACAGTCAATATAACATTGTATATCTGTTTTAAAAAAATATATGTTCTCTATTCATCCCTACAAAGAAACCGAATAAAATACCCAATACTTATACCTTTTTGGGGAGATATGCTTATTGCCTGAACTTCCCAGGTAGTTATAGAGTCAGGAGCAAAGTTTCTTACACTAAGAAACACAAAATAAAATGTATTAGGAAGGATATATAAATTGTAAACTTTTTAATCTGCTGAAGTTTGAGTAATGTTAGGAAAAGAAAATATTCTTCCAGTTGCAGAGACAAAGTACTTGTAAATATTCTGAAGTCCTCTGTATCAGATAACACATAAAGTAAATATGTGTAAAATTTTTACTGTACACATTTAGACATATTCACCTAGTCAGATAATACAGTACCTATGGTTTCCAGGGTTTTTCACTTCTTCAAAATTCCACCACCAACTCTCGGGAAAATAACTGCGCAAGTTGACAGAGAATTCATCAAACATTTCTTCACGGTCATCATAGTCTGTAAAACAAGAGAGGGGTTTCTGTTCTGAAGTCTTTGGCTGCTGACCTTACACCGTCTTGCAGGGAGTCAGTTTGTCAGAGAGAAAGCAGCATGAAAAATACTCTGAATGAAAAGACTTCATCTGGGTTTCATCTTGTGCATTAAGAAAAAAGGCTGAAAAAAAGAGGAGTAATGACCAAAGATTGTCATTGAACAAAAGGATAATTTTTCTTTCCAAGCTCAATTACTACATGCTACCAAAGGAGGAAACATTCCCCTTTAGTAAAGCGTAGCAAAGATGATCCCACTGTCCCATATTTGTGACAGACAGAGCATGAAAGGGGAGCTCTGAGAAAAATGGTAGCAGAAATTACACTTAGAATGGGGTAATTTTCAACATGAAATATGTTTTTTGTAACGAGTTCTTGTGTGATCGGAGATAGACTTTGGGAAAAAGAAAGGAAGAAAAAGACAAAATTTTCTCTGGCTGAAGCGGCCCCTTCTCATGAGGTAGTTTTTTGGAGGTACTTGGGTTTTATAACAGTAGTACCACTAAAAAAATAGTCATGAATCTGAGATTGCTCAGAGCCCTGAATGCACACAACCACTCCCTCCTCTGCTCCGCTGTTTGTAGTCTCCTGGGATGTGTGTAGGGGCCAACAGCTCCTCCACAAGGCTGTTCTGGGGCCAGCGGTGGCTAAAGCAATCCCTGCCTTTTCTCATGCCAAGTTATCCCAACCCACTCCCACCTTCACAGGGTACAGTTGTGAAGATACAATGGTGTGTGGGTGCTGCACTATACCATGACTCGCTGAAAACTTCCTCCCTGGCCCCACAGCATTAAATGCCCTTTAACCCGTCCTTGCCACCATATCTAGGGTATTTTTCTGTAGACAGTTGCATGTCACTGTTCTTTACGTCGTGCCAGGCCCACTCTGATCCTCCGCTTCGCCTCCTTCCTGAGGGCTGTGGCTTTCTCACAGCAGTCCTGGAAGGCGTTTCTGCATTTGGGGGAGCCAGCCACCTTTGTTAGCCTTCTTGCACAAGAAAACCTCATGGGATTTAATTTCATTCCATCTTCACAGCATTTTTGTAGATCGGTGTTTTGATATTTGCTGGCTGCAATGTGATTAAAACCCAGAATTAGTGCCGTGGAAGTAGCAATAAGCATAAAGGTGTTCACTGTGCTCATTCCTGTCTTTCTTTGCAGTTAACGTTAGTTGCTATACCAACAGTCTACCTTCAGCTGGGGAGCTGTCCTCCATCTTAAAAACAGTCCACCAGCATGGGAGGAAAGCATGGGTCCTATGGAATCCTAGATATTCTATTCCAAGCTTTCTCTCCAAATTCATACTGTTATTAATTAACAACACCTCCTTGGCAGACTGGAATTAGATATTCGCGACAGCCATGGTAATGTTCTGGTTCTTGAATAAAGAGACTGATTTCAAAAATAAGGAAGATACCAGCTTCCAACCTTCATGTCTTCTGGCAAAGAAATATCAATTTGTGTATAATTTGTGGGTTTTTTTTAATTTCGACCAAATGTTATACTAGCTCTTCTCTTAGTTGCATCACAAAATACCGAAGCTGGCACAACTTCAAAGGAGAATGTCAAGGAAAAAAATAGGATCTATAAAACATATTCTGGCCATACAAAAGATTTTGAAAAACTTTTAAAGTCATGACTGATTCCATGACATGATATCTAGCAGAAGTACTTCACATTTGGGTTATAAACTGGTGAATCATCTTCCATTTGCAGCCGGGCTGCACTTTGGTTTTTGTTTTTTGAGTTGTTTTGATAGATGATGCGTCAGGTCACACGGCATAGTACACACAGTTGTGCTAGGTTATGTCACTTAATGCAAGAACTGAGACTATGAATATCTTGGTATCCTTTACTATCCCATCACTTCTTGCTCCTTAGATCCAAGCCGGATACCTTTGTCTCCCCCTGCCAAGCCTTTCAGGCCACCCAGAGCAGACATACCAATTCCTGACATTTTTTTATGAAAATCCAAAGATCTCTTCTGCCTTCTGATAACCTGGAGGCATTTATAGTCTGGGAAAGAAGAACAGAAAAGTTTGGTCATGACACTGTGACAGTAACAGCCTGATCATTCAGGCCTTTCACGGAAAACCCATCTTAGTACCCATCTCATTCACAGAAGATCCACAGTTTGGCGAGTTACCTTACAGCCCTAGTCAACTGCTGCCTGTGTCAGCTGAGCTGGACACCAAAGGACCAGCACCCACAATCTGAGCTACTTGAGCTGCCAGCACCCAGTGGAAGAAGAGAAGAAGAAAAGTCCACAGGCAAGAAAGATTTTACAACATTACAATAAAATGTTTCTGATTTTTAAGCAATTAGCCTCCCCAGATCTATAGTGGTCTTGCACAAATATATAAAGTAAAGAGCAGATTGCACTTACCTTCCCGAGCGTTGGATTTAATTGTGTCTGATAAAAAGGCCAGACCAACATCAGTAAAAACTTGAACACTATCTGCGCCACCACCTGCAGAACATCCAAGATCATACGAATTCATAGCATTGAATACCTGCCAAATGAAATAGCATAGATGGACTGTACATGTGTGCAAAAGGGTTTTTTTAAATATATATATATATTATAAAAAAATTCTTGTAGCCTTTGACTCACAGCAATAAGACACACTGGTGGTACAAGCTGCCTTTGGAAACTGAAATTAAAGCTGAGGGATGTTTTAGTTGGGGAGTGCTTTGAAGTAGTGTTTTTTAATTTACAAACTTGTCCATTGTAGCATGGAAATCTCCATCTTAAATATATAATTATTCTTAAACAGATCCTAAATTGCAAAAGCAAAAATATTTTCAACTTTAGCAAGGCTGTGATCAAGCAATTAATAGCCCCTAATTACATTTTGATCCCTTCATTAGGTATAGAAAATTTCACTCCACTAGTAGATAAGATATTTCATTCTTACAGATATCTTACTTTTTTGGCTGTAAGCTTATTTTTCTTGTTCAGAATAAAAACTGCTTTATCAACCGCAGCTAAAGCAACTGTTCCCGCATGGTCTGTTTCAATCAGTAAATTGATGCTGTCTGCTGGTTTGTATCTCTCTTGTTCTGTTCTCACTTTAATCTAAATGGAAAAGATCGAAACAAAAATATCGTTGTTAATAAAAAGTGAAGACTCTTTGGTCTGGGAATACTGTAAGCAGTGACTGTCAGCAATAAAAGCTGGGGGCTGTTCTTGTTTTGCTGTGTTGCTGGCTGGAATCCTGTGTTTTGGAAGATGTAGGTGCAGATATCTCCCACTGAAGGACAACGGCAGGGGTTGAAAGATGTGTCTGTGCAGCATATTGGACACTGACTTTCAATGACACTTAAGCACCAATGAGAATTAAAAGTATGTGTAAGGGGTTTGCTGACCTAGAGCCTTCAACATCATTTTGTTATTTTCTGGTGGAAACAAAATCTCTGTGAAATACAGCAAAAGACTAAATGTACAAAAATTACTTAAACCAATCTGTAATAGTACTACCTCCTTTCTATCTTGCACTTGAATTTTTTAACATGACTGGGTTCAGAGCTGGTGCATATCTGATGTAGACACTTCTGTGGTTTAGGAGGAAGTAGCCATGGTGATCATGAAATTAATAGCGAATTATTAATAGAAATGCCAACTTGAACGTAACTGGGTTTTGTCATCATATGAATGAAGAATTGTCTTATCTGTTAGAGATGGATAAGTTTTCTTGTCTTCTCTATTTTTTTTTTTCCTCTTGTCTTATTATTTTGTTCTACATTATGGTACCAAAAAGGAGAAGGAGGAAGGTGAAAGAAAGGTTTAGAGGGACTCCTATTTTGTCCACATGTCATTTTCTAATGTAAACTATATTATTTTTTTAAAAATGCTTTTGAAGTGCTACAAAATCACAGAAAATTACTTTTAACAGGAATGAAAAAGGTTGAAAAATTACTTCAAATAATTCTTTTCCCCAATAAATTGCTTCACTTTCTTTCACGTGACACATCTCACTACAAAAAGACAAAGTTATAAAGAGATTCTGACCCTCAACAGTTTGATTGACATTCCCCTGTGGATTTCTAATACATAGACACTTGCAGAGGGGGATTTAGCTGTATGAAACTATATTTTTGAACTCTCTGAGGCACAACCTGCCCTATGGAAGAAGGCTAGCTCTGCCATCACTCCTGGGAGCCTTTCTGAGATATACCTTTTAGCAAGAATCCTGATGGCTCCTTTTTTCAGTAAAAATGAAATATGTTTCACTTTTTAACCCTAGGCCTGCACTTGCTCTGCTGGTGCCCCATGTTTTTGTTTTTATTTTGGAATACAATAACAGAAGCTACTTGCTTTCAAAGTACCTTTCCTTCGCAGACATCCATAACATCCACCCATACAGAATCAGCAACAATCTCTTGGCGGCCCGCGTTCGCAATGAAGTAGTAAGCTAAAAAGCGAAAGGAGGGCACCATCTTCTTGGTGATTTTAAGGTTTATTATTTTGTTTGAGAAGGGGACCCTTCCCAAAAGTTCAGCTTGTCCCTTTGCTACAACCTGCAAGGTAGAAACAAACAGATATCAAATATTGTGAACACACACTAGACTGGGCATTATGTTGTGTAATTTTATATACATATATAGAATTTTCTGAGGCCATTTCTGTTTAAAATTTATTTGCTTCTAGTGGCATTTAATAGTTTTAATTCCCAACCTGCACCCCAGTAGCCTAGAGGAGACCAGCACACAGAGCCTCTAGCACAGGAGTGTAATGGTAAGCCTCTGCTGCACTGATCCTGTGTCCTGGGTTCGAACACAAATCTACCAGCCTCTACTCAGTTTTACAGCTTGAAAAGGAGGTCCCAGATGGCAGTCTTGTTTTTTTCTTCTAACAGAACAGGTCATCACCCCCAGGAGAATATCAACTTTATTTAATCTGTAATTGGCACTGAATCTTCCAGTTGGTGTAGAAGGGTTGGAGTGGGAGGTTTCATCCAAACAGTATTATTCAGGATAAAGTATCACAGACTGGCCCTTAGCTGATTTCAGCCTATTGTTCACTATTTAATTCCTTTCTTCCCATGTTATGTTAATTATATTTATGGGTTGTCAGAAGAGTGGAAAACAGACACAGTGGCAGGACTGATAGTGCTCTTCCCTGAACAAAATACATGCAGCTTTCCTAAACACGCAATGAATGGGCTTCAGGAAGAAACAAAGACATGATGCAGCCTGGTCTGAAATCCTCACTGCCTTCATTTAGGTGACCAAAGTTTGGGAGAGAGCTGTGTCTCTCACCACCCCTCCCATACACCCTGCCTGCCCAGCACTGTGACTTCCCAGAGCCCAGCAGCGGGAATTCCAACCCTATGCTAGGTCATCCAATGAAAATAACCCCCCAAACCTAAATTTAACTCATAGGGCTGCAATTCTCCCAATATACCAGAGTCCTATTAAAAATAAATGGGAACTAGTGCCTGTGGTGGTTATCATCCTGGGAAATTTACGATGCCAAGGGAAATTAGGATGAAGAGAGGGAGGAAGGGATTAAATATATTTGACATTCAACAGTTTCACTCTGGTACATATCCGTGAACACATTTATCTCCTTCAGCAAAATAAATATTTTGCATTACTGATCCCACGCTGAACGATTTTGTTTCCTCACTTTTTCATCTATACAGCTGCTTTTCAGACCCAGTTTCAGGATGCTATTTAGGGCCATAACAGCAAATGCCTTTAGTGACACTTCATGATATTATCTGCTGGAGATAACATTGACCTACCTGTTAACTAATACCAGGTGCAGCGATATGGAGCCATGGCAATATAAGAATCATATGTTATTCATGAAATATCAGTAGTTAACTATAAAAGGCATTTTCTGAAATATTGAAGGTTCCCTAGAATAAAACTAAGTTTGCTGGTTGCAGGGACAGAACATTATGTGTACATATGATCTGCCTGCAACAAGGTGGGCAGTTCTATAATAGCTGAAAACAACATATTTATGGGAAACAGACTAATAAAAATAATATTTAATATTGGCTTATTATGAGGAAAGAATACAAACTGGAAGGAGCAGAAAAGGAGATCTGGATTAAGAGAAATCAAATTGTCGCAGATATCATAGAAGTTATCTGCCTTAAGATTTCAGCTTTCAAGGCTGTCAGTTTGGTATCTTTCAAAAATATCCACGTAATTACGCAGACAAACATTACCCCATATGGACCTATTTGCTCTGGACTGTATTAGAAACCACAGACTAAAATGTGTGCTTATGTGTCTTTCTTCAGAAGAAAAATTTACAATAATTTGTATATTACATGCCCAAAAATATGTGCAAATATATAAAAAGAACAGAATCATGGAAATAGTTTCTGGAAGAGGCTTATGGAGATCTCTAGTCCAACTGCCTGCTCTAAGATGAGCATCACCAGCGTAAGATTAGGTCAGATGGGGTTTCCTCTAGTTGAGTGTTGAACGCTTCTGAGGAAGGCAATTCCCTAAACTCTCTGGGGAACCTCTTCCAGTATTTCATTCATCACTAGTGAAGAGACTTTTCCAAAATGAGTGTTCCAGGTCATAATTTGTAGCCTTTGTCCCGTGTTATATTGTGTGGCACCACCTAGGAAAGTTTGTTTCCATTGTGTCTGTAATTCCTCCAAATAATCTTAGGTTATATTAACTCACTCTTAGCCTCTTCACCAAACTGAACAAGCGCAGTTCCTTCAGCCTGTCTTGGCAGGTGTCAGGTATGCTAGGACACTGATCATCTCGGTTGCCCTTTGTTGGACCCTCTCTGGTTTCTCGTCAATTCGTAACTAGATAAATGTCCTGGGTTGTATAATTTCTAAAAGAAATTACTGATATGCTACTATTTTCTTTACCATATAATAGAAATAGTCAATCTTTCCACTGCCAGACTGATGAACATCATTCAAGGTGATGCGTAAAGTATCTCCAGGTGCCACAACAGTATGTGGGATGCTGATGCTGAGGTAGTTCAGGGAAGCAGACTGGTATCTTTCAACTCTGATACTGGTTTCAGGTGATTCTAGTTTTTCTTTTCCCTCTTCAGCCTTTACCTGTCAGGAAAGAAAAGGACAGAGTGAGTAAAGCGTCCCTCAGGACAGTATAGAGTATCACCCTTAATTCATATCTTGCCAGGTTATTCAGAAAATTTTGGTAAATGAGATGAATCACTGCTGAGACCTCATTAGCAGAACCTGACATCAAAACCCAGGATTTGAATTACTTTATTCTCTCACCCTATTTTGTCTCTTGCTGTCTTTGAACTTAATATTTTTTCAGCCTCAGCTCTTTCTGAATGAGAATCAATGGCTTAAAATCACAAAGTAATTTTGTACTTAGACAGTTTTTTTCCCTTTTTGTATTGTACACATAACTGAACCCTCTGAGTGTCCAGATGTAGCCTAAAGTCTGCATTGCTCAGGACCTTTTCCTTCACCACCTTCTCATAATTTTTTGTCACTTATGGTTATATTCCTTACAGTCCGATTTCCATCCTTTATGCCAGGAAAATGCACATCGGAACCCCCTAAAAAGCACCACTAGCACCAATGCATGTACTCCCAAAGCTCTGGTGTACGAGAGTGTCCTTCACTTCAGTGAGACCTCCCTCAGGCCCCTGGTCTCTCTAACATATCTTACACAGTCTGGACAAAGCTGTACAGATGGTGTAAGGAATTATGTTCCACCCTCTGTGCTAATTTAATGAAAATTAATCATCTTCACAGTAATTTGTAATTGTTTTATGAGCTCTTCTCAGCAGTGTATTTTTAAACATGGATGTCTGGGTTTTCTTTACCGTTATTTGAAGCGTCTGAGCATCTCCAGGGATGTCAAATGTAAAGGCGCTTTGTCCCTCTTTATTAGAAAGTGAAGTCTTCTTCATTGGCGGTTTTCCAGGCAAGGCAACTGTAGCAGTAACAGGCAGAGAGGCAGCAGGAGAGCCATCAACCAAAGTGACAGATGCCTATTGGAAAAAATTGTATTTCTGTTACTTTAAGGAAATGCCCAGGTTTGAAAAACGCCCGGGTTTGAAAAATGCCCACAGACCAGCAGCAATTATTTTTATAAATTGAGAAGAAATACAAAACTCTACACATTAGTGTTTGAAAATTTGATCTTTGAGAAAAAGGGGTAGTAATTGACTCAGTCTGGACTCCAGCTAAGGTAAAAATCTGTGAACAGAGATTAACAGATGCCCCAGATTTTCACTTAACATCTATCGGATCTCAGCTGATCCCAGAGGTATTTGTCTGTAACTGTTAAAAGGTAAATTTCTAACTTTAACTCTTTGTAGAAAACTTTGTAGAAAAACTTGAAGGTGTGAAGTTTAAAAACTCAAAAGCTTAATTGCATTTTTTTTTTAGAAAGACAATAACCTGTTTTAATTTGCAGAATTTTAATTTGATATGGGATTCATTTATACAACATTATTAATTTAACCTTTTGATATGGAAGTGAGGAAGAGACTGCTACGTGTTTTATAAAACCTCATAGTGCAACAGTGCACGGACGAATTCCAGAACAGAAACTCATCATTTTCATCACCATTTCAGACTCCCTGCTCAGGCTCTGTGTGTAAAGAAATGAGAGAAACCAGACACACAAACAGTAGCTCCATGTTGGACTTATTCCTGAAGGTCTCTGTCCTGCAGAGCTCCCACTGGATCAGATCAGGGTTTTATAAACAGAGCAGATACAAATCCCTTGCTATGGAGGCAAATGAATGCAGCTGACTAAATACTACATACCACAACAGAGAAGGGTGCTCCAGGCACAAAATACTTTTTGGTGTTAGACAGATCAACAGCATAAGGAGATTTCACAAACTTCACATTGCTGAGTTCCTCTTCCCTCATCTCACCACCTGTTAATATCAAACAGTATGTGTTGCTGCGGGAGCAGTAACCATGTACTTGCATATCACCATAGCGTCCATCATTTCTGTTTTCAAGATTAATTGCATTTTTAGAATCATATATAAAGAGCTTCAGTCCTGATAAGAGGAAGAGATGGGTGCAGACGGATGGGGAACACAACCAGTGCCAGGCCAGTGCCAGGGCAGTGCAACGTGTGTGGTGCTCCAGCGAGCCGGCACTGGCAGGTGTGTGCTTTCGGCAACTCGGACGTGGAGACCTGCAAAGTGGTTTATTACTCACAACATTAAAATTCCCCTCTATCACATTGAATGGAACAAGGTGCCTGCAAACACAGAGTACACTGGTAACACAGGAGCCACTGCGGTTGTAGACCTCCCTTTCTGAGCTGTCAGGGCTTCATTCCTGAGGGAAAGCTACACCAAAGTCCAACATAAAAGTCACTCAGAATCAGTAGGGAAGTTTGGACCTCAGATCTCTAATTTTCTGAAAGATTTTTTTATTTTATTTTTGAGTACTGGTGAGAGTTAACATTACCTAATATCATCTTCTGTAACTTTGCACCTACAAGACAGCTTGAGCACCTGCTTCCCATCTAAGATTCTTCTGGTTAAACTACTCATTTTTCTAGTTAACTTCTAGTTAAACCACTACCCGTAACTAATTATAAAAAACCCAGTTACATGGTTTGTTTTAAACTATGTGCATTTAGAGGCATACTTTCAACATCCTTGCTTTCCACTTTAACACTCCAACGTTGAGAGGTGTCAGTAAAGCCTACCAGCCTTGCCCTGTCATGCATATAATTAATACCAAACACAGCAAGTACACAAGCGTGGAGGCAGCCTGCCTGTGGCGGAAAGAGGAAACGTGCACAGCATGGTAGAGACCACACCACACCACACCATGAGATCTTATGTCCATCATGCTGGTGCGGTAACAGGAGGTCTGTCAGCCCCTTTAGCTCTTGCAACAAATGTTGTGGCAATAGTGCATGTAAGTACCTATAATAGATTACACCAGAGAACTGCATAGCTGCAATGCATTTGACTTACTTGTAGGATTCTTAGGAATTCTACTCAATATTTAGGATTTTTAGGAATTTTTAGAATGCTAGTAATTCTAAGCTAAGTAACTAGACTCCTTCTATAGCCAATGGGAACAGACACCTCTGGACTGCAGTATAACCCATCCGTTCTCTATACTGACTATACAAAGTGCCTGAGCATTGAGGAGGTACCCTACTTTCAGATACCTAAAATAAAAGGGATCAGTCTCCCTATGAACAACAAGAAAAATCTTGCTTGTGTTAGAAAAGTCAGCTTTGTTTCAGATTCAGCTTCAGAGGTCAGTAGTGAAGTTGCACCCTCCCCTTAGCCTCGTATGACTAACAATAGCACTTGCTGCAACCCAAATAACCCACTGATCACTGCATCTAATTTAACACAATGCTCAATTGTGGGTAGCTCTAAGATATCTGAAGGCCTACCCAACATGCTTAGCACTGCTGTAAGCAAGTATCTGCACAAATCCCTTGTAATGAACTGTGGAAATAATTATCTGTCCTCAAGGAAAACAAAGGCAAACAGCCAGTGAAAAGCTTCTGGAAAGGTGTGCTCCAGGCTCACGTCCCAGCTGAACAGTAGGAGCAAGCTATTTGGATTCTATAGTACATGTGCATATGCCAAGTATCACAGTCAGATAAAACTGTGGGAAGGCATGAGAGGACAAGCAGGACTCACAAGGGCTAGAACCTCCTCTGCATTGCACTGTCGGTGTAATACATATGCATTACCTTCAGACTGACAGCTTAGCCAGCTGAGGTACAAAGCAAGCTAAGATATCAAGCTCAACTTTGTATGTATGGAAGGAGTAGTCATGGCTGAGGCAAGTGCTCAAACCAGACCTCAAGGGGAGCGATTTATTTGCATTCATACAGGTGTCTGGTGCCACTTCAGACAGGTATCTTAGATTCTCCCACAGGGATGTTTAGTATGGGACACACCCTATAGGAGACTACTTACAGGAGACATGAGCACTTCTGGAGCAGCGGTGGAAGACCACACAGGACTACTTAGGGCATTTAAAATGGTACTGGACATTTGTGTTCAAGTAAGTGAATCCACCCAAAGTTAAGTATGTGCATAGAAGGGGGTCAAATGAAAGACTGTTATGCACCATAGCATGAGCAGGCTTTGCAGTGAAGATTGGTCCAGCGGGACAAGATTTCCCACACAAAGGATTACACTAGAGAAAGATCAATACAAACGTTACAGACTGTATCAGGTAAGGCATAGTGTACTCACTTGCGGTTTCTACAGTGGTAACAGCAACATATAAATGAAACCCTTCCAGAGTGGTAATACTCTTTCTTAATTTCTCTTCCAAAAATGGTGTATTTAAAGTAACTCTTCCTGTTCCATTTTGAATCTAAAATGAAAGCGAAAAAAAAAAATTAACAACCCCTATATGTTTGTTGCCATTAGAATAAAATTTTTGCTTATAGCATGAGTATACAGGTATTACAGGGATCTATATTTCAGTAATTTCTGACAATACTCAGCTCACCTGGGATAAATCAGAATAGTTCCACTGAACTCCAGTACTTACTGATAGCTGTTGTTCCAGGCCTGGAAGAAAGACTTTTTTCTCATTTTCATCAATTATGCCAAATCGCACATATGCAGCACCTTGAACCCCTTTCCCATAAGAGTGTCTTTGGAAGGAAGAAAAGTGAGGAGATGAATCATTACATTAATAAAAATCAAGCATAAATCACACTAATCATTTTATGCTCAAATAAAATTGGGATATCGGTAGGCATCTTATCTGTAACTAATATCTTAAAAACACAAATTAGTCCCACTCATCAAAAACTCAAACATGAAGGTTTTTACTGGTCTGTGTACAAAGTGGTGATTTCAAATTCAGAGAAATATATGAAGTAAATCACATTGGTGTAAATTTTGTCAAATGTGATTCTGCTAGAGTAATCTAATCAAATATTTTTTTACAAATTAATAGAGAATTTTAGTTGCACAGTAAGGTATCACACAACTCATCCTCTTCACAGGGAGCAAGAGAGGTAACCAGTCTGTTTAACTTGGATGAACAGCTACTTCCTTTGTATGAGACACCTTATGAGCACAACATTTAAAATAGGGGGCCAGAGAATCATCTCGGGGACCGATCCGTAGTATTTGGTAGCTCTGAAGACCTCCAGAGACAGATCCTACCTGCTGAAATTTTAACACCTGCATTAGGCAGAGCAGACACTCTCTGATCCACGTCTCTCCTATGGATGTAGATGGTATAGCATAGGGATCTCTTGTAAGTCAAATATTTGCCAGGTATCTGGCCAGAACACCCCTGAACTCTCCATATTGGTCGTGGCGAGAGAGGGTAGGGCATGTTGTTGCACCTGGTAGGCTCCTTACTCAAGGAAACCCTGGCAGATGGCATTCTCCTGCAGTACAGCATGTAATAATGAGACCTGTCACTGCCGTGGTGTTGTCTTTTGCTTGTGGAAATCCTGCTTCATCTCAGCTCTATAATGGCTTATTTTTGTTTAATTAAAGCCTCTTTCAAATTTCCTGATCAGCAGCACTGATCTAGACCAATGAAACTAACTGAGAGGCAGTTTTTATGAAAACTGCTTAAAATGCCAGAACCAATAACTGCGGGAAACAATAGTCAATATACCAAATAACTGTTCATTACATGCATGGCCTGTTCGGAGAAACAAGTTCAGTTATCAGGAATTCCATATGTTGATTTTGATGAAAGTCAGGTAGGCCTGTGTAGCACCACTAGGACCTTTTCCAATAGACAAAAGAACAGTATCCAGTTTTTCAACACGATTTTTTCCTCTTAAATACTTATGATGTTAGTGTGCGGTGAAGTATATATGAAGGAGTTGAACAGTTCATAAACTCAAAATTCAGTGCTGCAATAACATACAGAGAAAACTTTGGAAAGGATTAAGGTATTACAACCAGTTATCTGATATCCCTTCATATCACAATATCAAGTAACGATGATTAAAGTTAATAATTATTCAGTAGAAAGAAATAAAGAAGTGTAGGTGATCAGGAGGGGATTAGAAGGGTTGTTTTTGTTCAGCCAAGCAAAAAGAGCGGGATACAGGATTCTGTCTGCTCTCTCAAGCTGCATTGGGCAAAGGAAAGATCAGCATGGTCAAGGTGAAGACACAGCGGGCAGAAACCCAACAGGGTATAAGCTGTCCAGGGATGAATTTAGACAGGAAATAAAACCTGCTAGAACTTAGGGGGTGGAGGATCAGTCTTCCACTTGGATACAGTGCCAGAGTCTGTGTGGCAAATCTAGCGACTGCACCCTGTCTGGACCAGGTTAATTAAATTAAATGAAATGAGCACAGTGCTGTCCCAGAGGCTGCAGCCAGCTGGCACAGCACAGCCCATGCCTGCTCTACTAACCCCCTGTCTTCCACAGCAGGGTGGCCACATGCAGACCTGGGGTGGACCTTGGTCCATGCTTCCTTCCAAAGAGTTTCCAGGAATTGTTTGGGGAGCGCTGTATGGCTGAGGCCATGTGTCAGCCAAGGCATTGGCAGCCAAGGGCTCAGGAACCTTTCCTGGAACTGTTTAATTTACTACCCAGGTGGTTCAAATATCTTTTCTGGTGTCATGTTCAAATGCAGATAAAACGCCTACTGTATGAGAATAATTCCTCGTCTAAGGGAAACATCTAAGAAATAATATCTCAAAGGATATTGAATAACGTTTGAGTACAATAGTAATTTGTTTGCTGCTCTCAGTTTGGAGGGCTTTCCAGAGTCAAACATGAGATGAAACACAAATGGTCACGGTAGTGATAATACTTTTGTCACATGCACTCACATAGTTGAATGCTAATATTCAATACCTATTTAAATAAAGCCTACTGTAAGCCAAATTACTTACAAGGTTAGTTACTGTCAGTGCTTAAGAAAGTCACAAACTTTGGTTGTATAGACCAGGCTTTTTTATTCTTATCTGTATGTTATACTAGCAATTTCTATACCTAGATCTTTCCTCCCTTCTGTATTGACTTCCTCCCTACAGTATTGACTGTATTGACTCTCTGCCATTCCCATTAATAGTCAAAGTTCTAAAAGTGAATGGATACAATAAGCTTTACAGGCTTCAAAAATGAATACTGATTATTTAACAAAGTGTACACAGTTCACTTTCCACTATCTTGGGTATCATTACTGGATAGAAAATTTGCCCGCTGTGTAACGCTAAATATATTTAACAATACTAGTTACAGTAACTTCATGTGATCCTATTTGTGGTTTTGTGTTAAAGAATCTTAAGGAAAATGGTGAATCAACCTCAAAAGCCATGAGGTTGTGACTTATTTTTTTAAGGAGCTGTTCTCAGTGAAGGTCTGACATTACTTTATGATACTGTGTTCAACTCTCTGCTGACACATCAAAATTTCCCTGAAATAAATCTGAGATTTTGTCTAGATATGGAGAAATAAACAGAATAACTATTTCAGTGTTATTTAGACAATGCAGAGTACCTTATTTTGGGAGATGTATATCTTCCATATCAACTATCCAGTATGTTTGGCAATATCGTAAAAACCTATTCAATTTGATAATATTTGCTAATATTATCTTCTGATCTTTAAATATATAAAAAATTAGGAATCCACAGAAACAAAGAAAATAAAATGTGAGCAAAAAGGTGATCAATCTCCTTGCTCCTTTGAAACTGAAAAGATTTCTCCCAACTACGAGAAGGCTATCTGCCTCGAGATGCCTGTTGTAATTTAAAAACATTTATTCCTCTTCAGAAAAAGAAAAAAAAAAAGGAGTATCAAGTTCTATTTTAGTCACCATAAGGACACTAATTCAGTTGCCTAACTTTTCATGCAGAGGTTCTTAGAGTTCAGAAAATATAAACCTCTGTTCAAGTACAGTATTAATTTTGTTTTAGCCAATTTCTAGTATACTGTTTTTCATGAAGGAGCCTCACATACTCTTTCATCAATATGATACCATTTTCATGCCATGATTTTTTTGCACTGAGTCATTTTTAAAATAGGTTTAAAATCTAACTGTAAAACAAATGTGTAACATCTGAACTAATGTCACACTGAACCACTTCACTTAAGATGACTGGCATGTAGATCCTGGACTTACAAATCTCATATAACTATATCCTACTAAAGTCATCGACTCTAGTTGCATGAGTGGTGACTTCAGTGAAAAGGAAATGCATCGCTGAGCCTCCAGAGAACTATTTGATTTCTCTCTCCATCTTCCCAGTGTGCAAGGTGGCCAAGATATTTCTAGTCATTTTGGATTCCGGCTGAGCTGTAAATAAAGGAAGAACACTCTCCTAACAGGCAGTCATTTAGTATTTCCATTCCTAAGAAACATGAAAATTCAACAGCCAAGAAAGCTTGACATACGTTGATGAGCCACTGTTAGATCATACAGCAAATTCAGAACTATCAGTGTGGGATCAAAAATACCAGATCACACAGCACAAAATACTTATTCAATCTAGGTTCAGCCTGATTCTTGCAAAGTATTCAAAATATTTTGATGGATTAAATTTTCATTGTCTGACTTTCTAAGTTACTCTGTGTTTGAGGCCATTATATTCTGACATGGGATCTGGTGTAGTTTATTCTTCATTGAGCCCTGCCTTATGGGCTGGCCAGTCTGAGAGCTTTCTAGCCATGTCTCAGCATCTCTGTATTGTGCAGTAATGCATGTGTCTGTAGTGATGGTCATGGAAACTCCTCTGATTAACTGTATTTATTCACCTGGAGGCATTTCTGCATAAAATCACTACTCTCAAGTATGCACTAGCTTATTATGTCCAAATTTCACTGGGCTTTGAGAAAGTTTCATACCCAAACTTGAATCCATCTCTACTTGAATTACATTAAATAGCAGCTTCTGAGACTTTAGAATGTTTCTAAATGGTTAAAGCAATAAGTATAAAGAAAAGCATTGGTTTGGGCGGAACCTTACGTAGCAACACAGAGGAAAATCCTAGATAGTCACCTTTCTATTAGCAAACTAAAATAGTCAGAAAATCTTGTTCTATTTTGATCACCACCACTTGGACCCAGGTAGCATATTACACTGATGTCTCAAGTTAGTAGTGGAAACAAAGAGTATATAAGATTAAAGTCAGATTCAAGCAAAGCCAGAAGCTCATTAACTATTAATGACAAGAAAAAAGGAAGAAGCTGGAAAGTTTATTATCTACTTATCTGCCTCCTAAAACAGCCTGGCTGTGAGCACGCTTACTTTGCCTGGATATCAAACACAAAGTTTTCATTCTGGATGTGGTAATATGGCTGAAGTGGGATGAGTTTGACTTCAAAAGATGGAAGTTCTGTGTGAAAAAAAGAAGGCAAAAGGTCATGATGTGCGAATTTCAAGCATACCTTAAACTCCTAGCATATGGCAACACCCACTGAGAGGATGCGGCTGTACTGAGAGGATGTTTTAGTTTGAATCATCAGTGCAATTCTAAAGCAAATCTCCTGATCATCTTCCCTTGTTCTGCTTTGCTTCACATAGTGGAGCAATCTTCGAGCACGCAAAATTGATTTATTTACAATGAAAATAAGCCAGAAGATAAGCTGTAACTGCTAATGGGCTTTAAGTGCCCTGGACTAGAAGCAGTCTGAAGTAAACCCACCCTGAAATGGAGTGAGTGTAGACATGAAGTCCTCAGCATCACCTGTGTTAGTCTGTAACTTGCTTCTGTAAACCCAAACTATCTGCTAGTGCAGATATAGCCAGAGTAATTTGCTCGTGGATGTAGGTATTTGCAGAGGGTGGAATAGTCTCCATTATTCTGTTATAGCCACTAGCTAAGGCAAAACTAGTTTTTATTAAACCTGAGATTTTCGTATAATGCTAAGGTTTTCTTTTGCCTTCAAGAAAAAAAAAGCACCCCACACTGAATTTTACAAGAAAGCATAATTTCAGCACAAATAATTCAAGCCATTTCTTACCCCAAACTGTTAAATTTCTACATTTTTACTTTTTCCACAGTGCCCTTACTTTTCTTTAAAAAGCTTCTCTGAGTATAGGAAGAATTCTATCAACTTCTGAACTGAATTCTACTGAGAGAAAATAGGTAGCTGGTTTTTTTTTTCATTCTAGTCTTCAGTGAAAACTTTAGCCAGAATTGCAATGATTTTTGAAATTGACTTCCTTCCAAAAAAAAGATGTTTTATGAAAAATGTTAAAGTGACTAAGTCTGTATAAAAATAAAGGTTTTTTTCAAATATAAGTGGAAGGCATACAAAACTAGAGTTCTCCTTCTATGCGTCAGAGATAGCAACGAGGCACTGAAACTGTGAATCTTTTCCTTAGATCTAACTACAGTCAGGTTTAATCACTGCGGTATATCTTTTAGCACATAGTGATGACTTCATATATTTATGATGGAAATTAAATATTCTCTTACCATAAATTTTAACTTCAAATTCAGCAGAAACATTAGACATTTCATATTGATAAAACCAGGCTTTGATTTTCCAAGTTCCAGGCCTAAAGTTCAAATTCAGCAGAAAATAGTTAATTAGGATTCCTAAGATATTTAAATTATCATTAAATGCTAATATTTTCCTTGCTTTGATCTCATCCCAAACTAATTTATTCATGGATTTCTCTTTGCTAGGAGGAGTCAGCAACAGAATTCCAAGTGTCCTAGGAAGCACTCAGAAAGACTTTATGAGGAACTGCAAGATAACATATTGGCAAACCACGTGTAACATGACTGCCTTTGAGAAGCCCTCAGAAATAGATAACTCAACATGTATTTTCTACAGCTTATCTTCACTGTGATGTCAAAATCAATCTAACACACAAGAACACACTGAATATTAAATAAAAGCTTGACTTTTTGAAATCCGAGGTCATTAATTACACTTTGCAAACTGAGCCCTTACAGAGTAGTCATGCTGTTAAATGGATATTTTAGCAGTTTGCTAAATTGTTCCTTACCATGAAAAATGTTGCTAATTGCAGTATATTAACATCGAATTCTGGACTCATCTCTGCAAGATGAGGTGCTTAAAGGTAAAAAGATATTAACCATAGGCTGAGTCTTTGCTCCATGGTGAGAGAAAGACAATTTTGAAAGATAATTCAAGCAATTCAGCAGTTAAAAAATCTTAAGTACTTCAACAGGCAAGAGGGATGAATCTGGATGATTTAATCCTTCTAATAGGGGGTGGAGTTAGTTCTCCTCACTTTAGACATTACACTGTGAGGTCTTTCATTTGCAGAGGTCACCTTGGGCTCGTCTACATCCACTGGAGAGAAACAGATGGTGCTGAGGCATGGTACATCTCATCCTGACATACGCGTCTAAAACAGGTTGAATGAATCACAGACTAAATATGTGACTTTCTCTCCAGTGTCACAGAAGGGAGAGTGGGGTGACAAGCTCAGGTGTGGACCCCTACACAGCAGCAGGCTCCAGGGCTGGCTACAGAGCAACCTTGCTCTGTTCCCTGCTGTCACATGCTGACAGTGCACCGTTGTGCTTTCCAGGTGTGACCAGAGCAAAACTGTCTGCTTTAGTGCACCTCCTGTTCTAAACAAATGGTAAAGCAGTAAATACACAATAAGAAAAAGAGAGGAAAACAGGGGAGCAGAGCAGAAAGAAGGGAAGGGAAGGAAAGGACGAGACTCTTGGTTTTAGCTTGAAGACAGTTCTGCTGAAAGAGGTATTTTGACATGTGAACTGTTTTAATGCACAAGGCACAGCAGTAACATACTCGGCAACGTCAGGTATTTCAAAGCTTCCGCTGAATGCTGTTTTTATTTTCCAGTCTGACTTTTTAACCACCATTCCTTTTGAATTCTGTTGAGAGAGAAAAAAAAGACATGAAATTATGCCCCAGGTGTCAAATATTTACATCCAAAAGCTCAAGTTCATATACTAGTCCTAAGGAAGAGAAAATGCTATGCTTACTTTCCTGTTTAATATTCATGTTATATTTCCCTCCATGCTCCCGATATTGGCGAAAATCGTAGAATCATAGAATCATTAGATTGGAAAAAGCCTCTAAGGTCATCAAATCCAACCACCATGTCCCAAAGTGCCACATCTACACATTTTTTTAACACCTCCAGGGATGGTGACTCCGCCACTTCCCTGGGCAGCCTGTTCCAATGTTTGACCACTCTTTCAGTGAAGAAAATTTTCCTAATGTCCAATCTAAACCTCCCCTGACGCAACTTGAGGCCATTTCCTTTTGCCCCATCACTAGTTACTTGGGAGTAGAGACCAACCCCCACCTCACTACAACCTCCTTTCAGGTAGTTGTAGCGAGCAATAAGGTCACCCCTCAGCCACCTTTTCTCCAGCCTAAACAACCCCAGTTCCCTCAGCTGCTCCTCATAAGACTTTCACTCCAGGTGTTTCACCAGCTTCATTGCCCTTCTCTGGACACTCTCCAGCAACTCAATGTACTTTTTGTAGTGAGGGGCCCAAAACTGCACACAGTATGCAAGGTGCGGCCTCACCCGTGCCAAGTAAATGACTAGACTTGTCTCACAATGTGTAAATACTGATTTCTGGAGAGGAGTCATAGAATTGTTTTACTCTTTCATCTCTTGTGGCAGGTTTTCATAGTTCCTGTGCTGAAGAAGCACGCATTAATAATGTTTTTTGTATACTTACTAGCACAACAACTGTAAGTGTGTCATTTATTGGCCTCATAGCATTGTCCAGAATGAAGATCGTGTATTTTACTGTTTAACAGAAGAATAGATGTGTTCACATACTTATTTCTGGCTTTTTTAGATAGTAATTATTACAAGCTCTAAACTGAGTTACTGAATTTAGGATAAAACATTTTCTTTCAATGAGAAGTCTGAGAAATTGCAAAAAAGAATTGTGTTCTATAGGCTTCGCATGTTACCCGACCAAACAAATACATTTTTCAAGCAAATTCCAAAAACAACCAGGGAGCTTGACTCGTTATTGTATTCCTCTGCAGTCAAGGCCTGCAAATAAACTTAAGAACTTTTTTGACTTCCCTCTCTTGTTACTTAATTAAATATTTAAGTATCAAAACAGTGTGGTCTTAAAGTGAAAAACATACTTATTGCTGGTGTTGCAAGCAGAAGCAACAGGAGATTTTTTTTTTTTTGGCAGGCTTCTCAAATTTTTTTTGCAAAGAAAGTCATTATTAAGCTTTTCGAAAAAAAAAGGAACAGTTTTTGTCTGGCTCCTGTTAGAACAGAGAATGCGTTTTTGGCTCTGGTGGCATTCCACGTGGGTTGCTGCAATGTGCAGTGCAGACCCTGCAGAAGCCCCGCTGCAGAAGGTGAGTTGAAAATCTGAGCTGGCTGGTAAGCACAGAGACAGCTGGGGTTAAACAAGAAGGATTAACATTAGGAAGGATCAAGTCATTATTACTTTTTCTAACCATGCCCTTGTAACATCTATATTCAACATCTGAAATGCAGCATTTGTATTTTAACCTTTGGAACTTGGTGTGTATATAGGCTTATCTGTCTGAATAAAAATGTAGCCTTTCTTGGAAGACAGGAGGATGTTAGTGCTTTGAATGGTATTCTCATAAAGCTCCCTGCTTTCAGTGACTAGCAGAACATACGGCCGATTCTTCTTCTTGAACAGATCCTGTTGTGAGGTCCCTGGCTTGACCTGAAGAGGACAAAATAAAAATCACACAGAGTCAAATACGAAACTGGTAACTTTGGAGACAAACAGCTGAGGCCCAAAACCAGCTGAAGTGCTTAAATAATTTTATTAGCACCATTCAACAGTAGATGCTCAATTATATCTTTCTTACTGGGTGTTACATTTTTCTTACTGTGTGAATATTTCTTTTTATGCATAAATACCACAGAATCCCCCATTTTCTGCCATAGAAATACACATTCTTCTGTCCAATGGCAGTAACTCAAGCCCAGTGACTTTTCTTCAGTCTACATGCATGTTTAATTCCAGTTACTATGTCACTTGGTAGCTGTAGCAGCATCTTGTAATCCTTCACCTGCTAAAATCTTGGCTATGAGGTTAGAGCTTTACCTCATGCAGGTTAATACGATGATTCTAAATGTCATGCTCAAGAGGAACCTGATTTGAAAGCTCAACTTCTAGTTTTGGGAGTAATAAATCAGAGCTAAACTGAGTCTTGCTGTCTGCTGTTTTCCAACCATATAGCCCAGACTAGTACTCCTGAACTAAATGCTGCCAGACTTCAAAGAATCATGTCAGAAGTGAATGATGCAAAGCAGGATGTAAAGAAGATTTAATTAACTCACAGAATTTGGTCTGAGAGACAGCACATTTTTACAATTTTCTGCTTTGTAAAAATGACCAGTTTGCCAAAGGCATGAATGCAGTCTTAGTTTAAGTGAGGCAGAACAACAAAGAGTAATAAAACAAATAATTTTTTAAAATTTAATTTTGCCATTGATCTACAGCAATGAAAAATCTTTCATCACCATGTGACAAAATCTTGAGCTTCCTTGTTGGGCACAAAAATGCAATCATAGTCACCACTGAAATTATATTAGTCACAGTTTTACTAGCTGGGTCGGTGAATAGGGTGCTGCCGTCACTGGAATTGGTGTTTTCTCATCTGTCTCTGGGGATCAGTGTTCCTGTTCCAGCATATTCCTAGTACAGATTACGTATTTTTAACCACCACATTAAAACATTTACATCACTATGATGGCAGACTCACCATTATTTTTTTAATCTCTTGATAGTCGTTATTTTGGTTAAGATTAAAGGTGATCCTCTCTGATAGGAGCTGATTTTTTGTCTCATCTTTGAAGTATGCAGTAACTTGCACAGGGTGCTGTGCTCCATGGACTTGAACTGTTACCGTCTCATCTGTGCCCAAATGCACCACATTTGGGGCAGTAATAAGAAATCTAAAACAACACAGAAACAGTATGTAGGCTGATTTGCACATAATACAAGAATGTCCAAGCAATACAATTTCTAAGAGAAAAAAAGACTCTCACAGGATAGGTGAGCTTGGGACTTGCGGAGATCACCTAGTCCATTCCCCTTGTAAGTCAGGGCAGAGATTAAAAAAAGACAGTTTCTCACTGCCTCGTCCCCAGATTCTGAACCATCACATTTAGGTCCTACAGAAGATCAATCCCTATAGATACAAGAGGAAAAAAACCTACAATATGTCCCAGGGCTGCTACTGCCATTTATAGCCTGGTTCAACTCAGAGTACTTCTACAGACACCAGTTTCAGGAAGCAAAACCAGGCCATGCTTTAAGAGACAATGCATAGATATTCATAAATACATATTTGATACTACAAAGTCATGCATCTTCATGTACTAGCACCTATCTTATGCCAGTTTATGCTTTAATATGTCAGGAGGTAACAATTTCCTATATAACCATACACTTGGGGTTTCAAGTAGCTGATCTTCATTCAGGTGTCACTGTGAAATGCTGGTAATGGGTGACCACGGAAGATGACACCACAGCCCTGGGAAATACTGAGTTGGAGGCTAAACTGATTGGTATTTATTTTTTTCTCTTTATTACTTTCCTTTATTCTTTTCTAACTCTGCCCTGGTGCTTCTTGGCCATTAATTTCATAACCTTTAAAATGTAGATCATCATTCTTGCCCTCTTTTTTTCAAGTATCTTTTACACATAAAAATCGGAGAAGTATGGGAAGAGCTATGTCTTAATGATATAATGGCACATATACAAAGAACAGTTCTGAGCTCAAGAATGCTGGTTTTGGAAAATTATTATTCTGCAGAAGACTTCTAAAATGAAAGATAAATGATTTTGCCATTATCAGAATGGGTTGTCTGAACTTACTCTTTTTTCTTTTTTTTTTAAATTTTTTTTTCTTTCTTAAATTTAAAAAATGACAGGTGGCATATAAAAATAAGGGAATAAAACTGATTTTCAAATGAAACTTAGATTTACTTTCTTTGTTTCTAATAATGATCATGGTACACTGTGAAAACAGAATAAAAATAATCTCTCTCCTTCCATATGATTAGTGAAAAGCATCATGGGTGGTCTGAATCTTCACACAAACACAGGAATCTTGTGAAAAAAAAAGTGAACAGCCTTCAATAAACATTAAAAAGTTCTATTATTTTTACCTACACATTTGTGAAAATACTTTCTAATGTTTCTAGTTGACATGAATGATGAAACTTGTCTTTCAGTTACATCTACCCTCATGCAGTTCTTGATCCTGATCTTTGTTTTCATTTGTCTGTCTTCTCTAGTTCATTAGTACTCAGGCAGGTTTGGCACCTCTATACATTCAAAAGCTTGAATTATGAGAAGAGTTTTCATTTTCAGCCTTGTTCATTGTATTTTCTTAATAGCATTCAAGGGGGTTCACTCTAAAAGTGTCACTACATCATCCACTCAGAGTCTGCTTGCTCTAGAAAAAGGTGACACAAGAATTGTCTTCACATATGGAAACAGAGTATAATGCTTGCCCTCTACCATAGCCTGCAGAAATTCAGGGTCTTTTTTTTGTAGCAATATAGTTATTTAAAAGTTTACCTATGCGATAGCTTGGACAGGCATGGTTGCTAGCCTACACTGCCCATAATCTCAGCTAGCCATACACAAGCCAGATCTGGTCTCAAAGCATCATGATGATATGTTTTCCTGACATAATATTCAATTTCATACACTTAATACGTTCAGCACCTTGTGTTTCCCACATCCAGTTACATCAGGAAAAAAACTATCCCAGTCCCTGTTCCCGCTAAGATTTTATCGCAGATGACAAAGCCTGTGCTTTACTGAAGGTGAAGTGTGCCTCGAGATGCACCATAGGTACCCCAATGTCAAGTTTTTATGGGGCTGTAATTTTCATGCTGATGTGGATGCTGAAGGTCAACACCAGGCTGTAGGCGGGAGTCTTCACCTGGCTAAAGCCTCACAAGGAGAAAATAAGTATTTGGGCCTGGAAGTAACCTCAAAGGTGGGCTGACAAGAAAAGGGAGGAGGGTTTGACCTGGCTGTCCAAATATCTTGTCAAAACTCTCCTCTGGCTATGGTAAGTACCTGAATACATTTGATCCTTGTTCCTGTTGGGAACAAAGCAAAAGCCTCTTCTCCTGTACCTCTGCCCTACAGACAAAGGTCGATTTGAAGGACCTTTAACATGCTCCATAGGTTTTCTCAAAGAGTTACACCTATTTCCCAAATGCAGAAATTCGTGCAACTAGAAGAACCACTATCAACATATGTAAGTCTTCACTAAAACAGAGGATAAATACAGAAAAATCCTGAAACTCTCTCAACTGTGAAACCTTTGCTTTTGGCAAAGTATAAATCAAATACAGAAAGAAGAGTTATTCTTTTCCAAGATTTTCCAATCCGGTAAATGTCATAAACTAAAGACGAACAAGCAGCAACAGTGGCATGAACATCATGCTTTAGTAGGACATTTTTAATTATTTGTTACTGAACAGCCACCTCTCCCATTAAAAGTGCCTTAAAAGGGCAGGTTTAAGCTTTTTACTTTTTACCTATTTACGGTTTCACAAATTTTCAGTGTTCCGAGAAACAGACTTTGTTCATTCTCTATCAAGACCATTAGCATTTCCTACTTTGTCTTTCAAGGGATTTGTTAGGAGTGAAGAATTAATAATAAAATTTACTTACGATGGTGCTTGCTGTGTATTGGACAACAGCAAATAAAAGCTCAGCAAAAATACCAGCCTTTCCATTGGAAAACTCTACAACATCTGTAAAACAGAAATACCAAACAGCCACTGTCAATGTATCCTTGAGGTGCAGGTTGTAAGAAATGGGCTGATGGCACATTGCAGTGAAGAACATTACCTATCCTGGTTATTTATTAATAACTTGCAAAACTGTACAACCAATAGTGATGGACATGCTAATGATGCACAAATTAATAGCCTGAGGAGAAACATTCTGGACTAAGTCACAATTTTACATTTAATCATTAATTCATTTTCTTCCCAGCATCAATATTTTCACGATAGCAACTAAAAGTCATGTGCAGAGAGAAATTTTTATGAATACTGCAAAGGCAATCCTAAAAGCAAACAAGAGACCGTAGCTGAAAGAGTGGCTGTAAAGCACTTCCAAATGCAAGTGACAGGTCCCTTCTCTATGCCATTACTTAACTCCAGGCATCTCTCTGGCCCAGCAAAGGTGAGAGAAAGCTCCTGCTAGTTTAGATAACATCAAAGGAACTGCACTGGAAATCTGCCTGTACAATTCAGTCCCAATCCGTAGTGCTCAATGGCATCCATCTTCTCTAACTTAAGTGGAAATAATATGAATTTCTCTGAGCTACTCAGCCCAGTTTTCCTTATGGTCAAGACAGAGGGCTTTTCCAGAAGGTAATTAGTCTCATCTTAGCATAAGCATATAGGATGATTCACCAGCTGAAGGCATTCCACACTACAGGAAAGACACACAATGTCCTAAAAGGCAGGATACTCAAAAAAACAGGTGGAAAAAATATATATCTGAGGAATAACTGTGCAGGAACTAGTTTTGATCAAAGGCAAATGAAAGAACAAACTGAAACTCTCGTCAGGTCTCATTTATGCAAGCCTTTACTGGATTTTTGTCTTCCAAACATAGTTTTGTTGACTCATGAGAATGGAAGAATGCCCATCTGATTTACAGGCAGGTCAAACCTCAGAAATGATCACATGGCTTCCCACAATTTCGGCAGACAAACTGCCCTTTAATACACCACATGTAAGTCTGTGTCTTTAATTATTAGCAATGGATGCCTTAAATCAGCACTCCATTATTGTAAGGTGAATTTATGCTCACAGCAAGGGCTCACTGCCCACAGTCATGTCGCACTGGGAGGGTGGAGGGACCTCCACCTCACCCCACCCCTTGCCTAAGAGACATCCCTTGCCTTGCTTTTCAGACATAAGCAGCTCCAGCAAGAGTTTCTTAAAGACAAGGAGATAGGGGAAGAGAAAATGATGTAAGGTGTCAACAAACCAGTTCACTATTTTACACTGAGTGTGTCACAAGTGTGGTAGCTCCCTCTGAGATAAAAACAGATGGATGGCAAGTACTTTCTGTCTGCTGTCCATCACAGAAAGCACCAGCAGCAGTAGCAACAAAAATGTCTGTGTTCAAACTCACATCAGCAGAAGCTAGGTTTTGCCTGCTCTGGGCATAGGTTTTTTCCAAGAGACCATCAGTTGCCTTCACCCTTCCTCTTCTGGCTTCTGCTCTCATTTCTGCTGTCAGTCAGGAGGGAGAAGGTGAAGAAAGGTACCTGTGGATCCTCAGGGTCAAGATCCATGCTCTTTGGGAGGTGTTTAGTGGAGATTAGGAATGGGAACTGTTAAGACCAAAGTTATTTTCACTCTGACCTACCTCCCCACCCTCTCATTCCCTCTGCAGTTATGCACTGTCAAAACTGATTCATTTGCATGTCAAAACCACACCATCTTCCTCAGGGTCTCTGGCCTCCCAGATCCAAGCTAGGTAGTGAGGAAGAGTAGAGATTCCATCATGAAGCTGTTCTGTGCTTAGGACAAAGGTTTTGTGGAAAAAAAAGTTATCTTGGGAATATGGGCTCATGCTCTCCCCAGGGAACAGAAGAGGCTTGTTGAACTTGCAGCTGGTAAAATAAGGACTTCTCACTCTTGTATGAACAAAGTAAAGATAATGAGGGAAGTTAATTAAAAGCAGCAGTAGCTGTGGAGCATGCTAAGGCTCCTGCCATTTTCAGAGACGGTTCCGCTGCTGGGTCTTACACAGCTGCCGTCCAAGGTCAGGGCCGGTGCAATCACTGGGCAGTCTCAGTCACTAAACCACAACAAGAAACAAGTATGAATGGGTCCTCTATTTTTGCACCAGAGAAATAAAAACAAGAAAAAAAAAATCAACATCCACAAGGTCAGCGCCTTTTCCTTGAGAAACACACACGGAGGTCTCCCAGCTGAAAAGTCAACAACTTGCAGAAGACTGTAACACAACCAGCACGGATTTCCTACACCTGAAGTCACAGGAAAGGCAACTTTGGACTGTGGGTTCACACCAAAATCTTGCTATTGTGCCAGCCCTTATCAGAGGGGAGGAAAGGGTCTTTCCGTTGTTGAGTCTGGCTTGTTTGTCAGGGGACCGAGGTCTGTTTGTACAGCTATACAAATAGCAACGCATGAACTCACAGTAAGATATTTCCACAAATCATTTTTTAAGGGGACCATGCAAAAGCCATTTTTGATTTTCACTTGTTTTTTTAGTGGATTACGCTTTTGCTTCCTTGTGAAGTACGAATGTATGTGTGTACAGAACAGCTATCCATAGCAATATGTTGTATAACCATTTTGTACCTGAATTTAAGGAGCTGTTCTGACTCTTAATAAAGGTATTTTTTCTCCAAAATATAAATTGGTCACTGCAATTAAATAGGGATTTTTCTCACTGTCCTCACAAACACAAAAGAGCAAGTCTATATATAACCATTTATATAACTAGACTTAAAATTCCTTATGCTTTATTTGTCTGTCTCTGGGTTTGTATAAAATGATCATTGCACCAGTTCTTTGGTATCACAGATTCTTCAGATTGGCTGGGATTGTGATTTCTGGTATAATGAAAATATTCCAGTCCACAGACACATTAAATAGGACATAGTGAAATGAAACGAAATGAAATTACAAAAAAATTTTAAAAATTCCCTCGGTTGAAGGTCTCCAGCACACGCATGAAAACTCACCGTAAAATAACTTAGGTACCTGCTCTTTTTCTAAAGGCAAAGTCCTTTCCTATTTACTCATCGGCCACTTTTCACCAGGTGCGCTATTGATCCTTCAGTTGACCCACAGTCCAGTACAGAGTGTGGGGAGCACAGGCTGGGATTCATGTGTGTGTTAAGAGGCAATCAGTGAACCCTGAACTCAGGGGGACAGACTTGCTTTATTTTGAATATATGCTATCTCTCCTTTCCATAGCTTCATTTCAACTTTGTAGGCTGTCGCAGTGTTTTGAGCACCAGCAGTATTTCTTGTTCTTCATCTTGAAGTGCTTTGAAAAGGCTTCTTCCCCTTAATCTGCCGAAATACTAACAAGACCAAACTCTTCTTTCACTTTCCTCCTGCACTCTTTCACCTCTGCCAGGCAGAAGGGTACAAAGGACAGCTTCACAAAGCACATTTTACAAATAAGCACCGTGGTGTTATTCTCTTTGCCAAGCTACGGGGAATTGTGACAAACACAAAAGGCAATATTTCACTTCTGACATTTCAGAAAATTAGATTCTGAAATCCTTTTTCAACAGCAGACCATGAAGTGTGGGTCTAATTTGAAAAGCTCCTCTTAACAGCAGGATAACTTCTCTTTAGCATCAATGTAAATTGAAAATGTAAATTTAAACTATAATTATTTTCTTTACCGTAATCTAGGTCACGAATTAAAAAGTTAATCTGGGCTCTAGTTGCTTTTGACATGAAAAATTGTCCTTTATTCTAGGTTTTCTTTAAATATTCTGCATTTAGTGCTCCTAAGTGTATCTGCTGAAAAAAAAATCTATATAAAAGGAAAATCAATATATCCATGGGTTTTTCTGCTCTCACTGAGGAGTGTGGATTTTGGAGGCATTAAGCAGTCAGTCCTAGTTTTTCTCATTTTCCCAATGAGTAGGTTCAATTCTGTGATTTTCTTAACATAGTGTCAAAAAAAGAGAAAAAAATAGAGTTGAGGATTTGTGAAAAATGTACAAAACCAGCACTGCTTCTGGGAATTTAGTATGTTGCGATAATTGCATTATATTACTGACATGATACTTCTGCCTACTGTAATAATGCATCTTGGTTTTTTGGCCAAGTACCTTTTTCAGAATCTCAGAGCTTTCGGCACTTTTAAGAAGTGTAGGTCAAATTTAGTAATTATACTAACTAGAGCCTTGCTGAGGGAAAAAGCCATTGGACAGGTCATGGCCAGGGGGGTAGGAGATGCCTGAACATGCGCGTGGGTCTCTAATCCCAGGCGAAAGCAAAGAACTACTGGAAATGAGGAAGAAAACAACTTGGTCTAAATCACAGAGGGTATTTGGGGCAATGTCATTGTACTCAAACATCCCGACACTGTCTAGAGTCATATTGCAAACCCACACTTTGTGGAGGTTTTTTCTTTTCTTTCAATTTCATTATAAAAACCAAATACAACTCAATTTTTTCCTTACTACCAATGCTAACAAATACACTTTTCTTACAAAAATTAACATATTTAAATATTTTGATCTTTCCCAGCTTCTCCATTCTTCTGGACTGTAACGAACATAATTGTCTCTTTAGGGCATTCTTTCTTCTCCTTTTCATGGGAAAAAAAAGATAATAAGTTAAAAAAGCAAAAGGCATCTTGAACATATCAGTGGCAAAAGCTAAAATTTTAACTAGCTGAGCGGAATAAGAATAAAGGTTACACACCCAGTTCTGTGGATTTGGGAGCACATAATGAAATCAAGGAAAACCAGCCTTTTATGCAGGCAAAATTTAGAGAAGTAATTTATAACTATTACTAACTCATTCCTTGCATTTTCTGACTTGTTAAATGGAGATACTCTAACACTCCAGACGATTGCACAATTATACTTAAAAATACTTAAAACTTTCGCAAACAAAAAGAGAAAAAAAAATCCCATACCATGTACAACCACAGCTAGCCACGTGCCTCTGCCTCTGGCAGCTTTCCTTGTTCTGATCTGCGAATTATATCTAAAACATTCACTTCACCCTGTAACTCATAGAAACATGAAACACAAGTAAGCTTCTCCTCTCCCAAGCCTGGGAGAAGGCTCTTCTCTCCCCTCCATCATGCTCAGACAGGTTTAGGTCAACTCAGCTGGCAGGTCAGAAGCTGTCCTACTTTTTTTTTGATCCTTTGGTCTTAATGTTCAAGGATGAAATTCAAAGAGAAAGGGGGAAAGAAGAGTTTTGTTTTTATTGTAAAGGAGAAGCTGCTCAGTTACAGCACATTTCAGTGTCAGGAGCTGCAGTATCTCCCCAGGCAGCAGGCAGAGCATCTGCTGTCCTAGTACAGAGGAGTAAGATCTAGATGACTTTTGTAGCAGCTCAGTGGGACAGTTTTTCAGGTAATGTATGCTGATCTCTTCTTTTTGCAGAAATTTAGCCATGGAGCTCTGACCTTTTTGCAGCCATCAGCTTTTTAGGCAGCCATTTGGATGAACAATGTGTCTCTTTGTACTATCAGGCATAGGTACCGTACCCAGCCTGGACACGGTGGTTGTAGCAGGAATCTTCCCTCTCACTAACCCAATTTTACAGAAAACTGCCTCCAGCAAAATGATGTAAAATAAGACAACTCAGCTGCCCTCTCAGTGGCTTGGGTGCAGAGGGAATACTGGTGCCTTCAGAAGAGGACTGGCTGGTTGACCCCAAAGCCCTGCTAACAGTACTTGAGTCAGACACACCCTGCACAGATTATATGGTTTACACATTTTACCTACAGAAAAAAGGTGAAAAAAGGAAACTAAAATAAAATGTGAACACAAAGGATGTTTTCATTTATTTAATCTGTACATCTTGGAAGGAGCATGGATCTGCCCTTGCTAATATGTTCTGATATGTTGTGCTGGTTTTTGGCGGGGGTAGAGTTAATTTTCTCCATAGCAGCTGGCAAGGGGCTGTGTTTTGGATTTCTGCTGAAAATAGTGTTGATAACCCAGGGATGTTTTCGTTACTGCTGAGCAGTGCTTACATAGAGCCAAGGCCTTTTCTGCTTCTCTCACCACCCCACCAGTGAGTGGACTGGGGGTGGGCAACAAATTGGGAGGGGACACAGCTGGGACAGCTGACCCCAGCTGACCAAAGGGTTAGCCCATGCCATATGACTTCATGTTCAGCATATAAAGGTGGGGGAAGAAGAAAGGGGGGGGGGGATATGCTCAGAGTGACAGCGTTTGTCTTCCCAAGTAATGGTTACACGTGATGGGGCTCTGCTTTCCTGGAGATGGCTGAACACTGCCTGCCGATGGGAAGTGGTGAATGGATTCCTTGTTTTGCTTTGCTTGTGTGCATGGCTTTTGCTTTACCTATTAAACTGTTTATAGCTCAACCCACGAGTTTTCTCACGTTTACTCTTCCGATTCCCTCCCCCATCCTATCGTAGGGGGAGTGAGCAGGCGGCCGTGTGGTGCTTAGTTGCTGGCTAGGGTTAAACAACAACATATGTATTTCACAGTCTTTTCTGCCTGTGCAGTGACAAATAAATAAATAAACAATCATCAGAGATCATTAAGAATTAGAACATAATGTAGCGGAATACTGAGTTTCCAAACACCTCCCTTATCTTTGGTGACTTCAGTAAAGCTTGTTGGCTTCAGTAAGTACACCACAGGTATACATTTAGGTAGCAAGCCCAGCTTCAATTTCTGTGAAGAGTATTAATAGCATTTATTTGTATACAATCCTATAAATATCTGCCATGGGTTTGCTGCATGCATTCTCCACTGATTTACCAAAAGTATTGACTCACAGTGGCATCATCAATGTCGCTGACCTGGGTCACATATGGGATGTTAATATACTCTAAGACACAGAATCTTGCAGCTAGAATCTGCTAAACTTCCAGCATCCATATACTACTGTTGCTGCAGTTTGAAGCAGCATCAAGGAAACTTCGGAACTACAGTCTGAAAAAAAAAAAAAAGTTTTTCCCTCTATCCTATGGTTGGAAAAGGTGTATTCCACAGCTGTGATTATCCTCTGTATGATTATGCAGAAACAGCAGGCCATATGGAAAGGAATACAAAGTTCTCTGAAGAATATTTTCATCTTGGTAACACACCCATGCGTGTGCATAGAAGATCACACACTCCTTCAAAAATATTACCCGTGACATCATTCTGCATCTTGACAGCTTTCACATCTGTAATTTCTACCTGTCTTTGTGCTTCCAGGGTCTTTGCTGTGTCTGTTGGCAAAGCACCACTTAGCCTAGTGATGGGACGGAGTCAGGGACGTTGTCCTAGTTTGGCTTGGAAAGAACCCCTAGACCAGCCACACTAGGCAGGTTGTTAGCAGTTTTGAGTCAGCCAGGGCAGCTGAACTGAGTGAGCTACAGGTGTAGCCCACACCTTAATGTCATGCTCATTATAAAGGGGGGAATTTTGCTAAGAAAGGGGGGCTCCTATGGGGTCTCTGCTAGGGTTTCTCTTCTCCTTGCTCCTCTGGCTTTTCTCTGCTCCTGAGGACTGCTCTTCTGTTGATTGTGACTGCTGCATGTTTGTTTGGCTGACTACAACTGTGTATGCCTGTGTTGGTGCTGTTTCATTAAATCTATTTTCACTTTGACCCACGGGTCTGCTCTCCTTTTCCCGATTCCCCTCCCTGGCTGGGGAGGGGTTATCAGGTGATAGAGCATCTGTTACAGTTTAGCCGTGGATAGGGGCTAAACAGACAGGCGCTGAAGGGAAGTGTGCATGCTTCCAGCAGCGGCTCATGCACAGAGCCCTGGTGCCATCCAGTGGGAGCTATGCTCTCCCCCACGGAGGCAAGCTGTCGTGAAGAGCAGTGGAATTGCCAGTCCTGCTTTCTGAGGCCCCCTTCTACCTCCCAGAGAGGTACTAAGAGTAATGGGGAGTCAGCTCTGGATTCACACTAACACAAGTGGTTCTCTGCAGTGCAGGCTGCTTGTACGTGAGCTGCGTATCTGAGCTCTGTGATGGTCAGTACAGCTACTGGGTTTTAAAGAGCAATTTGGGCTATCCTGGTGGAGGCACCTAGCCTGGTCTGCTCTAAGGGGTGCTCAAATACTTGCGTGTAAAAAACAAAAAAGAATAACACCCCCCCAAACATGTCCCATGTGACTCACTGGCAGTTCAGAATCAAACATGTGTTATCTCCTGAGACACCTCTGGTGGGATTTGCTTTGGGATACTGAGAGCTGCTCACCTCTGGAAGCCTTTACTCAACTGTTGCCAAACCCAACTTGCCTGGATACAAGTCCAGGTTTTTATCCAGTGTTTTAACTTAATGCCTAGTCTATTGTTTTACAAGAAAACACACCATAAAAAGCAGTGCTGTTCAAGCCATATTTTAAGTTTAAGTTTTTATAAAGTCGGTGCATTCTCAGTGGGCAGAACAGTTCAGAGCTAGTCATGAACACGTTGCTCTACCCAGCTGCATCAGCCTCATGGCATTAGACTCTGGAAGGCAAGATGAAATGTTTTGTGTTGACCACCACAACATATTGCCAAGAACAAGGCTTATCTCATTTGAGTCCTTTCTGAAATTATTTTTGCAGTCAGAAGCCTGACCCCACTCTGTGCCTTATGGACTTTCTGATTTACTGCAACACACTCTTCCCACTCCCTGTGACTCAGGAGCTTATCTGGGAAAACAGATGCCTTGAAAATGTTGGGGCCCCTATTCTCTGTTCCAGCTAAATTCCACTTATGACTAGAAAGGAGGGGGAAAGATTATATTAAATCATTTTTAAGTTCCCCATATTTCAGAGTAGGCAGAGGGACTTCACTTCTAATAGGAATTAAAGCGCCTTAAGGTATTGTGGTATAAGGCCAGCTGTTTAGGAATGCTAACACGTTTCTGGCACACAGGAATAGGCAGAGAGGGTCTTTGGCTTCTCTGTCATAACATGTATTGCTGAGGTTAAAAGAACACAGAGAAAAAATACACCTTCTAAGGATATTTAATTTACTTTCATTACTTAGTCCTCTTCACAGTCTGCAAATAGCCTGTCTGCCATGGGGGTCATAGTAGAAATGAAGGCTGGCTTAATTGTATTTGCAGTGCTCTGAAGGAATAAATAACCCTATCTGCAACTCAGATATCTGAAAGAGCCCTCTCTATGGAGTCAGGCAGGATCCCCTACACAAAGCAGTCCAAGACCATGTAAAAGCAAGATAATATGTATAAGATACAGAAGAACGCAGCTATGAGCTTAGGAAAGCAATCCCCATGTAAATGCAGATAAAGACATTCCTTCCTTTTCTGCAGCCCTGTGTGATGTAGCCTAACCACCTCCCTATCTGCCTGCAGAGGTGACCCACAAACTCCATTTCTGTGGCTATGTACATCCCCCTGCCCTCACTCATGGGTGCTACACTTCACCTCTGTCACCTAACACAAACCGTCTCCTGCCTACGTGGTTTTCCACTGCAAAGTCCTCAGTGACAAGAAGCTAAGACCCCTGAACACAGCTCTAGCTTCTTTAGAAAGAAGCATACTACTTGTTAGTGGTTAGAGAAAATAAAGCATTTCTCATACCTTGGAGTTTGGAGAGCAAGCCAGGCCTTGTCAAAGCCCAAGTTTACCTGTAATTATGGGAACTCTTCAAATGACAATAGAGGAAATATGTGTGGGAAAATATATGCAGAGGAATCTGCTCATATCCATAATGTTATGGTTTCTTTGGGGTAACAGAAGACTAAGATACTGGAGTAAACTTGTGGAAGGGTAGTGGTGTAAGAAATGCCCTTTGTATTTTTTGGGGGGAAAAGGAATCATCAGTAATACAAAACCTCAGGTTAAAAGTCATGAAACACAAAAGCAAACCTTTGTGGCTGGAGCTGTGCTTTGATCTCCCTGTCCCACCATCCCAGGGTGCCCTGGCAGAAGCTGTTCACCATCCCTGCACCAGTGAAAGCAGAACAGGGATATTTTCCCAGAGCAGCTCTGAAGGGAAGTGTATGCATGTGGGTGTATGCGTGGAGGTGAAGGAGCTGAGGATAAGGAAAAAAGGCAGATACAGATCTTTGCCCAGTACACTCATTAAGCACAGACTGGATGAAGTATCACCTTCCTCCTCCCCTTTCTTTCCAGTGACAGTGGCCAGAATTGGCCTAATTTCTGATTTCCTTGAAGATGCTCTAGTGAGCACATTTATAGTAACAGCTGTAGAGCAAATAATGTCACTAAAGAAAACGTGAATCAAGAGATTTTGATAGTTCAGAGGGATTTAAGAGATGTGTGCATGTGCAGGTTTACATGCATGTGTGTGTGCCTCCGTGTATCTGTGCGCATATGTGCACCCATTTTACAGGGCTTTCCAGAGGTAGTTTTCTTGGGACTGTGCAATAGCTGAAAAGAACAGAAGGTGGCATGTTTTCAACATTTTCATGCAGCAAAAAAGCACAGTAAAGGAAATGCAGGAAGGAGCTAAAGTGAAAGGAAAATAAGAAGGTAATAAAGTAAAAGGATACAGAAGGAAGAAGAGAGCTAAGCCCAGAGAATATCCAATTTAATATATCTCTGCTGTTAATAGTTGTATTAACACTGAAGTGTATTTATTTTCCCTGTTTTTGCAACGTAATTCACTGATGCCGTAAGGGCTGATTTTACTAGACTCTGAAAAATGCCTGGTCAGTTGTGACGCATTTCATTTTCAGTACTTTAACCTTTTTATGAAAACTGTAAAACGCAAGTGTGTACTTGTTGTTGCTGTTGGGGTTTTTTAATGATAAAATTTACACAGTGTGACCAGTTTATCAAGATCTGTATCAGGAAGATAAACATGGCCCTGACAGTTTCCCTTTAAAGTGCAGGTACATGGGATATAGCATTAGTCAAAAAGAAGAATGAACTTATGTTTGCCAGAAAATTATGCAGCAAAACCACAAAAGAAATAAATTAGAGAAGATGACAGAACTGTTTGATCTGAAGTAATTAAATTAAGAACTTTCTGAATATTCAGCCTGGCTTTGTGGAACTATTACCACAAACAGGTGTCTTTTAATCTGCAGGCACCTTCTTGTCCTGCCTGCTTTTCTTTAAAGCACACTTTCATCTCTTTCTTCCAACCCCCCAATCTACTTAAGCAACAGGTTCACCTCACAAAAAAGACGCGTTTTCAGCTGGTGTTGGTGACTCACCAGGCTGGATGCTCCTTGTGTCTTGAGCTCTCCTTTTCACTTTGTCCCACGACTAGTTGCCACAGCTCGTTTCATGCAAAGCAGACTGCCAGTTAGGTTTAAACGCTCCAGAGGGGCGGCGAGGGCTGGACTGAGCTGGACCAAAGTGGCCTGTCCCGCCCCAGCCGGGGGTGCCAGGAGCCACCGAGGAGTACGGCCCATGTCCATGGGCACTCACATGGGAATAAAGAGGCACTTTTTTTGCCACTTCGAGAAATCTTGGACTGCGTCTGGCTCTTCTTTGTTTAGCAGCCAAATTCCCTCATTCCCTGGGCAGCTGATTAGCTTTTCACTTCAAACCTTCACCAAATGAAAAAGACTCTCTTAAAATGTGTGGGGACCGGGGAGAGAGGCCTTACATGGCCCAAACGCTGGCAGCATCCCCTGTCACTGGCCCTTGGAGGACCATGCTCACTGACCGAGCCTGCTACCTTTGGGGCATTTCCAAGCTACTCTGCTAATGAGCAACCAAAACCAGCTCACAGCAGTCACAGAAGGGGAGCAGAGAGACCAGCAGCCCAGGAGAGGGGCGCAAGGAGAAGCTGCTGCCATGGCTACTGTTTTCCGGCCCCCAGGCTGCGGGTGCTCGGGAGGGGGAAATCCTGCTACTGCAGCATCTTGACATAAAATAAATAGAAGAGCCACTGAAACATGGACTTCTGGAGAACTTCTGATATTTAACTCCTCTTTTTCTCAATGCATTTACTCGCTGCTCTCCAAACTCAAGGTATTTTAGAGGAATGACTGCGCTGTTCCCTGGCATCCTGCAGCAGACTAGGACTGAAAGGCTCAAGCTGGAAGTAGAGGTTGCAGCTGCTGGTCCCAGGAGTCACCTGGGAAGGTTTTTTTTTTTTTGTGTCACCTGCTGAAGTCACCATCTGGTTCTAAATGCCACCAGCTTGCTTAGTCTGGACTCCAGCAGCGTGCATCAAATCAGCCTTCCTGACCCCAAGTGCTGGAAGGTGCATTCTCAGGTTTTGGCTGTGGCTGCTGTGATTCCTTCCAGGCAAATACACTTTGAATTCTGCTTCTCAGCTTGTAACATTTCATCCTTGTGATCTTATCTGAGGAGTTACGTATAAATAAAAAAGTGTGTTACGTAATAAAAAAATGTAGACACACACAAAATATTTACTATTTATATATATTACATACTATATAAAATGCACAAACATATTATATGTAACGATATGTAAATTTTAGAATATATTACATACAAAATCTGTATAAAATGTATATAATAATAAAAATGTATTCTATGTGTGTGCGTTTGTGTGCACACGTGTGCACTTGTTGCAGTCATGCTTTGAAACCATTCATTTGGTTGGAGAGCAAAGTTTCTCAGCCACTCCATGAGGAGACTGTGACAACACACATTACCACAGCTGACAGCTCCAGATGGGAACTACGGGCAATGCCTAAATGCTGCTAGAATTTTTTGGAATTGTTGACATCATGCTTACCATTCATAATGATGTTATGGATGTCACATACACAGTTCCTGAGGAAGCTGAAATTTCCTAGGGGAGAAATATCTCCCCGGCACCTTCATTTGGCATTGAGAACCAAAGTGGAAAGGAAAATCCAAGCAGCAGCGTGCCAAGCCAAAAGAGCTCAGACAGAAGTTGTTATTGGTGGTCCTGTTCTCTAAGTGCAAAACGGCCAGGTAGGAAAATCACCACAACTGGGAAAACTGTAAGAACAGGTGCAGTAAGTGCTGCAGGAGGTGTGCACACAAACCTCTTCAGGCTAATCTGTGATAACAGACTCCAGATTTCCTGGGCAAGCTGCCTAACTACACAACTAGTTCAGAAAAATCCTGTCAGCAAGAGAAAGCAGCTATTGAATTGCCCACATTTAGCCTGGATACATAAAAGCAAAAAGTGAGTTCTGCCTCTGAAACTCATCTTTTCTAAGAAGCCAGGCTGGTTAAGAACATTTAAGTTCGTGATGAAACTGTTGCAGCCATGCACCACTCTGGGTAATTCCTGCAGGTGGGTTTAGGTCCCAGTGCACAGGCTGCTGGATTGAGAATCACTGCTGATGAACAAGATTTTCCCAGAGCTCAGAGGGTTGTGATCAGCGGCACAGAGCCCAGCTGGAGGTCTGTGGCTAGAGGTGTTCCCCAGGGTCAGCACTGGATCCAGTCTTGTTTGACATATTCATCAATGACCTGGATGAAGGGACAGAGTTTCACCCTCAGCAAGTTTGCTGATGACACAAAGCTGGGAGGAGCGGCTGACACGCCAGAGGGCTGTGCTGCCATTCAGCGAGACCTGGACAGGCTGGAGAGCTGGGCGGGGAGGAACCTGATGAGATTTAACAAGGGCAAGTGTAGGGTCCTGCACCTGGGGAGGAATAACCCCATGCACCAGTACAGGTTGGGGGCTGACCTGCTGGAGAGCAGTGCTGTGAAGGACCTGGGGCTCCTGGTGGACAGTAAGTTACCTGTGAGCCAGCAATGTGCCCATGTGTCCAAGAAGGCCAACGGTATCCTGGGGTGCATTAAGAAGAGTGTGACCAGCAGGTCAAAGGAGGTTCTCCTCCCCATCTGCTCTGCCCTGGTGAGGCTACATCTGGAGTGCTGTGTCTGGTTCTGGGCCCCCCAGTTCAAGAGGGACAGGAAACTACTGGAGAGAGTCCAGAGAAGGGCTACTACGATGATGAGGGGACGGGAGCATCTCTCCTATGAGGAAAGGCTGAGCAATCTGGGGCTTTTTAGCCTGGAGAAGAGAAGACTGAGAGGGGACCTTATCAACACTTAGAAATGTCTAAAGGGTGGGTGTCAAGAGGATGGGGCCAGGGTCTTTTCAGTAGTGCCCAGTGACAGGACAAGGGGCAACGGGCACAAACTGGAGCACAGGAAGTTCCACCTGAAGATGAGGAAAAAACTTCTTTACATTAAGGGTGACAGAGCACTGGAACAGGCTGCCCAGGGAGGTTGTGGAGTCTCCTTCCCTGGACATATTCAAAACCTGCCTGGACACGATCCTGTGCGACCTGCTCTAGGTGACCCTGCTTTAGCAGGGGGGTTGGACTAGGTGATCTCCAGAGGTCCCTTCCAACTCCTACCGTTCTGTGATTCTGTGATAACTGAACATGGCATGTAGACTCTTAATCAGCAGTGAGAACTGCATTCTTCTGTTGCACTTCCACTTAGCAACTTTTAGGTGTCTGTGCCCGTCATGATACAATCCATAAATAGGTTTTTTTTGTACCTTGCTGTTAAAGTGAGGATCTGAGTGGAGTTCAGGTGAACACAGCCTGCTGAGACTTGTTCCTCTGAAGACTTAGAAGACGAAGTCTCTCAAAGCATGAGTGAGCACATTCTCTGTGCAGCATGGCAAGTTATTGGCTGACACTACAACCTGAGATGGAAAAAGTATCCCAGGCTGCAGGAGAGCCCCAAGAGTGCCTGTGCTGTACTGCACACTCTGGTGCATTAGGGTTGTATGGGAGGGCATCATGTGGCACCTTTGCTAAGTCCTGGGCACATGAAAGTTGCTGTATGTGTGATTCTTGGGCAGCTGCTGGTGCCCATAACACCATTGCAAATCTCTCTCCAACTGATGCCTTTTGAGGGTGGATACAAATCTTTCCCTTTCTCTTGCTGGGAGAGAGTGTTTCAAGATCTTGACAATGGGAGGCCAGGAATCCTGTCTCCAGGAGACTGTGTAAGGCACACCATTGATGAGGCGGTCTGTGGCACTGTTGCACGATGCTGCTATGAGGTGTGGGCATAGGGGGACACCTCCTGTGAAGCCAGCCTCCTGGCATATCAACATGATCTTGTCCATGAATCAGAGCCTTTTGCTGTTCTTAATGATTAGCCAGATCCTACTCCAGCCTCTCTTTCACAGGCTTGACAATACTGGGGACCAGTCCCTGTGGGGCACAGTGAAGCCTGATGTCTTGAAATCCAAGTCTCTTGCAAAGAAATGGAAAAGCAGCCCAGCCACAACCCCATGAGCTACCACTTTTAAAGAATTCGATATTTATATTTCTTTCTTGCCAGGATCATTTTGGTGCCATTACAAACATGAGAAAAAAATACATCAGTGGAAGAGACACTTGATAGCCCAAGAAATATTCTTTTAACCTTTTGTTACAAAGAGCAGAGAATAAGTGGAGCATGTTTATAAGGTAAATAAAATCATCAACAGTATCTTTTACCTCTGCTCCCACTTTCGTCTCTCCAGATGCTTTACCTCATTCTGTCCAGACCATATGCCTTCACAGGATACGCGCCAGGAAGAGGCGACTGAATCGTGCTACCATTCCAAGCAGTCGTCAGCAGGAGGTCTAGACAGATGTGAGGTGCAGGTAAGCCAGCTCTTAGAGACCTAGGGTGCTGACAAAATGGAAATCTTCATTTCTCTTACCGCAAGGAAAAAAAAAAACCAAACCACGTTATGATTTTTGTACTTTATATTATCAGTTCCAAGACTGGGACTGGTGGCTCTTTGTACAACTGTTAGGACATGTGAGTGGGTCTTCTGGATTGGGTGATCTACCTCTGACAGTGTCCGGTAGCGGAGTGGTAGGGAAGAGAAAGGAAAGAGAAAATGAACACCCTCATCCTTCCCCTGAATCCTTCCAGCTTTTTCTAGTCTGGGCTTTCTGAACCTGCTGTTGAAACAAATAGCTGATTGTAATGGACATTTCTTCCATGAATGTAACTTCTTCTTTAGTTTAGTAAGCCCATCATCCTTCAGTAATGAGTCCTGCAACTTTAATTTTAGGTCAGATGATTAGGTATTGCCTACTTCATATCATCTTTGTGGCCAGCAAATTTTGTTGGGTGGAATCTCTCTAAAACATTACAAGAAATGGTAAATCATTGGTCCCTACTCACTGTCTATTTAACATTCCGGATTTAATGCACCTCTATAATACTCTCCCTTGGATATTTCTGAGGCTGAAGAGTGGAAGAGAGTCTTTTCTATTTAATCTTTCCTTATGGGAAAGAAATTCCTTACCTTTTATCATTCTTTTTGTCATTTGCTGTTTTATTTAATTCCATTATATGCTTTATTGAAGGGAATGCAAGAGGGAGAGAAGAAGAAATTAATATGTTATTAAAGAGGTGGGTGCCTCATGCAGTCATCCAGAATGCCTCCCCTAGTCTTCCATGGTAACTGAGTTACAGGTTTTGGTACAAAAATGATCAAAAAGATGCTAGAGATGACAATTGTTAGACCAGATCTTCCTGTTGCACCAGTTTAACCGGAGCACTTCAACATGTGCAGCTACAGATTTCTGTTTTGTGTGTAAACTGGCACTCAGGAAAGCTTGTATATCATGAAAATGCAGGCAACAGGAGACAGCCGGAATCCAGCACATGATTGAGCATTGGCCATGAAAGGAAACAAGATGCATCATTTAAAATTCTTCCAGCTGTTCCCTTCATGTTTACTGGAAGTCAGTGGTTGTTTACCAAAGCAACAGTAATGCAAGGTAAATTCTGAATGATTATCTCTTGAGAGAAATAATAAAAACCCCAAAACTCAAGCAGCCAATCACTTGAGAGTTATTTACTGAATGGCTTTCAAAGCGAAAGCATTCAGTGGTAGGAGTTGAATTGTTTCAGGGTAGGACTTGAGTCATTCTTTCAAAAGACAGTGAGGATGCATTAAAAAACCCTGACTCCTATAAATGCTGAAATGTAACCATGCTTGGGCTGTGAAGAGGAAGTCATCCTGGACCTGCTGGAACGTCCTTGGACACCTTAGTAGTATCAGAATTCCATTGAGTGCCAAAATGAACGTGGACATGACTTGATCACCGTAGATGATCTCAGAGTGGGAAATTAATGTCCTTTGATTTACTGATAGTGTTATAGCCCTGTGATCAGATTCTTTATTCATTTACATCATATATAGCTATTTATATTCGAGCAGGACAGAAACACTTCCAATCTGACTTTTGCTGGCAGAAATCACAACACAGACCTCACAGATATGACACTGGATGGTCAGCTCAGTCTATGTAACTGCTAGGAGTATAATCCAATGAGTGAGCTTAAGTAGTACATGGGAGTAGACATAGCGAAGCATGAATCACTGCCTGCTAGCTTCTCCTTTCTCATAGCAATTGGTAAATATACTATGTCACTCATGTAAGTAGCCATGAAGTATAGACCTTCTGACAGAGAAGGAGGTGGGTGCTTGCGTAAGTTCACACAGAAACCAGAGGCCAGTCCTAGCTGGTTTACAAAGGGTGGGGTGAGAGGGGAAAGGCTCAGAGTTGCTTTTTCTTTCTGCATCATAGTATGTGCATACACATAAGATAGGTAGATGTAGATATAGATATATAGATAATAGTTTCACTGTAAGTGTCTACATCTCATGTATTTCTAACCGGATACATTTGTCACTGAGAAAAATATATGAGCTGGCACAAGAAATGACTGACAGCAACATCAGGGGTCCAGGAACAAGAGAACTGCTTCCCGCAGACTCACCTTCACTCGTCAATGAGTCCAGTACAATAGTTCCTGCCAGCACATAGGAACATGGCGATCTGACCTACAAAGGACTTGAAGATATCTAGAGACTTCTGATGTTCTGGAATTGAAAGAAACATCCTTCTCTGAGCCATGACTGCAACCACAATGATTAAAAAACAACCTCTGTACTGACCACTTCATGACCAGAAAACAATTGGTTCAGGAACAAAGCGGTGAGATTTATTGCAAACACAGTAATAAGTTTATGTTCTTCCATCAATGGGACAAATTAGGTTTTCTTCATACTGCACTACTGACCCTTCTCCACAGCGTGATATTCATACACAAATTTTAGATCAGTAATGAAAACAGAAGTAGTTTTATTTTTTTCCTGATACAAATGTCAAATATCAGAGCCATAGACATAAGCAAAAAATTGTTCCAAATAAATATGCACGGAAAGATTTTTGACAGCTTGATAACAAATTTAAACTCAGTAATTATTGTATAAATGGTTTAACAAATGGTATTACTGCTAGCAGAATAAGCATCTCCAGGGAAAAGAGGATTGAATACATAATCTGGAAATAGATTAAATACACATATAAAATATACTCAGTTTATTGTATGGATAGATAAATATTAACATATTTGTGCACATAACTGGGAACGAGGCACTTATTCAGGTTAGTATAAACAAGGCCACTTGTTAAGTAGAAGGGAAAATATTAATAAGCCTCCAAAACATCGTGCTGAAATCTGAAACCTTGAAGCCGTAATTAAAAAGGCGTGCTGTTGCATATGTATTTATTATAGTTCACTGAATGGTAAGAAATCCAATTTCTTAAGAATGGGACAAATCTGGCAGGCCTTACTGAAAACATTGGGATTTTTTTCCCAGGCAGAGGACTTTGATATCTGACTCATGAATCTTACTCATGCTTGTCCAGCTTTTCAGTGTTTGCTTTGTGTTTTTCTTTGTTATCAGCAGTTTGCACGATTATTTTATATACTGTTGGAAAAATATCAGTCCGACAATCCCCATAAACCTAAACATTTTACAGAGTTGTAATCAGATGCTATTCAAAGCAGTGATCAAGTTGTTTACTGGACTAAATATCTAGCTGGTAGAACACATGGTTTTTGATGTGATTTTATAAAAAGAAATAATTAAAAACAGATTTTGCCTGCAAGCAACTTTAATGATATTTCAGTCTGTTAAAATTCAAAAGCAGAAAAATAGCTCTACTGATAAACACCTAATTTCTGTATTTTATATATATATTTTTAAAAAGATCCTCTCTGCTTATACAAAACAGGCATTTTATAAATATTAAAATGTTCTATTATTTACATGTGTCCCATTTTATTGTAAAATCATTGACTGCTATTACGCAAACACGCAGGTTCTAGGAGACAAATTCTGTATTTCTCATTATCATAGTGATTTCACATATAGGCACAAAGGCAAATTTGATCTTAGGTTACGTTTGCAACTTAGTGGTGAACTTAAACTAAATATAAAAGGTATCTGGATGGGTTAAGTCTTTGATCAATCTTGCACACATAATACATGGATCACAAACCCAGGAACTTCATTAAAAGAGTAAATGAATGTCAGGTGACTAGGGAAAAGGTCTAATGCACTGGGCATGCCTTGCGGATAATTGTTTCAGACTAGAACTCAGATTAATTAAAATAAAAGATGACTGCATGATTTTAGTAATAGAGTTTGACCCTTAGGTTGCTGAAAACATCCTTCAATTAAGCAGTCTGAATCACAGTCTTCAAAAAACCTAGAAAAGGTAGGACAGATTCTGACCTGAGTCATTTGGTGAAACACTGATGAGATCTTATTAAATGAGTGAAGTCGTAATGACATAAATCCAGAGCAAGACATATCGGCATGAGTCCCTCCGTGGGCATATTGACACTGTACCATGAATCATAGCACAGTTATTCCTAGGCTAGTAGACCTCAATGTTTCTGAGTCTTTATGGCTCAGAGAACGATTGTGCAGTACTACTAGGTCAGGTCTGTCTGTTGACAGAACACCACAGCCAGGCCAGAAACCTTTTTAGATGGATTTTTCAGTTCAGAGGCAGCATTGCCTGCTTGCTGCCAGGCTGCTTTCAAGTTGGATCCTGCTCAGCTAAGATCTCTGCAGCATGGTCCCCAGAATATCAAATGCCAAGCGTATTGTAGCTGAAGACAGTTTGGGGGCTCCCTGTACCCACCACCACAAGACTGTGGAAGGGAACAGGTATTTTAGTGACAGCCTCAACAGCCTGATTCAGATTTTGCATAGTTTAACTCTGTTGACTTGAAAGGACTTATTCATCTATAACGCCAGTGTAATAAACAGGACAATCTGTCCTGAAGGTTACATAGCTTTCACAGCCAAGCATTTTGCAGGGTAATTTTGGGACAAAACAGGTCTTGTCTGGATAAGAACTGACATAGGACACTGCTGATCCAAACTTCTGTGGAACATCAGGCTGACACGTTACCTAAACCAAGAACACTGAGAGAAATTAGAACTACTCTTGCAAAAGTAGTCACTTGTTAAAAAATGCCCAACAATGACCCAGCACATTTGTCAGGATGTGCTATGATTATACAGTAATAAATAGTACTTGACTCAATCAAATGTTAAATTGCTCTTCACTTTGTTGCCATTCAGTATGGCAACTGACAATCACATGCTGGATTCAGTATTGTGATTCCTAGGCTCAGTTCAGGCAGAACCTTGTCCTCTGCATTTTGAATCTAGCTCTATCATCTTCTCTAGGTACTGAAATACTAATGCTTGCATTTCCCAGCAGTGGATATGCACTAACAAATATAATTTACCTTACAAGACTTTCGTGTCCATTATAAACTTAAGAGGACATGAGTGTCCAGTTTCTGTGAAAACCAAAATTCTTTCTGGATTTGTTGCATTCTTTGGCTTTATATAAACATAAATAAGGAGAAAAAATCTTAGATTAAATAGCTGAATAAGAATTTGCAGGAAAGAGTATGTATTGCATGCTGTGATAGGCAACTGTTTATAATGTTATGCTGTCTAATCTAGCTGTCTTTTGAAAAAAGTTCAGTTACACCTAAGTAAAAAAATAAACTAAATCAAATCACTGGTATAGCTTAAGTGAAGTAAAAAGCTTATCGGAGGGAGGATTCATGCCTAAGGCATTTCATCACCCATCAGACTAATTGTAGACATTGATTCTTTGTGAGAAACAGTACAAAATTTAACTGAAGAGTATAAGGATTCCTCCTCTCAAGTATTCTGTGTTTCTGAAGAAACAGATTTCCTCTCTTATTGAAGACAGGATGTGTAGCACCTTTGGATAGTTCCTTGTACTCTTTTGAAATGCCAGAAAATACAAAACCAAAACAAAGATCTCTCCCTTACAATGCAGTTCCTTGAATTGCTGCTTAAGATTAGTGCATGATATAGGGACGTCAGGATTACCTTTCGTGCAAAGTGGGAGACTCGGTATGGATTCTTCTGTTGCTGATAATGGCAGCAAGAGTTCAGGATAAAAACTTTCAAGTACATCTAGAAACATATGAACTCTTTGTTCCTCATGAGTCACTATGATCTGCTGCTAAAAAAGTGCAGTTCAAGCTTTTTTTGAGGCACTCTGGAGACTCTGGCTTGAATCCTGCGGTCTTGGAATCAAACCTCTGAGCTGTCGCTGGTGTAATTACATGGTAGCATCATTGGTTCATTGCTGCCCGACTCCTTTGTGGCTTCCTTCTTCTCAGAATTTTGTTTCCATTTTAGCAGCAAAATGATGATTGCAATTAAGCAGATGGCAAGGAAAACGGCAGCAGCTCCACCAATGATTGTGACTATACTGACCCCTGCACTTTGGTTACTCAGCTCCCTGGGGAGAACGCCATTGACCGCAACCTCCCTTTGAGGACCCTGTTTCTTGCTGGTGCGATCTAGTGCTATGTGCTGTATGTTTGTTCCTCGGTTGTTTTCTGCGCCAATGTCTTTTGCAAGTTCTGGGTCCTGCTCAACTCCCCTCTTCTGACGTCTCTGTGTGGACGCTCCTGGGCTCCCACCACTAAAGAGCGAGTGGTACTGGTGCTCCACGCTTCTTTTGCCAATTCCGCGGTTAGCATTCTCTTTTGAACGTACAGTGTAGATTGTATGGACGTACCATTCCCTACCCAAAGACACCTGGAAAGACACAATTTTTTGCATTTAAACATACACATACACAATCTGGACAGCACTACACACAGAGGAAATCAAACACCATTCTGAATTGATTGCCTGGACAAGTACTTTCAAAATCATGCACAGATAACCCCCCTCTATGTGCCAGTGTACACCAGAGAAGTCGTGTTTTCTGCCAAAATTTTAAGATGTGGTAGTCTCCATTCCTCTCCACGGCCAGACTCTACGGCTCTCAAGTGCAGATGAAGAAGCATAGCCTTGGCATTCTTTTGGTAGTACCGATGGCCATACAAAGAACCTCAGCTGTTAGCAGGCTGCAGAAGAGGACCTTCCAGGCTCAATCTGCCAGCTGACTAGGCCCTGGCTGTGGCTCTATTTCTATCTTAACATAAGAAAACAATTTTTTACTATGAGGATGGTTGAACATTGGAACAGGGAGTCTGTGGAGTCTCCATCCTTGGAGATATTCAAAATCCAACTGGACACGGTCCTGGGCAACCTGCTTTAGGTGACCCTGCTTTGAGCAGGGGGTGGGAACAGACAATCTCTGGAAGTCTCTGACAACCTCATCTGTTCTGTGATTGCATGATTCTCTGCAGTCTACGTGAGATGATCTATCTTACTTGAATTTGCCTTTTCTTTTCTGGATGCATAATAAATTTGTCCTCCACAAGGTCCAGTAAGATTGTCTGAATATTGTCTTAAAGCTACTGGTTGATAACTTCAATGGCTGCTGCCAAGTTCTGTTATTGTGAGAAATATCACATGTTCTATTTTACTCTTGTTTTACCAAATCTTTCTCAGGACATACTGTTGTTTGTTTCTTCATATTCTCATTCTTTTGACAGAATGAGGACCAAAATTCACTGCATTATTGGAAATGGATTATTCATATAAAAAATGAGATTTCATTTTCACGTGGGCAGATTATGAAACCCTTTTTATACTGGTAAGTAGGCTGTTCTCTTAAATATTCCATTGCTTACAATGAGACGTTTAATGCTGAAGTGGCCAGGATTCAGTGGGATTAACGTCTCCCCAGTATTTTTTCTACTAATTTATACACTTGAGTTTTGCATGCAGTTTTGCAAATACTAAAGAGACAAATAATGAAGAGACAACTCCTGGCCGGGTTATACAAATTAAAGGGATGAATGTACACAGTTGAAGGATTATCACAGAATCACAGAATGGCAGGGGTTGGAAGGGACCTCTGGAGATCACCTAGTCCAACCCCCCTGCTAAAGCAGGGTCACCTAGAGCAGGTCGCACAGGATCGTGTCCAGGCAGGTTTTGAATATGTCCAGGGAAGGAGACTCCACAACCTCCCTGGGCAGCCTGTTCCAGTGCTCTGTCACCCTCAATGTAAAGAAGTTTTTCCTCATGTTGAGGCAGAACTTCCTGTGCTCCAGTTTGTGCCCATTGCCCCTTGTCCTGTCGCTGGGCACCACTGAAAAGACCCTGGCTCCATCCTCTTGACACCTGCCCTTTAGATATTTATAAGTGTTGATAAGGTCCCCTCTCAGTCTTCCCTTCTCCAAGCTGAAGTGCCCCAGGTCTCTCAGCCTTTCCTCGTAGGAGAGGTGCTCCCGTCCCCTCATCATCGTAGTAGCCCTCCGCTGGACTCTCTCCAGTAGTTCCCTGTCCCTCGTGAACTGGGAAGGCCAGAACTGGACACAGAACTCCAGATGTGGCCTCACCAGGGCAGAATAGAGGGGGATTATAACCTCCCTCGACCTGCTGGCTACGTACTTCTTAATGCACCCTGGGATGCTATTGGCCTTCTTGGCCACAAGGGCACATGGCTGGCTCACAGGTAACTTTCAGTCTACCAGAAGTCCCAGGTCCTTCTCTGCAGAGCTGCTCTCCAGCAGGTTGACCCTTAGCCCGTATTGGTGCATGGGGTTATTCCTCCCCAGGTGCAGGACCCTACACTTGCCCTTATTGAACCTCATTATGTTCCTCTCCACCCAGTTCTCCAGCCTGTCCAGGTGTCGCTGAACAGCAGCACAGCTTTTTGGCGTGTCAGCCGCTCCTCCCAGCTTTGTGTCATCAGCAAACTTGCTGAGGGTGCACTCTGTCCCTTCATCCAGGTCATTGATGAATATGTTGAATAGGACCAGACCTAGTACTGACACCTGGGGAACACTGCTAGTCACAGGCCTTCAGCTAGACTTAGCACTACTGATCACAATCGTCTGAGCTCTGTCCTTCAGCCAGTTATCAATCCACCTCACTGTCCACTCGTCTATCCCACAATTCCTAAGCTTACCTATGAGGATGTGGTGGGAGACAGAGCGAAAAGCCTTGCTGAAGTCGAGGTAGAGAATATCCACTGCTCTCCCCTCATCCACCCAGCCAGTCATGCCATCACAGAAGGCTATCAGGTTGGTCAGGCATGATTTCCCCTTGGTGAATCCATGCTGACTACTCCTCATAACCTTCTTTTCCTCCACCTGTTTCGAGATGACATCTAGAACGATCTGTTCCGTCACCTTTCCAGGGATGGAGGTGAGGCTAACTGGTCTGTAGTTCCCCGGATCCTCCTTCTTGCTCTTTTTGAAGATTTCCCATGCTGTGTGCATTGGTGCGTAAGCATTTCAGGAAGGGAGTTGAGCATACGGATTTCGGCCTTGAGGGGTGGTAGGCCTTTTGGTTCTCAGAAATACTAGTATGCTGCCCCACTACTACTAAGCTACTATCCCCAGGTGTCTCTCTGTCAGGTCTAGATACACCCCCATCCCCCTTGGAATCTAGTTTAAAGCTCTCTCAATGAGCCCTGCTAACTTTCATCCCAGAACCCTCTTCCCCCTATATGATAAGCTTTTCCCATCTGCTGACAGGAGGCCTGGCGTCCTGAAGATCAATCCATGATCAAAGAACCCGACGTCCTGTCAGTGGCACCAGTCTCTGAGCCAGGCATTAGTTGTCAACTTCAAGGCTTTCCAGTGCTTAGATGTTTCACAATGTGCAAGTTTGCAAGGAAAGAATTACACAGAAAACACTACCAACTAGCTTTTGATGAAGATCACTATAAACGCTTATGATTCTTTTATTTTTTGTCTTTGGCAAGTGAGATATGAAGCAATAAAACAATGCTGTGTAAAAAGAAACTTATCAAGTTCTTAGAAGAAATGCATAAGAATAATTTGTATTTCTCCTTAGATTGTGGAATTAAGCAAGAGAAAAGCATAGTACCCCATAGAAATCTCTTAATAAGTACTCCAAATCTTGTATCTAGAATTTTTTAAGCATTTATAATCCTGTTTGACTGTCACTGGAATCAGAATAAATCTTTCTACTGGCTTCAGTATGACTTAGTGCCAACAACACTTACTGTGCAAGCATTTCTTGATTTAGTACTCTTGCTAACAAGCTACAGAAATCATACCTGAAATAGAGGAGTTGAGTCTACTTTAAATCCATCAGAGCCTGGCTGTTTAACTAATGGAATTGCTTCAGGATCATCTATTGCAAGTTTTGCGTTAAAAAGCACATTTCCAAAACTTGTGGCTTGCGTCTCCGGCTGAGCTTTGTCCTACATGGTCACGGAGGGAAAAAAAAGTTTGTAGAATGCAAAGTCATTGCTTCTAGGAAAAACAGTTTTAATATTTATATGCAATGTATAATTTACACATGCTATTTTATGCAATCCAGTGTAATATCAAGAGAAAATACACGAGAAGTCATTGTGGTCACATCTGACTTGTACTAACTGCTATTTAATCTCTTGCCTGAAGACTTTTTAGTTGAAATATAAGGAGGAAACACTAGAGAACAACCATAGCTACATTTCTAAAATAAAAAAAAAAGATACATAAAGGTGGTCTGAAACAAAATTAAGACATCTATTTCCCAGTTTAAAGGAGATACCTTTCATTTCTATTAACAGACATTCATATAAATTAGTTTAGACAATTAGATAATTATCTTACTTAAAGTTAACTCTCTAAAAGTTTGGCATCAGGTTTGTAGTCATCTAGGCTTAGTCTATAATTATTTCCAGAAGGACAATCATTTCAGATATTCTAAGCCAGCTTTAGAGGTATCTCTCCCTATTGACTACAGAGGCAACCTGGATGACTCATTCCAGTCCTTAGCTCGCGTGTCTCCCAAGACTCCCTCTATGGTCAATGGATATAGACAATGCAGAGGAAAAGTCTATCTTGGGGTTGTAACTTAGGTCAAACTCTAAATTATGAGAGTCTCCAGAAAGACAAAGAATAGAACCACGAGGGAGAAAGGTAAGATAGTGCCTTCATCAGCCCATGCTAGCCTGGATCTCAGGTCAAAAATCAGGTGCCATCGAGAACATTTTAAAGAACAGCTGGTTTTGGATAAAAAAGAAGTTAGAAAAAAAAATAAAATATATAAATGCTTCCTCCCAGAATTAGAACACTTACCACAATCTTAAACCTGTACAGAAGGGATGGAGAATCAGCAAGGCACCCATATTCAGTGTTGGACGGATTGTATTTGGGTACATATCCATCAGCTCCTGTGCACAGGAAAACTTTCTCGATGCTACAGTAGAAGGAGTCACCCAAATTCTGCACTGGATCCACCATCACCCGACCATATATGATATCACCTGTAAACAGTGCACATAGTTCACATCTTATTACACTGGAACATTTAGCACAGTACTGAGGCTAAGTTAATAAGACTAGTTAAGAAGCTTAGTGCAGTGTAATGTGACTATATCCAGAGACACTTTGCTACCCAATTTCCTCTGTAGGGGTTGTCAAAGGCTGTGATCAGAGTGCACACTCTTCCATGCATTCTGGGCCACATAATAGCAGTAGAAGGTCATTTGCTGTTGCTATATCCTGAACCAGTTCAGGGACTGCTTTAATTCTGAGCTATACTGGACTCTTCATTCAAAAAGTGACTTAAAGAAACATTATGCACTCCTCTGCACCAGATCAGGGTGTAGGCTTGGCCATCTGACAATGCACTTTGTTGAAGAGATGTTCTTTTTTATGTCAGTAGAATCCTGTTCAGGCTGTGTAAGAGTTTACTTATATTTGGTCAGACTGGCATACTGTGCAAGTGAGCTGAACATTATGAAAAGTCACAGAGACATTTTCTGAGACTTGGCTCCCTACTGTGTAATTGCATTTCAGCTGTCTGATAAGTTTAAGATAAGACATGCTTGCCAGGCCCATACAAATAACCTGGGCCATTGCTACGAAGGCAAGAAAAGTATATTGTGTGCAATGGTCAGATATGTGTGTCAGAAAGTGGTTAGGAAGGTTGAGAATCTGGAGAAGGAAAGGAGAAATGTTGGGTTGCTTTTACAACAGTTTGGAGCCACTGGAGACTTTGGAGAGACCAGCTACCTGCTGTTCAAGAGAATGTGCAAATTCATCACAAAGGAGTCTTGTATTCAAGGTGCTGGTGCTCAAATAAATAGGCAAAAGGGGCACATGAGGAAAGCAGAGGAATGAAGTGACTGCTTATGTCCACTGACAGCTGTATCAATTGAATCAGTCTTCCCACTCCCAGCCTCCTCAGTGAAGGACAGGGGGAAGGGAGAAAGCCTTGATGCTGTGCAAGCACTGTTCAGTAGTAGCCAAAATGTTGGCATGTTATCAACACTGCTCTAGCCACAGATGCAAAGCACAGCACAATAGTGGCTCCTATTAAGAAAGTCCCAGTCAGACCCAGCACGCCCACCCACCACAAAAAGACTGTGTAATATTCATTTATCAATTAGGAATGTTCTTAATATCAGCCAACATTTATAAAGTCCTCAGCTTATGAGAAATAGCACCAGTACTGTAACACTCAGGCATAAGTTTCACTGCAGATTGGCCAACAGCTCTGATGTAAACCACCATGTCGGAAAGGCAAATGCAAAAGAACACAAACAGCAAGCCCAAACCTTACTCCTATTTTGTTTTGCCTGAAACGGGATCCTGATAGTGCAGAGCACTTGTTAAATGTGCATGATCTGTGTGCAGTTAATACCTTCTGAGAAAGCAACATCACTTTCTTGCCCAAAGCCCATTGAGCCATCAGATAGCCACAGTGTCTTTTTGGAGAGAAGGAACATCTGGGTATTCAAGCTGAACTCAGCAGCCACTGGGTCACTGACCTAAAACACAACAGCATAAGGCTCTTCAACAATTATTCTTTAATGACTCTTAAAACACAGCGTGATCATCTCCCAATGTACATCATTATTTACTATCTTCGCACACCTATGTGCAATAGTACAGTTTAACCAAAATGATTTCTTTGCACTAGACGCATATTGCTGTATGTTTTACATGCAAACAACCTTTGGGTTATCTGCCTCTGTGATAGCTGACAGGATTCTACGTTAGTTTCTTCCCACCACATTTTTTCAAATTCCAGCCAAGGAAGTGCCCAGGGCAACTTTTGTGTGGGGGTAACATGAGGGAAATATTTCCCCCAGTAACTTGTCTCCCTCTGACTCATCACAGCCTGTTTTCTCTATCCCATTTTCATTTGTACACCCAAGTCCCACCTCTGCTTCTGATCTTCTGCCAATTATTTGAAAGTACACATTGCTGAGGAATTATTTGTAAGTGTCAGTTCTTCTGATGCGCTGCAGGAGATCAGATCATGCATGTGAAAATACACCAAACCATTTGAACATCTTTTTTATGTTAATATTTATCTTTATATATTAGGCACAGATATCTATGGCTCTTCCTTGATTACACTACAAGAATAAAATAAATCAATATTATCAGCAGTAAGTTCTTATTGGGCCATATAACATAAGTCAGAAGGCAAATTACACAGGGACATGGTATCACAAAAGGGAAAGAATATAGTGAACAGAAAAATTGAGGAGAGCCCAGAGTTCAAAAAGATGCAGTGTACCTGAGGAAACAATGTGGAAGATGGACAGATTAAAAAAACCCAACAAACCAACCAAATAAGAGGCCACTAAACAAATGAAAAAATGCTAACACACACACACACACACATGTATATTTATGTATATATATGTATATGTGTGTGGAAAGGAAGGAAGAAAAACAGAAAAGAAAACATTCTTGCTGGCTTATGGATGAAGGGCTGATGGAAGGAGATATAACAACATCAACAGAAACTACTGTTGCAAGTTATACAGCTGACACATTCACTCTTCTTCAAACCCCGTTTTCACAATAGAGTCCCAAAACTATCAAAGCAACAGGATTTGGCAAGAAGAACGTAGAACTGAAATATTTTTATAAACCCACTGCTACTCTTCAGAAAGAGGAACCCTACCCCAACAGCCTTTTCACATAAATAATAATTAAAAAACCCCCATTTCCATACTCTTGGAATGCTTCCTTCTAAATGTCTGAGATTCAGGCTATTGGATTGCAGTCCCACAGCTTCAAACACCTGACTGGCACAACTGGTTTCCAGCTGTGGTTCTGAAAGAGAATCAAGCATGGCCTCATCAAGCTCTTCCTGGGCAGAGTAAACGTCAACTGAATAGGAAACAAGAAATGTGTATTCAGCTAAAGGCACTGGACTTCAGCCACACAGTTTACAACAATGGTAAGAGCAGTGGCCTGGGTAAATACTATGCATATAGCTACAAATACATCTCATAGGCATCCTGTTCTAAGTGACCATTTTTATTTCACTTTTACGTGTAAGTCTCAGTGCTGCCAACAGCTGACACATAGCTGTTATTTATTACAGTAGTTTAAATGTAATTATTTGAAGCATTTTAAACAAGAGTTCTAAAAAATTAATCTGTGAGGATCTGCTGGGTGAGAAGAGTACTGTCCATTTATTCTATCAGCTCCGCATATGGATGATTTGGGGCAATGCAGATCACTCATGGTAGACATCCCCACTTCCATGGGATGAAAACCCATGAGATACTTGGTACCTCAAGAAGCAGAGAGCTCTTGAGATTGGTCCATCCCAGGGCAGAAAGTATCCTGATTATGGAAGCGCTTCTGTCAGGAAATAGTCACGCACATTTAAAGAAAGGAGATGCTGAAAGGACTGGGATAAAACAGAGCTTGGAGGCTGAATGCTGTTCATGTTCAGGAAATCCCAGAGCGAGACAGTCATAATACAATCCTCACTAGTGTTCCAGGCTACCTGTTTCCCTCTTCAGAGGCCACAGAGAGAGAAAAAAGGAGAGGGGCAGATACATGGTAAAGAAGGAAATATTGAACCGAAATCTCCAGAAGGGAGACACCAAATATATTGTCTTGTTTGATTCTTAAAATGGTCCTTCACTGGTTAACAGTGGAAACAATTGTGAAGGAAATTAGAACAAACTTTCCAAGAAAAGAAAAGTCCCATATTTAAAAGCCCAAGAAGATAATTCAGTACAGCACCTGGAGCACTAGATTAAGAATTGGGAAAAACAATTCCTGTCCTGCTCCATCATTTCATCATTAGACTGTACAGTCAAAGTCATTTTGGTCCCGTTGTGACACTTGCACTCACTGACTATAGAATCACAGAACGGTTTGGGCTGGAGGGTATCTTTAAAGATCACCCAGTTCCAACCCCCCTGCCATGGGCAGGGACACTTTCCACCAGACCAGGTTGCTCAAAGCCCCATCCAGCCTGGCCTTGAACACTGCCAGGGAGGGGGCAGCCACAGCTGCTCTGGGCAACTTGTTCCAGTGTCTCACCACTTGCATTGTAAAAAATGTCCTCCTTATGTCCAATCTAAATCTACCCTCTTTCAGTTGCCCCTTGTCCTGTCACTACAGCCCTTGGTAAAAAGTCTCTCTCTGTCTTTCTTATAAGCCCCCTTTATATATTGGGAGGCAGCAATAAGGTCTCCTTGGCTGATTCTCTTCTCCAGGCTGTACAACTCCAACTCTCTCAGCCTTTCTTCACAGGAGAGGTGTTCTGGGCCTCTGGCCATTTTGTGGCCTTCCTCTGGACCCATTCTAGGAGTTCTATGTCTTTCTTGCACTGGGGACCTCAGGACTGGATGCAGTGGGCCTGTGTAAGGTATTGGGTGTTTCCTAGTCTAAAGGACCAGTATCACAGTCTGACCTTTCATGTTCATTTCTCTGGCGTTTGTTTCTTACTTCTAAGACAATGGATACCAATGCTTATTCAGTTTTGCGGAACGACTAGAGGTAAAGTGCTAGATACTGCCTACTGAATTTGTGCTACTGTACTGCTGCTAATTGCTGCTTTTTCGGACTTGCTTTATGTCCATATTGTCTTTCAATGTATGATCACAGGGAACAATATCATGGGCCACAGAATTTCCTGAATTCCTTTTACTATGAGTATCTCAAGAAAAAGAGCTTGTCTTGGTTTGAAAATTGCTGGTGATTGCCTGGCCACAGTCCTTGGCGATTACGAGACTGTTAAAATTTTTCTCCTTATGCCTATTTTGAACTGATGTACCCAAAGCTTCTATATACTCTACTATTAAAGCTTTATCTGATATAATGACCCCTGTAGTACTCATTTATTCCAAGGCAGTTTTTAGTCTTAATTATAGTCTTTAGTTCTTAGCCGTAGGCTTCTTCCAGGTAAGAGTTATGTCTCTCCCTAGGCTACTTTGCTCATTTTGCAATGATTTTTGCAGCTTTTTGGAATTTTCTTTGAATTATCAACGTCTTCTTGTTTATACTGGGACCAGACACAAGCTGAGATTTAGCATTGCTGTGAACTGCTTTAGAGTTCCTAGAAGCAGATTAGAAATGCCAGACAAAAGCTGAAGTGCTGAACTAGTCTAAATTCCCCTCACCCCCTCCATTCAAACCTTTTCAAAATGTTTTTCTGGTTAACTCTGAGAAGGCAGGTTTTGTGTCAGATCATGTATCATCTCTCTGCTTTGCCAGGACTTAATGCCGCATCAGGAATCCTCTGTTCTCCCATGGCTGGCATAACGCCAAATGAAAGCACAAAGACAGCATATATTCCCTTGTGTACTCTGGCTAATTCAACAGAAAAGTGATTGTGTATTCCTGACTGATTCGGATCGGATTTATACTGTAAGATGATTTAATAGCATACGTCTATACTATTAATGAGCATGAAACCACAGCCACACTGTTCCAGTATTAGTTGTATTGGCTCCAAATAACAGAAATTATATTACTTCCTCCTTATACATCCCAAGGTCACGCTAGCCCTTTTGATAACACTGTAAACTGGCAGTTTATGTTCTGTTAATTATCCAACATGACCCCCAGATTTTTTTCAATCAATGCTTTTACAGTAGAGTCCATTTCTCAGTGTTTTGTTCCCAACTACAGAGCTTTACAGCTGGGCTTTATGAAAAGTATGCTGTTTGCTTGTTCCCATGTTACCATATGATCCATCTTGCTACGGGTGGGACTTGTCTCACTCACTTTTGTGAGTCTTGAAACTAAGCGTTTTACCAGCGTTGCTATCTACACTTCCTCTATAGTCAGTGAAGGAAGTCCTACCTTAGGACTGAATGAATCTTTCTCTGGAGGTCCCACTTTTAATACCAGAGACCTAGCTCTGATCTTTGTGTCAGATGAAAACCTTCTGACAATAGTTTTATATTTTACTAATTATCAGATAAAACTATTTCATACCAAAGCCAGCAGACAAGTAAAGAATTCCCAAAGGTTAGTTCATATCACAGTAACTGTCCGCCAAACCAAGGTCAATGAGCTTCCCACTGGCTAAAAGACTGGTCATTCATTGAGGACAAAAAAACAGTTGTGCTCCTACATTAGCCTTTCCTAGCTGGATAAAACTGGTTAAATAGAAGGAGAGGTGCTGTCCCATCAATTTAGGAACTGGATTGTTTATAAGCAAGTAAAATCAGTTTCTAGCATTATCATTACAAGACCAACAAAGCCAACCTGGGAATCAAACCAAAAAGGAAACATGACGAAGGCATCACTGGGGTGGTACCTGCTGGAATCGGATATCCAGATCAAATGTGATAGGCTCTCTAGGATTGCAGATCACTGGAAGACTGTACTCCTGATGTGGAGCTGTAGTACAAGCTATCAGCTTCACAGTGTACATTCCAGAATAGTCTCGAACCTGAAGAGAGAGAAAGAGCTGTTCCACCAACATCCTAACTAATATGCTGGGGCAAAAGAAGACACAGTGAAGGCTGAGGTTTTACCGCAAAATCTGAAACAAAGCTCCACTGTTGTACTGGCTGGTTGTACGTTGGCTCACTTCGGACAAGGTTGAGGCTAAATGTCAGGCCTGGATGATCAGCTGACATAACCATGGAAGTTAGAGATGAAGCTAGAAACATGACAAGAGACAGATTTAGTGTTTCATTGCTAACTCTCAGAGCCTGAAAGACATTCCCAATAATTCATAAACCATAATGCCATAGTTGACGTTAATACCTTTACAGGGCACTGGGCTTTATTAATGGAAACCAACAAAATCAATTATAGTCAACACAGCTGGGCCCCCTTGATTCTTGTTCAAGTGTCTATTAAACAGTTGCTTTTTGGGCTACACAACTAGAACTGTATGAAGATTAAATTTAACAGACAGGCAAAACAGTGAGAGTGGAATGGCAAAGACCTATAATCCCTCCTGTTTTAAACTTGGAATGTCAGCCCAGGGAACACAAAATAATTTCTCTTAGCAATGTAACTCTTTTGGCTCTGCCTGATAGGCAAAACTTAACATGCTAGAGGACAGCTGTCCTCTAGAAAAAGTAGAAGCACTAAGAAGGAGTTTTATAGATTAATAGAACTGAGTTAAACTAAAAGAGATTTCTTAAAATTATTTTTTCCCTTCTCATTATTGTTCAGCAGATTTAATTTAGTTAGATAATCTTTTCCATGGCCAGCATTCATGCTCAGATTTATGTCTGTAGACAGTCTTACACTTGTGGTTATTCTGAATAAAGGCAGTGGGGTTTGAACAGATTAAATGGCAGGATCAGGTCCTCAGCAATGACTAATTGAATGGCAGTGAGAATGTTTTATTAACAGAATGATACAATGCTTATACAAGATCTTTTCTTACTTTCTGAATAAGGTCTAAATAACTTAGAAGGGCTTCAAGTTAGAAAAGAAATTTTAAATTCCTAAGGCAACATAAGTAAATAGCTAATCATAGCTTTTGGATTAAAAAAATGTATTTATAGATCCCTAGTGGACAGAACATCTTTCATAAATCAGGCTCTTGAACAAGTGCAACTATCTGCTTTCCATCAGATTCATGCATATTTCATTAAGTTTGACAATCTGAATACAGTCACCAATGACAAGTAAGAAACCCCAAGTAGAGGAAAAATCCTTATCTGAAGAGCACAGTACATAAAAAAATCATTTATCAGCTGCAGAAGTAAGAAAAATTAATAGTACAAAACTTGGGATGGATGTCTTTGTTTCTATAGTACTGCTGAAGTGTAGATTAAGCTTACCAGGATGGGACATCACAAACAGACCATGAAACCGGGCTTCAGTCTTGAAGTTGACAACCAAGCGCCCCTCTTCACTAATCCGCATGCTGGTTGGGTACAGGGAACCTGGCAGCAGAAGCCAGTTCACAAGGTTTATTCCACTTGCAGATGACAAATAAATCACACTCCTATGAAACACCAGCCCTGCTCTCTCATTTCCCCTTGTCGTGTCACTTGTTCGGGAGGGGGCCTGCTGGTTACCTTTTGGCTTTAGGCTTGACTGCTTTACAGCTTTACACAGAACTTATGTTGAACAATTATATGTATCTAGAGGTATGGAAATTAACTTGAAACTAGTTAACTCTTCCCTGCCCAGGAAAACAGCTGGTCATTGTGCAAGGCTGTAGAGTGAGAAAATACTGCCCAAGTCAGATTGGGATATGTTGGGGGTCTACCCTCCGCTACCTCACTGTGTTATCACATTTTTTGTGCTGGCTGTTTTCAAAGGGAGCTGCCAAAATTCAGCATCTCCACCAGCTTCTTAAACAGAGAAATAAAAAATTAAAGCATCAAAACCAGGAAAATGGTGGCACAGATGCACCACATAACTGCTGAGACTGAGGATTAGATCTGTTTGTTATTCAGTGACTAGTACATCATATGATTTGTGGCATGTGGCTTATTCTTTAGGCATTGCATGACATGTGCTTCATTCTTCATGCACTGTAGATTCCCCTTGCCACTCCTCATTTCCTGCTCTGAACATGAGGACAGAAATTGCATAGCTATGACTTCTGTAGTTCATATAAGGAGTTTGCAGAAACAAAAAATGGTTTTATATTCGCTGGAGTCCTGAAATTGTGTCAGTGCACATACATAATTATAGCTGGTGCCTGTATTCTACCTTAGGTTGAGACAGATATGGAATATCTGAAGCTTAATGCTGTGAAACAGTAGATTTGCCTAAATAGAACAAAGCAGCATATAGGTGTAACTATACATTTTAATCATTATATACTTCTGTATCTTTTGAACGTTTCACAATTAATGTTTTCAAAATATCAAAAGTTTCTGAAGCTGTACATTCATGTCCATAAAAAATGGTATCACTGAAAAGTTTCATTTTTTTTTTTTCATTATAGTGCAAACATCTTATTTGGTAACAGAATATGAATACATAGCGAATCTCGAGGTTCTGAGTAGAAATAAATGTGTTAATTTTTGCACCTGTACTTCAAACTTAAGACAAATATCTTTCTTTGTGGTAAAAGAACTGATGTCAACTTTACACGGTTTTCATAAACACCCCAGCAGAGGACTGTGAGTGCTAGGAAGGCAGATTGTTTGCAACTGATAATAAACGACATATTTTTTTTTTTTTTTCAGTATTAGATTGATTGAAAAAATCATCCTCCTACTGCATGCAAATTATATTCTTAGTAACAGAACATGAGTTCGATGCAAAGAAACCCAACTCCCACCTTGGAGCTCTGCTTCAGGTGGGCTACCGATCCCATCCTTCCACAGGATGGCAGTGTCATACACAAAAGTCAGCCGGAGCTCTGACTGTAGGTCGAAATGCTGCCAGCCTCCTACACCCACCGGGGAGTGGAAAACGTAAGAGACGTACAGGGGGACTCTCAGCGTGACATAGGACTGTACTAGGTTGAGAACCTATACAAAGAAAAATTATTTATTTAGGTTAGCGGTCACGAAAGGCAGCATTGCACAGATAATCTGAATGCAAGAGAAAGAAAAGGCAGAACTTGAAACAAATACTGCAACTGAATCAAATTCTCTCATTTTGCAAATTACAGATGAAGTGCAAAACACTACATTTCAATGGAATTCAGCTGAGCTTACATATATTCAAGTTCCATTTTTGTATTTCAAACTGAATATGTGTTCTGATAAAACATGAACCCCTCAATTTTGACTCTTCATTTCTGTTTAGGTTTTTTAAGTACATAAACAACACGGCTACAAATGAGGGCTTTAGAAAGTTTTCAAATACCCTTTTGCATTTGCTCTATCGTTGTGCCTTAACCAGCTCTTGCTTACACTCTTACATTATTATCCTCTAAGAAGCTCTTCTGGAAGACCCTGCATTTGCTCAGATGTCATTGCAAGACTGAGTCCTCAGATTGCACTTATTCATCTCTGGAACTATTTCTTCCTTTGTGCATGGGCAGTAACTAACACGCTGCATGCAAATACACAAATCATACTGTTTATCACTGTCTGGAAGAACTAAAAATAATACACAAGTTGATACAGATTTAAAAGTAGACCCTTTATGCATATATTGTACAAAAAAAAATTAGGACTATATTTGATTATCAGTCAGAGAATTACATATTCTTTATATATATTTTGATGAAAAAGTCAAGAACAGTGTCAGCAAACTGTCACCTCTTAAGATAGCTCTGACATGATACATGGATCCAAATCTTTCTGAAGACACTTTGCATTCATGTTTTGTTACAAATACTTTTTCATTCACATTTCTCTGATTAGAAGTGTGCAATCCAGATCCTTTAGAACATACTGGATTTCTTAGAAAGACACAGAAGGAAAGGCATTGAGATCATCTCCCAGTGGGAAACTTTTCAAAGGCATAAATGGTGTTGAACTTCCATTTACTTCCAACAGAAATTCCACATGTATATTTGTACATCTGAACATTTCCCTGGAGAGATTACCTTACAAGCTTCTGAACAGTCTTTCACACTATTAAAACCCCCCAACATTCAAAGAACTTTACAAGCTGAGTGAAAATGAAACTGTTTCTGAGTTCACCCACTGGCATGTCAGGGGGCTGAATGTTCATTACCTTACAGCTCCTTTACATTTCTGAATGCCAGACAAAACTTTTAGTAATACTATGAAACCACAAATTTGCTGCCTGCACTGACTAAATACTCTGAACTAATTAAGGAGTTCATTATGACAAAAGTTCGTAGTTGCCACAACTCACATTCACGTGTCGCACTCCTTGATCTACACACTATGCTACCAAAACTCTTTCCACATATATTGTTTGCTTTGTTCCATAAAATGTGCTAGCATTTGGACAGTCTGGAAACACCCACTGTCATGCAGTAAAGCAGCCTGGTAGATAATATGAGATGCCAGAGTTATTGATTATTTTATATTAATGCTTCTTTTTTGGTTTTACATAAAAAGAATCAAGAATTATTTGGAAGAAAAAAAGTGTTTTCTTCTCTGTATCTATTGGATGAGAAATTGAAGTTGGATAAAAATACCATTCTATAATCCTATTTAAGTTGTGAGTTTATCTCTGGGATACCTGCGTGTATTTCTGAGCAATTATTTCACACATGGATTTGCTAAATTGTTCCAAATAACAACACAGAATTCTCACTTCTATACAAAAAAAAATATAGCTATGATGCAACTGTACATTGCACCATGGTTTGCTTTTGATTCAGGAGTAACCTTGAACATTTGTCATTTCCTGGAACAGTATCAAGAAATACATTTGGTAGTATAACAAATGCGATACTAGTGAAAAGTCATCCCAGACAAATTATGTCGGCTTTTCTCTGTGTGCTTTTGTTCCACATCTGCATGTTGTACAGTAAGAATTAGATACTGAAGTCAAAGATTTGAAATTCAGTTTTCTCATGAGGAAGAGACAAAGGTACTTGGAATAAGATTTAGTACATGTCCATTATCCTCTTGAAAAGAAGCATACACAATGCTTAATGATAATGTAAAGGAGGACTAGAATATCACACAGGGAGAATTTAATGACCTCAAGGACTAGAATACTAGAAGTGAGATGAAATTCTATAGCATAAAGTATAAGGTAATGGAAACTAGTGACAGGGATTTCTGATAGAAATGAAAGACATTGGTTAGAAACAATAGATGGGAAAAAAGTTTGGTATGTGAGTTGATCACATCATAACTATGACCTTCCTACCCTCTCCATGTGATATGATCCTAAGATAAACCGAGGAATGGGATGGAAATTAGAAGCATGCATGCCATTATACCAAGCACTAGTGAGAGCTTATCTGGAACAGCTTTGATCATCCATGCTTGAAAAAGCCTAATTTGCATTGTAGACTGTATAAAAAGAAATCAACATAATCACAGGAATGGCAAAACTATCTGATGAGAAGAGACTAAAATAGCCAGGTTGTTTAGCCTAGTACAACAGAGGCTGAGAGGGAATAAGGATGCTGTCTATACATGTCAGGAGATGAAGTGCTGAGAAGAGCCACTGACGATGAAAGATGGTGCTGACATGGGAACAAACAGGCCTAAGATGGCCATGACAAACACAGCCTAGGAATCAGAAGAATTTCTGGTGGCATTCAACAAGAATAGTGAGGCCATGAAATCCTATTAGTTTTCAAGATTAAGTTTACTAGTGTTTGAACCACATTATATAGAGAGCTAAAGTAGCGGCCTGGACAGAGTGATCCACAAAACGCCTTCTAGCTCAGTGTCTTATGTCACCTCAAGTAAAAAGCCACCTTCTTTCAAAGATTTTCTTGATTTTGAAGTAGAGGGGTATCATCAACTCTTCACGTACACTGCACATAAAGCAACGGGGTTTGTAAGTCACATTTTAGGGTTTCCTTGCTTCTGTTCTACGGGAGCATAGTATTAGTGAGCTCAACTCATTTGTGCTGGTGGAAATCCAGCTGTAGGATCCCTTCTGGGGCAAATCTGCCTGAAACACTGCTCCTTTGCCATATGTTACCACTGCTCTGTGGTAAAATCTGAAACAATGGTGCCAAAGAATCGTCTCCACTTCTAGGACCCTAGAATTTAGAAGTTCTTCACTTTTAGCAAAACCCATAAGAGATGTCTGGGCTGCTTGCCCTAGCCTGGGAATTTATCCATGTACTTATGTCTATGCGCTTCCATCAGTATAGCTGCCCTTATGTGTGATTCATGGCATGTAGGAAGAGGAAGGAGTTCCTGATAAACCAGCTGATTGAGGTTTTACGCCCACAAACCCTTCTTCAGGCACTCATGGATTTGCAGGTGTGGAGGAAAAACTACAATACTGATAGCTGGAGAACTACTGAATGAATAGTTCTCTCCTTCCTAGCAGTAAATTAAAACTTAGAAGGGCCTCTCATTTCTTGTTGTAAAGGAAAATGCCATTATGGGAAAACTACTCTTCAGCAGGCAGAAGAGAAAAATCTCAAGACTATCTCATATGCTATATGAAATACAGAGGATCTTTTTGATATAATAAAAACAAAATAAAGAGGAAATTAACTGCAGAGGAAATCTGTGTCAGAGTATGTGAGCAGATCCCTCCAACAAATGAATCAATGGAACGTCCTACACAGATGGATGAGTCTTACTTCTCTAGTCCTCCTAATAATGCCATTTAGGCGAACATGAGAAAACATTCTTTCCATTGAGTTATCTTTATTTCCCAGCACTGACTGCAAAGCCTATTGAAAGTAGCCAGCTGTTCATATTTTATCTCAAAGTGACACCGAGGAAACCAAAATGGTAACTCAGAGCTGTGTAAGTGTAGGATCAGCTTAACTGCTGTGGAGGGACAGAACAGGTGCATTATGTATCTATGCATCCTATGCACAGGAGATTTTAGCAGTTGTACCGACAAAATTATATTTATTAACATTAATTTTAAACAATAATAAGTGGGTGTGACACTTAGCCTTGTGATACCAGGACAGAAATACAGACTACAGCTGCACCTCAGCTGAATTGGGGAAATTGTGTCTAATGCTCTGTGACAATGTCAGGTCTGGAGAATCTGAGAAGACAGAAGACAAAAATTTTTCCAAGCAGGGAACAGACTCTTACAATCAGTATTTGAAAAAATGTAGATCATAAATTCTCCAATTAGTGCATCTCAAAATTCATGTGTGTGAGGGAAGAACATGATTTATACTGGATATCGATATAAGAAGTAGAGTTTCATACATTTTCTTTGCAAGATAAATTATTACAGAGCATATGATCTATTTTTGAACCCTGAAAATTCCCATTTAAAACTTCGGAAATATTAATGGCAGTTTCTATAGGTGTTCTTTTTTGTTCCCCTTTCTGATGCAAACTGTCAAACTTCATTAAGTAAAAAAAAACATAATTAGTTTGAGAATCTGTCATGTAACAAGTGGAAATATTTACAAAAAATATTTTCATTTAGGCTTTGGGGCATGGACTCTGTTCTACATTTGTCATGTGTTTTATTTATCCGGCTTACATTTTCAGAGGGCAGATCTTGGCAGTGTGAGTATGTGTGTGTGTGTGTGTACACTGTTAGTTACTGATAAAATCAGAATGAGACATTAGAAATAACAGAAGTTCATGCTTTACATTGTATATCCCAGTGAAATGAACTTTTAATGAAAATTGTACTTTTGTCTCCCAAATTACCCTAAGCCTCATTTTCTATTGAGTTTACTTGCTATGTCTGTGAATTCGAGTCACACAAGCTTAACAATGTTATCAATTAATTGTTTACACAATACCAATGTAGTAAAGCTAAGATCTGGCCCCAAGAAGGCACGTAGCCAGGTAGGTCACAGGTGAAATGCAAAGCAGGTTTGTTTAAAGAAGTCTGAATGAAAAGAAGAATGCAATACAGGCTTGAAATGTCAGCTCCTTGAAAAATTTAACCTCTTTGTCACACAGCTGCTGCATTAACTTTACAGTGGAGATTTTCTTCACAGCATTTACTAAATGCATGTGTTTGCAGCTGCAGAAAAAAAGGTTTGACTGTTAGTGAGCTTCCATGTCAAGGGAATACAAGTTGCAGGATTTTCATAAACTTGACTGTGGCAGCTGAACTGAACATAAATCTGAAAACAGTCAGTTCTGTCTATTTGCATTTTCTAGCAACTAGTGATGTTTTCACAAGAGCTGACTTTTCCCCTTAAAGTATGATTTTGGTAAAACTAGAACTAGTAAAGGTGGAAATACACTGTTTCTGCATAATAAAAAAACCTCTGCAAGCTGCCTCATATAAGCTGTGGCAATACATTAGGGATTTAAAAAACTGTTTTCAGATGGGTTTTTCAAACACTCAGTGCAATAACATGTGTAGCATAAATATGAACTGAGCATATTGGAAGACAGACATTTTCAGTTTTGGCCAGAAATAAGGTTTTTTGTTAGAAAACAAAAAAACCTGCTCAGCTGTACTCAATCACAGTAGCTTCAAGGTATCAATCTGTACGTTCAAGTACTTTAATATATGTTCTTCACCTTCTTGTTTCTGTTAAAGACTTGCTTAACTAGTTGTTGTTAATAAAATTTGTTTGAATGGCAATTTCCTTGCTTCCCTGTGCCAATTCTGACAATGGACTAGAACTAGGGAAAGCAACATCCACATATTAATACTTGGCCAGAATCACACAGAAGCCTTCAGATGCCAACCTGTCTGGCTACAGCAAACAGCAGGAAATGAGATCAAATGGTATTTCACTCTACCATACGAGTCTAGGTCAACACTTCAATATATACTTTATTAAAGGATACTCTCTCGCTTGGTTTTTATTGTTTCATTTTTTAACTTCCTTTCATGAATATTTGTCATTCTTCTAGCACCTGCATCTTAAGAATGTGAGATGTCTGTAGTATTCACTCTCACAACGTCCCCATGAAGGAAATTCCAACCTATATTAATTACCTGAAGATACAGGAAGACTGTCCTCAGGTAGGGGAGTTCCACATTTGTAAGGCCTATACATATCCAAAGGTCGACATTGAATTTTAGGCTGTGACTGCAGGTTGTCCAAAAGAAAACTGTTGCTGCTAATCATCAAAGCTGACTTGAACTTTAACCAGAACTGAACTATAATTCAAATGTATTAGCTCAATTTAAAGAGGAGTAGGTCTTTATCTTTAAATATAAGTTCATTAAGCTGCACATCTAAATCCATATTTAGTTACATAAATGTCTGGTTTTTCAGACGTGGTGAATATGGGCAGACCTCACGAACAAAGCGTCAAGCTAAAAGGGGTGCTGCATCTAACTCACGCAGGGTTTGCTCATGCACAGAGTAATTGAGAAAGAGAATGGGTCACAAGCAGAAGGTCTCAAAGGAAAAAAAAAAGAAAACTAAGACCTCCTCTGTATGTATTATGACAGTTCACGAGTTCATGGGAACTGGCTAAGACAGCTGCAGCCTGCAGCAAACACCGGGAGCACTGCCAGAAGAACTACACCAGCTGCAGGTCTCCCACCTCACTTCTTGCTGACTGAAGCTCATCTTCTTCCCCTACCATAGGAGGAGCTCCCATAAAGTGAAGGTCCACATCACGCAAGATACTGCCAGCTGCTTTTGTGAAACTTCTCTGTCTGAATCAACAGTGCTATCTTTGTTTGACCATACAGGTACTGGAGAGCTAGAATCAAGAAACAAAATTTTGAGCTTAAAGATCTACCCAAAATACCTTGTAAATTCAAGCTAGTAAATTTGCGGTCGTAGGAGGATGTGGTAAGAGTGCTTTTGTTATTTATCTGTTCTGTCTTTATAATAGAACTTAAGCTTCCTTTGTGTCCTAAAAAAACATGGTGAAAACCATAGCTGCCAGCTTTCCTCTCACAGAGGAGGATTATTAATTGTTCACTGAAGGAGAAAAAACCAACAATGGTGACAACCACAGAGATAGGGCACTGACTGCCTCCCCTCTCAGTTGGAGGGGGTCATGTGAAGATAAAGACCAAACTTGGAGAAGAATTAAATGGAGGTGGGGGAAACAGGGAGGGCAGTGAAGCGCACACTGGCTGCGGGGCAATGCTTCACTGCTAGAAGTAATTCAGCTTGATATTTCACTTAACACACTGTAACCTTTTAGCCATAACCTACAAGGCACTAAAGGATGACTTCAGCTGCAGTTTCATGGCTCTCAGAGCTCATGTACACCCCTTTCTGCTTTTAAATGAGGGATCTTACCTAAAGTACGTAATCCTTCTGGAGCTTGAAGCAAGTACAGCTCTCCTCCTTGGCCACATTACCATTTATGCATGTCCTCCACAACTGAATATACAGGTTCTTTTCATTCAGTAAAATATTGGGATGGTTCTTATTTTCTCCTCTATTCATATGCATATAGACATACAGAGGTTTAATTTAGACACATATTTGTCAGCCTATTCTCTGAAGGACACAAAAGTATTTTAAAATGGAAAGGATTCATACCAGGTCTTCCTTTTCACTGTGGGAGAAGTGGCTTGCATGGGTCACAGGATCGGAGTTACAGCTGCTTGGCAGCTGTGTGTGCTTATGTGCTCATGATTGTGTTGTGTGGGAAACAAGAATAGATGGTTGCATACTGCATGGGCACAAGGAGATAGTCGAAGGAACGATGAGGTGAAGAAATGAAATTATTCTAAGAACAGTGAAGACTGCTGTCATTTTTATCTGGTGGGAATGCGTAAGGTTTACATCCCACACTTGCATGCCTTCCCCTTCCCTCTGACAGGTTCATAGTTCCAGTGGAATGTACCTGTAGGAGGATCTGCTTGTAGCAGAGGGGCATCCCCAAGCAGATGCACCAACAGTGAGCTTCCAACATCAAGGCAGAGACCTTGAACTGATCTCTGTAACAGACAACGAATCAGAACTGACAACAGAGCAATGAGATGACACATCCATCAAGGACTTTGCATCTAAGAAGGGCAGAAGCTCCGTTTTGTTTTGGCCTTATACTTTACAGAGTATATAGTCTCTAGTTAAAAGGGGCAGAATGTTAGGAAGTTAACCAAGGGCTAAAGATAGCCTGGTGCAATTTCTTGTCCAGCAAACTGTATGATCACCTGCGGACACCCACAGGAAAAGGTGGACTTTAGGCATGTAAGTATATATAAAAAAAGAGAAAAATTAGCTTATCTGATTAGGTATCTATATGTCCATTGGCACCTATGCTTTGCTGTTGCACATGCTCATAGGTTTCTTTGGACAAGGACACACTTTTCTCATCTGTTAAGGCCTCATGGCATTTGGGACTGACAAAGTAAGAATTTGTGCATGTAAGTCTATAGAGGTCTGATAAGCAGATGGGTCCCTGGCAAAATGAACACCTGTAACAAAGAAGAGAAGTTATGGCCATTTCACACAGTGGCCTCATCCCTTCCTCTGTGGCTCAGCAAGGAAGTCTAGTGAGCCAGGAAAGTGAGTTAGCTTTACCACACAGCTTTCATGCTGTGGATGGACTCCTCTGAAATGAGGTACTGCATTTCCGGTCTTCCAGCCTGTAGAATTATTCCACAAAGAGACTTTCCTGTGCCATAAGGGATTGATCTTCATAGGCACAGCTTTTGTACTCCAGAGCCTAAGCAGGATCAGACAGGCTTATGTAGTAAGTACACAAGGAAGACCTAGGGATTAACTTCACTGTCAACCACAACAGAAGAAATCCTGCACCCTTTTGCTTCTACATTATTATGTATTTCTAGAAATAATTTTCCAAAGGACACCTGAAGATCTCTCCAATCTCTTTAACTCCCCATCCACTTTCACAGCTCTGTACTTCAGCCATTCCATACTGGCAGCTTCTCTTTGCTTCTAACTAAGGAATTTTCTGCTGGGTAATGTGAGACCACTGTGCTGTCTGCACTGGGGGGGTCTTGTTACCCAGTGAGCAAGAGATCAGCAGAGCCAAGCAGCTGGTAGGACACTGCAGTCCACTGTTATCAGCAAGTAGGCTCTTCACAATTTTTTAAAACTCTCTTTTTAAGGTACACCATGACTAACACTAAATAGCCTAGTACTATCAATGTGCAAACAATCCTTTAGAAGCTTTCATTCTAAGAAAAGACTGAGGTGGCCCACTATACAGTAAAAGTGGGATTGGTTTGTCCTAAAGTACTTCAAAATTGTACTGGGAGAAAATCATAGCAAATTTCATTCAAACTAAATTATTTCCTTAATTTCAGTTGGACAAGGACTTCACATATAGCTTATTAGTATTTAATGGATATTGATAGCTTCAAGAAACAAGATGGCCTTAGGGGAAGTCTATTTCTTGTTAAGAAAAAAAAGAACACTTTTCGACTAAATTAATTCTAATCCCACTTATTTCTACTAGCATAGCTGCATTATAAGGGAAACTTTTTTTTTTAAAAACACGGTACAAAATGAAGTTGCAGTTTCGTACCTGTCCATCTGTCCCAATGGTGCCTCCACAATCTGTGAGGAGCTCAGACATGTCATAATAGCTAACAAACTCCCATAAACAGGCTTCCAGGTTCAAATTGCGGTAGAAGCGTAAGGTATTGAATCCTCTAATTATCGGGCTGTATTGATAGGGAATGGTCTCTCCAATCACATCTGGATTTTTGGTAGCATCAGTTAAGAAACCATGGTGAGTCTTCACTTCCGTGTAATCCAACAGGTTGGAGCATTTATGGTTTCCAACTCTAGTTCCATCAGGGCTAAGTGTCAGCTCAAAGTTCGAGAGCTCTCTTGTAGAAATAACAGGCAGCATGCCTAAAAAACATTAATTTATAGCATTATCACTAATTTTCAGTGGTCAGAGCTGCTTAATTTAGCCAAAGTTAGTCAAACACTAAAGCATGTTATGCAGTGCTTCTGTATTTTCTACTTACAGCAATTAATGTACTTTAGAATTCTATGAAAGTAGATATGCTAAGTGTGTATGAGAAAGTTATCCACAATAATTATGTCTTCATACTATGAAATGCCAAATAAAATATTTCTAAATCTCCAACACATTTTTTCAATCAGGATTTTGTGTGATTTTTTCAGACACACGTAGTAATTAAATGGCTTAATTTTTTTAAATAAATAAATTCTTCTTTGGTATATCCCTAGGCGTTTCAAAGTAGTTTTACAACATGTATGTCTAGCCTAACTTATACGAACTATGCAATTAATCTGAAAACACTTAATCTTCACATCAAAGACTATGTAGCATACAGTATCTTATGTACCTTGTTGCAAACCACACTTGTACATTCAGCACGTTTTTCTCTGGTTCCACGTGTTAAAAGATTATATTACTATTACAGCTGTTTAAACTAACATGATCAATAAAATATCTCAAATAACAGCTTGTTGTATGAATTCTGTCAACTCCACAGCTGATTTTATCATACCATCAATATGTGGCATTGTGACTGTCAGTTTGATGAGGTTGGCATAATCAGGATCTTCTGGGCCAGTATAGCGCAATTTGGCAGAGAATGGTTCTGCTCCAACTACTCCTGACATACGAGGCTGACAAAGACCTAATGGAAAAAAGAGAAAGCAACTTTACTTTATGTTGAAGAGGAAATAGTCTGTATTTTCCCTTGCATTAGTTTTAGATGCACTTTTTTCCACTGTACAAGTTTCCAAATTCAAGGAGAATTTTCTTGAATGACAGGTAAATGTTTTGAGCAACATTTACCAGGGGCTTGAACTGGAATTTATGCAAAAGAGGATTCAAATAGAAATCCTTAATCAACTGGACCACATTTCCAAAACCAGGTGATGATATTGCACCTGTACATTTTCAGTTGCATGTGTCAACCATACTTGCAAAGTCAGTGTCAAGTGCCGTACTTTCTTACATAGGTCCTCAGAGGCATATGCTTTAATTCCTCCCACTGTCTTAAGCACATACATAGCTTTACAGAAGATACCTGATCAGTGTTTAGTTGGTTTTGGCACTGGATTAGGGTGTGGACCTATACCTGCCTTCACAGGACTCTATGAGCCTCCTCTTCCATTAGTGACCAAAATGTATTTAGCATAATTGTGTGAAAGGATAGAAATACTCTGCTCAGAGTAAAGCCAGCTTCAAAGTTAGATCAAGTTGCTCAGGGCCTTGTTCAGCTGAATTTTGAATTTCTTCAAGAAAGGAGAATCTATAACTTATTTTGGCAATCCTTTCCAGGGTTAGTTCAACCTCTTCCAGTACTAGTCCTGGTTTGTAGGACCAGAAGATTAGGTTTGTAATCATATGATCTGAGATACATGCAACTTCTAGTTCCATAGTTCAATGCAGAAGTATCTGCATTCTGGCCACAAGAATCACAGCACATTGTCATGCGATGGCCAAACTAAGACAGAAACCAGCAGAAATGGAAAATCAGTGATCAAATGAAAAAACAGTTCCCTTTGACCATGTTCTGTTCTTTGCCCATTTCTAGAGGGATTACAAGAAAAGAGGAGGCAGACCTCTCCTCTTGGAGAACTTACTGGTCTGGTGGACCTCATCCAGCACAACGGGTCCAAGTTGAAAACTTCTGGTATGAGGAAATAAAATTCCTCTTCTGCACATGATAGCTTTTTTTTGGGTGGTTTTTATTTGTTTATTTGGGTTTTCTCAAATGCAAGTAAGATGTGTAAAGAGGCTAAATACTAGTTTTTGCACAAACTGTCTTACTTTTGAGAATTTGGTCTAGGCACTGGAGGTCAAGCATCCCCAAAATTAAAAATATTCAGGATTTTGGCAAGTTGTTTTGATCATTGCCCTTCTTTCAAAATACCATCTAACAATTCCCTTTATGTTGTTCATGATCTTCAGTATAGTTGACTTCCACATCACAAGTTAGCTCAGGTAATGGAAGTAATATATGCATGACAATTCAGTCCTGAGTCTGAGCTAATTAGCCCTGCTAATTTGTCAGGTGTGATCCAAATAATGCATTCTAACACTAACATAGCCAGTTTGTTTCACATAACAAAACTAGCTCATAGAATGGTTTGGGTTGGAAGGGACCTTAAAGATCATCTAGTTCCAACCCCCTGCCATGGGCAGGGACACCTTCCACGGGCAGGGACACCTTCCACGGGCAGGGACACCTTCCACCAGACCAGGTTGCTCAAAGCCCCATCCAGCCTGGCCTTGAACACTGCCAGGGAGGGGGCAGCCACAGCTTCTCTGGGCAACTTGTGCCAGGGCCTCACCACTCTCACAGTAAAGAACTTCTTCCTAATATCTAATCTAAATCTCCCCTCTTTCAGTTTGAAACTGTTACCCCTCATCCTATCACTGCACTCCTTGATAACAAGACCCTCCCCCATCTTTCCTGTAGGCGCCCTTTAAGCACTGGAAGGCTGCTATGAGGTCTCCCTGGAGACTTCTCTTCTCTCAGCCTGTCCTCAGAAGGGAGCAGCTCCAGCCCCCTGATCATCTTTGTGGCCCTCCTCTGGACCTGTTTGAGCAGGTCCATGTCTTTCTAATGCTGGGTATCCCAGAGCAGGATGCAGTACTGCAGGTGGGGCCTCACCAGAATGGAGTAGAGGGGCAGAATCACCTCCCTCGACCTGCTGGCCACGCTTCTTTTGATGCAGCCCAGGATGTGTTCGGCTTTCTGGGCTGTGAACTCACATTGCTGGTCATGTTGAGCTTCTCATTAACCAACATCCCCAAGTCCTTCTCCACAGGGCTGCTCTCATTCCACTCATCGCCCAGCCTGTATTTGTGTTTGGGATTGCCTTGACCCAGGTGCAGGACCTTGCACTTGGCCTTCTTGAACCTCATGAGGTTTGCACAGGCCCGCCCCCTCCAGCATGTCAAAGTCTCTCTGGATGGCCTCCCTCCCCTCCAGTGTGTCAGCAGAACCATACAGCTTAGTGTCATTGGCAAACTGAGGGGGCACTCAATCCCATTGTCCAATGTCACCAACAAAGATGCATGTGTCTGGGTGTCACTTACATCCAGCACAAGGTTGTCTGCATCTAACAAGCACTACACTGCACTTTGTAGACAATACCCTTAGGCAGAGTCCTCTTTAGCATGTAGGATTCCTTATAGTGCAAACAAAGGCAACTTGAACCTACAGTGAAAATGTCGAATAAAGGACAGGGTAAATAGAAATTCCATTCTTTAAGCTCCTTAAAGCCCTAACTTAATGGAAAATAAAATATTTTAACTAAAATATTTGGTTGGAAAGGCCAAGGAAACAAAAATTATATTGCAAATGAACAATCATGTAACTTATTATCTACTGTAAGATCTCACAAAACCAGAAGAGTTAATGTAGCTACAAAAGCAGCAGAGATGGCACAAAGAATGCAAAATCGCTGCAGAAGGTTAATAAAATACAATGTTTTGTAATTTACCTTGACTGCTGATAATTGCTTATTCTCCATTTTATACAAGAAACAAAAGTATCTGTGATTTCTACAACTAAATAACATGCTATCAGACTGTACTCATGTGCATGTCAGTTCTTCACCTCTGCTTCATAACATTATTCAGTACGAGTTTGATGAAAACAAGTGGCTGGGCAAAGGAGGTAGACTACAGTAACTCTGCTGGCTGCAAGGATGCAGCATCAGTTCAGTATTGACTAGGAAGCAGAGAATCAGAGGGAGACAAAGAGAATATCGGAGAAAGAAGAAGGGTGGATATTATGAACACCTCAACCATGAAAAAATTCTGTCTGTGCCCTGTTATTGGACACTAGTTGCTTTAGTCCTTAGTCGAGGAAGACACTGATTCTCAGGTGTCCAGTGAGACCTGAATGCCAAATGAAGCTTTTCTTCTGGCTAGGCATTCATAACAGCAGTCCCATGTGAGTTCTCCAGTGTCTAATAGGAGCTGAGATTGTACTGCAACATTACTACAGTTGAATTTGAAAGCCAACAGAAACCAGGTTTCACTAATTCCAACGCACGTTATCTACTGTTCTCCAGAACACACAAGTTTGGTATGTGGATAACTATTTAAAGATGTGGAGAACTAGTGAAGCTGAAAACTATTTCCTTTATACAGTTCTCTGATGTGAAGGGAGTTTTTGCACCACCTCTATGAACAACAGAAGAAAAGTTGAGACTGTAATTTTAAAACACCTTATCATTTGTTAGGATGGAATCTGGGATCCAAAAGAGGTCTGTGGGTTTTGCAATATGTGATTATGTCTTACCTTCTGATGTACTTATAGTTACAATAGGGCTCATAAGCTCAAGACCCTCATTCCCATCTGAATTCACAGCACGAGCTGCACACTGGACACGAGAACCAGCTTGAAAGTAAATGGAGTCAAGTGTAATCATCTTGGAGGAAGTGAAGAAGGTATCAAAGTCAACCTCCTTCATGGGGCTAGTCACACCATCAGGACCAGTGGGTGCACTTACAAGCCACCGGTATTGTGTCAGAGTATTATTGATGTTCTCACTGGCACATATAGAACCAGTCTTGTCAAAGTCTTCATATTTAGGATTACAAGCCTGCAGAACAAGGCAAAGGTGTTAACAATTTATTTGCTTCATGGCAAAGGAATTTTGATTTATCAAGTCACAAAACTCAACAACATGGAACCGACAACTCCAGCAAATCTCTTAAGAAATCACCTTATTTTGGCAGTGATGCTTTTAGCACTGTTTTTGTAGATTAAAAGGCAGGTCAAATTATGCTTATTGAAATAAAAATATTATTTTAAATTATGGTTTATGGGTGAAAACCTAACACAATTATGAAGGCACAAACTACACTCCCACATGCTACTTTAATTTGAATTTCACACTTTGATCTAATTCTGCAAATGTACTTTGGATTTCAAGATTTCTTTTTTTAATTATTATTTTTTATTTAGGAGAACCGTTCAAAATATGGTCCATTCCTGTACAAAAGAAATGGTGTGAGAAATAAACTGAAGATGCAGATGGACCAAAATCTTCCTCAAAGCTTAAGACTACTCATGCAAACCTTTCAGTTGTAAACTTACAATGAAAGAAACCTGTAGTACTTCAACAAACTACCCATTTTTCAGTCTGTGGCGCTCATTGAAAACAATGGCTGATCTGTTTTCTCCAGTGATTTTAACTCCACAAATTAAGACAAGATGATGCAGAAAATAATAAGGTCATGCAATCATAGACATAGTGTAAGTATCAAACTGTTGTTAGTCACGAACAAATGAAACATCTTTCCATGCCTTTTATCCTCCTGAAAATTGATTCATTATCCAGACAAATTAGATTAGCTCTTAGGACAGTACTAGCTTGAATTCATGTGTGACTCACAACAATATAGGTTGATACTGAATGCCTAAAATCCATTGAACAAAATCCATATACTGATTTTGTTCCATCTTTCCACAGAGATACTCACTGTGATACAGATGACAGGATAGCCAGCTACGGGACTGGCTCTGTCTTTGGCTCTAGAAGTATCATCATATATCAAGAGGGATGCAACTTGAGGGACAGAGGGAAAGGTGACATCTGCCATGCTGTTCATTTCTTCAATGTAGACAATGGCCTTGGCTGTCTGGTAATAAAAAGGCAGAAACAGTTCTCTATGGACGTTTAAAAAAACCAAGGGGATTCAAGCTGGACGTTGATCAGAATATGTCTACCCATTGAAATACTGTCCCAAAATAAGTTCTAAAACCTCAACTGTATGAGCTATTGAGAAAGAGTTGAGGCACTGGAAAGTATACTGCCGTATACAGGCAAGAGCAAAAATGAAATTTTTCGTTTCAGTACACTGAAGATACCAGACCCTTTAACTTGTCTCCCAGCTTTCTTGAATCACTTCAGTATTTGGGTAGAACCCTAATGTGCACTGTATGCTTCAGCGCCTGGTGGAAATGGGGTGTTTGTCATCAGCAAAGGCTGCATCTCTGCTGTTGGGCTACTGGAGTCAGACTATATACGGTGTGGTACTGATGAAGAGGCCAAAGAGTTTGAAGAACATTTTAGGCAGAATCAGATGAAAAATTAAAAGTATGTATGATATAACGCTAAATAACAAGAATGTGTGGCTATTTCATTTCACACAACAAGAACAATATTAACGTGGTTTTGACAGCAGAAGCCATATTTCACCTGATTGCTCTTTCTAAAGCATAGAGGTTATACTGTATTGCCAGAGAGTGTTTCCAAGAGGACATCAGTTTTTAGGACTGATTCTATGAGGAGACTGTGGAATGATAACTTGAAGACTTCAGTCTCTCATTGTCTCTAAGACTCCATGAAGATTATTGCCTTGGCAACAAACTGTTTTGGGTAGGTGCTACTGTGTCAGCTGGGATGATCTTCTTTGTCTTTTAATATACAAGCCAAGGTGGTATGTATAAGAAGAGTAAAGCTATGAGCCAGAAAGCAAAAAGGTCTGTTTACCAGATTTTGTTGTTGAGGACTTTGCATGAGTTTGTTACCTGTATTTCTGCGACCATGTTCTCATCAGGCTTCAGGTGAACAGTGAAAGCTTCCCTCATCTCCCTTACTCCATCAAAGAGAACTTCAATCTCCACAAAGTGCTGTGTTTCACCCTCCTTAAACTCAATTTCTAAAAACATAATGAGACACTTAAAAATAAATCTGTTGTTCATAACAAGCTGTAATTCTAAGCCCAGCCATGAGAGATGGCAGCCAATACTCACTTTTCAAATTACAGACGTTTATAGATTTAGTTTAACCTATTTGATGCTAATAATGAATAGCAGTAGACACGTGGAAATCACTGGAAATGAGGCATTATCATCATCAAGAGAGATTTGCAAAAAACAAGATCTAGTGTAATAGAACTTAATATTTTGAAAATGATCTGGGACTAATTGTTACAATCTGATCTAGTGGACGGTGTCCCTGCCCATGGCAGCTGGGTTGGAACTAGATGACCTTTAAGCTCCATTTCAACCCAAACCATTTGATTCTATGATTACACAAATGTTGGTAACATGTGTGAATGACCGAAAGACTGAAGAATTCTAAATGAAAAGTATTGTCAGGTCTTACTCAAACAAAATGCATTTTAATACAAAGGTATATACTAAAAATAAGGCACGAAGCTAGAGTTGCACAAAAGAGTACTGTATTTTGAAAAGCATTGTCTCTGAAAAAACTTCAGAGGTCATGGTGGATAAAAATTCAATTTTAGCTGACTGCATTGGGTTTGTGTGGCAAGATTTTGGTATTGGGGGGGCTACAGGAGTGGCTTCTGTGAGAAGACAGCAGAAGCTTCCCCTATGTCTGATACAGCCAACGCCAGCCAGCTCCAAGATGGACCCACCTCTGGCCAAGGTCAAGCTCATCAGCAACGGTGGTAGCACCTCTGTGATAACATATTTAAGAAGGGGGGGAAAAACACTGTGCAACAGCAGCCGGAAGAGAGGAGTGAGAAAATGTGAGAGAAAGAACTCTGCAGACACCAAGGTCAGTGAAGAAGGAGGGGGAGGAGGTGCTCCAGGCGCTGGAGCAGAGATTCCCCTGCAACCGATGGTGAAGCAGGTCTACAAGAAAAAAAATTTATAGTGCTACAAACTCTACTAGTCATTCCCTAAACTGTGTGGGTGGTCTATTAATGGAAAGATATCTATCAGCTAAGAAATTTCTCATTCTGTTGCACAACTTCTCTCCTTATTCATTACTAGTGAGGAACAGCAGGCAGTGAATTGCAGAGATATGGAAAGAAAGCTTAATTATTATGAAAGTAGAAAAACAGAAATAGACTTTAACTCCTACACAGAGCAAAAGCCATTAGTGTAATGAATTTCTTGAGAAACAACTATACAATCATATGCTATGAGTAGATGCCTCTGCAGAGTAATGGTATTACACTTTGTAAACATTACTAAGGTGACACTTGCACATTTCTTCCATGATTACTTGAGCTACAGATGTTTTCAAAGGAGTCACAATTCTTTTTTAATATATTCACTAATATCTAGTATTTCAAGAGCAATTTTGCTGTTGCATACTACATGGGAACATGTCCATACTGAATCTGAATAGCAAAACGTGTGTGTTGGGTTTGTGTCTAGCGGGGTTTTGGTAGTGGGGAAGGAGGCTACAGAGGTGGCTCCTGTAAAAGGCTTCTAGAAGCTCCCCTGGCTCTAATTCGGACCTGCCTCTGGCCAAGGTTAAGCCAATCAGTACCTCTGTGAATAAACATATTTCGGAGGGGAAAAACCTGTTGGGCAAGATTTTGTTTGTGAATTTTTGTTTGGGACCGGAGGAGAGTAGAGGGATGTGAGGGAAACAGCCACGCAGACACCCAGGTCAGTGAAGAAAGCAGGGGGGAGGTGTGCTGGAGCAAAGGTTCCCCTGCAGCCTGTGGTGAGATGGCAGGCTGACCCCCTGCAGCCCGTGTAGATCAATGGTGGCCCAGATTTTCACCTGTGGCCTGTGGAGGACCCCCCACCAGAGCAAGTGCCTGTGCCCAAAGAAGGCCATAACTCTGAGGCAGCCTTTGCTGGAGCAGCCCATCACTGGGAGGGCTGCAGCTTGTGGGAGGGACCCATGCTGGGGCAGGGGAGGGCTGCGAGGACCCCTCTCCCTGAGGAGGCAGGAATGGCAGAGGCACCTTGTGACAAACTGCAATCCCCATTCCCTGTCCCCCTGTGCTTCCTGGAGGGGAGGAGATAGAGAAATCGGGAGCAGAGCTGAGCCTGGGAAGAAGGGAGGGGTCTGAGGAAGGCATTTTTTAGACCTGGTTGTATTTCTCATTATCCTTGGTGGTGGTGGTGAAATTAAATCAATGTTTTCTCTGAGTTGAGCCTGTCTTTTGCCCATGACCATAACTGCTGAGTGAGCTCTCACTGTACTTTGTCTCGAGCCTTTTGGTTATATTTTGTCCTCTCCATCCCACCAAGGAGGGGGGTGGTAGGAGTGAGTGAGTGGCTATGTGGTGCTTTGTTGCTGGCTGAGTGGGCCTAAACTGTGACGACACATTAATGGATGTTGTTGCAAAGTATTTTTTTCATAAAGTTATTTATATTTTTCAAACATTGTGTTACAGTCATAAATAAAAACAAGTAGTAGGATGTGATAATCATCTGAATGATCCTACCTTCTGATATAGGGTGATAGTCTTCTCCAGAAGTAGCAGATCCATCCTTTGTATGAACTCTAACGACAGAAACCTTGGAAGTGTCTCCCAGACGAAGCACTGGGATTTTTACAACTGCTACTTGCCTTGTTTCCTTTGGTTCACTCACACTAAATTTGGTCTCACCAAACTTAATAATAGCTTCTGTAAATAGAAGAAAAATTGTTTTAGAGCACACAAATGGGCTTCCAAAAGTCAATAACAACAAAATAATTTCTTACTGTCTGCATCATCCCGAATCTTTATCAGCGTCTCATTTTGTTCGCCAATAGAGGCACCAAAGGAAGAATCACTTCTTGGAGTGCCAAGAACCAGACGTAGTTCTTCCTCTTCTTCATGGAAAGTATCATCGGTAAGCACCAGCGTACAAGGCTTCTCAGTTTCACCTGCAATCATTCTGAAGGTAATATCATGCAGAACTTGGGTGTTCTTTGCTCTGTTACAGCACTTCCCTCCAAGATCAAGGAACCACAGGCTGCTTCTGCTGGCCAAGGCATCCACCTTGACACCACATAAGTTAATGAGTAATGACAATACTGAAAACAGAATTAGTAATCATTACTTTTCTACGGAAACTCATTAAAGTGGAATCCCCCATTTTGGGACTTCTTTAAGACAAGTTTCTATTTCATGTATTCACTTCACACGCGTTGTTCCTTTTGTTTTATCTCAGAATAAAACCCTCTTCTCAGTGACTTCTCCCACAGTGTGCATTTAAAAAACAAATAGTTGCACAAGGAAGCAGAGAAACAGAAACTTTCACTAATACTAATGATAATTTTGTCCTGGAGTTCCTTATTTAAACTCTCTTTTGATTGGATACTCTCCAACTGTGTGGACCTTCAGTAATATTATTCCATTTGATTCTAATGTCTTTTAAACTCCCACTGATTCTAAATGACAATGAATATTGCCTTAAAAATGCTTTGGAGTTGCAAAATGCTCAATTTGATTACTCACAAATCAATGTGTCTAGACTTACTAGATGTTCAGGGACTCTGGGAAAAAGGCCTTGTCTTAGGCCTTCTACAAAAGCAGCAAGAGTCATGAGTGGTGTACAGAGTGATGTGCTCCCAGTGTCAGACTTAGTGGGCTCATCATCACGAGAATGACTCCTACATTTCTGACAAAAGGAACAGCGTGGGATATGAGAGAGATGAGATCAATTTACAATATTTTTTCATCATTATACACGTAAATATGATCAAGGCTCTTCAATATGAAGAACTAGACCATGTTGTATTGACTGTGTTCATTTCCCGAAGGTCCTTTTTTCCCCCTATAGAAAATAAACTACCCATCAGGAGGAGAAAAAAAAAAAAATCAAAATATTAATCTTGCTCATTTTTAGATGGGAAATGCAAAAACTGTGTTGAAACTGCCACATATTAAACACACCTAAGGAGCTTATGGAAACAAGATATGATCCTAGCAGACCTCTCTGCTACTTGTCTTCACGGAGAAATGGTGGAGCAACACTCAAAAAAAGAGGAAAGTCACTTCCTAAGGGGCCCAGATCCATTCATCCTAACAAGTTGGACCCTCTTTCCTGGTTGCACAGAAGCAACGACAAACGTATAGAGCACCTGACAGAACTAAAAGCTCAGAGCAGCTCTAAATAAAGATAGACTGAACTACTCACTTTACAGGAGAACTATGATACATGTCTACAGAAATCTGAAGGTCATAATTTCTGTGATAAAGGCATACCAAGGATTTCATGCTAATGACAGAATTTGTTTAGGGCTTGTAAAAAATATGTGTGTGTAAACTTACAAGACTAAAATACTAAACTGTCTTCTGCACAAATAGAAGGAATTCTTTCAAGGTAGTAACATCTGATTTATATGTATTTCATCTCTGATGTGAGATATTAAGCACCTGATATTGGTGAACTGCCTCAGGACAATCTCTGTGAGAAAAAAAAAATTCAAACAGAAATGAGAGAGCTATATCCCTGTTGAAAGATCTATTGCTCACTTCAGAGCAAATCAAATACATTTATCAGAAATCCGCAAAACAAAGAGCAGAGCTTCTGAAGTTTCCGACAGCAGGTCCGTGCTTCTGTTATTGTGTTATGCTGAACCTGCTTTTGCTATAAAAAAGATCCTGGCACTCAGGCTGAACCTGTATGAAGTTATGTCCCTTTGGTTCCTATTGATTACCCCTCGAGGTCAGAAGCGAAGTGAAAAGAGACAACATAATTTCTGTGCGCTCTGCCCATTGTGTACAGAAAAAAGCTTGGTTTTCCAGTGCGGTCTTTTTGGCACTACTGGCCAAATGCAAATGGCAAAAGTAATCGAATGTTGAAAAGAAATTAAGGTAAATATTTAAATTAAAAGTTACTGTTGTTGTATAGCATTGTTTGTGGTGTTGGAGGTTGTGCGTGGGTTATCTTGTGGGGTGATTTGGGCTGTGTAGGGTTGGGGGGAATGTCAGAAAGTAGTTTAATGTAAAATGCCAGCTTTGGAAGTCGGAGGTTTAAGTCCTCTTTTTCTGAGTTTGAGTTGGGGGAGGGAGAGGACAAGGGCTGGGGCTTGGGGGTTGTGGGTTTTGGGGGAGGGTGTGCGTGGAGATTGGACAGGACAAGAAGACACAATTAAAACAAAACAAAACAAAGCAAAGCAAAGCAAAGCAAAACAAAACATGGTAGAGTAAAGGCTTCTAAAATCACATCAAGCACTTACCAGGAAGAAATGTGATGATGGAACTGTCGGTATTAGGACGTTCTTCAAAGTCCATCATTACCTGAGCTGAACCTTGCCTTGTATAGCATCTCACGGTGGATGTGTATCGGATATCACCACTCCTATATATCATTGCAGAAATCTGTCCATCATTTTCATTGCCTACATATACAGATTCTTTAAACTGCATTTTAGGCACTGGGCAGAAAAACATAAAAAACATGTGTAAAGTGTAATTGCAACAGTTATCATATCTTCCCTCCACTATTTCAAATTTAGTTACGATACATTGCACCAGATATATAACATAAGCAACTAGAAAGCAAATGACTTAACACATCGTCTGTAGCTGAAACGTGTAGATCCACTGGCTTTGATGTGACTCAAAAGGACAAACACTATTTTTGTATTGCAGTCATCCATCTCCTGCATAAATGTGACAAGGTAAAAAACATTTATTACTCACAGTCAGACACTGAGTCATTAATGAAGATGGTGGCCTTGCTGGGTTCTCCAAGGGCAGCATTCATGGGCATCCTTAGCACAAGCTCAAACTTCTCAGTTCCTTCTAACACTGGCTGCCCAAGGTCATCCAGAATTACCACACGAAATGTCTGCATATTGACTCCGGGGGAAAAATCCAAATTACGACTGATGCCTACATAATCTAACCCAGCTACCAATGGAAAAGAGATAAAAAATATCAAATCAATAAATAGCATTACATGCAATGAAAAATAAAAATATCTATCATTAGGCAGTTAATTGTAGGTAAATCTAATTTTTCTTTAAAGATAATCTTAAAATTTGCCAAATTCTGTCAATCACATAAAGCGAAAATATCTTTTGACCATCTAAGTTGGATTATACAATAAAACAATCAACATTATGCTACTTTTTGTTTAATGATTCAAATCACAAAATGGTGCTGATTCTCTTCTGTTGTAGACCAACAGTTATTCCACTAAAACTAATAAATTTTAAGTGAGAAATGAAAGTAAGCAAAAAGTTTTGAGACTCTGGAGATGAAGCAAAGTCTTTTGGAAAGACATTTCATTTTATTCTGTAAAAAAGATGTAACTTTTGAGATTAATGTAAAATGGGAAGGAGAACAGGCCAGTGAGCTGACTGTAAGGAAGAACCGCTGTTCAGAGGAGCGTAAACCAGAATGAATGGAAATCAAAAGAATCAAATTCTGCTCAGACCATGTCAGGTGAGGCCTGGCACCTTAATGTTAAAGACAGTCTGATCGGGGTTTGGTTTGCTTTTACGTTTTGTTTTGTTTTATTTTAAGCAAAGCGAGCCAATCCCTAACAAGCCAATGAGAAGAAAGCAAGCAAAACAAGATACTGACTAAAACATGACACTGCCTCAGAAAGAAAACATTAAAGGTATCTAGGACTTTACTAAAGGGCTGAGTTTTAATGTTCACTTTTTTGGAAAATAAGCAGCAGAGCTGTTGAAAATAAGCTTTGGGGAAAACAGTTTCATTGAAATTGAAATAATGTTTGGAATTCTGTGAATGTGACAAAATTTGGCAAGATTAAAGGCCATCATCAGGTGGGCACTTGCCTGGAGTCCCTGCCACTCTACCGCAGAGCTAAGTGTCTAAGGCAGGATACCAGGACTGGCAGCTCAGCACAGCAGATCTGTGTAAGACCAAGAACCAGGTTCATGGCTTTGCAGGCAGCCCGCCATGTCAGAGCTTTCAGGCTGCGACCAACAGACTAGAGAGCCTAAGAGCTGTTCCATTCCTAGTTTTGTATCCTAGAGGTCCTGGCACAATGAATTAAGGTTCTTACCGTAAGGAAATATCTTTTTTTCCCCAGAAATAAAATAACTTAAATATTCAGGATGAGATAAAGACATCAGATTATATAAAGCAAGTTCAGAAATCAAGTAATCATATATTTTTTTCAGACTTCATAATTTTCTTTTTCATGAGAAATACTATGTTTATCACATATGTTACGTATGATACATATGTACATGATGTCTAGATATTCCTGAAATAACCATAAAGTTTTACACACTTTTGCCTCACTGAAAATTATTTGAGAAGATAAACTCTACTGTCCAGTTACACTCAGGATAAGCATCTAAGGAAGACAATTTCTATGCTGTCTCTATATGAATGTCTTAGTTTTAAACATTGTGGTTTGTGAAATAGAGTACACTAACACTTGATTCTGCAGACAAACGTTCTGTCAGCGCATCACTGAACTGCACAGCTGTAGCAATCCTCTTGCTGAACGTAATACTAGATAATAATTTCTCATTGCCTACGGTAAAACCGAGAGGAGCAAACTCTGCATGCTGCAGGGTGATTATAACTCGGTGCCCAGAGTATGCAGCTGAGCCAGCAATAGACTGCTTTTGTGTGACAGTGTCTTATATGAGGATTTGAAGGCATTTCTCTTAGTGTTGTAATTCACTCCTGCAGTTGCTCCTACTCCTGTTTCTTTGAGAGAAGTTCTATAACTACTTAATTTGTTATAAGAAGAAAGATCTACTAAGAGCAAGAAACATAAATTTCATGGAATCATGGAATGGTTTGGGTTGGAAGGGATCTTAGAGATCATGTAGTTCCAACCCCCTTGCCATGGACAGGGACACCTCCCACTAGATCAAGCTGAAATTTCATCTTATGCCGTTGAGTCTATATCAAGACCAAATTGGTAGCATTGGTTGTTGAGATGCATTATGAAACTACAGCAAAACAATAACTTACCCTCTGCAGTTATTGGTTCAGATTTGCGAGACCTCACTGTAACAGAGGCAGCTTTAGACAGATCAGTTCCAGTCCTCCAGACACGTACCTCAATATAGCCAGCACTCTCATCAACATAGTATTCATCATTTCCAAAGTAGAATGCTGGTTCTGGTGAAAGAGAAATAATGTCCATAAATGTTTCTTTACCTTATGTTGAAGGTAGCAAGAGAGCATAAAATCCACATTAGACAACAGAGAGCACTTTGCTTTTCTCAGTAAGTGAAATAAAGCTTTTTTTTAAGGTTTAGATTTTTTCTAGGTATTTTTGGCTTCTTTTCAAGCATTTGCTTCCTTATTTTGGGACAGTAATTGTTATATCAGCACTGTGCTCTTTTTCTTGCCTCCTACATTTTTCAAATTTGTGTGTCAGCAGGTATGAATCTGTGTGCAAACCCAAATGTATTATCTCATTAAACTTATTTGAGCTGAGTCCTGTGCACAAGCCAGAAAATTCCTTGCATTTTTCATTTTGATGCAGACAAAGGTGAATACAGATAATGAAACCTTAACTTGAATGTTCTCACAGATTCCTGTTGCTAAAACTAGACTGGAACATGATATATAACTGGAGATGTTTTGGAAATGTTTTCCAGCTAACCAAAGGGGCAAATACTTAATTTTAGTTCCCACACATCTAGCATTCAAAACAAAATCAATCTTATTTCATGTAAACTGGAATGTGAATTGTCTTTTATCTTAATACTTAAGTTCCACAGTTAAGAAAGAAGAGCAAAAAGCAAAGGAGGTTAAAGTGCTATCCCACTTAACAGAAATTGTTTATCCTAATTTTTTCTTGCCTTTTCCAGTTTTTCTATTCATAGCAATTTCACAAAGTAAACAGGCTTAAAAACACAGCCCAGCTTCATCCTGGATATATATCAGCTCCTCTTTTCTATCTCTTCCCTTCCTCTTTCAATCATATAAGAGTAAGCACACACAGCCACTGCCTCAGTTTTCCCATAGTGTAGCAGAAATAACACCTACCTTCCCCAATGGCTGGGATGTAATTTGAAGGCCTACAAAATTCTTTTTGTATTTTGTCACAATTTTCTTATGTTGCCTAGTGAGAATTTATTCTAATCATGAGGTTACAATACCACAAATGTGCCTGAAAATACCATACAGCATGAGGCCAACTCTAATTCAGTCGACAAAGATCATAGCAATTAATCAGTGCTTTATCAGTGGCACTATGAATACTTCCACTTCAACAAGCATAGAAAAAAAAGAAAAAATTCAAAGGAAATTACTGGAAAAGTTTATGGTTCTACAGAGCTATGCCTAGCATACAGAAAAGGTACAGCTTAACCAAAAGAGGAGACATGAATCCTTTTAAACGGGAAGTGGAAGTTTGGCCATCATTGCCAAGATTCAGTCAAATTTTCTTAAGATTATATGTATGTTGCAAAACCTATGACTTCTATTACAATGGAACAAATGCTTTGGAACTGAGGAACCTGCTTTGGACTACAACTGAGCTCAATAAAGCCAAATATGGATGCGTTCCTCTGTGATCTACTCTAGGTGGTCCTGCTCTGGCAGGGGGGTTGGACTAGATGATCTTTTGAGGTCCCTTCCAACTGCTAACAATCTGTGATTCTGTGAAATATTGTGAAGACGTTGTATTTTGAAGGTTTTGGAGAGACTTGTAGGATAACCAGACAGACAAAATACCTGTGCTTTTATGAAGTACTTTAGGACAATCTGTCTGACTACACAGTGTATGGCAACAATCTCTGGGGTAGATTGCTATTTATTTTTATGGAAAATTGAACAATCTAAAATAGGAATTTAATTAAAACTAATCAGAAGTAATATAGTTACTCAGTTATTATTAAGCCAAAACTTCATCAGATAAGGCAGTGGTTAATAAATATTTTGGAATTACATTCAAGAGTTAAATTTGGTGTTTTGGAGAAAAGAAATTTCTGCTTCCAAGATTTTTCCTGTATTTCACAACTGACAAAACAAATCATTAAAAAGCAAGCAAATAAACAAAACTCCTTAATATTCCACATCAGTGAAACAAATGCAGCTGCCTCCCTACTTAAGTGCTAAAACTCAAATCATGGGTTGGAACTGAATATATTTACTGAAAAATAGCACAGATTCATAAACCTGCATCGAAGAACTAGATCCGGACTTGGCTGCACCTCATTTTAAGCACTTAAGTGAGAGGTACTCACATTCAGAGCCTGCTTGCTCTCAGTTTGCAAGGACAAAGATAGGCCATTCCAGGAGGTTTCCCAGCACAATGAGCATACAGAAGAGGTGTAATGGGTCACACACTACAGTGAGAAAAGTCTGAGGAGATCTGGAAGCATTCTCTTCTACTCACTGCCGACACAGGGAACTAGATAGAATGGAGTCATAGAATGGTTTGGGTTGGAAGGGACCTTAAAATTAATCTAGTTCCAACCCCCTGCCATGGGCAGGGACATCTTCCACCGGACCAGGTTGCTCAAAGCCCCATCCAGCCTGGCCTTGAACACTGCCAAGGAGGGAGCAGCCACAGCTTCTCTGGGCAACCTGTGCCAGTGCCTCACCACCCTCACAGTAAAGAACTTCTTCCTAATATCTAACCTAAATCTCTCCTCTTTCAGTTTGAAACCCTTACCCCTCATCCTATCACTGCACTCCCTGATAACAAGTCCCTCCCCACCTTTCCTGTAGGTCCCCTTTAAGCACTGGAAGGCCACTATAAGGTCTCCCTGGAGCCTTCTCTTCTCCAGGCTGAACAGCCCCAACTCTCTCAGCCTGTCTTCACAGGGGAGCAGCTCCAGCTCCCTGATTATCTTCGTGGCCCTCCTCTGGATCCACTCCAACAGGTCCATGTCTTTCTAATGCTGGGTGTCCCAGAGCTGGATGCAGCACTGCAGGTGGGGTCTCATGAGAGTGGAGTAAAGGAGGAGAATCTCCTCCCTCGACCTGCTGGCCACACTTCTTTTGATGCAGCCCAGGATGTGTTTGGCTTTCTGGGCTGCGAGTGCTCATTGCTGGGTCGTGTTGAGCTTCTCATCAACCAGCACCCCCAAGTCCTTCTCCGCAGGGCTGCTCTCAATCCACTCATAGCCCAGCCTGTATTTGTGCTTGGGATTGCCTCAACCCAGGTGCAGGACCTTGCCTAGATGATTTGCCTTAAACTAGATGGAAGATATAATAGAAAATGTTAATTTCTTGTAGTGTTATCCTAATGCTTGCTTTACTGCTGCTGAGGAATCCTCAAGCGCTGTTTGTTCCTGTAGTCACAGCCAAACATAAAAATGCCTAAATCTTCAGTTAGCTTGCCTTGTATTCCAGAGTGAGTTTTTCACACTTTTTGAGGCATGCATCTTGGATGAAAGACACATTCTGCATGGTTACCCATCCTAGGAAACAAATCCTTACGAATGTTTTGTAAGTTCATTTCCTGTAAGCTGTGTTAGTAGCTCCCCAGGGGAAGCAGCAAAGCCAAGCTACTAACAGGGAAAGCATTGTATTTCTCAGGTCATGTCTGGAAAACACTGCTCAATGACTGCAGGCTCACTTACAGCAGATCTTTAATCTAGTAATCACTCTGAAGAGAGACCACTGCAAATTTAATGGTTCCTCTTATAGAAGTAAGGGGAAGTTTTTTTAGATTTTTTTTGTTCAGACCCACAGATTTCACTGGCATGAAGTTAAAATAATCAGAGGAGAAAGGTTAGGAGATTTAGTCCCAGGTTTCTTGGCACAGAAATGAAATCTTTGTCTTGCCTTTGTACTTATACAGTCAGGAGCGTGTATCAACTACACCACTAGTCAGTCATCAAGCAGGAAAACAAACACACTTCTCATGCTGTTAGAAATAGGTCTATCTTTGAATGTATATCAGAAAACCAATGCGATAGCACGAAAATATTTATTTCCAAGGAGGCTTTTCTTTTTAAAATGACATCCTTACAATCTGCTTTAGAGGGACATGGCAAAAGAGTAGGTTGGTTGTAAGATATGGAAGGTGCCACAATTAGTTTGGGCTGCTAGTGTAAATAATATGGAAGGTAGGATAGTTAGGACAAACACAAAAGAACAGACTCTTCCGTGCTGACACCTTGATAAGCCTTAATATTAAAATGATTTTCAGTGATATATATTTCCAGTGAGAGATACATATATATATATGTGTACATATTCTCAGGAGGACAGAAATAATAGAAGAAACAGACCTGCCACTGGCATATTTAGCTATTTGAATTAGGAGAAGTAATCATTACAACTGAACTCATGGTTGATCTTTTCTTGTGTTAAACTATTTATTCCTAAAAGCTTTTACCTTCCTTCTTTCCATGCATAGTACAAAGAAGACTATGATGTGAACATTATGAGTTGCCAGAGCTAGCAGAAATCTGTTGTGGTAATGCAGGAGGTGCAAAACAGTGCTTTGTAAACCTGCTAGCCTGTTCCGGTACAGTCTAGACATGCTAGTGCAATGCTGAGTCAAAAGTAATAAGCCCTGATGGTTGACACAGCTAATTAGTTTGGACATAACAACAAACATGGCCAGATTTCCTCTGGACCTGATCTGGCTCATATCCAGCAATGTATATGTCCCTACACAATGCTTGTTTGCATTTCAGTATCACAGCTAGCATTAAATGACTGAGCTCCTGAGTCTACAACACAAGAGACTCCACCCTTCCGAACATGAAGTGGGTGATTGTAGATAGACCATAGAATCATAGAATCATTTTGGCTGGAAACCTTTAAGATCATCAAGTCCAACCATTAACCTAACACTACCAAGGCCACTAACACTACCAAGGCCACCACTAAACCTAAGCACCACATCTATACATCTTTTGAACACCTCCAGGGATGGTGACTCCACCACCTCCCTGGGCAGCCTGTTCCAATACCTAACCACTCTTTCAGTAAAGAAATTTTTCCTAATATCCAATCTAAACCTCCCCTGGTGCAACTTGAGGCCACTACCTCTTGTCTTGTCATTAGTTATTTGGGAGAAGAGACCCACACTGGCCTCACTACAAATTCCTTTCAGGTAGTTGTAGAGAGCAATATTGTCTCCTCTCAGCCTCCTCTTCACTAGGCTAAACAATCCCAGTTCCCTCAGGTGCTCTTATAAAGACATGTTTTCCAGACCCCTCATCAGCTTCATTGCTCTTCTCTAGACCCACTCCAGCACCTCAGTGTCTTTCTTATACCATGGCAGTTAAGTTCCACTAAATTTGAGAAGGAATTGGCACTTACTGTTTAATAGTAATAAAGGTCAACTTCTGTAATCTCTCTCATATACACTTGTTAATGGGAGCAAAAGAAAAGCTCAGAAAAACTGTCCATTGCAAAAAGTTTATAGTATGATATTACCAAAGAGGACTTTAACATCTGAAACTAGGTAGCGCCATTCTACAGCTATTCACACATGCTTGAAGCTATTCAAGCAACTGAGCTTGCATTTAGCACAATGAATTTAATTTGCCAAGTCATTTATTTTTGCTGAATGCTGTAGAAGCAGGGGTCAAGATTACAGTCAGAGCTCAGTTCTGGAGCAGGTACCTATTGTGCAAATGCCAATAGCTTTTTATTTGATGTGGTCAAAACAGATTACTTTTCAAATTCCTATGTTGTAATCTTAACAGCTTTCATCTTCTTAGGACTGTTGTCATAACTTTTGCAATCAAAAAGTAAATTCACCTCAGAATCAAAATTACTAGTAGCAGCCAAATTGCCACACACAGTATCTCAAGCAAATAATGTCTGCATTTCCATTCGTCTCAACAGCCCATTTCTGTCTAGCAATATACAATGATTTTTAAAGGATACTTCAAACAAGATAACAGGTAAAAGGACAGACTCAAATTAATGCAACCTATACCAAATCCAGTTCAAGTTTGTAAGAAAAACACATTTTTTTTTTTTAATCTACAAAGGCCATGCCATACATTGACTGGACTGGTTCATCACTGAATTACTCTCATTTTACGCAGCTTAACCCTGTTATTTCAATAGAGTAACACAGTGTGAAACAATAACTGCTATGAACAACCTTTTTAAATTAATTTGTGATACATACTAATTTAGAATAGACCTTTGCATTGTAACTCACCCTTTACGTTAAAGTGCATCCACACTTCAGTTTCTCTACATGCAGTACCATCACAAGCACCACCTGCCTAGCCTGGAATCCACATCCAACCTCTCTGCTATGTGAATAAGTAAAATCCAAATGTGAGCAAAGTAACACAGTAAAGGAGGGAGCCGACAGCCCTAGCTGCAAGACTGAGGATGGCAGTAAGATGGCTACAGTAATATCCCATTTCTGGTCAACTACTCTTTCCTTCTTGTCAGTCCCACCCCTGGTGAAAGGACAGCCTGCAGAGTACTTCGCAGCATGAAGAACTGAGCTAATTCTGATTTTTCTTAATGTCAGGTTGCAATTCCTAATGGTTCAGTAATAACTAGACGAGCTGCAGAGCATGCCTGAATCATGGACAGTAAAGACATCTGTGTGCATGAAGCCACGCTGTAGCTCAATTTGTTCAAGACGCGTGCCTTTAAACTGAAGATGATTTTTTCAACAATTAGTTACCTACTACATACAAGACAGTAATGAACAGTCTTAAGTTGTCCCCCAGCTATAACCGGTGTTTCAGGAGAAAGGTTAATGTGTGAGGTTGACTATTTTAAGTGACCTTCTCTTGGAAGCAATTAATTTACCTTTGTGGGTTTGCTGAGAAACATTGTTACCTTTCCAAATACCAAATTCAGACATACGTGAACTAACATATACGTGAAAATATTTATTTAGTAGAAGTAGTATTATGATCCTTGCACACACCCCCAGGATATAACCTATAGACCCTGATATCACCGGAACTGTCACAGGTGTCAGAGTAGCTTTTCCTATGTTCAGAATCTGAGGACAGTGACAAAAGATTTTTCTTGCTACAAGTACATCAAGCTCCAATCACTTGCCCAAACTATTCCATAATCCGGATAATTGCCTCATTTACCAGTGTAAATAAAAATATGAAGACTAATAGCTGAAGAAACAAACACTTTGGAATTTGGGGACACACCCACAGTGATAGTATTGCCTGCAGCAACCATTTGACTTTCACATACCTTTTTTTTTACTGACTAGACCTCCCACAGAGCATAAAACCAACTCAGAATCTTCTACATGTTCTATTTTTAAAAAGAATTAGATTATTTTTATGTAAAAGGCCCAGAAAATGGCATCAGTGACAAATTCTCAATGTACTGTTGAAACAGAGGCAGGCAGATAAACGGGAAGGCTTGGCAGTAGTATTTAAATATACCACACACAAGATACCTCACAAGGAGGCCAAGTGTGAAGGAGCTCACAGACAGTGATTCATACACGAGATAACAAATGAGGACTCCTACAAAGAGAAATGGTAGGAGAAGCTGAGCAGTATTTTAGAGATCAGGCTACATAAAGATATAGCACGTAGCCATTCCTAAATATGTTTTTTACATTTTAACTGTGTAATTAGTTTCCTACTGGTCCTTGCAAAAAAAGCAGTTTGTAGAAAGGGTCTAAGTGTAATAAGTATATTTGCAAAAACAGGTTTTATGAGAAGAATATTTTCAGATTTTCTCTTCCAAATCATGTTCCTCACACCTACACTCATATCAAGAAACACAACTACAAAATCGCAATAGCTCATTCTAGGAATGATTTTTTATAGTATCTTGTAATCATCACTTAAATCATGAGCCTGACCTCTAAGATTTTAAAGCCCAAAGTCATAATGATGACATTTATTTTTTTTTCCCCAACTGAGATTTCCACTGGTTAGCAAGTAGTATTAGTAAGGCTCTTGAATGATAAACAAACATTTTTTTGACTGGTAAAACGAGTTGATAGGAAGATGGTGAGGAAATTGTGGAAACTCAATAGCAAAGACAGAAATCCTGGACTGTCATAAAAGCAAACACATGCTGAAAATAGGTGAGCTCCTTATGCCATGAAAATCATCAGACTTCGAGAAAAAGGATCTAACATAGGCATGATTTGCCCTTGGTGAAGCCATGCTGTCTGTCTCTAATCACTTCCCTGTCTTCCGTATGTTTCTACATATCTTCCAGATGGATCCGTTCCATCATTTTACCAGGCACAGAGGTGAGGCTGTTAAATCCATTTTAACCAAATTAATTTCAAAGCTGAATCTCACGAAAGCAGCAAATGTGTTCAGTTTCACTGAAGAATAAATGAAGAAGGGAGGCACTGTTATTACAACTATTATAACTACAAATGGTGCATAACAGAGGAATAGTGTAACCAAGAAATGTAAAACACACTGTTTTCCAGGTGGCTGTTGGTATTCGTATATCATTTCTGGCACAGCTTGCACCAGGTTTTTTTAAAGAAAACTATGATTCTGTCCGTTCTTGTGGACAGTTATTAAATCTATTCTTCTGCCTATATGTATGCACAGACTTTTCTGGATTGGAGACATGTTGACCATATCGCATGAGGCTAAGAAAGACACTGCTCCAATTCTGACTTCAGAGTTTTGCACTTTCATTATTCAGTTGCAATGCTAGTTATGTTGAGTTTGCTTAGCTGTCAGAAACAATTTTTTACAGGATTTTCTGCCCACATACAATGAGAACACGTTTAGCCCACCTAGGTATGAGAAGAAAAATATGCAAGAGCTCTTCCGTGCTCCCTTTACAAGAGCTAATGCTGAGGATGGGACTCAGCAGAGAAGACAGAACAGAAGTGAAAATAGATCAACAGCCAGACTTACCAGACCACAAAAGCAGAGCTCTAATGACAGAAAATACACTCTGCTACATGTTAAAAGTTCTTGAATTCTCTCTTGTGTGCTTCTGATCTCATTTGTGTGGGAGGGAAGAGAAAAGAGTTGCCTGACCAACAGTAATGTGAGATAATAACTGAGTTAATCCTTTGAGGCTTTACACATTCAAAAGGAGACCAATGTCATTAAAGACCAATGGGGTACAGTGGTTACTCTGTTGTTCAGTTTCTTTTGGGTCTTCAAAGACTGATGAGCAAAATGGCAAAGCCTCAGCATAAGGACCTTCCAAGGAAGCAAGATGATATGAAGAAACCTTAGGAAAATGAATGCACCAAGATGTCCTACACAACTTGATTATCCAAATCTTAGGCACACAAAGCACTCATTAGGTCACTAAATTCACTCCCTACAATTGCAAACAACCAAGAACAAATGATTAATTTAGAATGGTTTTATAGGCATTCATTACATTTTCAAACAGTCTAGAACAAATGTAAGATCTGCAGTAGAAAGACCTAAGCCATAAAAAATACAACATGCTACAGGTGACAGAAAGACGTTCAACGTACTCTTGAGTGAACTATCACAAAACAATGAACATCTAGGCTCTGGAAAACAACATCAGTGCACATAACAACACCATTTTGTTTAACTCATTCTAGATTTAACAGGACGTATAAATTTTCTACAGTTCATGTAGTTTCGTACCTTCTGCTTATCAACTATTTTGCATACTTTAAGTACAAAACTCAAAAGCTATTTTCTATATTTCAACACTCTCCTAGAAATACTACTGTAATTCACATATAAATGTAACAATGCATATGTAAGCTAACCACTTAAGAACCCGCAGCAGTGAAGGCTTAGAGCTATGCTGCTCCACCAGCTGATCCTCTATTGCAAAGGCACCATCTGAAATAGATGTGACAAAGTACTGTCTGGAGGTCATGCTCTGTCCTCCTTATCTATCAAAGCAGCCTAGATCATAAGGCTGAACTATATATCTAGTTATTATGCAGCTAAGTGAAGATGAATCCAACATCTGTAATTCATATATATGTGTGAGTGTATACCTGCAGACACACAGATATAATAAACTCTCAACAACAGATAACGCTAGAAAAGCAAATCATAAATGCAGCTGATTGCCTCGATAGGATGTCCTACTGTATGATATGACTTAATTTATTTCTGTAATAGACAGAAAACAGGGACTTCCCAAAATCTTTAAGGCTATCATGATAAACTGAATATTTTTCACTCTGTTGAACTGGTGATAATAAGAAACTACAAGTAATGAAAACTGGGAGTATAATATGTGTCATAATTTGGCTGTCTTCCACTTTTTCCCATGATTTGTTGCCAATCTGGCCACCTGCCACAGACTGGGGAAAGGGGAGGGGTCACACAGAGATTTTACCTAATGAGAGGACAAAAGCAGTTAAAAGCTGCACAGAAGTGCCAGAGGCATCAGACTCACAAACATTGTAAAAATATAAAAGGGAGAAAGTCAAGGATGGATGTACAGAGGAAAAAGAACAACTAGTTCATTATTTTAGTCATGTTCAGAGAATGGTGAAGGATGCTTGGCCAAATCATGACTCCAGTCTGAAATATAACACTAGGCATGCTCTGCCTATAGCGTTCAGGTTGTAACTAAAATCGGACAAACAGACTAGCAGGTATTAACTACCAAGATCAAACAGCAAACCATTCAGTTTAAGGTTACGGCACACCCCTCATCGAAAAGAAAAAGACACCTTTGATTGTCTGTCTCAGAGGCCAGTGGAAATAAGGAGATTCCAGACAGCCTTGTGAGATAAGGATATCCCTCTGACAAACTATGTTACTAATAGAATATTTAATTATCATCAGCTGGAAATTTGGCTCAGTACACACACTGTACGCCTACTGGGAGACAATGCAAAGTGTGTATTTATAATGTAGCATTGCAGTGCTGACTTTCTGCCTCATTTCAGGCTACTGATAGTAAATGTCAATACGGACTTTATCGCTCCAAGCAAGCTGGACAAGTGCTAGCAGCTACTGATTTCCAGAACATGGTCTAAGGATTTACAAAGTTTTATTAACTGTAGGGGGAGTGACAGCAAGTATTTTAAAGAAAACTCCAGAAGATGAAAGAATGAATCTGTTCTGTTTGACAGTGGCTTTCTGCATTGTCACAGCATGAACATACCATCACCCAGTTTACTCAGCTGTAAAATATTCTCGGATAGTGCTATTCTCTATCATGTGGATGGTATGAGTTCTTGATTCTGTTGAGTAGGTATAAAGAAAATGGTAAGCAAACCTCCAACATGAACCTGAGTCCTTTGCGTTCCCAGCCTTGGTGCAGAAATGTCAAGAAGTAGTCTGAAAGGCTGCTTGCCCATCTAATGTGAATGAAGTGGAACAAATGTATTTAATGTACTTCCTGCTGTGAACAGCATGAGGCTTCAACAATTCCACTAAGGCAAGATGACTGTTTGTCAGCCTGGATGTAAGGCTGCGTGCTCTCATGGCAACACTAAATACAGTAGCATGGAATTAAAAGCACATGGGAAGACAGACACTGACAAAAATCTTGAAGTAACTAAATAATTGTAAGTGTTCTCCTCTTAGATGCAAACTTCCAGCTCTGCATTCATCATACCTCCTCTCTTCTGGTTTCCAAATGTGATTACAATCCAGGCGTTTAAAATTTGCCCACAAGACAAACCAGAGTAAGTACAAAAGAATCCAAATCAGTAGCCTGGCCATCAAAACATTTGACTACCAGAGAGCAGAGCTTTGACTGCAAGACCCGTTGCAAGGACTAAAGCATTTTGTATCAGACTTCTTGCACACAACACACCCACACCATCCTTGCTCCCAGATGGATACTAACAAAAGAGTTTGATCTCATGTTTTCTTCTATTTGTCAAATGATGTCACAGTCACAGCTTCAGCTGGAAAAACAAGAGTGCTTCTTCCAGGCTGATCTTGCTTAGTTGCTAAATGCCTGGGGATTAAGGCATTTCCATGGAAGACTGGGGTCTGAGTGTTTTCAGCACTTGAGGCTAAACTCCAGGACTCCTCTCTCCAAGGAGAATGAAAAGTGCACAGCAACCTAATCTTTCTTTTCCTAGATGCATAACATTGATCTATTATGTAAAGTGCTTCCTCCAAATGAGCTTTATGTTGAACTCTGTGCTCTCCATGCAGGATAGGTATGTCCTGAGCCAATCAACTGACCTCAGGGATTTCTCTTCATCCCTCAGATCCTTGAGATGCATGAAGACAAACAGTTCAGCTCATCAATTCTGGTTGGAGTTAGTAACACAAGCTCACATTTGGAAAATGGTTGACATTTTTTGTTTGTTTTTGGATTTTATCTTGAACATCTAAATACCTATTGAAACACACTTCAGCATTCAGTTCTTTAGATTTCAATTAGATTAATTTAGATAGAATCATAGAATCATAGAACAGTTTTGGTTGGAAGAGACCTTGAAGATCATCGAGTCCAACCTTTGTCCTAGCTCTATCAAGATCACTAAATCATGTCCCTAAGTACAACAACTACCGATCTCTTAAACACCTCCAGGGATGGTGACTCCACCACCTCCCTGGGCAGGCTGTTCCAATGCCTGACAACCCTTCCAGTAAAGAAATTCTTCCTAATATCCAGCCTGAACCTCCCTGGTGCAGCTTAAGGCCATTTCCCCTTGTTCTACCACTTGTTACTAGGGAGAACAGACCAACCCCTGCCTTGCCACAACATCCTTTCAAGTAGTTGTAGAGAGCGATAAGGTCTCCCCTCAGCCTTCTCTTCTCCAGGCTAAACAGCCCCAGATCCCTTGACTGTTCCTCATACGAGACATGCTCCAAATCCTTTACTAGCTTGGTAGCCCACCTCTGTACCCTCTCCAGCACCTCAATGTCCTTCTTGTAGAGAGGGGCCCAAAACTGGATGCAGTACTCGAGGGGCGGCCTCAACAAAGCTGAGTACAGGGGAATGATCGCCTCCCTACGCCTGCTGGCCACACTAATTCTGATACAGGCCAGGATGCTGTTGGCTTTCTTGGTCACCTGGGCATATTCCTGTGCATGTTCTACATACTATGATTTTTTTTTAATATTTTGCTTTGGCAGCACAGCACAAGTGTATAATCCCCAATTAAAGTATTCAGTTGCCAGGAATTTCTTTAATATACTCTGGTTCACTAGAAAATCGAGCACATCTTTTACTTTTTGTTAATTGTCATGATTGTATAGCAGCCCAGCTATTTTAGTTAGACCCTAAGGGCCTTCTCTAGAAACAAAAGAAGAAAAGACTTTGATAATAGGTACTGAAGGTGAATGTTTCCTAATTAACTTGCATTGAATGCCAGAGGAGATAAGGTAATGTTGCTAGTGCTGACTTGACTTCCACAGGAAAGATCTCATGCAGTATTATTAAACTTTGACCTTTGCTGTTTGTGCCTTTTGACCTGAAGAAGTCAATGCATAATGTTAATCCAGTCACAGTACTTGGAGAAATCACAACTTAATGACATGCTGTGACATTTGTCCAAAGAAACTTTGTTAAGTAGAAGATGAATTTAAACAAACAACGAGAGAAATATACCAATAGATGTGAAGTAAAGAGACTGAAGTGGACTACAGAATTTAGTATGATAACATTAATATAGCTCATAGGCTATTACATACGTGCTAAAGCTTTTATCCACCTCTATCTTAAGCATTTTCTGAATTGAATTTTATTGTTAAAAGCTAAAGAAAATGCTTTATATTCACATAGCATACTGTTTTAACTTATTAAAATTATTTTTTTGCACTGCAAACAATAATAACCAATGCTGCTTAAAATCTCCTGCTTATTTAGGCAGAATTTCAATTGTGACTGCCAGGGTGTTAAATTTCTCATATATTACATAAATATATATGTATACACATGATCTGAAATAAGCATATATATATATATATTTATATATGTGTATGAATATATAAATTACATAAGGTACAACTTATAATTTATCTACTCTGTAGTCTGTACTCTGCTTTTTCAGAACAGGAAGCACAACAGACGTCAGATGAAACAAAACGCACATAGACTTTTCTGTTACCATGCATTATGTTTTTGTACAGACTAAAAGCATGTGGCAGAAAACTTCACTGGTGAGTGAATTGCCAGTAAGTTTTCGAAGGCTCTGGGATTTTTTGTGGGAGTACTTTCACTGATACAGAAAGCGAAAAAGGAATTCTGTCACACTATTTCAAATATGGCGTACACAACATTTTGGGTGCAAATTGACAAGTGAACGTTTGTAAAAAACAATTCAAACCTATCCTTTAAAGCCCCCTTATCTTTGAATATCCAAAATATTGCTTATTCTTACGGACTAATGTAGATGTTTTAGTTGTTACATAATGAAAATGTTCTACCCTAATGTCCCAAACACTTCCCCACTTTTTTTAATAAATCCCATAAAATTATTCAATAATTTCTCTTTCAAAGTTTGTAGCATTGACACAAGTTGTGCTCATAAATGCAGAAAATGTTAGGCTTGAAACTTAACAGTGGTATACAAAACAAATTTATTCTCATATTTTCTAATGGCAGTGTTAAAAAAAAGGGGATTTCTTGTTAACTTCCCTAATATCTTGTGGGAGTTTCATAAACTGTGAAGTTCTATATTATGTGATGATTGATTAACTTTCATAATTTCTTATTCAGTCTCTCTAGATTACTGTTAAAATGACTGTATAAGCCTATGAATGACAGTATCTTATTTTAAATGCTAAAACCAGTATATAAAAGTGTTCCTTCCCACTGAGGGAGGGCGCTGTGGTTCCCAGTGAAGCTAGAGGCTCTAGTTTCAGCTCATCTCTTTTTTAAATAATCTCTTGGAGATTATTAAGTATTTCAAAAGCTGGGTAATCAGCTTCTTCATGGACATATTTTTTTATAGCTACTCTCCCAATATTCTATGCTTTACTATCTCCAAACAGTAAAGTAGATGAATTCATTAAAATTATTCAAAAAATCAAACTGTTGTAAAAAACCTACACAAATAAACCTGTATTTGCTATCACTGCAAAGTCAGATAAAATTATTTCTATCTGGGTATATGATCTGTGACTTTACAGGAAGTGTTATTTCAAACTGTCGTACTCACTAATGCTATATGATTACCCAAATGCTCCACAGAGAAAACAAAGTCACCTCTGTCACAGGATTATATGTAAGACATTTCAGGCAGACCAAGCATTTATGATGCAATTAGATGGGTGTCAACTTCCTGCCTTTTATATCCTTAACGAGGGAGAAATCACTTTGCTGACAATAACCATCTATCTTGGCATCAGACTTTCAGAGATTACTGTACTACATAATTCTTCATACTTGCCTTTAGGAAATATGGCAGTGTCACAATAGATGGTTTATGGCCTCATAAAGAGGACTAAAATAACTTATCAGTATTCCTTTCACAGTATTTACAGTTGAGATGTCAGGCTCTAAACTCCATGCACAAATGAGGGCAATTGTACCAAGAACCTTTCTGCTACCACTCCTAGAAAGAATTGCCACACCAACGCTAGGGACACTGAATTGCTGGTCTTGAGGCCACAACAATTTTTACATGTATTTTTGAAACCGGTGCAATTGGTTCTATTGCATTGTGCTGACTCTACTCGCAGTCACAGACCTCTCTCTAATCACCACCAGAAATGTCCCTTTCAATGCAATATATCAAAGCTATCGACCACTTGAACAAAGGACATAATTCTCTCAGCACTTCCCTACTGAGGCGATTTCTAAAGCAACATTACTCTGTTTTGATCATTTCCTTTATTAAAAAGACAAAGAAAGCCTACATGGACACTTCTAGGCAGAGATTCAAATGCAGCATCAAATCAGAAGGAATATAGCTTGTCTCCCAGCAGCTGCTAGATGGCTTCTGGTCCACCAGTGGCTGTAATAGGGCCCTTCGCAGCATAACGCAACGGGCCTGAGGGATTTGTGGACACAACCTCAGAATCACACATACAAGGGTGTACGTGCAGGGTGACATTTTGGATTACATCTGTTACTGTGATAGAATGGAAAAGTTCATCTCACTCCCAATCAGCGCTTATATGATTTTACCAAAATATCAATACTAAATACTTTAAAAAAACCCACATAACCTTCTAATAGTACTTTTGAATCTCAAGATGGAAGCAGCATGTGTTTCAGCCACCAGGAAGAAGTGTAAAAATTCAATTTCTACATGCTGATTTGAGTGCGATGCTATTTGTAGTTTCTGTCCAGAACTTGAATATCACTTTATTACACAATGTCTTACCATCATCCTTGTCAGGTACAATGGTGATTTGAGTGCTTGGGAATTCTGCACCAATTCTTCCACCCATCGGCATGCTCAGCAAAACATCAAATGTCTCAGCCTCTTCATACAAGGAATCATCTATGATGACGATCCGACACATTTTTTCTCGTTCGTCTTTGTCAAAACGTAGAACGCTGTTGTGATCCTCAGGCCTGGATATGTAGTCAGAGTAAGAAAGTACAGAGGTTGGGGCAGTGCCAGATGCTGTTCCTGTGGCATAGAAGGAAAGCAGTCATTATACATGCCATGGTTATAATGACCCCCTCACAGAGGCTGAATTTTATTTTCATTATCATTTGATTTCGATTTACTTTTAGCTGATAAGATGGGCTGAAACATCTGACCAGGCTACATTTCTGAGGTCCCTGGACAAAATACTTCTGTACATGACACAATGCAAGCACATGGCTCCTCAAATTAATTTGCAGTTTTTCAGCCAGAGGGAATATTATAGTCTATCACAACAGACATAGGCTGACAAAGGAGACCCTGTGAGGTTTACCAGCTGACAGAACTACTGAAGAGAGTCCAGCAGAGGGCTATGAAGGTGATGTGGGGACTACAGCATCTTTCCTATGAGGAAAGGCTGAGAGACTTGGGGCTCTTTAGCCAGGAGAAGACTGAGAGGACACTTACAAATACCTAAAGGGCAGGTGTCAGGCTCTTTTCAGTGGTGCCCAGTGACAGGGCAAGGGGCAATGGACTCAAACTGGAGCACAGGAAGTTCCGCCTCAACATGAGGAAAAACTTCTTTACATTAAAGGGTGACAGAGCACTGGAACAGGCTGCTCAGAGCGACTGTGGAGTCTCCTTCTCTGGAGATATTCAAAACCTGCCTAGATGCGTTCCTGTGTAACCTGCTCTAGGTGACCCTGCTTTAGCATGGGTGTTGGACTAGATGATCTCCAGAGGTGCCTTCCAACCCCGACCATCCTGTGATTCTGTGATTTTATCCATTGGAGATATTGGTGGACCAGAATTTAAATATAACAGACCGAATTTGATGAAAATAAATTATCTTGATTCCAGATCACCTCACCAAAAATGTTGCTTCATCTCTCCAGATGCAAAATAATAATAAAAGCACAGATGCAGAGACCCCATGCTCTGCATGGATATAATTATTAAGAGATTGAAAGATAGATGAAGGAGAAGCATAGCAATTAAGCAATATTATTTTATATCAGTTTTTTCAAACAAGGATATCCTGGGTAATCACTGTAGTGTCTTCAGTTCTCATCACTTTCAGCTATATGGGGCTGCATATACAAATCTTGTAAAAAGATAAAGAACACAGATCCTCTTCACCTCCTAACAAATGGCAGATATTTGGAACATGGTAATTTTTCAGCTGTATTCAATAATACTCTAAGACAGACTGCAAGGATTAATACATTTCCAGTTGAGACTGAAGATAATTAAATGAAAAAGTAATTAACAGAGTTATAGACAATTTTTTTATGCAATAGATGGAACAATTCTTTTTGTTTTTCTGTCTCTCTCCCATTTCTGCCTTTTTTTTTTTTCTACAGTAGATTCTGTTACCTTGTTGTGTGTAGCAGATAACCATCAGTTCCTGGCTCACATCTCCACTTCTTCTGACTGGAATAAATAATTCACCAATATCTTCTTCAACAGTATAGGTGGACTGAGGAATAAAGACAGTTGATTCTACAAAGAACAAACATTTGTTTATGTAGATTTATGGCCTCATAAAGTCACCTTTATGAGATGCAAACTATGTATGTAAAACAGCTAGGAGCATTTTAGCATATTCTAAAGTGCAACAAATAACTTGCATTTATCAGCAATGGCGCTAAATTTTAAGAAAAACTTGGAGAGTGAGAGAAGTAGAGTTTTTTAGTCTTTCAGAAATGGAAAAGAAAATCAGATCATGAGGTCTAAATTCACAAGTCCTTGCTAAACAGTCTCTAATATGACTAATTTACTCATCTAGGGTTAATGGAGCAAGGCAGTGCCTGGAGAATTTGTCCACAATGTCTATATGTTTATTATTTCCATGGTATTTCATTATCATCTGTTAGTCACAGACGTATCAATAGCGTAGCTCACACACTGCAGTGGTTCTGCAAGGCCATTCTTTAGCTTACTGCCTGAAGATAACCGTGAAATCTTCTGGCATTGAGGATGCAAGATCGAGCTCTTGCTATCTTTGACTTGGACATTTGCTTTGAGTTGGCCACCTGTCTACACTCCTGTTTTACTCAAATGAGACCTAGCCAATGCAGTCAGTGAAGTCTGGAAAGCAATCTCACCCTAAAATGTATCAGACCAAAGAATGTGAGATCTGTTTTTCAGGGAAAAAAACAACTAGAATGCACTTTAAACTCCTTCATTATTTTATACTTACATAAACACATGACTGAGTTTTATACTGTTACTGGGATTCAGGATCAATTTTGTTATCGTTCTCTCAAAAACTTAAGAACAAAAGGTGGTTATGCATATCATTATAAAGCACCTTTACAGTTTCATTAATATGACTGCAACCCAAACAGAATATAATTCTGTATAATATCAAATCAAGTGGTATCAGCTGACTGCACAAAGCAAATCTTTTATTTCATAGTACTTTGGCAAACACCATTCTGAAAATTGTCATGTGACTGCTTTGAAAACATGTTCCAGGTTTTATTTCTCCAACTGGAAAATACTACTAGCATGACTTAAGGTCAAAAGCCTGCCTTAAAAATGCTGTAATTCAGGTTTGAGAAGATCTAGACACTTTCACTATTCCAGCAAGTCAAAAATTCAATGTGAAAAACACCAAATCCCTACCTTTTTATTTTAGAGCAAAACAAAAGGTAACACTAACCCCCCCCAATTTTTTCCTTTTATTTCTCCGTTTAGAACTGACAAAACGAAAAACTCCATCCTTTAAAAAAAAAATGCAGGAATCTGATTTGTTCTATTTCCTGCCTCTGTCATAATTATCCAACTAGGGGTAAAATGACACTATAAAAGTTTAACAGACCTTATAAACAACATAAAAGCTCAGAGGATAATGATCTACACCATCTCAGCTAGTATAAGAAAACACATCCTTACGCAATCTCTTTTTAGAATAAAACATTAACTAATGTCCCATACTCCCAAGCTCACTATTTTGGTGCTAAGACTATACCATTCAAATGAATTAATTTTAAAATCATTTTCACTGTAAGCAGAATAAAACTTTTGATGGTTCTTATTCAGTTAGTATCTGAACTTGTTATACCCTGTGCTTTAAAAGATTATCAGGAAGCCCAGTCCTTCCCCTCAAAGTTCTCTCTCTATTTTTTTCTGTAGATATTCCTTGATTTGCAGTTGTGCATTTGATTTTCTCCTATGCAACTTCACTTTATGTACAATTATTACAAACTCCCTGGAACTGTAAAAAAATTATCTTAATATAAGAAATAGAAAAAAACTATAATTGACATTAAGACTTAGACAACTATCTTGAGCTATGCTATCTCACTGATCATAGAAAAGATAGAGAGATTTAACAGATTTTCAAGTAATTTCTGTGTCTCATACATACTGCTTTTCAAGTTAACCATCATTTTTCTCGGTGACTAAATATGGATGTCAGATAACCTCTAGTTTAAGTTGCATTTGTAAATAGGAACTAAAAAACCTCTGATAGTTTTCCTGCCCGGTCCTCTTCAAATGTTAATTAGGGAAGACTATACAAAACAAGCTGTTACAGTCCTCCAATACTTGAAAGATTCCTTAAACACAGCCCATGTGTTCAAGTGTCCGGATGCAGCTGAAAAGCAAAGCAACCACAGAATATTCTGCTTTTTTTTTTTTTTTCTTTAAATCGGTTTCTTTCATCATTTACATTTAACCACAAATTTGTTTGTTCTTGACACAGCTTGTGCTGTATCTAGTGAATCTTACCCTTACTGAGCTTCTCAGCTTGATATTAAGGCCTAACTGATGCAACTAGTCTGCTCTAAGACCCAAATTTGATGGGACCAAGCAGCCTGGACTTTCCTGGACCATCATGGCACAGTAAATCAAGTCAGCCTCCAGACAGCTATGTACTGAAAACCTATTGTCCCTGAGAACAAAAGTAAACAAAAGAAAAAACCCAAGAAATAATATATAATAGGAAAAATGCAGGTATTTCATCAAAGCATGCTACCTTAGTTACATATTCATGAATCATTTAAAGTGATAGAGGATGAACGGCTACTCAATGCCCAAGTCTGTCTTCAGAAATATTCTGACAAAAGGTAAGCTTTACTATCTGCTGTTATTGATAGTATTTGCCCTCCAGTTTACCTTTCTGCGTATGCACACATTGGCAGTACAGTTCTGGAAATGTTCTTACCGTCTCCTGGGTCAATAATTTCCACTGTGGATACATAAGGAAACTCCAGAACTGCCATGACAGGCTCAGAAAGAACAATTTGAAAAGACTCAGACTGTTCATGTTCGCCATCACTCAAAATCCGTACTCGCCATGTAGCTAAGGTTTGGCCAGGATTAAACTGCACCTGCTTCTGGGCTTTTCCTCTGAAGTCTTTATCTTTCTTGGCAGTACCATCTTTGGTGCTAATACCTGCCAAAATCAGAAACTCAGGTCATTAAAAACATTCAGTCATCTTTAAAAAAAGATTTTAGAAAAATACACTTTTCGCAACTTAAAAGTGTTCAAGCCAACTCTGTTACTCTTGATCAGCTTTGTATTGGTGTCATACATAGAGGAGGAAGCACATGAATTAACACTAGGAAAGGCAGTTTGGACAGAATTAGCCAAAGCAAAACTAACTACTAGAAAACTCTACATTCTCTGAGGTTACAGTCAAGTTTCTGTTTCTCTGTCATTCAACTATGGATTCCCAAAAGGGTAACAGATTCCTCCCCCCCCCCCCCCCCCCCCGTTTAACATTCTGGGTTCTCTTCTGCTCCAGAACATCTAAATAACATGCTGCCTGCAAACTATCAAAATACTTATTTCTTTTAGAAAAAAATAAAAACACACCTTGGAAATTCAGCCTTCAAGGGTAAAACTAAGAAAGCTAAGGAAAACACAAAGACAGAAAGGGGTAAAACATACAGAATAAGGATGAAAGAAGATCTAAAATCTGAACCATTGTGGTCTTTCCCACTACAAAATGCACTTTTAAAAATTATTATCCTCTTACTTCAGTGTTTGCATAATGACAATCACTAAACTCAAACCAAGTTGAAACTGCAAAGTCATGGGATAAAATCTGATACAGCTCGTCCCACCAAGACAGCACAGACCTTACAGCCTCAGACCTGGGCTGCTCTAAAATGGCTTTTCATTGGTGTTTCCCTCACAGTTTAAGGCTGTCTGGCAGGGCCTCATGGAAATTAGAGGCTATCATCAGAACTATCTGATCAGAATTATCAGAACTATCTCCAGCTTGTGCATTTTGCCTCTGTTTGAACCCACAGTTCTACTCAAATCTTAAAGGTCTTCCTCAGATTTTCAGAAAAAAACTTAAAACTTTTCCTTTGTCTACCTGTTTCTTTCAAATGTATTGTTTAATGTATTAAAACATATCAGCCTTTCCTACAAACCTTGCCTTTCTTGCTTCCTGCTTGTGCCTCCTCCTGAGTCATAACCTTCAGCCCCTTTGGCACTACACATGGACCAGAAAGGCCAGGAAGCATCTTAACCAGTATCTTCTATGTTATTTCCAACTCTGTAATTCTATTTTGCAAGATTAAGGTAGTCAGAGGCAAGCTATTCAAATGTCTTTTGCTGTACTTTGAGTCAGCTCAATTCAAAAACTGAACTTGAATCCATAGGTAGAAAATTACATAAACACTCTATTTGAAGGATCAGAAGTCAAATCAGTATCTGCTAATCAGTACCAGTAATTAATTTAACACATATTTAACTTTGTATTTCATTAATCTCTTTTATTATTTTACTTTAATTAAAAGAAATATATTATCAAAGTTAGTTCACTATTCAAAACAGAACCTTTCAAGTTAGATCCAGTTAGTTACTGACTATATCCCTTAAATCTCATGCCAAAATAGGTGTCCTAACTACATCTCGATACCTGAAACTCAGATTATTATTCAGAAAGAGAATTAAATAGAACACTGATTTCTAAGCATGAGCTTGTGCTCCGCGCCAGGTAAATGCTTACATATCTCGGCAAAACCAGCTTTAAATAGAGTGCCTTTACTAAGCAGTGTAAGCTCACTATAGGGTTCAACATCAAAATGTACAATGATAACGCTCTGTAGTCCAAATATATCACCAGGAAGAGGATGGGAACAGATCCAGAAGCTAGAGACAGGTGTGAGGTTGTGGAATGTGATAACACAATCTTCTTTAATTTTTTCACTCCCCAGACACTGCAAACAGCCTTCAACACCTCCTGAGTCAGGCTGAGCTGACTGCTAACACTGACTGAAGAAAATGAGCATAATGCTCGTAGCTGCTAATCAGACCAGCTCAAAATAGCCTTCCTGGAAAATGATCTATGTTTGTTGTTGTCTTTCCAAGTGCTACAACTCTATTTTCTCATTACAGGAAAAATAAAATCCGGACAGGAACTGTATTCTGTGAAACAAATGCAACCGAGGTATCAATCAAATCAAAGAAAGAAGGACTGGGTCTTCGGTTGTTAAGTCAAAAATTAATTGCAGAGGAAAAACAAAAAAAGGTGAAAATTTCATAATATAACTAAAGAAATCGTATACTTAGCATAACAAAAGATACTTGCTTTAATAAATAAACATATTGCTTTGAATCTAGCTTGCTTATTATGAAACACTAGTAAAAGGATATAGCTGTATTGAAACATTTTATCAACTAGCTGGCCAGTGATTTATAGAAGCAATTGATAGGGTTTAAATTGAACTTACTTATAAAAGAGGTTTCTCCCAGATAACCTCTCCGTTTAAGAACTACGTCAAGATATTTGGAGTCTTCATTTACTAAATAATAGTTCTTTTCTAAGGAAATCCATGCCCAGTTTAGGCGAAAATGTTGATTCTTCAGCTTATTGCCTCCTGCAAAACAAAATGATAAAGATATATTTATTCATTTTTCTTTTTTGTTAAATACCACTTTGGCTTTTGAGGTTAATGTAACCTGGATGCTGGGAAAGCTGTGTATCTCAGCTGGATATTACAATCCAAAGGTGTTAAAAGATTTAAAACTAAGAAATAACAAGTAAAGAACTCAACCATGATACATTTGGTACATATAGGAAAAAATGTTATCTTCGATACATACAAACTAATAACATTAATTCCAGAGTATGTTAATTTTCTTCTTTTTCAAAGGAAAAAGAACAAGAATTAATCGAAATATATTTGGGATGCCACTTTTAGAAATTATAAAAACTGTGGATGATCCACGTTTCTGCAGAACCATATCAGTATTTCCAAATAACACACAACGTAGGACATCACGCAGAACTTTCTCGATATGATCGGACTGCCAGAAGCACTGGAAGACCCTTAGTATCCGGAAAGACTGGAGACGATACCTACCATATTTTAGACTACATTTATCCATACAGCCTGCTTCTAAAACTCAATATTTTGATATTTTCTTCACTAAATCTAACAATTTCTGCTCTTACTGGTTTAGAATTTATGTACCAGCATTGTATGATTTTAGAACAGCTTTCACATCTTCCTAGGAAATGGTTTCAACAAGAATAAGCATCCCTGACACACGCCACAGTCTATAGCTATGCTGATGCCCTCCTAAGCTTACAAGCTTGTAACTATTGGGTTAAGTATGATTGCCTGTGTCTCTTAAGAATATTTAGAGATACAAATGCTTATTGGAATTATCTTAAACTAATTTACAATGACATATCTTCACAATATGATGAATACCCCCAGCTGAGTAAGCTGCTGAGATATCAATATTTCCCTGGAGATATTCAAAACCCGCCTGGATGCAGTCCTGTGCAACATGCTCTAGGTGAACCTGCTTTAGCAGGGGGTTGGACTAGACGATCTCCAGAGGTCACTTCCAACCCCTATGGTTCTGTGGTTCTGTGTTTTGAGAGTCAATTTTCAATAAACCAAAAGATGTTCTCACAGTTCTTTTTACATAGGCACAACTGTGGCAACACACTCCTGGCAAAGACAGCAGGCTCCAGGGATCCTTTCCAAGCTCTCTACTGTAGTAGTAGCATAAGAGCTTCCCCGTAGCCTCACTGAATCCAGATGGTTTCTGTGCAAACACTGGGAACTGAAAGCACAGAGAGGAAGCAGTACACTCAGCTAGCGAAACCGAACAGTTAACACGGACCAAGCCAGCATCTCTGGCTGGCAGCTGTTAATGTCCTTAAGCTGAAAATTTTATTTCCTCTTGCAATAATCAGAACCACCTCCACAGTCCTCCTCAAACAAAAATGCTCACATATTTATCAATAGAAGCAGGCTCCATTTTTTGAAGCCAAAGCAATGCAGGAATACAAGAAGCATCCCTCCAAGTTTTGGAGGGGATGATATGGAAGTCATTTAACTCCAGCTGCAAAACACTTAGCACCAGCCTAAAATATAAGCATGTCTCAGCCTAATCTCTTGCTCGCAGCAGAAATGAAACTGGTGTGTCTACAATTAACGGGATTTGTACAACTGTAAAACAACGGGAAATTTTATTGAAAAGGCAGACTTCATGGATTTTTTTCTTAGTCTAAAGAAGCAATCCAGAAACAACAAATGCAAATAGATGGCACTCTAAGGTCCAGCTAAAAATGCTACTTTTTTTTTTTCAGTTGGAAAGGTAACAGCCGAAAGAGCTTAGCACTCCTTTCCCTGACTATAACCCAAGTATTTATACAACAGCGAGAATATCTCAAATTAGCCTAACAAATTTCTGATAAAATATAGCATGGCTTTACTTTCTCATGTACAGTTTACCTCCATCTGTTCACTGATTTTCCACAGTAAAAAGGCATTTCTTGTCAGTGTAGGCATTCTGGATGCCTACAGATAAAATGGCATGACAAATCAAGTTCTGTATATCATCCTATTGGATGTCTCTGCTATTACTCAGGAGAATCCTCTAATTTCCATAGCAAGAATAAAACAACCTGTTCAGCTCACTGAAGGCTGATGGTCACTCAGCACCAGTCGCCTGGGAACACTAGTTTGTGTGAGAGCCTGTAGTCTGATGTGCTTCCCACAAGGTGCTGCTACAGAACAAGGTTTGCTCAGGTAAGACTGTCTGAAATGTGAAATGAATTCCCTTTAGAAATTAACACTTCGGTACATAAGCCAGTGAATCAAGTAATTTGAACAGCAGAGAAACGTATCTAAGTATTTTGGTTCACTCATGGCTTAACTACTGGAGGAAGAGCCAAATGGAGGTTGGCTTTCCCCTTCCAGTTTCCTCCATTCTATTCCCTGAAAAATTAGGCAGCCCTTCCATATGTTTCCACTCTGATTCAAAGATAAGCCTCTATATTTCTTTATTGACCTGTCTACTAGAAAAAAACAACCATACTCGTGTCATCTCACATAAAGGCAATGATACTGTGTAAACAAACAGAGGGAAATGGTTACTGGAGTGCCAGGCTGCACTCCTTACCCTGCTTCTTCCTGCTCTTTTGATTTCTGTTGCTACTGACAAAGGGGAAGGCTACAAACACACATAGCAAAAACTGTAATGAACACCCCAAGAAAACCAGTAACTACATTGTTAGCTATACCAGCACTCACATCAGGTTAGCCATATATTACATCTTCCCATTAGTTTCTTGGTACAAATGCAATTGAATACATTCTTTAATCTAGTGAGAAAAGCCATTTGTGTGCCACACTTGAACACATTGCCCAGTTTAAACATAATCTGACAGAGGGATAAAAGTTTCTAAGATAGAAAAAAGAATGAAAATTTACTGCCAATTAGAGAAGAGAGAACCTGTTAGTATCTCTACTGAGAAAAAATACTGCTGCATGAGCTTACTAGAAATGAGAATGTCAAACACTGGAAACTCCCCAGATGATGAAAAAGCTTCTAATAGAGTTTCTGTCTTTTTTAGACATAAGAGATTCCAACCAGGGGATAGAAAGCAATAGGAAATCCGGCTTCACTTGTTCTACCGTCCAAAGAACTAATGGTTTAAACATGTTGTGGACCCAGGCACACAATCTACAGCTTACTTGCATTTCATCTCTAGTGTCTTAAATAGCTCAACTTTAAATGTAATCTACATTTACACATAATTACTGAACATATTACTGTATAAGAGAAAAAATCCCAGCTGTTAAAAAGGAATAGTCATATGGAGAAATTTCAGTAGCCAACTCCAAACCAGTTCATTCCTGTCACTGATGCTATGGAAAATGTTGAAGTATACTAAGCTAGAAACCTAATGAGAGGATGAAATTTAGGAAGCAAAAAGCACAAGAAAGGCAATATGAAAGGTTCAATATTGTCCCAATTCCACCTATTTCTTGCTTTCAGCAGTTTCCTTCTATTTTTTCTTAGAGTAAAAAATATCCCAAACAAACCACTATTATTCCTAGGGGGCTTCCAGCAAGCCTCCATTTCTACAGGCCTACTTCTGCCCCTGAAATATATATCATTCACCTTTTAGAATGTCAGTACTAAATCCACCATGTTTAAAATTTTAAGAAAAAGAATATAGATATCTTAGATCTTGCTTTCTTCACTTTGTGCTTTTTCTGTTCAGAAGAAATGTTTGCTAAATTATACAAGCCATTTCACAGTCTTACATTCCCAAAGAATAAACCCAATGTTGTTGTTGTCATTATTCTTTTTATTACAGGCTGGGGGTCGACCTGCTAGAGAGCAGCGCTGCAGAGAAGGACCTGGGAGTTCTGGTGGACAGAAAGTTAACCATGAGCCAGCAATGTGCCCTTGTGGCCAAGAAGGCCAGTAGTATCCTGGGGTGCATCAAGAAGAGTGTGGCCAGCAGGTCAAGGGAGGTTCTTCTCCCCATCTGCTCTGCCCTGGTGGGACCACATCTGGGGTACTGTGTCCGTTTCTGGGCTCCCCAGTTCAAGACGGACAGGGAACTACTGGAGAGAGTCCAGAGGAGGGCTTCTACAATGATGAGGGGACTGAAGCATCTCTCCTATGAGGAAAAGCTGAGAGACCTGGGGCTCTTTAGCCTGGAGAAGACTGAGAGGGGACCTTATCAATGCTTATGAATATATAAAGGGCAGGTGACAAGAGGATGGGGCCAGGCTCTTTTCAGTAGTGCCCAGTGACAGGACAAGGGGCAATAGGCACAAACTGGAGCACAGGAAGTTCCGCCTCAACATGAGGAAAAACTTCTTTACATTAAAGGGTGACAGAGCACTGGAACAGGCTGCTCAGAGCGACTGTGGAGTCTCCTTCCCTGGAGATATTCAAAACCTGCCTAGATGCGTTCCTGTGTAATCTGCTCTAGGTGACCCTGCTTTAGCACGGGTGTTGGACTAGATGATCTCCAGAGGTCCCTTTCAACTCCTACCATTCTGTGATTCTGTGATTACAGACCTCTGACACAACAGAGCAGGAAACATATGGAACATCTTATCTAGTTTCAGGTGTTTATTTTTGGGCTAAAAATCCTTAACTGTCTTTATGTTTAAAAGCGTGAAGGAGGCATTTTGTAAGTCTATGACTTATTTTAGGTATCTTTTTGAATGAGACTATCTGTGCCTCAAAAGATGCAGAAATACATGGTTTTTTCCTGAGCAGCTGTTAAAGATGCCTGTCGTGACCAGTTACATCGCAGACATTTTTATTATAGTCATTTAATGCTGGTTAAAATGAATTCCACCATGCGTGAACTAGATGAAACCGGGCCTTTTCTACAACATAGTAGAGCCAAGCACCACGCAAACATAAGGTCTGTAAAGAATATTAAGAGTATAACTTTCAGAAATTATAAAATATCAGAAATAAAATTGCACATGCCATCTTCATTTGGTTCCCTACAAAATTAATTATCTGCCCTACAATAATATTTCTATAGGCAAATTAATTTTACATTGCTCACTAGCTCTTCCCTTGAGCATAGTCAAATGTTTAGGTGCTAGGCAAATAATTAAGGTACTGTACCTCAATGACAGTTTTGCTTTTGTTCCTCTCCCAGACAAGTGCTTGTAATACAAATCCATCAGAAGTTTGGAGAGAGAAGCCATTACTAGAGTGCTTTTAAAACTAAACAAAGGGAAGGAGGGCCATGTTACAATGAGGTAAATCCAAAGTAACTTTGCTTACATATCAACAGGACATGGTGGGCAAGATGTTGCTACAGTGATGTATGAAAACCTGTTTCTTGAATTTTGCCAGAGATCAGAGTGCAGCAGTGCTAAATCAGAAGATGCTAGACAGAACGTGGTATAGCAAGACATGAGAAATTTTTCATGAGAAATGAGATGGTAAGAGTCATGAGACACAGTCAAAAACTTTGTAAGGAGCTAAAGCTAAGGTTCTAGTGTAAGATGGGTCACAAAGTGACTTCAGGACTGTGACTTCGTGACTGATTGAGGCTGCTGAAGACAATATCCTCTGAAAATGACAAGCCAAAGATGGATATCACCTAGAATCAGTATTTATAGGAGTCCTGTCAGTAAATTGGTCACCTGTCAGAAAACAGTGATATTTTTGCATAGGTCATCAAACCAAAAATACCTAGAAAGGTCCGATCATCTGGAAACTCATTGGTTCAAAATATTTGACCCTACTAGGTGCCTCATTCAGACTGAGTTACTGAAGTCATCATAGAACGGTTTGGGTTGGAAGGGACTTTAAAGATCATCCAGTTCCAGCCCTCCTGCCACAGGCAGGGACACCTTCCACCAGACCAGGTTGCCGAAAGCCCCATCCAACCTGGCCTTGGAGACTGCCAGGGAGGGGGCAGCCACAGCTTCTCTGGGCAACCTGTGCCAGTGTCTCACCACTCACACAGTAAAAAACTTCTTCCTAATATCTAATCTAAATCTTCCCTCTTTCAGTTTGAAACTGTTACTCCTTATCCTATCACTACACTCCCTGATCAAGAGTCCCTGCCCACCTTTCCTTGTAGGACCCCTTGAAGTACTGGAAAGGCTGCTATAAGGTCTCCCTGGAGCTTTCTCTTCTCCAGACTGAACAGCCCCAACTCTCTCAGCCTGTCCTCATAGGGGAGATGCTCCAGCCCCCTGATCATCTTCGCGGCCCTCCTCTGGACCCGCTCCAACAGGTCCATGTCTTTCTTGTGCTGCGGGCCCCAGAGCTGGACACAGCACTGCAGGTGGGGTCTCATGAGAGTAGAGGAGAGGGGGAAGAATCACCTCCCTCGACCTGCTGGCCACGCTTCTTTTGATGCAGCCCAGGATGCGATTGGCTTTCTGGGCTGTGAACTCCCATTGCTGGCTCATACTCAGTTTTTCATCCACCCATCCACTCAAGCCCTTCTCTGCAGGGCTGCTCTAAATCCACTCATTGCCCAGCCCATATTTGTGCTTGGGATTGCCCCGACTCATGTGCAGGACATGCTGTCAGTACTATTCGTCCTTCTCCTTGCTATGGATCTCCTCACTGCAGCAAGTACATGAAGCATCTGGAAAAAGGAAACCCTCCTCCTCTAGGGGAGGAACATACAATCTTAGGTGACCCTGCTAGTCAGAACAAATATAGAAAATATATTTTATGTTCAGCTCAAGGCACATAGTTTCAACAACTTCAATTTGCCATACTGTGTCATAGCGCCAGTACATTCTAGCTCCTGGTTAAAAGGCAAAGTTCTCAAGTAAGACTTTTGTCTGCTCAATCATTAAAAAACCCCACCTATAAAATAGATAACAGATGTTTTTTATTCAATGCATTGGGGGAGCAGCTCATTGACCTAGACAACCTTTAAAAGCCCCTTCCAATCAAAACTGTTCTATGATTCTATGATCATACGCTATTGCCCTCTGCTATGATCACCAGAAAAGGCATATCCTGTAAAATTGCCTTAATTTCATATAGAAAAACTGTTTGCAGAAGTGAATTGCGTAAGTAATCCCAGCACATAAAATATGCCATTAGAATGTTTTTAATTTACTTCAACAATGCATAAGCTAACCTAATACTTTTATTCAATTAGAAACCCATTAAAATGCTTCATTTTTATAAGTCTTTTTCAAATGTACTATAACAGACTCCAATGACTAAAACAACTTGCTGAACTCTGCACCCTTCTGCACTCTATCTGCCACTGTAACTCAATATATTTGCAGAACAACCAAAACCAGCCCCCTAAACTAGCCCCTAGTGATTAGGGACTAAAACAATGCTTTCTCTGACTTTTCATGAGAAAACACACACTTCCCAGCACTACGGACTTGGCTTGCCTGGAGTGTAATTGCTGGTATCCAATGAACTGCAGACAGTTTCCGTCTTTCGGTAGTTTCTGTAACTCTTTTTTGCTTCTGTTTTATGTCTACCCCCAAGAAACACGTTGGAATGGCTGCATTTGCCAGGGTTCAGACCAAGCAAATGCTTGAAGTCACGTAGCAGAAAAAATATCTGAAGAATACTGTGTAGTTGCTTTGTTACAAAAAGAGAAAGGGAAGTGAGAGAAAAGACATGAATGGAAAGGCTAGCTAGTGCATATTAAATTTTGATCCTAGTAAAATTCAACTAAGCATAACTAAGGATGTCTCCAAGTACAGTCTGGAGATTCACGCTGGGTTAATTTAAGGAATTCCAAATTCAAGTCTATGTATGCCTAGTTCTTCTGCAGGAGATTAACCAGATTCTGACTAAGAGATTAACCAGAATTTCATTTACAGAAGGTGTGAAAGCAAACATGCACTGGCTCTTCAGCCACTGCATTTCATAGCTTTAAATTGATTTCAGTTTAAATCAGCTCAGTACAAATTAGTTCACCAAGGGCAAGGATACATTCACTCTATTGGCTCCACCAAGAAGCTGCGAGCTTTCAAAGGAAAGACCGGAACAGAAAAAGAGAAACCCAGTATGAATCATCCAAAAAGATGCTGGAGCACTGTGTGTGTTTGCAAACCTTTATAGACACTAAGTGACTAGCTTCATAACTGATTTCAAGGGAATCCAGAAGATCCACTTGCTGGTTTGGCATTCTGTGCTGTAAGCAAGGGACTAGCTCTGCAGAAGCTGAATGCTTCCCACTTCTACAGTTCCAATGGTGAATATGTAAATAATTTCATGGATTCAGGGTACTACAGAACTGCTACTAATTGAAATGCATAAGCACATACACATATATGTTGCCGAATCATTGTCTGTAACAGAAGAGAAAGATATTGAACTACCCAAAAAGTTCTTAGCAGGACTGAACAAAGTACAACTGGGCAAAAAATGCTCGTATTTTTCATCTTCTCCCTCAAAATACCAATCTATCAAAATCAAAGTTGTTAATAAAAAGACTGGCTTTGATTAATCTTTTTCCTGAAAAAATTGGTAGAGAACAAATGTTGCATTTTTATCTTTTTCCATGATCTGCATTAAGTCTTTTAGGTACATATAACTTCTTATATTAATACTGTAACAAATTTAAACTAATCTCTAATGTAAAAACTAAAAATACTAAACCGCACATTTCATTTTTTTTCAATTTGAAAACTCTATGCTCAATTATTCTGCAAAACTTTATGAGAATTTCAACTTTTTGTCCTGATTCAAAATAAAAAAATCTCAAAACATTTTCACAGGATAAGAAAATGTCTTATTACTCTGCTCAAAGACTCAGCAACTGTTCAGTATTTTTTGGTGGAAAACATAAATAGAATAAGATTCACAGAATCCCATAGCTAAAACTTTCTCCTGACAACAACACTCTAGAATTTGATTTATGTCATTTAAAGTAGACACTTAAAATATGTCAGATGCATCCTAAATTTTCCTCTAAGAGAGCAAGGAGTTTAAATGAAATTAAGGGTAGGCTAAAAGTAAAATAACGACAGTTCTTAGACACAAAACCATGTATATAATTTATATTAATCATACACATTTCTATATTAATATATCCACAAAATAATGGATATGTAATACTTGTTCTATGTACATACCAACAATAACATATTACAGTACTTTAAAATATTGCAACATTCACAGTGCAGCCAAACAGGTTACTGTGATGACAACGACCAAAAGATCTGATCTAAGTCCCATTGATACATAGGATCATCATACAGTTCACACGGAAAGATTTCTTTGGAAACTGAAGTGCCACAAGTATCATTTCCATAGAAAGTATATTATCTAACTAATACAGGCCTGTTTTCACAAATCAGAACTGACAATGTTTTCTTTCCAGAAATACTTTGTCTCACTGAATGTCTGCAGGAGTGAGGAGTTCATCACTGCTCAGAACAGAACTCGGACTCTACTCTCTCAGCCTGCATGCACTACTGAGAGAGAAAAAGAAAAAAAAAAAAAAAAAAGAAAAAAAAAGACATCTAAAAATGATGAAAGTGAGTATGGTAAAGGATCAGGACACACTACAAATAATAACCTGAAGCTATGCTGAATGCACTTGATTTTGGCCAGTATTTGAGGTCAAGCGGTCAGCAACAGGCTGGTGTTTGGAAAGCAGACCTCTAAGAAACTCCTGTGCAGCAGACATATGCAAAAGTTGGTGTTATACTGAATTTACAAGATGACAGATAATGAAGCAGAAGAAAGACTTTATTTTGCCATGTCACTGTTTCTAAGGTGATGAATAGGGGAAAAATAGGTTAAAAAATAAAAAGTGTGCCACCTGCCTCTTGGTTAGTATTGCCTTATTTGCTAGGCACTTGTCAGGGATTATTTTAAACTAATCAGCAGGTAGCAAACACTGCTGATAGCCTTTCCTTGAAAGCAGTAAAGGACAAGGAAAAGAGTAAAATGTTTGGGACATTACTCGCCCTTCTAGAGAACTAACTCATGTAAATAGATTCAAAAGAAGCAGGACAACACCAAAGCCAAGGGGGCGGATGGGAGAGGAAGTGTTTGAGAGGGGACAGTTGACGGCTGCTGAACATAATGTCCCACTAGACCCAGAAAAGGGAAGGCAGCAGGAGGTAGGGTTATCTGTAGACTGCTCTACTAGCCACACTTTGTTCTCAGAAGTCTTTGTTCTTATTGTAGAGACAAGTCCTTATTTTGAAATGATGCTTTATGTTATTGCACATTGGATAAATAATGACCACTGCTTCTCAGCAGAAAAAAATTCAGAGCAGCCAATTTCAATAGTTCCAGTGAATAACTACTACTGGGAAAACACAGTATATTTTTGTTCAGGTCCCAGTGCATGGGAACATAAGCAACTGGCTCCTGTTCCACAAAAGGTGAAGGCAAGCGACCTGACACTTAACAGTAGGATTCATATAATCTAATTTTATCATGTAAAAGACATATATTTAATTTAAGCTAGCTGTCCTGGCACAATGAATGGAAAGAACTGCATCTTTAGGTACATCTGATATGAACAGCTGGACTACCCTCTGGAAAGACTTGGCCCACTCCACTGAATGAAACGGGAGAGGGCTCAACCCACCTGTCTGGACAGCTAACTAAAGTCCGATGACGTGATTTTCACGTGTGCACAAAGGAGAGTCCTGAGAAAACTCAAAGATACAACTAGTCCTGAACTGTAATATGGTAAACTCATAAATTTAAACACTCTAAAAGTAATCTTTGGAATATTTAAAAATAACAACACAGTATCTGTTTGGTTTAGAATATTGACTCTGTTATTGTAAATTTATTTCTGTGTTGTCATTAAACTAATTAGCACTTGTGTAGTCACAAACTAACTTTGCATCAGAAAAGCAATTTAAACTTCCTTGTGAGTAGTAATAGAGAAAACCCAAACATACCACTCAAGCTGTCATGTCTATCATTAAACAATGCCCCTATTACCTAAAGCAGAATACCTTTTTTCCTAAGGATCCACACCCTGCACCTCCCTCTGAAGGAAAAAAAAACACCACCTGGATTAGTAAGGCTTCATGCATGCATGGCCTGCAGCAGTAAGTAAATTTATTAGATCTCTGGCAACACATTCTTAAAATAAACTTAATAGTCTTCAGGTCTCTACTTACTAATTTGTTTTGTGGCGCCAGACAACTTCACCCAAAAAACAGGCTCCAGTTGAACTGAAGCAAGGTTCAATTCCCTGTCTCACAGAATAATGGGTTTAGCTCCACTAGCTTAGTTACTGTCCCATATGGGACTTTCTTCTGGTTTATACCTTTAAAGCAGTGCTACACATCTATTAGCCTGTAGGAAAACTACTGTCATTTAAAACCTAATCAGACAAAGTGTTAAATTTGTGGGTCACAGGGCATCCTCAGCCTCAGTCTTGAAAGTAATGAGTAATAACAGAAAAGCGTACTGCGACCTCACAAACAAAAGACAGTCTAATAGAATGGGAGTCAGGAAAAATATACTTACAATCAAAACATTATCTCACCTAATGTTGTACTATTTTAAGAAATTCCTTTATTCTGGAAAAATAATATACCAATTTCCCTTTCTTTATATAACATTTTAATTTAGAACCTGCTACTGCAAACTCCTTCGTATGTACCTAATATTTCAATGCTTGCAATATCATTCTTATGCTTTAAACTGGGGGCACATGAGTGGCACCTGACCCTGAGGCCTCTAATTTTTCATAATGAATTTGAAATGGGTATTTGTGTCAAACTGGCGAATTTCCCTTGAAGAAGTTATGGAGCTTTGCAGAGAATCCCCCTCCGTTTCAGACGACTCGTAAATCTCAAATTTTACAACCTTAAGAGGAAAATTTATGCAAGAGGGATTAAACAGGTTGTTTTTATTTGCAAAACCTACTCTAAACAAAATGGAACAACATTTCTGTTTTATCAACTGGACTTGCTGTAACTCACTGAGCACCGATAGGAAAACTTTTCTCTTAACTGCATGCCAAAGTGATTGAACTGTTTTTCTTTATTAAGAATTTACTTCCACAGACTTGAATTTTAGTTCCTTTTCTGTTCTGGCAATGCAACAAATAAAATGCCCGACTGACTGGAGGAGAACAAATGTCAGGCAGGTTCATTTAACATTTACTTTTAATTCACTTCAGAGTAATTGTACCAGGTAATCTCAAATACTTAACTTTTAATATTATTTGACCAGAGAAACTCCTTTGTGGTGCCTTTGATCCTTGCTAAGCTATGCCAAACCTACAACCTTTTGCAGGTGATTTACTCCTGCTCAGGAAGGGCAGAGTAAAAACTGAAAACATACAAAATTTTCGATACAGACAAGGACAAAAAAGGGTTCCTTTTTAAATCACTTTGCCTTAAGACAAGCCTTTGGAAGAGGTATTCAAAGATATCAGTTCTGCTAAGGAAAGTCATATTTCTGCACTAATGCTTTATTTTTTATATCATGACAAGTTTTTTAGTGTTACTTGAGGCCTATCCTATGGAATAGAACTCTATATTCCTAAGGCAGCAATTATATTATATTTCTATATTCTTATTTTATCTGAAATTCCTATGCTGCAGTTACAATGTATATTGCAAGATGAAAACGATAAATTGAAAGAAGCCAAAAATTCCTTAAAAATTCAAGTAAAGATGTGAGAAATCCATTTAAATATCAAAATTAAGTACAGGAAAGTACTTCTGAAAAGGAGAGCAGAATTGAAATTCCAGAATAATATGACCACTCTGAGTTTCCCAATACAGAAGCTCAACAGACATAAAGCAGAGGGACAGAGGACAGAAGTGGCCATGAAATTATGACAACTTGATAGTACTTTGCTTCCACACATTATTTCTCTCTCCTTCCTTCTCTCTGCACATGCATATAACCTTCACTTATGCTTTAGGTCATTAAATTAAATTAAAATCACCAGTAGAAAAAATCCATCTTTAAAAATAAATTTATGTTTTTAGCACACAACAGGTTTTAACAACTCATTTAGTTACAAACGGTTCACATTCTACGCAACTTGAAAAGAAATTACTGTTTTAGATATTATTCCCTGTCTTAATATACTAGCAGAATACTGCAATGTCCTGATAAGTGAAGAGGCATATTTACATAAAACCCCCTTTATTTATAATAGGTTTGGCAAGATTCTTTTAAAGAATTACATGTTGACCTTCAAATACCAAGGTGTCTTTTTTGATATGCCAAGTTGAAGTTTATTTTGCATCAGCCAGGCTTTTGAAAAATCCCTGATCAAGATTTCCATGACCGTTCTCCCACATATATTCAGAAATTAAAATCCTTCAGCTTTTTCCCAAGGGCCAGGGAGGCAACATTTTTGTCAATTCAAGTCCAGCTCCCACCAAATGTGCTGGCTATCGCACACAGGCAGGTGAAGGTCTGGGCATCTGTGGTCTCACGTTTACATTTTTTGCCTTAGAGTTCATACAGAAATGTGTGGAGGTGCGACCACAGCAGTTTCAGCATGCCAGCTAGCACAAATGTTTCTCAGTTTTAAAGAAAGTTGTTTCCCACCCCTTTCTTGAAAGCGAGCTGATAGCACTCGCCTGTCGGGACACGAGCTCAGCCTCCTGCGTGTCGCCCGCTGCAGCTGATAACATCGCTGACACACAAACCAGAGCAGTTCCCAGGGATGCAGTGCAGCTTGGGGTGCTTCAGAAGTCACTGGGAAAACTCCTCTCGCCTCATCCTGCGGCAATCTAAACGATGTTGATGATACCATGCCAAGCTGTCATCGCCTACCTTCTCCTTTTGGCTGGGGGTGTTAAACTTACTTTTAACTGATTTCATGGCTGTTCAAAATATTTATTTTCTTTCCCCACTAAATCTGACAGGGTCCTTGCTAACTTTTAGGATCCCTGCTCCTTGTAGGATGCAGCAACATGCTGGACAGAGGCCCCCAGGGTCAGGAGGCCCATTCCAAGCATGCCAGTAAAGCCCCAGGGACTGTAAGGCCGTGAAGAACAGTGGATACAGCAGAGGTGGAAGTAGAGGGCAGAGGCGACAAGATGACAAAGCTCACCAGTTGCTCAGTGAGAAACTTGGTGACGTCCCAAATTGAATCAGCCCCGGCAGCCCTCCTGCCAGATGAATATAGACGACTACTGAAATCCTTCTAGCTAACAATTGCCATCAAGCTACCTGTGAAAGCCTCATTGTTTAGGAAGATGAGCTCTCCTCTGGCTACCTTTCAAGGATACTTTTTTCCCTTCCTGCCTTAATTATAAAAGAAAATTAAAGGCTTACTTAGCAGATTGATTAACGTGAGGTGCATAAGAGTTAGATGCACAAATTACACCGGATTTCTTTCTCTGTTCTATAGGGCTGAACAGGTGTGGATGTCAATTGATTTAACATCAGAAGATGGGGTGGTAGAAGTATTAATCTTCACATGGGTAACTATGTCACTGATTGCTGGGCCACTGACACCTCTGGTAAGATGTACATTTGAGCCCACCTATGAAAGCTGAGTGACCAGTTGGTCAGCCTGAAAGCAATCCACTGCTGATTGTCCTGTGCAAAACATTCTACGCTGCATCAATAGACACATATTAAAGAAAAATATGGCAGTGATTCCTTATCTGTTTAGAGACAGATCTGAAAAGTTACGTGTGATACATAATAAAGTTTCAGTCATTCTAACATTTGCACAGGTAACTGTAGTCATACAAATGCCCACGCCCTTGTAAATCAGATCCTCGACTTCCTACCTGCTATAGGCTTCTCTGTGCTAGAGAAACTTTCCTGCTTTAACCTTGGTCTACTTGTCAGTCCTGTCTTGCCATTTGGAAGGGTGGACTCTAGCCTTAAGGTTTCCAAAGAAGTACCTACTATGTACCTACCTATTTAAGAAAAACCCTTGTCTATCCAGGCCTAAGTCTCCTCCTTTGTCAAAGAGGGAATATTACTAATATTTTTTTATAAAGTCCAACAGACAAAAATGGTATTAAATCTCAATACATAAAACCTGGCCTTTATTTTTAAACTGTAATTCTGTCCCAAGCTAGCAAGTGCAGTTATATCAGCTAAAAGTGCTTACCAGTTCAGGTTATTGACAGGAATAGTCCACCTATTCTTGTATAATCATTTAGCTTTTAATTATCCCAGTTATTCTTTAAGTATCTTTCACATCAGAAAAGAGGAAATACAATAGTAGAGTAATCTTACTGTCTCTCACTTTGCTTTTAAGATTCTCTAGTCCAAACTCGCCCAGTCTTCTCTGGCAAGTTTCACACCAGGAACAAACTGGGATCTCTCTTACACTGTTCATTTCTGTAGGAAATCTAACTGAAAGGGATGCTCCAGATTGCTGCCTCCTGTCTCTTATTGTGACAGAAAGCCTTACTGCTATTCCACATTAAAAACTCATTAATCTCCACCTACAAAGCAGAGGCTTCTTGTCCTTCTCTCCACCTCCTATGGAAGAGCCCATCAAAAACTGTTGATTAAAACTGAGCACTGCAGTCCAGAGGAGGTCTCACAATAAGTCTTTTTTAAGCACTTTGACTTAAACCTTCCAAGAGAACACATTCTCCTTGAGAAGTCTTAGTCCAACCATATTTCTAATCCTTTGGACATGATTTTGATTTTATGTTATTAAATTCACATATGTTACAGATTCCTTAGCTGCTGAAATATGAAAAATAGCTCTGTTCTTCACCTCTTCACATACTCACTGAGTAGCTTCTTGGAAGGATAGTGAGCCTAATACAGTGTAACATAACGATAGTTAATAAGCAACTTTCAGGATAAGTTTGATAGAAGTCCTTATGTTAAAGAACATGGGAAGGAACAGCGAAATGCAACTTGAGAGTGTACTGTCTCAAAACCCACTTGTTCAGTGCAGACACATATGCTCTATTCTATGCTCTATGCTTACACTAAAGAGGCCTATGCTGTAGTCTCTTTGTTCTTTTATTGACAGGTATTTTAATCTTCAATCATTAAGATACCTTAATGTGCCTTGGCACATGAACACGGGGGCAAGACACAGTGCATCCTGTCAGAGAAACGCAAACGAGCTCCAGTTGAGCTGGTACATCTCCATGACACAAAGAGCAATGCCACAAGATCACAAGACCCAGCCGTGCCAGAATCAAAGCTTTAGCAGTCTGATGCTCCGCTTAGCCTGCCCAGCCCTGCTGACTGCTGATTCCTGAGCTGGTTTGTTAAGCTTTGCCTTGGGTAGCTCAGTAAGAGACTGTATTGCTCTGTAGATGGAAAAGGTTTATTTTTGGCTAGTGGGGAATAAATGAGGAGGGAAGATTTTATCTTGAGTTCTCTCAGTGTTTTTCCACAGTGCACTTTATGGGTTGTTGGATACACTTGTCTCTCTCTTTCCCACCCATGTGTGGCCATAGAAACCATTTTCTTTCTGGTCTGTCATCACATGCCCTTCTTGTGGTAAATACAGTAACTGCTTACGCAGAGATATAATACAGGCCAAGTCTTTCAACCTTTATTTTGAAGGTTTCCTTTAACGTTATTCAACAACTAGAGACAAGAAGGGTGCCAGCAATATGTGTCAGACAAATTTCATAGTTTTCACACCAGTGTCCTCATAGGGCACTGCTTTCTCTGAATTACATTTTGATAAGCAGAACAGCAGTTACTTAAATGCATTGGAGAATGGGGTGGCAAACTTTGTGGAATGGAAGTGGGCCTTGAGTTCCATTCAGACTACGGTTAAACGTTTTTTTCCTAAGAGATCTTGCAGCAGAGCCACCCAAAAATTGCTGGAGAATGAGATTTGGACAGTGTACCGTATGGAAAAGTTATAATCTTTTAGGTTAATTCTTTGCCCCCCTACCAAGTATGCAACAAGTTCTGAATAAAAGAAATGTTATGTGGAAATGCATGGAAGTTGTGCATATCAACGTATTGATTTTCACTATACATAAGCATTACTCACAGACAGATATATATATAATGATGGAAATATTTCAGAATAACATTTAAAGTATGAGCATATCCACTTACGGCTATACTACAACTTCAAAGTAAACATGTGGTCTCTTCTTAAATCCTGTAGTGCTGAGGAGGCTGGCTTTATAACATCAGCTTTCCATTGTCTGAGAAATAACATATTGACTGTAAAAGCCTTCTTTGAGAAAAAGCCTAGAATATCTAGAGAAGAGTATCGTACAGACATAATACATGAAGTCAGAATTGGCTTGGGCAAGTCCCTGAGCAGGTAGACTGGAATATATCAGCAGAGAAGTCCTTGTAACTTGAGTGATTCTGCCATCTATGCAGATGTTTAGGCTAAAAGAGATGGCAAAAAAATAAGCTACAGTGAAATCAGGGATCAGTGACAAAATAATTAAGGAATTTCATTAATAATACTTAAGCATTTTTCATGAGTTCTGAAATAGGTTTTTTTGTTTGTGTGTTTTAACTACGTAGATATTTAATATTCATTATCTGGCAAGCAGGAAGGTTGACTTCATTTTAGCAAGGGAAAATCACTGTTCATTTCAGATCTAACCAAATCCTCAAATACATGTTTTCTCTGCTCTGTGTTTCCCAAAGATTGGAATAGTTTGATGTTACACTGAAAATAATTTCATCTCACTGGTGGTTCTACCTGCCACTTTTCAAAATAAAACTACTACTCTGCATGGAACTGTTATGATCATTCATCTCTTTTGTGCCCATACTGCACCATATTTACAGTTTTAATACTCTCTTTAGAAGCTTTTTATAACTCATAAATTTCACTGTCTTTCAGATCGACTCTAAATTTTACTTTCCTCCATAATTCTGTCTTAGTGTTGATCTGATAGAATTGATTTGGAGTTGATTTAAAATGCAACTTCTTCAGCAGCTTTCAACAGTATGCCAGAAGATCATTTTTTCAGAGCAGTAAATCACAATAAAATGTGAGACAAAAAAGGAGTGTTAGGGGTGAAAAGAAAACCATTTGAAAAAAGAGAGTAAGTTTGAACAGGAATTGAAATTGTAGTTTCTTATGTCAGTTTTTGTATCAAAAGAAAAAAAGGAGGAGTAACTAATACACTTTTGCCAAATCTAAATTTCTGCTTACACCAAAACAAATCTGGTGATAAAATATACCCCTTCACTTAGCATTCTAGCAAAGCCACTGTTTGCAAAATAAACCCCCACAAAACTCATATTAATACAAATAGGGCAAAACTTACTGTGAATTATTCCTGCAAATTCTGGAATGCTCTCTGCAATCTAATATTTAATATTTTGAATAAGAATTTTTGTCTATGGTTGGCACACAAGTGAACCCTTATAATCACCTATACAGTCAGCAGTAACCAAGTATCTTGTGGAAATTTTGTAAAAAAGTTTTAAAGAAAGAATCATAATGTAGCATGATGGAAAGAGAACTAAGTCTGATACGATGGTTAGATAAAAGAGAACACGCTTCAACATTGTTTTGAATGCTACATCATTAATGTAATCTAAAGATATTTTTATAAGGTAGGTACACAAACCTAAAGTATTCCTGAAATCAAAATTAATATAAATTTTTTTAAAGTGTTATTATCAGTTTTCCTAAAACAGTGTAAGATCTCTGAAACAAAAACTACAGGAGTGTATATTTAAGTAAGCAATCATAGATCAATGAAAAAACCATCATCAATGAGCATAATGTTTAAAAGACAATATTAGTCAGTTTTATAGCTTCAAGTACCCATGAGATGTTTTATCAGCTCCTCCCATGAAGTGAGAATCTTTCATTGTGAAATTTGAAGTCCAGATAGCAGGTTTTAAGTGTTAAATATACTGATTTCAGCATGCAAAATGATCAATTTCTTGTAATGGGAAAAGTATTTTGCATCCTTTTGTATCTCCTAGGGGCTATGCCCAAACATTCAATTCCTCTCTCCACTGTAAAGACACAACATGAGTGGCAGGCAGTGGGAGGCATACTGTCAGGGGATTGATTGAGTATTCTTCCCCTTGCTGCAGAATCTGATCTTAGAAATGTTTAGGAAAGTTACATTTGAGTCAATACAGAAAAAGTCTTGACACTTAACAGTCAAGAAATTTAGGGTATTCGGGTCAATAACAGAACAGTATGTGGAAACTTCCATTATCTCCCTACGAAATCTAAATGGTGTGTCAAGCAAACAGCTTACAGTACTTAGAGCTCTTTCAGAGACATAGTCAACAAGGTATAAATCTCTTGACTGTAGTAAGTATAATATTTATATGCTTTAACCTGTGCCAGAATATTATTATTAACAGGACATGAAAAATTTTAAACATTTATGTTTAGAGAATATAATTTCTACAATTCCCTCCATTCCTAGTGTTTCAGCACAATATTTCAAACACCAACAGCGAACTCAAGTTCAACATTCATTTCTATACTTTGAATCTGCCCAACAGGCAGAGTGAAGCGCAATTATCAGCAAACAATGCAGTATGACTACTAATGTTACCACTGATGTATTACAAACAATTTGTGTGGAACATGGAGAATATTATTAATGCTAAAGAATTTTACATCTGATATGTGCAAAGGTTTGACACAAAGTTTTTTGACCATGCAGATTTACATTCTTCATGTAAGTTTCGTGAAGAATCTAGATTTATTCCCAACAGCTAGGTATCCTACATTTTTAAGAAGCCACATGCCTTTCACCTGATTAACTTAAGCCATCTTTCATTGTGTATTATTAGATCTATGAAAATCAAGACGCACTGCTTTAATGGAATACTCTTTAATATGAGCTCCAACAGATGTGGAACATAGATATGTTCCTACATGACAAGTCTCTTTCTCTCTGTATATATCTTAAACAAGAGAATTACATATGTATATGTAGGTCCCTATAGACACATACACACGCACGCGTGCACACACACATGAAGACTTATGTAGGAATACACAGGGCCTGAACGCTCATTGAGTACATTGCATTCACTCTATATTCAAAATTCTGTGGCTTAGTTGAAGCAAATGGAGCAATGACAATTCATTAAGGTGAAGACTTAGTCTGTATTTTTTTGCGCTGCTCTACCATCACAGAAAAGCATGGATATCTATACCAGATACTCACCAGCGAGATGCACTTCATATCAGCAACATAAATGTGAATAAATACACTCACAGTACCACACTCACACAAATTTATCATTTTTTTTTTTTTAATGTTCACATTGTGCATTGGGATTTATTTTTCATCTTACAGAAAATTCAAGTCTTTATTCAGAGCTGGAAGAACCTATGTAACAGGCTGTGGATTAATTCTTTTTGGCTGTCCGAAATAAATCAATAACATGGATAATAATAATAATAATAATAATAATAATAATAATATGGGTAATAATAGTATGGATAATAATAATATTTCACTGTATGAAGCCAAGCGAAATACACTGCAGATCTCCAGAGTCATGTTTTATGTATTAACGATTCCATTCTACCTGCCTCCCACTACAGCCTCTATAGTGAACAATTCCAAAAGTGACTCCCCATGAACCTTACCCAGCACTGCAGCAGACTCCCACAGCACACATAAGAGAAATCTGTTCATGCAGTTTCCCAAAACACACAATTAAAACTTCCCACTCTGCCAGTAAACCAAGACTGAGCACCCTTTTTTTTGAAAAATGTATACTGTTTCCCAACACAGTAATGTCAGGCAATCTCTCCTACCTTCAGTAATGCAGTTTAAGTTGATATAACACACTGAGCTGTCATTTCCATTACTCAGACTTTCACCTGGAGAACATCACACCTTTGGGCTGGACACTATCAAGACCCTGCTAGTTCTACACAGCTTGACTCACTAGAAACACCCCAATAAGTAAATAGATTGTGGAAAGAAACATTCTGGCAAAAAATGTGATGGTTATCCCAAGCAGAAACTCTTTTTGATGCCTATGGCATCCCTTTATCTAGTCTTTCCACTGAACTTACATACTCATGCAACCCTTTACTGGAATGACAACACTTATGCCTCACTGCAGAGGGCTTTGCTGGGTGAATATATGTAGCTTATAGTCATAACCATAGCCCAGATCCTTGCCTTTTTACAACTGATCTAGGCTGTAGGTTCCAGCAACCGCAGTTCCTTTACTGTTCTTGCCAGCAGCAGCTGGAATCTTTCCTCCACTTTCTCTCCAGAACTCTCTACGTAGGAAGACTTTCATGAGTTAGTGACATTACTGCATTGAATTACACTCATGCTACATTAGACAGATGTTTTTTGAAAAACATTTATTGGGATTTGTTTCTCCTAACTTTGGACACTGTAGATGTCTGTATCCTAAGGCAGTTATCCTAAGCATCCATTATAGACAGTGAAAGGCTAGTCAGTGGATTAGGATTCTGTTGCCTAAAGATAGGTATTCAGGGCCATTTGAGATCCTTTAAGGTATCTGGGACATCTGCAGAGGGCTGGCAAATATAACACAGGAATGACAGGAAATCCCTGCCCTTCTGCAGGGTTGGACAGAGGTCAGGCAGGTTGGCTGGAGCCCCTCACACTGCACTCAGTCATATGCTGAGGGAACTGAATCCTGCCCAATAGTGTCTCAAGAACTATTCAGGTCATCCTGAAGAAGACACTTGCTTCAGCTGAAGAGTTTTGTAATTCCCGACTGTACCATCTAGATCTTCATGGACCACAATGGGACATTAGACAACTGGACACATTCAGAAACCTGCATTTAGACATCTAACTTTGTGTGTCTTCAACCTAGCACAAACTGCCATACATAACATTCAAACCTTTTTTTCAGGGAGGGGAGTATGCAGATTGAAAAACAAATCTCATGTTACATGCAGCTGACTCTACCGCTAAAAGAGAGATTTGCAAGCCCTACCTCTTGGCACTATAGATGGCACTAATTTGAGATGAACGTGATGATGTTTGCCTTCTTCAAACAGGCAGCCTGAAGCAATATGCAAACAGGGTAGGACAGCAACATGTCACAGAGCAGGAAAGTGAAGGAGGTAGTATCCATTTCAGTGTTGGTCTCAGATTGACTTAAACTGACTGAAAACACATCCCTGAGCCATGGCTTCATGTGTGCATTCAGCTAGTATAGACTAAGCACTGCCTAAGAAATCAGGAATTCCCTGTTCCCCCATGGGCCCTCAGTTCCAGCATCTGCTCTGTCCCCTCCCTGGAGCTGGCACAAATGGTGTGTGGCCATTTAAGGAACCGCTCTAGGGAACTGATCTGTAGTAGAACTAAATGTGGAAAGAAACAGTTTAATTTTAATTTGGGTGATTTCCCTGACCCAGAGTTCACAGTACAGCAGTAAGAATGCTTGTGCTGGCGTGAGGGAGCAGCACAGTGGCAAATACCAGGGGTGGAGACAGAGCAGGACTGCTGCGCTTGGCAGACTGCTGAAAGTATGCCCTTATGCTGTCATTCCTTGATGGTATGAATCAGTGTGTTACAGTGTAAATCTGGTCATTATTCTGAAAAGAGAGTTTTCTATGTTATTTCTACTAAGGAACAACTTCATCCCAATGTCTTATACCCAATGTAGAGTAGTAACCAAGGAACACACACTTGATGCTGACACAAATCACATCACTTTTAACAACATGAAAGTGATTCCTGATAGAAGCCAGGAGTTAAAGAGGTCATAAAGGTTCCAGCCTTACAACGCTTCCTGAGAAAGACAAAAACTTACAGATACCCAAGGTTTCTGTTAAGGCTCCTTTCCATCAGATCCCTTGGCCAGGACACTACTGTGACTGAAGGACAGAGCTTTCTGAAATGTTGCAACTTGCTCCTTTTGACCATTTGTGAGGCTCCACTTTGCATCTAATTGCCCACCAGCCACACACTTTAAAGGTAAGAAGTCACTCCACAAAACGGAGATTTGATGTCCTAGCAGGAAAAGCACACACAAAAAATCTAACTCTCTAAAAATTAATTCCCTTAATCTCGTGCTTTACGTACACACCCACAGATACCTACCTACAACACACAAATGTAGCATGACTTGGCAGTGTTAGGCTAATGGTTGGACTTGATGATCTTAAAGGTCTTTTCCAACATAAATGGTTCTGTTATTCTATATATAGAATCACAAGAACGAATTCTGAAGTGAATGTATGATTGAAAAAACAAACTAAATGTACAGAAGACTAGTTGGTTTGCTTTGCAGAAGACCAAAAAAAAAAAAAAGGAATAAAAAGTAATTTCTCTGATTAATAGTGTATCACTTGTAACAATGTGCTAAATACAAAAATCTAGATAAGTATTAGGAAATAAAAAATACTTTGGTTTGGCAGACCTCATTAGCTTGAGGAATGTTTTAAGAGTCAGTTCTGACTGTATCCATAACAGTATCCTATTTACTAAACCATCCAACATCTTAGGCTCACAAAAGAATAAAAGATGAAGAATATGATGGGTCTCATCTGAAAATTGCTATCCGTGTATTAGCTGCTCCCTTCTGCAAAGCTTCCAGCGAGTGCCCCTTCCATACATACTAGCCCTGCAAACACTCAGATGAGTGACTTTTTTCAGTCTAGTACTCTCATGGATATTAAAGCTATTCATACAGATAAATACGTGAATGATTGTGCCAGTAACAGATATTTGCTGGAAAATCCTTTTTTCATTGTTTACTTACATATTAGAGAATAAACAGATCTGCCTGACTGTGACAGACACCAGGGCAAAAGCAGAGAAGAAAATGCACTCTGAGTAAGATGAACGTGTTCTTTAGTTTTCTTTGCTCCTCTTTGTTGAGTTACAGTAAATGTAACTAAGACACACAAAATAAACTTCACATTAACCAATGGCACCAATTAAACTATCTCAGCATTTCATGTTTGTTCAAGTTCATTTTAAATGGAGTGACATTTTAACAGTACATGATGGTGCATGCAAGAGAATCACCATATTCTCTTGCACAAAGATTATGGATTCACAAGAACTTCAGATCCGACTCAATGTCATTGTTTTTTTAGATTAACCTGAGCCTACAATAAAGCAAGGCTTGCTTTCTGTTTACACAGTAACAGTAGAAGCACATAAAAATCCATCTTTAAAACATGTATAATCTGCACACAAAAGGTGATGGTAATCACTCTAGACACATAGAAAAATAGGTTCGTGAATTTAGAAAAAGCAATCAACACTGAAGGAGATTTATTCATGCTCTACATAAGGGGCCCCAGCATGGCATTTCAGTGCCTGACTATAAGAAACATAATAATCAACACCTAGACTGACAGACTTCATTATTTTATCATCTCACTGGCTGTTTTAATTGCAGGAACTTTATCAGGTAGTTATCAGTGTCTCGACTCACTAATTACAGACGAATTTTATGAAATTTGCATAGTAGCTTCCAGTACCATTTTTTGCTTCTGGTTTCGTCCCTACATGGTAAAATAAACTAGTTTGTACTTCTAAATACAAAAATTCCTGTGAAATACTTTCTGGTTTATATTAAAAAAATCCAAATACTAAACACAAAACAATTAGCTAACAAAGCCAACCACTTTAAAAAAGGCTTCTTTTTGCTCCCTTTCTACTCTTCATAAAGAATTTTCTACTTATTTTTGGCATACATCAGACCACACAAATGGGCCTTTTCTTAGACAACAGCTTTGCGATGGGAGTACAACTGTAGAAATCTCAGATGTCCCCCAAACAAAGACTGAGAAAGAATGAAAAAAACTTGCTTCCAGCAGCCCAAGTGTAGTAGTCTCATGTGATTAACATCATATCCATCAAGTGTGTAGGATTTCAATATAAAACCGTATGCAAAGTACAGCTTTCAAGATCAGCATCAATAACATGAGTATTAACTGAATGGTACAAAGAAGTGGTGAGAGTTTTTTGCCACAGTGACATTACATGCTTTCAGGGATTAGTAGTATTGAGTAACATGACTTCAGTTTGCTTTCTTATCAGCATTTTCTAATATGTTTAAAGTGTTTTCAAGCAGAATTTCAGTCTGCATTACAAAGCCATGTCTATCTTCAAGAAGGATAAGAAAGAGGATGCAGAGAACTACAGGGAGGTCAGTCTCTCTTTGATGACTAGGAAGATGATGGAACAAATAATCCTGGAAACCATTTCCAAACACATTTAGGACAAGAGGTGACAGGGAGGAGTAAGTATGGAGTTACAAAGACGAAATCATGCCTGATGGATTACGGACTTAGATAAGTAGGCATTAAGATAGATAGAAAACTGGGTGAATGACTGGGTTTGAAGTTGTGATCAGCTGCATGAAGTCCAGCTGGAGGCCAGTCACTAATAGTGTCCTGCAAAGGTACACTGATGCTGGGGCCAATACCGTTTAACCTGGATGATTAAAGACCTGGATGAAGGGATAGAGTGTACCCTCAGCAAGGTGGCAGACGATACAAAACTGGGAGGAGTAGCTGATACATCAGATGGGTGAGCTGCCATTCAGAGGGACTTTGACAGGCTAGAGAAATGGGCTGACAGAAAGCAAATAAAGTTCAACCAAGTCCTGCCCCTAGGGAGGAATAACCCCATGCAAAAGTAAAGATTGGCAGCTGACTGGTTGGAAAGCAGTTTTCAGCAGCTTTCAGAAACAGATCTGGGAGTACTGGTGGGCGACAAGGCTGACAATCAAGCACCCTTGCAGCAAAAACGACCAACAACATCATCACTATGAAAAGCATTGCCAGCAGATAAAGTGAGAAGAATTTTTCCCCTCTGCTCTGCACTGGTGAGAGATATCAGGAGTGCTGGGTCTAGCTCTGGATTCCCCAGTACAAGAGAGACATGGACATACCGGAGCAAGCCCAGAGAAGGGCCACAAAGACAATTAAGGAACTGGAGCACCTAACGTACAAGGAGAGATTGAGAGAGCTGGGATTGTTTACCCTGGAGAAGGCTCAGGTGGGAAACCTACCGATGCATATAAATACCTGATGGGAGGGTGTAATGAGAGGGAGCCAGTCCCTTCTCAGAAGTGCCCAGTGGAAGGACAAGAAACAACGGGGACAAATTGAATTATAAGATGCAATCAAACATGAGAAAAATGTCTTTACTGTAAGGGTGTTCAACCTGTGCATTATGTTGCCTGGAGAGGTTGTGGAGTCTCTACCCTTGGAGATCTTTAAAGGTTCCTTCCAACACAGACCATTCTATGGTTCTTAGTCACTTAATCTAATCAGGTCTTTGAAACCCATAAAAAGGAGGAGAGCCACCGGCTTCACTTTAATCCTAAATACCAAATGAAAAATGAGCGATGGTGAGCTTCATCTCACAGAAGTCTGGTTTCCCAAAAACTAGATATTTAAATTAAAACAATCCTCATATGTTCAATAGAGAGAAAAGCATCACCAAGACTAGCTTGCTCTTCCTTTGAACAGTGTTGATCTCTGAGCAGAGAACCTTACTGAGGAAGTTCAGGTGGTCAGTGTAGGTGAGAAAACTAACTTGCAGTGACTGAATTGAATGAGATTAAACTGGAGTGTAATGTCTGCCAGACACCCAAATGTAAAATCTCTATTTTTTGCTGGAATTATGATTATTTTTTTTAAAGTTAACTTAATAGGAAAATTACAAGAAAATTGCATATTTGCATACACATCAAACATACAGCAAACATATGCTGGCTAAACTTGACTGGTATAAGTAGTTATTTTTTTTCTTAAAAGCCAGATACAGGCTCTAGGAATGCTTATTTTTTTCGTGAAGTGAAAAATACATATATAGATACTTTTAAGAGTATCTATACATATAGTATGCATTATTGTAAAAAAAAAAACCAAACCTCTCAAAAGTATAAAGACACACATGCAAACTTCACAATATCCCATCAACCTTTTTTTTCATGGAAGCATAATACCATTAAAAAAGCTCCACAACTGTTTCCTTTTCCAGTAAGCAGAATTTTACATATAAGGTTACCCTCCCACTAGGTTTTTCACTTACACATTTGTACTAAGAATAAATTCAACAGAAAAATTTGATTGCAGGTTATTCCTGCAATGAGTTTGGAAACACATATAAATAGTTTAGTTTTCATTAAGAAACAGAATTACTGTCTTTTCTTGATTTCAGTCTTAATAAGAATAAGGGAAATGTCTTCCTCAGCTATTGTTATGAATACTCAGAGGATGAAAACCACTTTCTGAACCTATGGGGAGCAAAGCATTAACAGCAATTTTATACTTCCAAATAGCAAGTGTTCTTTTGAAAAATGAGGGCAGAAAGGTTAATTGTGGCTCTCATAATTCAGTCAAGTAAGCATCTGCAAATCAGCTCTGATAATTTTTTAAAAACTAATGGATAAGAAACATGAATATGTCAAAGCATTGTAGGAGATATGTCAGTTCTGGGATAAATGGAACAGTAGGGTGAGCAGCTAGCCAAAACTTTTGTTCCTTCACACTTAGGATATATGACATTTTCTCTCCAGTAACACCCCTGTGGCCACCAGATATAAAGAGAGGACAAAAGAAAACACTCCTTCTTTCTTTTCTTTCTTTTCCTTCTTTCCTTCCCTCCTTTCCTTCCTTTCTTTTTGTCTTCCCACCCCAGAGATTGTCACCACTAAAGCAGACTCCACTTCTGCACAATACAATTGACTTCTCTCAAAACTGCGATCAGCTAATAGAAGTGAAAAGCTTTGTATTTGAAATGCTCTTGAGTATATTTTCAAATCTGGTTTATGTTCCTGAATAGCTGCTTTTTAAGAACAGGTCGCACGTGCAAAATACCTATCCTTGCATGCTCAATCAGTAGAAAGTAATCTAATGTCATGCTTCTTAATATTATGGATATCAGCCTTTGAAGATAAGAGCAGTCAAGCCTGAAAATTTGTCCCTTTGCAATAACAAATGAAAGCTTACCTTACAACTATGAAATGATAAATGGGAATCTCCTCACCTAATTAAGAGTTAAAATCAGTACACTAACCAGCTTCTCTTTGGAGCTAGGTATATCTAGCATGTGACACAACATACCTGTCTTAAACCTTCCTCATAATCAAGTGATTCAGGCTGAAGGAATGGAAGAGGGAAATCTTATAAGCAAGCAGATGGCAGGAAGCACTGTTTGTACGTATCTTTGTGTGAGAGATGACATTTCTAAAGAAAGTGGAAGGAAGCACATGTTGCATTGAACATTTGAGAGCAAGTGCTTTAACAATAGAAGCTATATTGTGACTACAATCTTTAAATCAGTTTTTATGGTTGGCCAGGACTGAATCTAAATTTCATCGTGTCTAAGATATTATCTTTGAAAAATGAATGTGAATTTGGCCTGCTTCTGATTTTGATGATGGTTACTTAGGTACAGAAGGCTTAATTTTGGTTACAATTGGTGTATCAAGAATAAGTTCCTTCAGAAACAACTTGTTTGAAGGCAAAAGGAAGGACTATGTCACTGAGCAAGGCATTGCTTTTATCAGTAATTACAGAAGAAATGGTTATACTTGCTTTTATTACTTCTCTCATGGTCACAGTGATGTCATCCATCTTTAACGTGGCTTTCAGCCCACACAGAATGCCAAATGATACCAAATACTCCCGTTCATCTGACCAACAGAGACTTTAAAGGGTCTCTCCAGTCTTTTTGTTAAACACACTTTTTGATGGCTTCACATTGAACCCTGACTAAATTTTAAACAAAAAAAAAACATTCCTTCAAGGGGCTCATTATTCTGGGCTGGGTATATTCAAAACATTGCTTAGAGCTCCAGTTCAACTGGCTAGTCAATGGTCCTCAGGCATAACAGATTTTTTTCCTCCCGAAGGTAAAGTCTGTTTGTGCAGAAAGCACATCTTTGGGAGGTAGTATGAGTTTCTGAAATGAACTGCCCCAGGAATGAAGAACCATCTCAAATCTTCCAGTCTGAGTCAGAGTATACACCTTTCATTTCTCTTCAACAAACAGGTAACATACACATTAAAAAAAAAAAAAAAAAAAGTGCCTGGTTACACTGCACACACAATTTTGCCCCAAGGAAAGGATGAAAGAAAGAACATTTTGTGACAGATGTTAATCGTGTTTGTTCAGGTACTACTGAAAGGTGTTTGGATACTACAGGAAGGAGGTGGGGGAAGAGAGAATAGCCGCACCATCACTCATGTCCTGGCATGTTCTGTGGGACTGCTTCCCTGCCCCAGTGCAGTGCGCTGTGCTTTATCAGGAACACATTCTCTTTGCCATCTCCACGAGCTCACATGTTAAGTAAATGAAGTTGACAGTTTATCCATCAAGCCAGCTTCCTAAACCTAACAACATTACAATGAACCCTGTACATGTCAACTTTGATTCTTAATAAACAAAAAATCTGAATGTAAAATAATACTGACAGCACAGAAAGCTATCAATAAACTCAGTCTTAAACATGGAGTTCCACGAATTTCTGCATGGGCTTTCTATTAGGCATCTGTGGTTTTCAAGCTCTGTTTTCTAGTTGAGAATACATTTCTATAGATTTATCAGTTCTTCCATTCTTATTTTGTCAGCTGAATACCATATTGGACATCTGTTCAGATGTAAATCCTTTTAATGCTCTTGATGGGTTTTCAAAATCATGTAATCCGTAAAACTTTCAGATACCCATCCCTATTTAATAGTAGATTATTGCATTAATCCTTGGCCAGAAAACTGATCCTAAAATGCAGTCTCCGTTCTCCACTCTAACTCGCCTTGTGCTGACAGTTGCATGATTTTACCACAAGCAGCTTCCGTGTACTCTTTATACAACTACAGGCATAAAGTAAGGGAAGGAAAGAGACCAGTTGACTTGATTTGATTGAGGAGTGAAACTAAATATAGTGTGCAAATACTGTCTGTCTTGCAAAATGGTCATTAAGCAGTTTTACACACCGAACAAACTGACAATAAAACTTTATGCTGGATGCTTTATTGTGTCACATATGTTTTCATTTAACACAGCATCTGTCATGATTGGCCTTGTAATCTTATCACATTTCTCAAACTGACAGCTTCAATAGCAATAACCTGCACTTTAGAGAGATTTGTTGGTTATATTTGTACATTTAGGACCAAAGTCTTTACCAAACAGTCAACTTATGCGCTGAAATCAATATGGACTTTGCAAAACGTCAGTAATGATTTCAAAATTGGTATCTAGTAATAAAAATTAAGTCCCTGCAAAAAATTACAGAGGGATTATCATAATCATAAAGTTGGAATACACCTCTGAGATAATCAAGTCAAACTGTTGACTAATACGCCTACTAAACCATGTCCCGAAGTGCAACATCTATGCGATTTTTGAACACCACCAGGGACAGTGACTCCACCACTCCCCTGGGCAGCCTGTTCCAATGCTTGACCACTCTTTCAGTGAAGAAATTTTTCCTATGTCTGATCTAAACCTCCCCTGGTGCAACCTAAGACCATTTCCTCTTGTCCTTCACTTGTTACTTGGGAGAAGAGACCGACCCCCACCTCACTACAACCTCCTTTCAGGTAGCTGTAGAGAGCGATAAGGTCTCCCCTCAGCCTCCTCTTCTCCAGACTAAACAACCCCAGTTCCCTCAGCCGCTTCTCATAAGACCTGTTCTCCAGACCCTTCACCAGCTTCGTTGCCCTTCTCTGGACATGCTCCAGCACCTCAGTGTTTGTCTTGAGAGGGGCTCAAAAATGCACACAGTATTTGAGGTGCACCCTCATCAGTGCCGAGTACAGGGGCACGATTGCTTCCCTACTCCTGCTGGCCACACTATTGCTGATGCAAACCAGGGTGCTGTTTGCCTTCCTGGTGGCCTGAGCACACTGCTGGCTCATTGTGACATGAGTCATTTCTTTTTATACATCAGAAGGAATTATCACCAGTAGGTTATTATCAAGCAGCCTAAAAGATCTGGAAGAAAAAGTACTGTGAAAACAATGGCAAGCAACCAGTAAATTTGTGTTTTATTGCAGCTTTTATACAAGCAGTGCTCTCCACTACTATAATGAGTTCTCCTTTGCAGCTGATACTTTCCTTCTAACAGGATACTTTGCCTCCTCTTCATAAGTTGTCCTTAGGGCAACACTAGGCTTAGCCCATTCTCAGATTGCCTCAAATAACAAAAGTAGTACTCAAATAGTCATCGCACTACTGTGGACTGGACACCCTTCAAGTCCTTGCCCTCTTGCAAAGGGAACAACTGGCACTACAGAGCAGAGGAATACAAAATGAATGCAGAGAGAAAGTGGTTCCTGCCTGCCCTCCCCAGTGCTGGCAAAGCTGGCCAGACAGGGATTCATGCCAGAAAACTATCGGAGGGGTTTCTCTCTTTCTCTGAGCCAGACTCTCTCTGGCAGCTCTCCATGGGCCCTGCTGCTTTCCATGGGACTCGTCATGGACAAAGCAAATGCTACACGCTCTAAGGGGAACTGAACTCGGATGCTGTAGGCAGGTCCCGAATTACTACAGACAGGTGGAACTTCCGCAGCAGATGCAGCTACACGTCAAAAGTCCGAAGGGGTTCTTCAGTTTAAGTAAACTCTGATGAGAATCAATACAATTCCTGTTTTATTAGGCTATGATGCAAAATGCAGAGTATTTAATGTCGAGTCTGCTTTCTGGTTTCAGGGCACTACAGTAACACTCCAGTATACATGTATTTATCAGACAGAGGCAGCTGGGAATCCTGAGAGATGAGCAAATGGCAAGCCAGAGATTTTGGTGTCCAGTTAGTCTTGAGTGGGGGCAGTAATGTAAAATACTAGACTAAGCATATGAAGGAGATTATCTATATCACTGCAGCTAATTAAATTATTATCTTTAGTTTGAGGCTGCAGCCAGACATACACTAAATAAATGAATGAAAAGGTAGTAGAAGATAATATACCTTGGCTGCTTGTTTCTGGTCCTCTGCTGGAGGCTGTCATCCCTCTAGCAATGCAAATTAATAGATCTTGTGAGCTTTTCATCTACTCCAGCACAAATTAAGTAGCTTAGTTTAAACCCCCTTCAACAGCCAGTTAAGGTAACTCAGGTGGCATTATGCTGAAGCAGAGAAATACAGACTTCTGTTGTCTCTTCTGTGAGGCTGCAGACTTTAGCAGAGGTTTAGTAATGAACAGCTGAAGGACAATGATATCTTAAACCACCACAGCTGCTTCTGTGATGATTGTCTGAGAGGGCCTCAGTGTTCACTTACTGACATGCATACACAGGGAAGGTCATACATATGCTAACAGCTACAGCATGCTTACAGATTTCAGAAGAAAAAAATACCGCATTGATGCGATTCAGATGCCTAAGGACTGGCATCTAGTGCAATTTGAGATGGTTATGGAAACCAGATTTCAGTGCAGGCTGGCAGGTACAATTTGGGACTCATGGAAAACCTGCATTGTTGTGAAGGGGCAGCTAGCAGCCAGACGGCTACCTCATGGTTCTACCCTACCTGGGCTATTGCAAAATATGTACATTTAGGAAACTCATTCTTAAAACACTTCTCTTGATTATAAGGATTGGGAACACATTTTTAAAATTAAAAATTCAGGAAATGATTGGGGTTTTTTTTAAATCCTTCTTTTTTCTCTGATAAGATCAATGGTAAGTTTCCTGTTGCTATTCAGCAGGGACAGAATTAGGTTAACACTAGATGCTTTTGCAGATCATAGCCTTCCATTCTGGAGCATGATATACAGGCTGGATTCTGCAGCTGTAGGTGTATGGAATATCTGCAGCCTTGCCTATTAGACACTAGTGAGCCCTTATGTTACTGAGTACATTGTCACTGCTATTTCCTAATTCCCACGGGCATCATTGTTACCTTCATCTGTTGAAAACAGTCTTTCAAACACTTAATGTGCTGCCAGCAGAGCTCAAGGAGAATCAGTTCATTGGAAAGATGGCAGCTTCAGCAAGGAGCGCTTCCTCTGTATGATGACTTACACTTTGAATCATTTTGTTAGCCTCCACGTGTTGCCAGACAGAAAATACACACTCAAGTGCTGCAATACAGTTTCTGCCAGTCATGGGCTGGCAAGGGTGTGAAGGATTAGAGAAGGGTGCTGCACAGCTCCTGGACAAAGAGGCTCAGTCTTGTGATGACATCTACTGGCTAACCAGGAAGGCACTAACCCGTCTGTAGGGAAGTTCATTCCAACATTTTCCATTCCTGAACATTTTGGGTACATGATGTGTCTAACCTCAGAAAGAGGATGTTATAACAACAGAGAAGATAAGGGCCCATTGAGAAACTCTACCTCTGCTGCTGATGTTTATTCTGTGTATTGTACCTTCTCCTGTAGAAGAGAAATGCAAAACAGATATATGTACTGAGCTGTATTTGGAATGTATTGCAGGTAAATGTTTCCCTACTGTAGCAGTTTTGCAGCTTTGCTTTTTTTCAGTACAACCTTCTTCTCTTCTGTAAGCATGAACCCTGTCTGTGGCTGTCCCTCTACATGAATGCTTTCATATTAACCTCCACCTCTAACCTGCTAAATGCATACGAGCCAAACTGTCCTCTTATCTGATAGTTCTGGAAAAGTACACTTACATGTTTCTTTTCTTCCAAGTCCTCATCTGCTAAACTATTTAGACAGCCCTTTCTCACTCTTGTCAGTCCTCCCCCAACTCACTTCCAAACTTTTCATCTTAGTTCCCAGCATGCGTTTCATAGCACCCCCTTCCTATCAGCACTGTGAGCTAAAGGCCCCATAAAGCTGATTCACTCAAAGTGACATCAGAATATCCAGTCCTTGTGTGACTCCAGCACACAAAAAACGCTTTTTGTCATTACAATCCAGTCCCTTGCAGCTCTGCACCTTGCAGTAAACCTGCTCTCTTCTCCCTTAACAGTCCAACACCGAAAGAACACAGCCTCTCTCAGTCTTGGTACAGATGTGGTACAACCCCTGGCTCAGTTCAGCCTCTACTGTACAAGGATGCAGACAGTACCCCTCCGGCCAGCTGACTGCCCTTGAAGAGTGTGCTGGTGCCCAAGATATCAGCCCCTCTTGATTCCTGTTCTCTGTAATTCATCAGGGATGATAAGCTACAAAGGAGGTGGGATGCAAATTGACAATACTTTTCCGTAAGTTCTCTACGTGTAGCACGAGCAAAAGAGGTTGTTCATAGCCTTCATCCTGGCATTTTCACTACAGCAGAAGGAATTCAGAAATAATACCAAGGAGAATAAGGAAGTGAAAAAGGTTGTATAGATAGGATGTGAAAAAAACAAGTCTTGTTTTGCCAATCAGGCTATGCAAAGTGTAAAATACAAAGTACATAAAGGAAAAAAGCTAAGATTTTACAAATGCAGTCATTTCTACTTATTAACTTCAGAGGAGCAACATAAGAATGTCATTCAAAGGATCGATCAAGCATCCCTTTTAAAATACACATATTAAACCTTCCAAAAGCATAATTCTTTACAGTTGTAAGATTATTTTCCCCCTTGACATAGCATTCACATTATAATTGAGTTTGCTCTATTCAAGTCAGTTTACGCTGAGTGAAAATGGACAAAACCAAAGGCACTCTAGAATGACTCTCCAGCCGAAAGCATTGTGTTAGTAGCTGATGAGCTAGTTGGAACGGACTCCCCTGCCAAGGCAGCCAGATCAAGGTAAAAGCACTAACCTGACAGATTTAGCAGATTTTGTACACAGCAAGACTCAAACTAAAGACAACTCTAGAGTCCTAACTTGCAGAAAAATTATTTAAGTAATTTAACTAAAGGGCAAAGTTTGCCATTAGCAGTCTGGTATACCTGTAGATATTAAAGTTCAGAAAACTAAATCTTTCCCACACACACATTTTCATTTATTAAAAGTCCTTTAACTTTTTTTGATCACAACATAAACACCAAGATTAAAGATTCAGCCCACTAACTATTCAATATTCTTGCTTTTCAACAATGACCTTTTAAAGGCTTAAGGTAGGAGACATCCCTGGGTAACATAAAAGGTATTTCAAACTATGTCACATGAACAGGAGCATTGCCAGAAGCCAGCTATTACTCTGGAAGCACCCTTCAGTGGTCATTCAGTTGGTTTGTGTAGTTTCTTTCTTCTTTTCTTCCCCCTAGGTAGGACCAATTATTGGACACAGATCTGAAAGCACACAGGCAGCTCTCTCTGAGGTCAGGAAACAACTACTTAATGTATCCTGCTTTCAACTTTGCTAATGAATGGGTAACTCCTAGGTTAAAAATTATCTTTCAAGGTTTATGTACTTGACGCCAGAAAGGGCCGGGGGGGGGGGGGGGGGGTGGGCGGGGAAAGAGTGAATTAAAACCACTGCTTGTTGTATGTTTAACCTATGTTTACCACAATAAATGTGTGAAATGGTGGTAATCACAAAATATCCATCAATGTGTTAATAAATATTTTTGATGTTTATGCTAATGCCATCACCTCGGGAAAAAAAAAAAAAAGAGAGTGTTAATGCTAATGTAATTTTTATTATAAAGCCAAAAAGATTTCATGTAATTTCCATTTCAGTGCTTTACAAGATTCATTCCACATTTATGACTCTGAGAAAAGAAGGTGGCAATGCTTGGGGTTTTAAAAATCAGGTAATTATCTCCTTCATTTTACCTATTTACCTAAAAATCTGGCGCATTTAAAGTTCTCTTTTTCAGTGGCTGCAGACATACACACAAAATAAAATATGGGGCGAGGGAGAGACAATACAAAAGTATATTGTTAACGCGCCAAATCTGGTGCAAAACCAATCTCTTATACTGCAGCCTCACTTTAGGAGGCTGTTGGGAGCTTCCTAGTTGTTTAGGGAGGTGTCAGTTTATTGTGAGCACAGATCTTGTCAAGTAAGTACATACACATAAATACACATAAATTCCATTCCATGATCCCCATGGCTGAGTCTGTACCTTGAACACCTGCAATACCATGCCCTGGCTCTTTTTCTGCTTCACAGTACCATGTCCCAAGCTGCAATCAAGGACTGAATTCGTCTTGTTTTGTCAGAGCAAGAGAGAGGCTGTTATGTTATGTAGCCACAAGGATACAACCTACAAGTGAGCCATGATCAACAGAACTCTGCTAAAATCTGTGTTCTCCAGCAACAGCTTAGTGTGACAGCCCAGCGTTTATCACAGAACTTGGTGTGTCCCATCAAGCGACACCACACAGCCCATTGACAAACAGCTATTAGGTTGTGAGCAGGCACCCTGAGTGCTTCACATACCTAGGAGCTTTGCAGGTATTAACCCTCTGCCAGTTCCTCAAACCACTCCTGGATTCCAAATAAAATGAGAATTCCTTTGCGAGGCCTGCCAGTAATAAATGGCACAAACGTGTTCATCACAGCCCTTAAGAATTCCACTAAACAAATCAAACACGTATTCCCCATGCAGTTCCTCAGGGCAGTCCTGTGCAGGAGTACAAAGGTGAGGTTTCCCTGGCTCAGGGCCATGTGTGCTCCTCTCCGGATTCAGTAAAGCCCTGTTCTGCAGATCTCCTACGTACAGCTCACCCCATTTCAGTCATCTTTTCTGAACCCCTCTGTGTAGCTCATCTGTTTGTCATGGGCACATCCGTTTCCCCTGTTAGCTAACAAATTGCAGCTTTCCAGCCTGCAGCCCATCATATCAGGTCTCACCTGTTTCTATAGACCATAACAGTACTGGCAACTCCATAATTTTTAATTATACAAATCTATAATACAAGTCCAAGACACCGAAAACACAGTACAGCAGCCTAGTCAGAATGTAAGGCATGGCACTGCAAGCAGCCTGACAGATATTCTACTAAATTTTACAGTCATTACTTTTGGTGTTTTTTTTTTTTTTTCGCTCGTTGGATTGAATAATCAATTCCACACACCCAGCAAGTCCAAGAAAATCTCAAAAGGCTAATCTTTTATCCTTGTATCTATGGTTTGCATACATGCTATCAGTTTCTATTTATGATGTATTTATTAGCCATATTCTAAAACCCAAGTAATTTTATTCTTGGATACATCAGGAGGTTCTAGGATATATCAAGGTCGAGAACAAATGCAGAAATCTGCAGTATAAACATCATGTTTCAATTCCTTAAAGGTCTATCTTTAGTCAACAGAGACAGGGTAAGATTTACCTCATCCCAAAACAGATAGCTAAAATAAATCTAAATCAGATGAATCCCCTCCTTGAAAGACAGTTTAAAGATATTGCAGGCTAAATAAAGACAACGAAAAGCAGATAGAGTGTTTTTTTCCTACCAATGTTAACTGTGACAGAGAGACACTAAGAACCGGTTATACGCAAGATTACTAGCCAGCTGAGACACGACTGAAAAACAGAATAGAGATTTCAATTTTAGCCTGCTCTAGCACCTTACTCCAACCCCCTATTTTCTCCTCAAGCACAATGGATAAAGATCTTCTAAAGTGAAGACAGAGGGAGATGAGAAGAAAGGTTTACAACAAAATATTTGTATATGTGCCTCTGTGATGACACTGAAAGGACTTGAGAAGAAATTAATTTCTCAGGATAAGTTACTTTGATTTGAAATCTTTTAATGCAGGATCAGTTTTCTATTAAAATGCATTTTTAAATGCCTCCTTAATCAGGCCACTGAAAAAATCCTGTCCTACAAAGGACACATGTAACTATACACTCTTGTGACAAAAGACCAGTCTGCTGACATTTCTCTCATGAGAAGAAAAATCAGATGGTGTAAAGTTTTAAGACTTAGGACTGGGTATAACCAGCATTGTATTCTCTCTTGTAAATTTTGAACTGCAGTTCTAGTAATACAGAATTACCTTAACTCTGTATTATCCAGGGTTAAGGTTAAGGGGCCTGGGAAAACCCAGAAAATGGAAAAATAATAACAAGGGAATTATGAGACATGCTGGGGAGGATGATGTGCAGATAGGCAAGCAACTCTGTAGGGCATCAGGTCAAGTATAGCACAGGGTGGAAGCAATTAGTTCAGCCCACAAATAACTGTGAGTTTGCTTATATAATTAATCCTGAATTCCTCTCTGAAGTTCTCCCTTACCAGATAAAATTTTCAAAAACATCTGAATGACTCAGGAGCCACTGCTTTTTGGTTAAACTTCATATGCATTTCCAGTACAAAGAGACTAGCAGAACAGTGCCAAGATCTCCCATTACACAGCAAGGTGTCAGTTCCACTTTATGAGGCACAGAGGTGACAAGCCCAGAGATGACTGCTTCAGTGGCAGAATACAAGTGGCATGAAGACAAAAAAAATAATTTATCTTTCTAGGACAATGAAGAACTCTGTCTGTCTTGCAAGGGGCTGCACTAGTCCCAGGTTTTATGTCTACTTTGATATTTACCTTCCCCCCTGCTTGATTTCATAATTTCACTGCAGCATTTCTAATTTCAACAACATTTTATTTGCTAGAAAAACTTGCTGGGTTTTTTTTCATGAATTGTTCATTATATTGACGTGAGATGGGAAAGGAAACAAGAAGACTTTATTCTAGGCTTTCATGATTATAATTTCTTCTAATCCTATATAACCAAAAGCACCTAAATGGCCAAATGTTTAACGGCATCACACATCTCCATCGCAGCAGCTTCTCTTCCTCCTGCCATGCAGAGATGTGGAAGCACAAAACATTCCCTACTTTCTTTGCTTGCTTGGAAGCAGCCTATGCAAGACAATAACACTTTCCTAACCCTCTGTAATGGCCATAGAAATCAGTATGCAATTGCCCTTGCAATTGCCCATAACAAAAGCTCTAGGCCTCAGGCTCAGTGACTGCAGCATACACCAAAGAACACAGCACCCACAAGAGCAAACACCTCCCAAACTCCCAACTCCATACAGAACACCTATGTTTTACTTGATGATAACAACCTGATCAGCCACAGCTCTTGGCAGAGTAGTGCAAACTGGCATTCATGGCAGACTGTTAGATCTACTTCCTTATGTACAATTTCTAATTATCATGGTTTATTTGTTCTAGGGATGCTTAATACCATAATCACGTGGTAGATCAAAAACAACAGGACAGTCCAAGGAACTGATCTGGTTAAGCAGCTATCCATCTGAATATATATAAAGCTTAAATCTCTTCAGGATGATCAGGAATAGTCAAGAACAGAGGCAGTATGAGTTGTCAGAATATCAGTACTGTAATTTGCATTAGCAGCTCATCTCCCCATGTAGAGCACCTGCAGTCATTGCTTCATGCAATATCTGTCTCCACTTTGCTGCATATGCACTCAAACTACGTGATCATCTTGGTAAAACTTACTCCACCTTCTGAGGTTCCTGTACCACTGAGTTTCTATGTCTTTCTGGCTAAAGCAGCCACTGGAGCGTGTTGGGTGCTGGCACAGCTGCAATGGGCAGACAGAACAGCATGCTCCAGTGTACACCAAGAACACCAAAACCAGAGACTCACAACTTTGGAAAAAACACCATCCCAGAGCAGCTCTGTTCAGTGAGGCCATAAGAACCTCTATCTGTGCTTCAGAAAAGCCATCTGCAAACTTGGCTCTGGCAGTCTCAGCATGGACAGCTGCATGCTGTGAGTTGACTGCAGCCCTGCAATACAAACACTCAGAAGCAGACCTGGATCACTGCATGCTGAGATCAGCTCTTGGACCCAGGGCAAAGCAGTAACACCCTCAGGGACTTCTAGCAGCCAGTCTGCACTTTGGCAAATCTTCCAATCAACTTAATGGAAACCCCACTGGTTTCATCTAATGAAGGACTTCTTGATATACCAAACAAACACATAACAGAAGGGATTCAGATCCTCCTAGATTCTTACAATATGTGACATATTTCTCCTGATGAAAGTAGAAAGCGAAGGATATTCTCAGTTACACATTAGATAGATTTGCCTCAAAGACCCCACAGAAAGACACTTTTCCTTTTAAACTGTCAAGAACGTATTTCTGCCAGAGATCTCTCATTTAAACACATAAGAAGAAACAAAAGACACATATAAAAAGTAACCAAATCATAAAGAGTGATATTTCACTCTGATATTCCAAATTAAGCCTCTATTTTTAAAGAAAAGAGAACACCCAGTTTAGCACACAATATAAGGTACAGAGAAGATATGTGTTTATACACCTTAGAGCTCCAGCTGGCAAAGAACAAGCAGCACAAAAAGACAAATTACACAGAAATCCTCATATCAGATTCACTTCCCATTTTGATTGCTGTAATTCTGTAGACTTCGTAAATCATCACCTATTTTTCTGCAGGGCCACAGAAAGCACTGCAATTTCATGTTGCTCCAGGGAAAACACCTTCTATTAATTAAATTAATTTCATAACAATTAAAACCCCTCATTTTTTCTAAGTGTTTTTTCTAAGTTGGCACCTTCCTTTCAGTCTCTTTATTTCTCTATGAATATCCTTCATCTTTGTTCTTTCTCTACAACTGTTCAAAACTGATAGTCAAGCTTTTTCACATGTACAGTTGCATCTACAGCAATACATCTTCCCATTTTCTCCAAACCACTGGCTCACAGTTTTCTTATTTTATGCTGCATGTTACTCCCTCTTGTACTCCCCCTGCATCTTCACCATTTTACCTGGCAATCAGTGTCCAAATTTCAATTATCTCTCAACAAAGCATTCCATGTTTTCTTACATGTTAGCATGTGACATATAAGTACACTTTCTTGTATTCTTTATTTTATATGACACGTAAAGGTAATATAAATATTTCTGTAATAAAAAGAATTTCCAGACCTGTAATATTAATGATATTATCCTTTAAAGCAATATTTCTTTAAAGTACGAAAGTCTGACTGCATCTATATCAAGCTCAGAGGCCAAAGAAGGCAGACTTGAGGACAATCCATTCATAGGTGAACCTGAACTCATTTTACTTTGTTACAACTATATATTTTTTTATACCCAGTTAAAAAATTGTATTTTTCTGTGTATGCTTATCAAAACACAGGACTGCTTTTCATAACATGTTATTTATTACCTGTATTGTACTAATATGTGACTGTCCGTAATTGCAATGAAAAATACAAACCCAGTACAATTAAGAGGGTGGTGGATTCAATGACAATTAGACTGTCAATGTGGTGTTTTAAATCCATGTGCAATCAGGACAGCTTTGTAGGCAGCAGGTACTAACTTGGACATGCCAGATACACCAACATATACTTCAAACGAGTGGTGATAAAGGTTCTTAATGAATTGCATGATAGTGTATGTTCTGAAACAAATCTTGACCTCGTGACACATCTGACAGGCCAGCCCTGGCAAATCTTGCTGTAGCAGCTTTACGACACTACCCCTCGCAGCTGTCCACTCCCTACATTACTGGCAGACCCCTAGCAGCGTTAGCGAAGCAGAGTGTGTGTTGCTGCCCCTAAAACACCCGTTCATAGTTTAGCATCTTAGCTTGCAATGCTACAGAGCTGGACTAACACTGCAGTTATTAACATATGCATACCACTCTGCTGACTCTGTAAAAAGGCAGCAACCTCTGGCAGAGAGGGATTTAGTAACATATTAAACCACCACACCTGTTTCCTCAGTAAATGACAGTCAAAACTTGTTTTTTCAAATGTGGTCATTACTCCAGCAATCCTCCCACTATCTTCAAGAAGAGCTTAGGGACAAGACTTGTGAGAAGTAGCATCAACAAGCTTAGATACATTTGATTAAAGGCAAAAATGTTAGCTTTTAACCAGAAAAAAGTTTAACCTAACAAAATAATGCCCAGATCCTTGCCCTCACAAAGGTTCCTTTGCTGTGCTCATGTCCCAGTCAGTCCATCGGAGCAGAACGCTCCTATGCTGTAGAGGAACAGCAGTTTCTCCATCATACACTACCCTGAGCACAGAGAAAGTGGAGGTGGCCCTATCCATCAATGGTTCCCAACTTTTGGTACCATACGTTGGCATCACGCACTGCAATTCAGATAAGTAATTGCAGCACATACAGATACATGACACCAACCTTTAAACTAGTTAGTTAAAAAATTTATATGGCAGTGGCAATGCAGAACTTAGCATGAAAAACTGCTCCTAGGATTGCAGACCGCTTTTGCAGATCAAGCTGGAGCCCAAGCTGTTGTGGCTACAGTGTTATTAGTACCTGGTCCAGATGGTAAAGTCAGTTCATGTACCTCTCCACAGTCATTCTGCCTTACAATTAGCCCGGTGTGATTTACACGCAGCATCCATCATGAATACAGGCTTTAGGTGTCCTTTGACGCAGCCCAGAATCATTATGAATGTTCAAAATAGTTTTAGAAGTTAGCTTACCGTATTACCTTCTCTAGAAGTGCAAAAAGATTACATTCCATGCAAAAATAAGCTGGTTAACTGCAACACTGATGTTATGTTTTCAGATACTCTGTTCATCAAAATCATCCCTCTTAAGCCACAAAATAGCTCATTACTATACTATTTGGGACATCAGAAACACCTCATCGCTGTTGCATATGAAAATGTAAAGTGAAGTGATTTGCTGTATAGTATGAGATTATGTTAGATGAAAAAAATTGCAAGACAAAGCACAAACACAAACAGGAAATTCGACATGCACCTGCATGCACTGTCTCTAAACAGAGACGTCTTCGGAAAGAAATCTCCAGAGGCAACATTTTCTTTGTTACACAAAAGAGATAGTAAAATGTCAGAGTAAGTTGGCATCTCTACAGACACTGCGTGCCTGAACAAACATGCTGCAATTTCTTGTTTTATTATAGCAACGTCTCTGGATTTTTCCCAGTAGTGTCAGAGACAGCAACGGACAGTTACGGACTGAAAAGGAGGTCGCACATGAACAGCAGTTTGTGCAAAATGAGACTGCTCAGAGCGTCTGTATTAACTGTTTCCCTTGCTCACAGAATTCGTCACTTTAAAATAAAAAACATATTTTGTGAGTAACATTGATTCCCTTAATTCAGTCTACCTGGATCTCTGAGTCAGGGGTAAACCCCCCACCCCCATGGGGCTGTCTCCACAGCCTGACTTGGGCAGCAAAGTTAAGATGCCATGGTTAGGAGACCTGTCTCCCTAACTTCCATTGAGGTCCTTGCAAGGAGAGAAAGGCCTCTTCAGCACAAACTCAGGGCAGAAGCTGAGTACTCTCAGCTGCTTTCAGAAGGACCCCTTCTTTCCTGGACACAGGCCTACGAGTGTGGGCTCCTGACTTCACCTCCAGCACTAAGAAGCCACCAACTCAGTACTAGATCAGAGACTACTTTGTCTTGATGCATGGAATGCCAGTACTTATTTACACGTTGTTTCAAAGCAATAGAGAACATGTATGCATTCCAGAACTCACAAGACATTTTCTCTTAAAGTGAAGATGCACCTTTTCTTTTTTTTTCTTTTTAAAAGAAGAAACAAAACCCATGAATCAACTTTTGAAAAATCCCGTGACACAGTTCTCCACCAGCCTTTACTCAACCAAACACTGAAGTGTTTGCTTGATCAGTTGGTTCATCGCTCCTTATACGTTTTGACATCTCAAAAGGAGGGACTGTTTCAATGGTGTATTCATTGCATGTGTGTTACACTCAACTTGTTAATCAAATACCAGATGTATGGGATGCTATTTATTATGGTAGAACACTAGATATAGCCATCTGGATCTTTACTCTTTGCACAAGTTTTAGAGGAATATAATGCCAAAACATATAGGTCATCATTTCAATAATCAAATTACAGGTTTCCTACAACATGCAAACCACCATCTTGTGTCATGTCCTTAAGGTGTTTAATCCACTTTTGGTCTAGTGATAATCAATCTGCAGTACAATGTTCCTTTGGCAAGAGCAATTAAGTTATATTTTCATCACTTGTTACCTCAATTCCAAGCTAAATCCATCATCAAGATTGAATCAATATCCTAAAGAAAATCAGAACTTCATTTATTGAAGAATTAAAATAATTTAAACATTTAATAGAAGTTATTAGAATAGTACGAATTTGAAGACATAAAACTTAACCTATTTTATAATGTGTGTAATGTGATATGTAACATATATTTTTTCCTTATGTACAGATTAAGATTTTTCTCATAAATATCACAGATATGTATGTAATTTTCCACCTTATTTTTTACGTTTTCTTCATTATTTTATTTTTTTAGATTTTTATATAATTATTCAAGAATATACAATCTTTTATGGTATATTCAAACCTTCAAGAAAAATTTGCCTGGGTGCTAATGGAGATGTCATGCTGGAATGCCATTCTATGAACCAAATGGACTCAGAACATTTTATAAACTACCTTTTCTCTGCTGTTAAGCCACCAGTCAGTAAAATCTGTTAACAAAACTTTGAGTAGCTAGAGAGATGTTTATTCATTTAACTACTAAATCTTCTTAGCCTGAGGAGCCCAAGAGTTTGGTTGCAAGATGGTCTTAGACTGATTAATTATGGGATGCTGTAGATAGGGGGAATCCATGCCTTTGTGTGTGGCTGCATCATGGCTAGTGCCAGCACAGAAAGAATGGGTACAGCCAGACACAGACAAGAGGAGGGACTTTCCCTTTGGTAGGCAGCACCGTTTCAGGTTGCCTCAAGCAGTCTGTGAAGCCCCATCTGAACCAAGCATGAAGCAGCACCGCTAGACAACTGAGCTGAACAAATGCAACAGCTCAAAGCCCTCAACTGGGGAAACCCCATTTCTCTCTCACCTCCTCTGGTCCCCCCATTCCTAGCTGTGTGGTCTCCCTGCTACTCATCATTGCCTGACTGGTAAATCAACTCAGTGCCCTACCACTCAGCCTAAAAAGATACTGGCTTTCTGCCAGGACAGTTAGTTGAATCAGCTCAGCATGTTATAAACTGGTGTAAGATCAGATAGGAAAGGATGAGAGAGGGAGAGGGGCTTTCTCTTGGCAGCAGCAAATCATCAAGTCATTTTGACTGTATCATTGAACCACAGTTTAAGGGAGGAACCCAACTGCTCTAAGCTCCATAAATAGATGATGAAGAGACTCAAGTAACTCCAGAGGGCTACTCGGCCTGCATAAGACGTGAAATGCCCTCTAGATGTACATACATTTCCTAAATAAAGCTTTGGAGGCATCATTTATAAGTGTTAAGAGGTAGGTGGCATGGATTATGAATTCCTTCTCCCCCTCCTTCTCCTCTCAGCCAAACAGCATCTGATTCATTAATCTAAATTAAAAATTATGGATGGAATTCATTCCAGCTGTAAAGCAGTACACTTTTATCAAAATTCTGGCACTTTTCAGAATATCCTTTCATACCCCTTACATGATTATTTTGATGTCCCCCAATTTTACATAGTTAAATTGAAAGAAAAATTAACACTTTCAAGTTTGCTTTCTAACTCTGATTCTTCTAATTTTACCAGTCATTGTGGATTGGAATGTCTATGCTCTAGCGTATAACACTCATCTCATACAAAGAGGGTAGAGAGAAAATGACAGCTTGCAGCTGCTTCACCATGAGCCAAGGTATTAAATGATAATATATCCTGTGAGTTGCTGATGCAGCCTTTTATGTGATTTCACCATGATCCTGCTATGAGATGTACTTTCTGCTTACAATTGGTGGTTACTAACCATGCTCCACTGTCATGTTGAATATAGAAACCAGTTTCTAGCCATAACTCAGCTATCACTGATTCATGCTAATTTGGAAATGCTTCTTGTAGGTAAAATTTGTAAGCCGCTCACATTCATGATAATTTATACACTTGAAACATTAGAGTCTTGCTTCTTCACAGCTGAATGAAGTAACAGGGAATTGAAGGTTTTTTTACTGCCACCATACAAGCCTTGGGTTTATTTAGGTTGATACATGACAGTATGAACATCAGCAGCATCCTGGCCTGCATTAAGATGATTGCCAGCAGGTCAAAGGAGGTGATCCTTCCCTTCTACTCAGCACTGGCGAGATGCATGTGGAGTGCTGGGCCCAGTTCTGAGCTCCCCAGTACAAAAGAGGCATGGACATACCGGAGCAAGTCCAGCAAAGGGCCACAAGAACTGGAGCACCTAATGAACAAGGGGAGATTGAGAGAGCTGGGATTGTTTACCCTGGAGAAGAGAAGGCTCAGGTGGGAAACCCCTCACTCACACAAGTATTTAGAAAAATGTAGCTATATATTTATAAAGAAGCGTTTCCAGTATTTTAGTTTGAATTTTGTAATCTTCAGTGCTCAACTCCCTATTTTCTCTAATCACTCAGTGTATTAAAGGATTATATATAGTAGATAAAAATTTTACTTGCATCTCTAAGCATTTTATTTTATCAGAATCACAACTTCTTGGTATTTCACTCCACTAAAAATTATCTCTGTATTCTTTCTCAATTATTTAGATAAAAGGAATGGCCACTGCAAATGAAAGTGGTTTGCCAGTTTTACAGGGAAGAAAAAGGTAACACAATCTTACCTCTATTAATTCCATCAACTCATTAAAACTATTCTCAGTCCCTACCGCATATATTGCAGTCATTAACTTGTAGAAAAATAAAGTGGAACCACGACCACCTCCAAGCACCAAGAAAGGCAAAATGCAGAATTTGAATTTTGGTTTTATGAATAACATGTATTTAAACTTTAAACAAACGCACTGAAATTACTGTGTAAAAAAATTAGGTAGGAGTAATTTAGAAGACACAATAGATTAACTGTACAGTCCTCAGCATCTGATAAACAGACACTTCTGATATGCTGTGAAACACAGAGCACACCATGATAAAAATATCATGAAGCTGAAAAGAACTGCGGAGTTTTCTTAGGTAGGGAAAGATTATAGAATTTTACAGAAGCCCTAGCATGTGCAACTTTAATTTACCTAGTGTGAAAATCAGACAAGCCTGAGTGCCTACTTTTAGCTCCATTTAATTTTATACCTCTTTCTGAATAGGATTTCAGTTATTAGCACCAGTCAATTTTATGTGATTCACACCTAAATTTATCCGTAACATTAATTTCAGCAAAGGAAACTATGCAGGAGCTATGAAACTGTGTGCATAGAAGCATCTTTTGTTCTAACTTCCATCATTGACCAAGATATACCACTACATCATGAAGGGTTTCTCAGTTTACATCTTTTTTGGTGACAAAAAAAAAGTATACTAGATCATTAGCTGTAGCTTAACTTCCTTACAAATTCCAACCTTTTAAAAACATTTAACTACTTCTCTGCAAAATATGTAAACCAGTGTTGTTCTCATCAATTTAAAATTCTTTTTTATTTATTTCTCCTGGCATAACAAAAACCAGTATATGAGGATCACTAGTAAATCTTCTCAACAATCACTGTTCTTTACAGCCACCATATTCTTTTGTCGTCTCTTTTATAAAACAGATGTCTCAATGACAGTCCACAGCAATGTTCAGGAGCTATATATTTTGCAGGAATTCAGCAACTCAGGTGAACAACTCCACTGCACAGCCAGGCATCCTGTAGAATTTTTCCACACCAGACATCATGGTGTCACAATCCTCCTCTATCGTTGACCAAAGACCTGCTCAGACTAAGCTGCACCCTGACGCCTGCAGCTTCCTCCCTATGATGCTCAACAAGGTCTCACACTCACACGGTGTAAGAACATGGGCACAAAACACCTGGTAGATTGTAAGTGAACAGTATCAGTTATCATGGCTTTCACTTTGGGGTTTTTTTGGGCCTTCTGTGGTTCCCTGGTTTTCTCTAGGCCTAACAACTCTGAGTTTTGTCATTTGTAAAGATGCTTTCTTGCTGCTCATTCACACCTACAGAACACCACAAACTCCTCATGAAAGAAACTGCGGCATCCTCATTACAAAATCCTGTTAACGACAGATAATTAAAAATTAATCTCTACTAATCTTTACTGTTGCCTAATCCACATCTAAAGGACAGAAACATCTGATCTCACTGATGTACCATGACTGTTTAGCTACTGCAACAACTATTTGGGAAGGGCTTTGAGGAAGACTGACTTAGATAACCCTGATTTGGGCTTCTAACAAATTCACAGTTTTCTAGTATCAGGAGTATCCTAGTAGATTAAAGAATTTCTGCTGATTTTTATTAACACAATATAAAAACATTCAATGTTTTAAATATTCTATTTTTAACTACTGATTCAAGCATAATACATTTTACAACAAGCTTTACTGGTCATTGTCCTCCAGAGAACAAGAAGAACAATAATATGCCTTTCTGCAACCAAAGGATAGTTTTAACTTTTAGCAACCTCTAGGCTGTTTTCTGATGACTTAAGTTAAATGCCTACACTGCAGGGAAGCTCAGACACTTGTTTTCTTAATGTCTATTTTTGTTTTATATTAGTTTTAATTTAACAGTACAATTCATGAGACTCGCTTCTTCAGTGATGTCTTTGTTTCAGTAGTTTTCTTCTGATGGGTTGATTTTTGATAGTATGACATTCCCTTTATACAATCTGAGATCACCCAGAATGTGTTTCCCTTCCACCTTTGTCTTCTGCATCTTTGTTTTAACACTTCAGAGTTTCTCACTCTAAATGAAAATTTAACTGAAGGCTAGCATCTAGATCCCTGAACATCTAAAGCAGGGAACTGTGTATGCAAAGTGAGTGTATTTCTTGTGGTTACCGTCAGCAGGAATGTACATTTGAGTTGGAGATAAATCCATCCAAATAAACTGTTTAATTACAAATGTGCACTTTTTTAAGAACTACACAATGTTGCAATATAGGAACTTGGGGGGGAAAAAGGATCTGGGTCATTTAGTCACATCTTTGATTACGCAAAACAAGTGCTTGTAACTAGACCATAAGTCAATACAAGTTAAAGATGATGACATAATTCCTGAGAGGTTCAATGACATAGTACAAACTGGAATATCAAGGACACACACCTTTATACGCCTAGACTACAGAATTATAAAGTTAGTTTTTCACAATGTCCGTGACCAAGAGCATTGACTGATTGATCAGTAACGCATTAGTAGGCAAGTTGACAAACACTGTCATGCTAGCTAGGATACTATCGGAAGTGATAAGGTCATTTTGATATCAATGTAATCAGACACTTAATGATAGAATGCACAGGCACAAATATTTGGTAAAGGAAAATTACTAAGGAGAGTCTATTACACTCCAAGAGAGCTCGCATTGGTTTGAGCAAGTACTTCAAGTATTTAAAAACAGATGCTTCCAACTATGTATGCTCCTTATTCTTATATGATCTTTTTGTCGATGTTCAGATGGTATTTTAGGAACTGTTTTGAAATGTTGTTTTTTACAACCTGCACCTGCAAAGAAAATTGATGAGGAGTGGGATTTACCTTTTTCATCTTTAAATGCCCAAATTTTTTCTAGTTATACCAGGCCTTACTTACCATAAATGGAGAAATGAGCACTGCAGGAGAGAAATTCAACTACTCTATCAGCTTGTCTCTTAGATTGAGATGGATCACCTTTACTTAATTCATTAACTATGAAAGGATCCCAAAATTACCATTAGATTTGGAACCATACATTTGGACACCTTTGTTAAAACAAATTACCCCCATCCTGTTTATTTTCTTTCTAAAATTGAAAAATCAAAATTTTGCTGTACATTGAGGAGAAGAATTTTTTTGTTATGATGTAATGAATAAGCAGACTACTGAAATATATTGCCCCTTCAGACCTTCCGTTATTTTTAAAAACCTGCCCAGGGAAGTATGGTACAAGCCTTCTCCAAACCTGGCGAAATCTTATTAAATAGAAGACATGTCTACAAAGCAAATTAAGATTCTAGTACAAGTACATGATAGCATACCTATACCAGCTTGATCCAGCTAGCACCCAAACATCAGCAATTAAGGGAATGTAATGTGAGTTTTAGCAATGCTTGTTATTTATTTAGCATGTATATGCAGAATGTATAGAGAGTTTGCGCTGAGATTAACATATGCTAGAATTCATACAGTGGCTCCTGCTATTCTAAGCTATGCAGCTAGCTTGAAGTAAAACAAATACGCTAGCACATACAATTAATCATACCTTTGTTCCTCCTGTGTATCCTATTCAATGCCATTTAGCATGCAGCCTTGTATTTTGGAATGAAGCTGAACAACACTGCCCAAAGGGGAATTCTCAGAGGGAATGAATAAGTCTACGGAGGGGAAAAGAGGTGATTTTTTTACCTTAGCAAGGAATAAGGCAAGGACTACTAAACTGCACAAGAAGTAATTAAAGGATTTTAAAAGAAGCCCAGAGAAAGAGCTACTTTAAAAACCCGAAACAAACAGAATAATAAATTTGGAATTTACTCATGGATACCACTTTTCACTGAAAGCCGGCCCCAAATATTTCATTTTACTCTTAATCCTTAAGCTTGTGTTTATCAGCTTCTTGACAATCTCTTATCAATTCTACACTGGAAAGGTGGGTTGGGCCTGAGAGCTGTAGTTTCAGATACTGTGAACAGTGAGAGCTAAAAGTTGACCTAAAAATTATTCTGTAGAAGTGTGAAAATATCTTCTGACCATCTTTCCTCCCCAAATAATTCTTCTTTATCAAAACTGCAGTCTCTCCTATTCAGAAGAAATGTGGGTTTTGTATATATTTTAAAACTGACTGCTGCTTGAAACAGTACACTCTGTTTCCTTCCAGTGTAGCTAGCTCACTGGATAACAATATCTATAAGCAAAGGTCAGGGTAAAGACCTGTTTATGCAGAGCTAAGTACCGAAAGAGGAATACTTGCTTTCCTTCAGGTAGGAAGCCAGTTCAGGCATGTCAAGAATTCAAAGTTCAAGACTTAACAGTGAGCAATGCTACTCACCAAAGCAATTTCAGCATAGTATGGGACAAAACAGGAGTGAAGCAGGAAAGAAAGATACTCCACTAGAGTATGTGCTTGCCATATCAACTTGAAGAGGCTAGCTGGCTTAAGGAGTATATACAGTCCTTCATATATATATATATATATATATATATATATATATATGCACATATATAGAGTTCTTTTATAGCAGACTATAAAACATTTTGCTTACAGACCATCAGTTCAAGTTAGCATAGTTAAGCAAAAGTAAAGCAACTACGCATGGGCCACTGGAGAGCGATAGGAGTGGGTAGTTACACGACCTAACCATAGCAGAAAGTCATCCAAATCCCCACATTTGGTATCACGTGACAGCGCATCCATAGAGAAGCCAGCAGTGTGATGAACATGAAATCTCGTTCTGATCTGCTGAACTCTTCTGAGCAACACGCTAATCAGGCAGGATACGCGTTGGATAACTTCTGTGGGAATAATTTTGCTGAGGAGGGGGTGGAAAGCTGGCTAATCTTGTTCTACTTTCATTTAATTAAGGATGGAGTTATTTTGCTTGATTATGTCAGAATAACCCTGATCTAGCTAAGAACAACAGGATAAACAATAGAATTCTAAAAAATTTTGCACCCACATTTATATATATTATTTTAAGAAAAGCTGGCACGTTACATGGTTTTGAACATCAAAAATAAATAAAATTTGGCAAATTTCAGGTCTTTAATTGTTAAATGCAAATGGTTGTTTAAAATTCAGCAAGACTGGTAAATTTTTTTAGGTTTGGGTGTTCTTTCTGATTGTTTTTTTTAAGTGCTGCTTACTTCTAGAATTTTTTGTAAAAAATTCCCTGAGGTGAAAAATGTTAAGATAACATTAAGATTAACAAGATATACTTTACAAGAATGTGTGTGGGTGGAAGAGGGATAAGATTGTATGTCGAAATACTAAGCAAATAATGTTGCTAGTGACTATATGAAAAGACATAACAATCCACAGATTTTGAGGGCTGTACTATTCAGCTTTCATTTTATCTTCTTTAAATTCTTGGCTTCTCAGCTATGTGATTTAAAGGTCCTTCTATGACTTTCACAATAGCACTTCTTAATTTCCTTAAGGAACTTGGAGGGAGGTCAGGGAAGAATAAGGATTGTTTCTTAAATAAGCAATTCGGAAGAACGGAATTGACAAGAATTTCCTGCAAATGATATATTCTCTTTCCAGTTTTTCCTCACTAAGCATCAGGTAAGCTTTGCTGCTGACTCTAGTTGCACGCAAAATCAGTAATAGTTGAGAGTTTCTATAAATTCCTGCTCCATAGATTTCAAGGCCAAAGAAGCATTTATAATAATTTAGCTTGATCTGCTAAGAGAGCATAAATTCCACCCAGTAACTTTGTGGTGGATGTAGTTTGACGGGTGGCTTTTTTTTTTCAGTAAGATACCTGTTATTGAAGACTTCAGGAGAATTCACCACTTGCCTTGAAAATCTGCTACCACTTAAGAGTATGCACTCTTAAAAACTACATTCCCATTTCTAGTCTGAATTGCTATACAATCAAATTCCAACCACTGACCCTTGTTATGCCACTTCCTACCATGGGTGAAATATAGAAATCAAGCATACAAAAACTGCCAGCAGACCAGAAGCAGTTTAGACTCTGTTTAGCAAAATCACCATGATTGTTAATTTTCATGATACAAGGCCTCTCAGGAAATTACACTTCCCAGCTTTTGTGAAAGCTGACAAGATCCATGATCCTTCAAACAAAACATTGAAAGCTGTCCAAACTGTCATTTTATGAAACTCAGTGTTGGCTAAATGTTTATGATAATTTTGTCATGCATTGCTATGTCAAATACTGTGAAAGAAAGCCTATATTAACTCTTTGTGACTATCTTCATATCTAAAATTCAATCCTACCATAGCTCTACTCATTCTGGAGTCATCAACAGGACAAAAAAAAAACCAACAAAAAAAAGGACAAGTGGACTTAAGCTGCAAGTATTTGCAACTCAGTTCACTGAAAGTATCTGAAGAACTAAGCTACATCGACAATAACTACACTAAAATTATTACTTTTCAAAAGTACTCAAAAGGTATGAAAACATGAGATTTAACCAAGGAATTTATAGATGTCTTACAACATATTTTTGCACCAATATGCATCTATTCCACACAAAGAACAAAGTAGGAGTACTGCAGGAAAAAACAGCATAGAAGCTATTTTTTTACCAAAATAATGCTTTGCTTATTGATGAAAGGATAATCAAGCAAAGGCATGTGTGGCCAAGTCAGGGTACATCTGCATCTTTAAAAGTATGTCCCAGCTACGAAATGCACTCTGTCCCAAAGAGCTAACATACTTTTGCACACACTTTTACCAAAAATGTAAGTCCACAGAAGACCTAGATTGACTCTCTTTCAGAAGAAAACCAAGGGAAGACTGTTCAACAAAGAAAAGATTCATCACACAGAAAAGCAACGTCCAAGGTACCAGAGTTGAGCAGGCAGATCCAGAAGGTAAAACAGTCACTTGAGATCTCAACAATTCAGTAATTAGAGAATATTCCAGGGCTGGCTGTGCTAGCAAGTTACACTCTGCAGATGGATGCTTAGATGAATCTGAGAGTCAAAACAATGCATAAAGTCTGCTTTACATGTGTAATTAATGAACGGTGAAAAATCAGAAGTTGCATATTCAGAACTGTTTGCTTTAGTAGTAATCAAGTAGTAATCAAGAGAAGGAAATAATTTTATGATATGATTTCAAGCAGAATTCTGATGACTGGTGATTATCAAACTACTATAAATAATAGTCTAAACACAGAGATAATAGTCTGAAACTACATTTGCTTATTATGCAATATGTTGAAGTTACAACTTTAAGATGGACATTTCAATTAATGGATGTGTATTTCTCAACTGTAGACTCTTTGGAGGCTTCTTTCAACGTGCAAACACCCTAAGAACAGCAAAGAGCATTTTACCAGAAACATCTCTGTTGGATGAGAGAAAAGGGAATTAGTTAAATCTAGGCTGTTGCAGTGGATGTAGTGAAGAGAATCGATACAGAGGAAAAAACCACTAATCTCATAGAAAACCATTTCCCTTCACTTTCTTGTTTTCTTTCCTAAAGTGTTAGTAAACGTTTGTTGGTCATTAACTGGAATATAGTGCAGATAGATTTTCATGAGCTGATCAAAAGAAATCATATCATCTTGAATTTACCTGTGCTATGAACCTAACCGTTCAGTAAAGGAGTTCAAATAACAGCATAATTCAGGGTGGTGGAGACATGACACAAGAATCACAGCAGGCTCTCTACCTTGATGTAGAGATATGGGTTGGTGAGTGTGTGTGCTGCATGGGGAACAGGTACACATACAATAAAATACTTTAGAGGCAGGAAGTGCATTAGTACCGAAATTATTTTTTTTATGAAAAGTTATTTTCCCTTAAATAGAGTGAATAAAACATTTTTCTTTTGTGATCTGTTCCTCTGTTCTTCATAATCTGAAATCTAATTACGCATTACATGATTTAGGGCAGAACCACTGCTGGTGAAAACTGTCTTGCTCATTTGAACCTAACTCAGTTGTGATCCTTCTATGAACTGGAAGCAGTATATCTCAAGATAAGCACAAAGCATGGAGCAATTGTGCATCTTAAAATGACACACAGGACTCCGCTATGCTATCGCTACAATACTTGTATGACATGCTACTAAATGATCTCATTCCTGTCCTTAAGGGAGGAAAAAATTAGAGCTATATGAGAATATATGGGCTCTTGGGTTGGCTGATAGGTCCCAATGCCAAGATTACAATCCCTCATTTTTAGGCCACTTCAACCACTGTGGTCGACATAGCTTCAATTGAATGCCTAAGGTATGTCTATTCCAGCTGTTCTGCAGGGTGAAAGATTTGGTCCCCTCAGAATATATCCAGGAGGGTCAAGCACAGCTCTTCCTTTTCTTTTTTTTCCCCCATGTTTTTTTCATTGGTGGCAAAACACTGCCAAAAGTAATGCCTTGTTTTGTCTCATTCCAACTTGCCGCTGGTGTACAAACAACATGACTTTGCAGGAGCAAAGGCTAACTCAACTGTTCCCAGTTCCTGCTAGGAAAAGACATCCCTCTGTCCCTAGCAGATCTAGCCATCTGATTATCATCTGATTAGCTCTTAATGATTCTTGGTACAACCAGGCTATGGCAGCAAGCACGAGGCAGAAAAACGGCAGGGGAAGGAAAAAAAGTTTGATCGGATGGAGAGGAAGGGCAGAGTGCTGAAAACTTAACTGGACAATCTCCCACATAGGCATAAGTAGAAACTTCTAGGGGCCAGGGAAAATAGCAAGTTAGGCTTTCACATGAGGGAAGATTATGAAGGAAAAGAGACTTTTCCACCATGCTGGATGGAGCAGAGAACTCACGAGAGCTGAGTAGCAGTCTAAAAGGGCCTGGTTTTGATGCAGTAGGATAGGAAGCCTGATCCGTGCTTAACAGTGAACAGTTACTCATTCCACACAAAATGAGTCTGCTTCAACGAGAGGCATTCACCTCACATTTCCTATAGCCTAAAGACTATAGCAGTTCTGTAGGAAATATCTATTTAAACTTCCTCAGGCAGCAAAGAAAATTGAGCACAGGTCTCAAGTATCAGCAACGAATACAATATGCAGTGACTTATTAAGTAAAAGTGAGACACTGGCAACCTCATGTCCTTTTGTATGTTTACCGTAATGCCTGAATCAGTCAACAAGCTTGAAAACATCCACTTCACCAACTAACCTGTAAATCTTGCCAGTGCTGAAAGCTGCTCTGTGTAACACTCAGATGATTTATGCAATTCTAAGTACACGTGAAAAGCGAAATATGGGCAAAATTGGATGAGAATTCAGAGCAATTGCTTCTGTGCCACATCTAAATCTACTCATCCTCAAGGTGTCTTACATTTTGTCACTGGTTATAGAGGGAACCTAAATTTATTATGGCTATAAATTCAGCTCTTTAAGGACCTTCACTTGATTAGGATGAATCCAGGGCATAATCCCACTCAAAGTGCCCACTTGAGAAGTTCTGTCATTTGGATCTTAAATGTACAATACTGCATCACCTACCCTTGAGGAAGAAGGTGACAGTGATGCATTCGGGCATCTGTCAGAAAAAAAAAAAAAGGTAATGACTAGCTTCCACTTCATTAGGATCATATATCTCTATCCAAAAGACTCTCAGTGCCGTTCTCTCAGAAGAGATGTATTTGAGCACACAGTACTACAAATCCTCTACTGTAATGACGAGCCAGCTTAAAGGGCATTACTGAGATTAAACAGTGTAGGCAGTGAATGAATTCAGTACAAAGCCCAGGAAAGTCTTAAAATAATATGCAGAGTACTCTAGTTGTTTTTTTAACTGGTTACAGTGTCTTAGGCTCTTGAGCTCACAAGCTCTGCCTAAAGAGGAGACATCAGAATAAGAAATTAAATACTTTGAGGGCCCTAAAATAAAAACTTTTAGGGTAAAATAGTTTTAGGGACAGCAAATAATAGCATGCTATTAGTTATGAGAATCTTATCTTCTAAGACCTGGTCTTGAACATCACAGCAGTAAGTGAAAAAATTCTTCTTACAGATTTCACTAATGCAGGATCAAACCACAAGCCTCTAGACACAAAGAGCCTCACTGGAGGCACTAGGCTTTGAATTAGGCTTCAAATGTTACTTTAAAGGTATCCTTACAATTCCCTCTCTAATTATTATGTTACAACCTAATTACAAAGCTTCGAAGAGGCAGCAAGGTGTGTGGTAACAGCATTCCTGCAGTCTTGAAGAAAATGCACAATACACAGCAGAGTGACGGAAGTGCTCGGCTGGTACTTAAGTTAAAAGTTACTGAGATTGGAATTCTGGCAAACATTCAGGGCAATGCTGTATCAACCTGGATGAATTAATGTTTTACTAATGACTTAAAGAAGTTAAAATCCTTCTTCAGAAAGGGGAAAAAAAGAGAAAAATTCTGTCTTTTCAAAGAGCTTCCTAAGGGCCTACTGCTAAATGAAATTCTTTCTAGTACAAAACCCAAAAAACTAATTAGTTAAATCTGTAAAAGAAAGATTAACCAAAGAAAATCCCAGAGAAAACAAGCCACAGTATACTGCCTTAAGAAATTCTCATCTAGGCCAAACCCGAATAAAAATCAACATAGGTCAAATTAATTCATTAATTTACTCTAACAGGATTTTCACTCTGCTTGTATTATTCCTGGCTTGTAACTTCATAGAATCACAGAATGGTTTAGGTTGGAAAAGACCTTTAAGGTCACCAAGTCCAACCATCAACCCAACACTGCCAAATCCACCATTAAACCACATCCCTAAGCACCACATCCACACGTCTTTTAAATACCTCCATGGGTGTTGATTCAACCACTTCCCTGGGCAGCCTGTTCCAGTGCTTAACAACCCTTTCAGTGAAGAAATTTTTCCTAATATCTAATCTAACTTCCTCCAGTGCAACTTGAGGTTACTTTCTGTTATCCTATCACTTGTTACTTGGGAGAAGAGATCGACCCCCACCTCACTACAACCTCCTTTCAGGCAGCTGTAGAGAGTGATAAGGTCTCTCCTCAGCCTCCTCTTCTCCAGACTAAACAGCCCCAGTTGCCTCAGGCACTCCTTGTAAGACCTGTTCTCCAGCCCCTTCACCAGCTTTGTTGCACTTCTCTGGACACGCTCCAGAACCTCAATGCCCTTCTTGTAGTGAGGGGCCCAAAACTGCACACAGTATTTGAGGTGCGGCCTCACCAGTGCCGAGTACAGGGGCACGATCACCTCCCTACTCCTGCTGGCCACACTATTGCTGATACAGGCCAGGATGCTGTTGGCTTTCTTGGCCACCTGGGCACGCTGCCGGCTCATGTTCAGCTGGCTGTCGACCAGCACCCCCAGGTCCTTTTCTGCTGGGCAGCTTTCCAGCCACTCATGCCCAAGCCTGTAGCACTGCATGGGGTTATTGTGACCCAAGGGCAGGACCTGGCACTTGGCCTCATTGAACCTCATAGCATTGGCCTCTGCCCATTGATCCAGCCTGTCCAGATCCCTCTGCAGAGCCTTCCTACCCTCGAGCAGACCAACACTCTCTCCCAATTTAGTGTCATCCGCAAACTTACTGAGGGAGCACTCAATCCCCTCATCCAGATCATTTATAAAGATGTTAAACAGAACTGGCCCCAGTACTGAGCCCTGGGGAACACCACTTGCAACTGGCTGCCAGCTGGATTGAACTCCATTCACCACAACTCTCTGCGCTTGGCCATCCAGCCAGTTTTTATCCAGCAAAGAGTAAACCTGTCCAAGCCATGAGCAGCCAGTTTCTCTAGAAGAATGGTGTGGGAAACAGTGTCAAAAGCTTTACTAATGTCCAGGTAAACAACATCCACTGCCTTTCCCTCATTCACGAAGTGGGTCACCTTGTCATAAAATGAGATGAGGTTAGTCAAATCCATGCTGACTAGGCCTGATCACCTGGTTGTCCTGTATGTGCCATGTGATGGCACTCAAGATGATCTGCTCCATAACCTTCCCCAGCACTGTGGTCAGACTGAGAAGCCTGTAGTTCTCCGGATCCTCCTTCCAGCCCTTCTTGTAGATGGGCATCACATTTGCTAACTTTCAGTCAACTGGGACCTCCCTGGTTAGACAGTACTGATGATAAATGACTGAGAGTTGCTTGGTGAGCACTTCCACCAGTTCCCTTAGAACCCTTGGGCAGATCCCATCCAGCCCCATAGACTTGTGTGCATCTAAGTGGTGTAGCAGATGGCTAATCATTTCCCCTTGGATTTTGGAGGCTTCATTCTCCTCCCCATCCTGTCTTCCAGCTCAGGGATCTGAGTGCCTGGAGAAAAACTGGTCTTACAGACTGAGGCAAAGAAGGCATTAAGTACCTCAGCCTTTTCCTCATCCTTTGTCACTATGTTTTCCCCCACATCAAATAAAAGATGGAGATTGTCCTTAGTCCTCCTTTTGTTGCATTTATAATAACATTCTAAAATGTCTTTTACAGCAGTACCCAAATTAAGTTCTAGTTGGGCTTTGCCTCTTCTACTTTTCTCCCTGCAAAACCTCATGACATTCTCATAGTCCTCCTGAGTTGCTTGCCCCTTCTTCCAAAGGTTACAAACTTGCGTTTTTTTTTCCTGAGTTCCAGCCAAAGCTCTCTGTTCAGCCAGGCCAGTCTTATTCCCCACTGGCTCATCTTTCAGCAGATGTGGATGGCCTACTCCTGTGTCTTTAAGATTTCCTTCCTGAAGAATGTCCAGCCTTCCTGGACATTTTTCAAGGACAAGGGCAGTCCTTTGGTCTTCAGTCCTCCCAATGGATTCTGTCAATGAGGCTCCTAAACAGGCCAAAGTCTGCCCTCTGAAAGTCTAAGGTTTCAGTTCTGCTGACCGTTCTCCTTACTTCTCTGAAAACTGAAAACTGTCACTTCATGATCACTATGCCCAAGACAGCCCAACGATCACATCATCAACAAGACCTTTTCTGTTTGCAAACAAAAGCTCCAGTGGGGTGTCTTCCCTAGTCGGCTCACTGACCAGCTGTGTCAGGAAGTTCTCTTCTACACACTCCAGGAACCTCCTAGACTGTTTCCTTTCTGCTGTATTGTATTTACAGCAGACATGTGGTAAGTTGATGTCCCCCATGAGAACAAGGGCGCTAGCAATCACGAGATTTCTCCTAGCTGCTTATAGAATATCTTGTCTGCCTCTTAATCCTGGTTGGGTGGTCTACAAAAGACCCACACCATGACATCTGCCTTGTTGGCCTTCCCCCTGATTCTTACCCATGAACACTCAACCCTATTGTCACCATCATTAAGTTCTAGACAATCAAAACACTCCCTAATATATTTCAATGCCAATTATAAAGAACAGGTCAAATATTTCAGGGAAAATTTGAACATCATCCAAACACAATTTAGACTTATGAAATAAAACTAATATCTTCATTTTTCAAGAAAGTACACTGATGAGGTAAGAATGGTCCTTATAATATAAAATTTAGCAAGGAAAACAGAATCTTAAAATAGCAAGAATGTTGTAAATTAAGGTGCATAAATTGCAAAAATCTGATGACATTTTATGTCAATTGATTGATAATGTATGTCATCATATAGCCTCCATTTTAATTTAACTTGATTGTTAGCGTATTTTCATAGGTTAAGACTCACTAACTTTTCTTGTTGCAATATTGTTTTTCACATATCTGTAATTTGTTTCAGAGCTATTCATCCCTCTTGTATAAATAGTAATTTCATTTTTAAGGAAATCCAGAAATTTTCCTGATACATTTCATCTATTGATCAGATGAACCTTTATGAGGACTCTAGGGACTCTACACAGCTAATTGGCAAGCAACAAGATAAATGCTAAACTCATCCTGAGGGCTTTTTAGAATCCCTCAGTGAAAACAGGTTGGGAGATCAAACAAGCTGAGCTGCTGTGAGCAGGGTTCCTCAACAGCAGCCAGTGTTCCTTCTTTCATTTCATTCTTCTCTAGACCTCTTTACTCTGTCCAACAACCAATATAATTTCACAGGCTTATTATAGCTCACTTTAGGAATTAGTGTCTTTTGGCAGGTTCTCATGTCAGTGGCAATCAGTGTTACTCTTGAGAGTTCTCAATTCTTCCACTTAAGCCTAATGTGTCTCCTTAATCCCTTTAATTCTTTCATTTTGACCTCATTTTACTGTTCACTGTCATCTTCTTTTGCTGCTACCTGGGCCTTATTCTGTATTATAAGAATATAAAAGCTTAGTTGTAGATTAATTTTAAGTAAATGTCTGCTAAATACTTACAGGGATATCTTGAGCATTATCTTCCTTGCCTTTCACCTGACCAGGTCAAATTAAATCAATGGCACTATTCAGCTCAGTAAAGAAAGAAGGATTCAGCTCCAAGAGCTGAGGTGGTCAATTTTGTGGTGAATAAACTGTTCTTTAAAAGTGTGATTATTCAGCAAGATACCTCAGCTAAAAACTAGAAAAATATCTATTACCAGGTGATGGTGTGGAGACATTTCCCTTCTATCCAATCAACCCAACAGTCAGGGTGCTCATTCTAGCTGGAAGACAAGACTATTGGCCCTGACTCAAAAAGAACTGGAACCAGAATCTCCCTGCACCTAAACCCTGATCTAAACCACCAGCCTAAGGGTCATTCTTGAATGCACTGCTCACAGCTGGCCTGTTCAAGACATTTTTTCCTGTGGAACATAGCAGGTATTAGCAGAAAAGGAGAAATATAGGGGGAGAAAAGAAAAGAGGAATACACACAAAAAATGAGACAGAATTTATTGGCCCCATGGTAACCACACTTAGTTGGAAAGCAGACATCAGAGTCCAGGCTATGTTCCAAAAAGTAATTAAGAAGTCATATACATGGGGAGCAAACAGAAAACTAATACAAAACCAGCCAGAATATAACTGAGGGCACATTATGGGTTCAAAGCCTCTGAAATGAAGGAAGGAACTGCGTTCGAGATTTCCCTGTTTGGACAAAGTGCTCTAACTTCTGTATAAAAGGCAATTAAATCCAAATTAATGCCTCTCCCTTCCTAATCCAGAACAGTACCTAAACCTACCCCTTCCATTACACTGCTTTGCTTTTTTTAAAAAAAAATAACCATTAATCCAGGACAGGGAGCAGAGGAAAGCTTTGCTTTTGGATAAAATCACATTTGAACTCAAATAATTAAAAACAAACAAAAACTCTCCTGCCAAATCAATATACATTTTTTTTCCTCTCCAAAAACCATTCGGTTTTAGCTGGACAAAGCAGACGTTTTCTATATATATATTTTGATGATAAGGTGAATTCAAGTTAAAAAAAGAAAATTCAATAATTTCCAGCAGTCTAAAACGTCAGTACAAAGAAATCAATGTAACTGGTACAGAAGACAATGAAAGTCTTTCCACTGAGATTATTAAGGTTTGTATTAGACTTTCTATATGCTCTATATAATAATCTCTTACCCCTGTGTACTTTACAGATATTAATTTTGCTGTGACCTTGCAGCCACATTCACAACAATGCTCTCATAAGCTAATTTTTTATTTACAGAAAGGTTTATTTTGATTTGGTGTTTTTTTATAAACTGTAGTGTCAAACTACTATTCAAATCCACTGGTAATACTTACAGTAAGAAGTGTGACACGTGGAAAATTGTTTGGGCACCAACCTAGAGTATATCAAAACAGTAGGAAGAAGCCTGGCAACAGACCAGAATCTAACCTACTTGGCAAATGATGGTAAATGTACCACCATCATGTGATGTCCTCATTTTTAAGCCAAAGATAAATGTAGTAGATGTTTCTTGCCAAGGCTAGTGTGCCCATATGCCGTATGTGAGATCGAGCAAGGATGCTGCAAAGAGTTCCCAATGTGATTTCACCAGTCTGCTTCTTCAAGAGCTGTCAAATATTGAGTCCAATATGTCTGTTCCTACACTATTATTATAACTCACCCAGGAGAACACATCCTTGTTATGGCTTTGAAAAGCTGCACTGACAACTGTTTAAGTTTAATATACTCAGGATTGTAATATTATTCCCTCACAAATGAGTAAAGCATACCAGAACGGTGAAGTTCCTAAAAATATATTTTTTATTTCATAAAGTGAAGGACGACAGATTAAATACTTATATTTCACAAACTTAATGGAAGTTTTTTCTATAGCAGTAGAACAGTGCTTCTTTACTTAATGTAATTTCTTGCATAGACATATTTGTGAAAAGTCTATGAAGTTTTCCCAGAAACCAGGTTTAAAAGCTAACTTCAGGGAATTGTTTTTTAAAGATTCTTACTTCAATGGGGATTTAACCAAATGTTAGTACAGGAAAATGCAGTGCTGTGTTAAGGCATTTAGGGATCTGTAATGAAAAGTTTAAATGAGATTTAACTAATGATGTAAATCACCAGTTTCAGTGAGCCTTGGCTTTGCAATGCTTTGGCTTTAAGTCAGAAAAGCTGCCCAGAGAGCTTGAAATAAAAAAAAAAAATTCTTGTTTCTTTCCTTCCCTAGTAATCCTGACATTCCTAAAACAGCCATGAGAATCTGTCATTACCTCCCCTTTGAAACTATTCTACCCTTGAGGCACCGTACTGCAAGGTACTACTTAGCAGTCCTAAAGAAGCAGTTTGAGGGATTCCATTTAAGCACAGAGCAGAGAAGGGAGTTAGGTAAGGGAGGGACAGGTTATGCTTCAAATTAATGTTGATCAGGAAATGGGTTTCCCCTTGCACCATCTTTTTCTTTTTTTTTTTCATAATACTCCAGACCCAAAAGGCCCAAATCAGTCTTATCTCATTTTTTACCTCAAACCGGGAAAATTTAATGGAACTGACTCTGTAATGCCAAAATATTGTTAGTATGGGATCAGACTCTCGCAACAAAAAATACTGAGGAACATCACATAAATTTCTCCCATGGGTGCTGCAATCCTGGTTGACAATTTCCCAAGCTTCAGAAGACAGACAGGAGAGGAGGAAGAACAAGCAAGGCAGACTACGGTAATGAGAGCACTAGCCAAGCAACAAGCAGGTCAAGAACAAAGTCATGTTTTAAAAATATTCTGAGGAGATCACTGTTTAGAAGAGGTGAACATTCCTTCACTGACTTTACATGGTCTGAACTTGAACAGTTCAGTTACCCACAACACCTAAATAGAATATAGAATTTTTCTTATGTGAAGCAAAAACGAAGACAACAATAGTCCTTCACAGAGAAGCTCTGCTCTATAGCATTCAGCCCACTGTTGTAGTACTGCTACCCCAGCCCCAATACCCATTGCTGGGCAAGGGACTGTATTTGACTGATACTACCACTGGAGGTACAGGGTTTGTGCTGGGGTTTGAATTTAGTGCCAGCTTTGAGGTATGTTTGCTTTACTCTACACAATCAGCAGAATCTGGTCAAAAATTTGCCTTAAATCAGTTCAACCAGTTTCACATTATTTGAACCAACACATTTCATGAGAAAATACCTTCTACAGATTGGATAGGTGGGTATTTAGATCCATATTCTTATTCAATTATTGTGGCTTACTGCAGTGACACTAAAAAAACTCAGACCAGCAGAGCATAAAGTAAAGGTAAATGACGGACTTTGGTTTAACAGGGCATTTTCATTGCTAGTTTCTCATGTAAGGAGGAAAAATGCCTCAGACAACTCACAAGGGATGTAGTGTGAAATTGTAGCATGCAGTTTTCTGAAACAGGAACAGGAGCTCAACACACTGGAGCTAATTTCTGTGTCAACTTTCATTCCATACGGATTAGTGCCATTTTGCATAGCTGAAGCACCAACTCTACAAATATCTTTGGCAGTGCCATACATATCCAGTTTCCTTGAGCTTTCAGTAATACAAAGTTGCTGCAGCTTCTCAATAAGTTTATCAGATTTAAGTGACTCTGTGAGTCTGTTTTTCACTAATTAAAAAGCCCAAGTATTTTCAGCTGTATCTTTTTCTTCAATCTAGTGAGTCTCTCAATAGTGTGAAAATTTACATACCACAAATACATCCAGGAGTTCAACTATCAGTCTGGATTTCCATTTTTTTTAACTCCCCACAGGAAAAAAAAAATCCTGTTTTCCCTCTCTTCTGGTAATATTGGTTCCTCTACTAATCACTGAATTAAGAATTTAATAATATATACACAACAGGATTCGCCACTGTCAGATGCTTGCACTTGCTAAGAAGAGTTTTTTCTCTACCTTGTTAATGAAAAGTGGAGGCCACTTTCCACTGAGGAAAGAGATTCAACTGAGACTATTTTGCAACCTTGAAAAACAAAATTCCAAACTTCCTTCAAGGTTTTGCTAAAATGGACTCGTAACATTTTCAGTATCAACAGGTCTCCACATGAGCATTTTAAGATCAAAATTCAAAACAAAACAGAAAGCAATATGAGCTACGGTAGTTTCTTTCAAAACATCACACACTTAACTCAGCAGCATCCAATATACTACAGTGTCTTCCTGTTCTAAGTATGACAGAAATGCAAGGGCTCACCCACTTTATACCAGATCATCTTGACGCTGAATCGCTAAACATAAAGAATAAAAATGTTTTCTATCTTTAACAAATATTAGTGCTGATAAACAGCTGAACTGTGTTCAATTTATTTCACTTTTTAATTACTCTTATGAAAAATGCCATTTAAAGCCAGAAAAGCACTACAGCCATACATATGTAGGTAACTGATGCCAACAAAAGACTCTTTCAGAGCTTAAAATCTCAACTAGTTCCTTCTGGTGAAACCTCTAATTTTGTTTTGAATACAGCAGGCCTATGCTCTTGCTTGTGAATTACACTCCTAAGGCTGTTCTTTCCTTTTATTCTTAAATGGCCTTCCTTTCTCTACATATTAAGCCCATTTCTGTTCTCTTTAGTTATAATCAGAAAGTTATCATGGCACAGCCATAATCCCTGAGCTAGACTCCATTTCTCTGTAGTCTTCTCCCTTGGCCAGTAAGTAAACAAGTTTGTCCCAGTACCACTTTTCTTGTTTTCAGATCCTAGGTCACAATTTGGTAGGCAGCATGGCACTCACCTTAATTCCATCATGAGAAACTGAGCAGGCAAGGGTCCAAGAGCTGGCAGAGCGCTGATTTGGCTCTTTTCCCCTCACTTACCCACTTAGTCTGCTTTTGCCCTAACTTGCTTACCATAAATGTTAGCCACGTGTAAGAGGATAAACAAAATTCCAGATCCACAACAAAAGTCACACCGGCGTAGTTTGAGGACTCCTTGTACTTGGCCTTCACGCAACTCCTTGAGATAACAGGCTCCGGCCCCAGTCACACCATCATCGTTTAAGAGACCGACAAAAGAGCTTCTGTATTTGTCCGCCTAAGTCATGGTATAAAGAGTGGGACAGATCAACTATCAAAAGATGGAGCTAGAGAAGGTCATGCTCCTCTTCTCCTCTTTGCAGTTCACAGACCATGAACAAATATTCCAAGACATGCAGAAAAGTATTTATAGGCAACACTACAGGTATGGGGCAAAATCAACTTTCTAATTCATGTTATTTGAAGACAGCAGGGACTGGTGTTGTAGGTTCCCCTTGCTGAGGCACGAGAAAATATAAAATACTTGCATGACAAGATGTGCTGCTTTTTTTTTCTTTTTACTTATTTGAAATAACGTTAGATGAATAATATAAAATCATAGAATCATTCAAGTTGGAAAAGACCTTTGAGATCATCAAGTCCAATCAACAACCCTCCTCTACCAAGTACACCCCTAAACCATACCTCCAAGCACGACATCTAAACGACCTTTAAACACATTAAGGGATGGTGACTCAACCACCTCCCTGGGCAGCCTATTCCAATGTCTGACAACCCTTTCAGTGATAAAATTTTTCATAATGTCCAGCCTACCCTGATGCAACTTGAGTCCATTCCCTCTTCTTCTAATATTAATTACGTGTGAGAAGAGACCAGCACCTACCCCTCTACAATGTCCTTTCAGGTAGTTGTAGAGAGCGATAAGGTCTCCCCTCAGCCTCCTTTTCTTAAGACTAAATAGCCCCAGTTCCCTCAGCTGCTCTTCATAAGACTTATTCTCCAGGCCTTTCACCAGCTTTGTTGCCCTTTTCTACACTATCTCCAGCACCTCAATGTCCTTCTTGTATTGGGGTGCCCAAAACTGAACACCATAATATATGAACATATATTCATTCACTGAATCACATTTTGAAACTGCTCTTGATTTCAGCTGGATCACTAATGGACTATGGCACAATTCAGCTTAAGTGAAGTCCGATTTATTCAATTTACAGCATTAGATAGCCATCACAACCTTGTTGCTACTGCAAAATTCCTGATACAGGAGACAGAAGTTTGAAGTGTGCCATTCTACCGTGGATGTTGGTAGTCTGTGCTGCGTCTTTAACTTAGATCTTTTGTGCAGTCTCTTAGAATGATCTGGCTTAAAAATCAAAAATACTAAAACAATAGTCTTGGTACCACTGAAATTCTGCCAAAATATATCTGAGCTGCAAAACACTGGCTTTGATGTCTTTCTGAAGAGAGCAGAACTATAGCTAAATTAAATTTCTAGATTTTTCACCTGTTACAGATTCTAAAGACACTGCTAATAAATGTGAATTATTTCAGACAGACAAATATTAATGTTTCGATCACAACTTCATCCCTTCTAAATGCAGTTTTACCATCTTCAGTCAAGCACGAAATCAGAAATGCTCTGAAATGTGAACAGCTCATTTTTCACTATGTCAACAAATAGACTCAGGAAAGCAAAGACCATCTTACCATCTAGCTAAGTAGTCTGCAAGATGATAATGTCACAAGTTCCAAAGGCTCTAAAAAATCAGCTAGCACTTTGTTATCATAATGATTCTTTGTATTATGAAAAATAGCATGCTGTTACAACTGACAGGCTGTTACAACTCTGCCAAGTAGAAGCAGATGTGGAAGGTAAGCTTTCCAATGAACAAAAAGGTTTTGGTATAGAGTTGGAATATATTAAATGCAATTTGCTTTAATTATACTTTTGCCACTAGAAAGCTTTCAAATAGCATGGAAAGAAGGCTCACAAATGCTGGGTTCTCAAGGAGCAACTCTGTTTTAAGAATTGATAGTAATCAGTTCAACAAGAGCCAACTTTCTTCAACTTTAATTACTCCCATTACATTAAACCTTGAAACATCTCAAGTCCAAGTATTTGTCCACCTACCAGAAGAACAACTTGAAAATCATGATCAATGTCACCATGTGGTGATACCTGCCATAAGAAAATGATGGTATTACTAAGAAAAAATAGCACCCTGTGCTCCATTATCTTTACTTAGTTTTAAATTTCTCTAACCTGGATCTCAGATAAAAGAAAACATTTAAGGATGTATTGGGATTGCGCAGCAAGGTTTTGGTAGTGGGGGGGAGGCTACAGGGGTGGCTTCTGTGAGAAGCTGCTAGAAGTTTTCCCTGTGCCCAATAGAGCCAATGCCAGCTGGCTCCAAGAAAGACCCACTGCTGCCTGAGGCCAAGTCCATCAGTGACAGCAGCAGAGCCTCTTCAGAAAGAAAAAAAAGTTAAGTTACTGCACAGGAGCAACTGCAGCTCAAGAGAGGAGTGAGAATATGTGAGAGCAACAACTCGGCAGACACCAAGGTCAGTGGAGAAAGGAGGGGGAGGAAGTGCTCCAAGAACCAGAGCAGAGGTTCCTCTGCAGCCTGTGGTGAAGACCATGGTGAGGCAGGTGAGGCAGGCTGTCCCCCTGCAGCCCGTGACAGACCCCACGCCAGACCAGGTGGATGTGCCCTGAAGGAGGCTGCAACCCCCTGGGAAGCCCATGCTGGAGCAGGCTCCTGCCAGGACCTGTGAACCCATGGAGACGAAGGAGCCCACACTGGAGTAGCTTTGTTGGCAGGACTTGAGACCCCATGGGGGACACACACTGGAGCAGTGTGTTCCTAAAGGACTGCACCCCCCTGGAAGGGACCCATGCTGGAGCAGCTCATGAAGACCAGCAGCCCATGGGAAGGACTCATGTTAGAGAAGTTCACGGAGGACCGTCTCCTATGGGAGGGACCCCACGCTGGAACATGGGAAGAATGAGAGGAGTCCTCCTCTAAGGAGGAAGGAGCAGCAGAGACAGCGTGTGACAAACTGACCACAACCCCCATTGCCTGGCCCCCTGCAACGCTGGAGGGTATGAGGCAGAGAAATTTGGACTAGAGTTGAGCCCAGGAAGAAGGAAGGGTGGGGAGAAGGTGTTTTAAGGTGTGGTTTTATTTATTACCCTACTTTGATTCGATTTGTAATAAACTAAATTAATTTCCCCAAGTCGAGTCTGCTTTGCCTGTGACAGTAATTGGTGAGTGATCTCCCCTTGCCCTTATCTCGACTCATAAGCCTTTTCTTATATTTTCTCTCTGCTGTCCAGCTGAAGAGGGGAGTGACAGAGAAGCTTAGGTGGGCACCTGACATGCAGCCAGGGCCAACCTATCACAAAGGAAAATAAGGAAAATACAAACTCTTATCTCACTACTTGTCCTCTGACGTAGCAAAGGCATTTTCAAAAGTCTCTAGAGGTACAGTCTCTTCTGTGCTTGTCCAGCACAATGAACAGGATAACATACTTTAATATCCCACTCTCAGCAACGGTAGATGATGACAAAACTGTTCAATCTGTGACAGACAAATCCCGGTTCACTGTTCTTAATACCATTAATTGGCTGTGCTTCTTACGAAGCAGTAACACAAGCTGAGTACACACGAGCTGAAAATACGCTAACTTGAAGCATTTTTTCTAGGAAGTATATTATTAACTCGACTAATAAAATTTGTTGCCAATTACTCATAGAGCTATATATTACATATTAAAAAAAGGTATTAAAGTAACATAATCTAGCCACCTGTTACCACACAGAGGTATAGCTACATTTAGGAATATCCACATTAAGTACAAACTTTGGATGGAAAAAAAAAAGGCTTGTTAATGTGTTTTGTTTACCCCTTAACCTGTTCTTTCTTTGTTCTCTAAAAACAAAAACCCACAACTATATATAGAATTCACATCAGCCATCTGACAAAGTTCTTTGACAAGCCATTGAGGATTCTGTTAAGTAGGTGCAATCAGAATTTTAACTCTATGCAACATGTCCATCAGAGACAATGCATCCATATGAATAGTCTTATAATGGAACCTTTAAAGAGGTAGGCAACCATAACTGCAAATCAAAATTTAGAGAGTTTCTCAAGATAAAAGTCTTATAAGAATTTATGTGTAAAGAGCCTGGACAAGGAATACAATCGTAAAACTACGGAAAGCCCAGGCATCTGAGTAGACTTCGAGAATTTCACTTTCTTGCTAGAGTAGGTTGAGTGTTTTTTCATGAGACGCAATTACCATTTTATTGACACCTCTCTTTGTAATCATCAAAAATAGTCCACAATAAGGGAAAGTCATAACAAAAATCATATTCCAAGAGGCAACATGGACTTCCCTCAATTAGATTCAATGTTCTTAAACTCCCAAAGTCTACCTAAACTCTTTCCTTTCAAGAACAACAAAAGCATACATCTCACCACTGGTACTCACCACTGTCTTCAACCATGAAATGAAAAATGTCACTGGTGGCATTGTCACCTCCTCGTAAAACATAGCATATCTTCATATCATCAATATCAGCTGGAAAGAGTCAAGAAAAAACAGATTTTGTTTTAAATGCTGAAGGTAGGAAACTGTTTGTATAGAAAAACCTGACATGTATTAAATAGTTTAGCTTCAACAGAGAGAGGTCATAGTTCTCCAGCAGAGCTCAGGAATTTCAGTATTAACAGCGTTGAAGTTTTACAGATACCATTCATTCTCCCTCCCTTCACTTCCCCCTCCCCAGTGCCCTCTTTCTTTTAAGATGTATTTACAAAAAGAACTGAAAGAAAATGTAAAAATATGGGCTCAACAGCCAGAACTATCTCATATTTTTAGTGGTGCATTTTCTTAACCAGAGGTGTATCTCCACTAAGATACTGATTCTGTCATTCTTCATCCTGAGAACTGCTGCAGAGGTCACAGAAAAACTGTGCCTGGAACCCAAGCAAAACCCAGGGTGTTTTCTATGTCAAATTCTACCCTCCAATCAAGAGGCAAGACAAATGAGTCCACATGACCCCCTTCCCCCCAACCCCACCTCTAGAACTAAATTACTTATGGCATGTGGTCTACCTCTAGGATAGGTTATCTACACATTCTGCAGTACAGAGCGCTCAATTTCTTTAGTCCGCCACAAAAATGGCCTCTCTACCAGATCATCCTTCCTATCAGCATGTTTTCAAAGGATATGGGATATAATCTATATGAACTGTCATAAATAGTGCTCACTTACACTGACTGACTGTTTTAAAAACCTGAACAGACACAATCAAAGTAGACAGATAAGACTTCATCAAGAAAAAATTCAATGCACAATTTTGAATCATCAATTGCAATAAAGAAAGTATGTAAAAAGTAAACAAATATTTATTAATGTTGTGTTTTCTGGTTTCTTTGAGAAGTGATGAGAGACATGTAATACATAAAACCTAATTTTTGTTACTTTCTTTGAAAGACTGCTGTTGGTAAAAATCCATGTCTGATACTTTTTTAAGAAAAAGTGTTAGAAATTAATAGCATAAAGTGGAGTTCAAGCACTACCCAAGTTCTCCTCCCATGCTTGGGCATATGCATTAGTAAAAAGAAGCCAAAAGCACTTTTGTAAGAGCTCCTCACAATCCTCAGTTCCAAAAGTAACCAGACATCTTAGAGGGCAAACAAGTTAAGAGCATTATCAGCAAATATATGGCTCTGAAGAATCTCTTCCATAAATGTTTGAAAGTTAAAGATCAAAAATTCATGGGGCTGTAAAGAGGACACAAACAAATACCCTCTTCATGCCAGTGAAGCAAATAAATCTTTCATCCTGCAAACACTTACACAAGCACTCAGCTCTGCCCATGGGGGTAGCCTTATCAAAATCCATGGTTCCAACATATATAAAGATAAGCACTTGAGCCAGTGTTTGCAGGACCAGGACCACCTCATCAAAAAAAAAAAAAAGCCACTTGTCAGCCAAACGTCTCAATTTTGTCCAAAGAGTTTCAAAGGAATGACCTGATTTCTACCCATTAAGAACATATTCAGAGTCACTTGAGCAATTCTACGCTTTCCTTCCACAGGTGATTAGGTTATGCTAGTTATAGTAAAACTTGCCTAGTTGTAAGCACAATTCATTACTGTGTAACTACAGTGCCTGCTAAATATTAATGGGATACTGGAATTCTCCAATAATTTTGAAATCCATCCAACATAATTTTCTATTAAAAAAAAAAGACAAAGTATCTCCACTAGATAAGGGCACTGATTTCCAATTTAAAATTCTGCAAAACTGATGTGGTTATTAAAGGTTACATGTATTAACATATATTGTTTAAGAAACAAATGGACTTCACAACATAATTCACTTGTCTCTCTGAAAACACTTCCCTGAAAAAGAAGATAAAAAGCATGATCAGGGGTGAATGCTGAATAAAACAATTTCTTGCAAAATACTGCCTATTTGGCTGGAGTATGTGGATAACTTTGGCCTCAGGAGGCTACGTGGAGTGCTAAGACATCAACCAAGCTATACTATTGCCAAGTCAGATCTTTACTCTCCACTATTGCTTCCCCTTCTTTCTGGCTCCTCAGCACACCTGCAGAGCTGTGGGATGTGACCTGGCCCTTACAAACTTACCCACGTGGAACTGAGGACTCACAAAAGAGCACTCAGCAGTCTGTCACACTTCGTACATTCAAAACATTATCCAAACATCGGCTACCTACCTGTTATATACCACTAAATTCCTTTAAATATGAAAGACTTGATGGTTCCTTAATAGACTTTCTCCACTTTTAAACAAATTATCTAATCTTAATGAATATCTGCTATGAATAAATTCCAGCCCTGACTTGCAGAGACGAGTGCAGTACAATTATGCATACACAATAGTCTTTGTATGTATTTTTGTCCTACAATAGCACTAGACTAGAAATTACCATGTGGCAAGCATTTTTCTTTAAGCTTTCTCGGCATTTACCGTAACCAAATTGTAGATATAAAGCATCAAGAAATACTAAAGAATTAAAAGTGCTGCTTTCAGGTTTAACATGAAGTAAGAGATAGTACTTGAATAAAATTAGGAATTGCTTAATGTATTTTAATATTTTATTTTGTTACTGCCACTTGCCCATCTCTCTCTCTCATTCAGATTATTTTAACAATTACATAGAAAAGAATAAAAAGCACCAACCATTTGCAGCATTTGGGGACCTTTTATCAAGAAGTTAATTCTTCCACACTCTAATACCCCCTTTGAGCAACCCCCAATTAACTCTACGAGCCTCACGAGCAAAAGATTACCTGCTGTACTTGTGGCAGAAGTATTTGATGTATACTAATTAGAAAGCCCCACACTGATTGTTCCTGAACAAAATACACAACAAATCTCCTGGACATACTATATTATGCACAACTGCATTTTGACTGGAGGCTTTTAGCTCATCTTGCAAGCTAGGCTAATTTCCTTTCTAGCACTTGATAAAATTTTGTGGGCAGATATTTAAAAGCAATCTCAAGCATAAGGCAGAAAGCTGTTTGCTAAACAATTGCTCCGCCTTCTCTTTCAGTTACAGGCAATCCCAGACTGCTCAAGCTACACGCACACAATCTGATTTCATCAATGTTACTCACTCCAAGCAGTCAGGCTGCCTGTTCATACAGCCACAGACCCAAATCCAAGGAATGGGAGTATAAGGTGGTAAAGTATTAGGATGGACTGCAGAAACTATTGAGCAGCTTTCAAGACTCATGTGCATGTGACCCTGAACAGCCTCATCTGACTGCAAAGTTGGACAAGTTTTGAGCAGGGGTTGGACCTAACAAGCTCCAGAGGTCCCCTCCAACATAAATTGGAAGACTGTAACAGTGTTTTACAAGCCCCATCAGGACCCACACATGTTAATGAAACTGGAACTATTCAGCATTTTGTAAGAGGCTGCCCCACATGGCAGGATAGGACCCCTAAAGAAGGGGGAGATCAAAACATGAAAAGAAAGTGTGTAACAGCAGGTCCAATAGTCAATACAGGAGCAACCCAAAGTCAAAACTATTACTCAGGGCTGGTTGCAAAATGTGCACTTGCATTGGTATCATTAAGAATACAACAGAAGAGGGTCTTGTTTACTCCTGCCCTGAATATTAGATAACTGTTTATCTCAGTATAGCATAAGCATGAAATACGCATAAATTCACTACTCTGGATTTGACAACACTTTGCACACTAATGGTAGTGGGACACAAGGTGAGGGGCAACAGTGATCTACCCAGTTTTGAGTACGCAGCTTGGTCTACGTGAGACCTCTGTGTCTCATATCACTTCTCAAAACCACAGCCGCCTAGGTTCAGGCAAGAACTTTTGTCTCCCTGCCACTCACAACCTCTCCCATATCCAAAGCAGCTACAGACAAGAGGGCATCTGAGGAAAAAGGAAAGGACAGTGCCCTTTCAACCATGATTTTCACTCGCAGATTATTCTATGACTTCCAGCAAGTTCTTTTCACCTGTCCTCAGCAGAGGTATTATCCCTGAGGAAGCTTGATGCTTTCTGCCTTTCATGCAGCCTTTCCAGACACCTCTTCTCCCTCAAGTGCTTGACCTTGCATTCACAAGACATTTTTATGTGTTTGTTTCATAAAATACAAGCCATTATAGAAAACATTCGGGAAGTTGAGAAGAGAGATATCACAGAAATAACACAGATGCTCAGGCGGTATTTGCTCATAGAGGCCAAAGAACAAAATTATTGAAGAAATGTGTATTTTTAAAAACACTCTTCAACTCAACACAAAATAGAGTGCTCGTACCAGTACTGTCAGGGAACCTATGAATTTATATCACTTTCTGGGGATGCTCACTAGCTTTAAAACCAAATTTTCCTACGGGTTACATGCTTCTCACCCAGCCCAGGCAGCCCTAGGATATTAAGAAAGCCTGCGTCTTGAAGACCAGTGAGCACGCCACATGGTCGGACTGCCAGTTGAACGCCAAGTAACAACTTCTTTTTGGTCATCTGACAAATGTACGCCTGGCCATGTGGCACAAAAGAGAATGGAATGTGTACTATCCCAAGTGCCTCCCCTCCTCGAAAAAAGTAGGGTATCACTGTGCTATGCAGTGGTCTGCTTTCAAGGAACATCCACTCAATAATTCTACATTCTCCAGTGTAAGAGAAAACCCACAAAAAAAGTGATAAACCACTTACTTGCTTACTCCCATTCTCTTCTGTTTCTCACTTATTCCCAAAACAATACTCTTAATACTACTCACAGTTCACTACTGAAGCTTAGACATGGTTTGGTCCCTCCTCATCCTCTTTTTTCGCATTAACACTGCAAAACTTAGGGCACTCCAGCCATTCAAAGGTTCATCAGGCCTGTTTGCAAGATTTGGTATATCTGACAAGAACATCACTACACTTAAGACTGTAACATGGGATACATATCACTATGGGCTCTCTGAAGTGAAATACAGCCAACCAGAAGTGTTCCCCTCCAGCCTTACCACCTACACAGCCCAGCCTGTCTGGGCCTCTTTAACTTCATGCTGTCTGCTCACTCCACAGCTGCAGGAGGCTCCAAGAAACCTTATTTCATTGTTAATTAACCACCTATTAACTCATTGCAAAGCAACACGGAAAATTCTCTGGAGAATAGCTAATGCTCTCCTCTCAGTTAAATTTACTTCATGGCCTTGTGTTGAGGCTTTATTTTGGAACACACGGCACATGTGGTTTTTGTCCTATTTATACCACCTAGATTTCAGTTCCATGTAAAAAGTAAGTACCACTGACATCATTTTAAAACATTTACATTACCTTTTAATTTACCACAAACACTTTGTGGTTAAGATTCATGTAATTAATGCAATAAATGCATCCATATTATTTCCCCATGTTTGGGAAATTATTTTGCTTTTACAGCAAAGCGCACTCAGATTGTGTAGCAACTGATACCCTAGCCATAGTATGACCGTTAGTTAATAATAGCCTGGCCACTCCCATAGTATTTTCTAAATAAAACTGCTTAAAAAAGGTACTCAGTCTCTAAAGACGTGGAACCACGTGCAGCCCAATTTTGTTATCCAAATTTCTATAGCTGATGGAAAGTCCAAATCACAGTCATTCAGACTGTGACTTTTCCAAAGCGAAGATGCTTCTTTATTCAGCGTTTATCCAGTAGATAACCTTTTCTGTTTAAAGCTGTCACAGATGCAATAAATAATAAACAGAACTAAAAAATAATAAAGCCATTATAAATAAGCTCACTGTTGAAAAGTTTCTCCCATCAATTATTATAGAGTTTAGCATGAAAAAGAATGTTTCCAGTGATCTAAAGAAAGCACGGGGTACTGCAATACCTTGGGTGAACTGGCTGATGCTATGGTTGCCTTTCCCCAGGTGGATCAGAAAGCCATGGCGTGGACCCTCTGTGATTCTGATCTTAAGAGTAACTCGTAAACTGTCTCTGTCTTCCACTTTCAGCACCTTGTTGGTAATCAGAAACCCGATGTGACCGGTGGCCAGAATACGGAGAGTCTGAGCACCCTTATTTATTACAATTTGAGGTGCACTGTTGTCCACAGCCATTATTCGAATCTTCATAGTCTGAGGTTTCCTCGTTTCAAATACAGTGTTGGGGAAGACATAGAAATCAGTATGAGTGCCATCTGTAACAGTGAAAGAGAAGCTATCCTCAACTGATTCTGTGCCATCGTGTTTGTAGCTGATTAGATTTTCATTTAGATCTTGTTTAGTGAAGGTGGTGACCGGTTTGGAGTTATTGAACATGATCTGACCATGAACTGGTATTTGAGTGATGATAAATTTCAGCAATGCATCGGGTGTATCTCTGTCTTCTGCAGTCAGTTCAAATGGCGTTATCAGTTTGTATTCATTTTCACTCACCACCAGGTTATGGATTGTGACAACAGGTTTCTTATTGTCCACATCGCTGATAGAAATTCTGAAAGTACGAAATACAGGGTTATAGCCATCAGTCACCTCAAACTCAAAGCTGTCCATTTTCACCTCATCTTCTGAAGTGTGAATGTAATAGATTTTATTGCCTGCTAATAGGAGTTGAGTAAAAGTGGAGATGGGTACCCCAGGCTGATCTGTGCATTCAAGATGACCACGAACAGGTGCTCTGGTAATGGTGAAAACCAAGTTCTCATCTGGACTATTCAGGTCACTGGTGCTAAGCAAATCAGTAGTAAGGGTTACTTTCCCTCCCTCCTTCAGGGAAACTCCTTTGCTGATTACGTCTGGGAAGACAATATCAATGCTACCTATTGTCACATAAAAGTAGCGGTCAATGAGAGGATTTATTCCATCTGTCACATCAAACTTGATAAGATCACGAACTCCTTCTTGGCCAAAATGCATGTATCGAATTAAGTTTCTATCCACTTCATCTTGGGTGAAGTTCATCCCCAGGGTGATATTCTCAACTCCACCTGAAGGCTTTATTCTCTGCAACAGGCCTTGTCCTGGCCCGTATCTTATAATGTATGTCAAGGTTTTGTCTTCAGAATCCAGGTCAGTAGCCTTCAATATTCTGTTATGAATAGTTCTAGTTTCCCCTATTTCTATCTCCAAACCATCGTTGATGGCCATTCTGGGTGTCTCATCATCTACTGGAATAACCATGATGAGTACCATTTTCCTAACACTATGTTTACCATCTGTGAGTTTCACCTCAAAACTGTCCTCCTTTGTCTCAGAGTCATCATGTTCATAGAGTATGTTGGAGCTCTCTGCTATCTGATCCAAGGTGAAGCTCTCCACTAGGACAGTTCCATTGGCCAGCTGGTTCACAATGTGGCCATGCCTGGGAAGCCTGGTGATTGTGAACACTAACTCATCAGCAGGGATGTCTGCATCAACTGCATTGAGGATAGGGGTATCAATAACCAGGCTCATGCCTTCCATCACAACAAACTCTCGCATAAAGATTTCAGGCTCTTCATCGTTGCTCGGCATAATGACAATGGGGAAAAACTGCCTTTGGGAAAAGTTAATGCCATCAGAACAGCGGAATGCAAATCTGTCTTCAACAGGCTCTACACCCTTATGTATACTTTGGACATAAAAAATATGCCCTTGACGGAGGTCTTTCAAGGTAAAAGCACTTATAGCTACACCTGCTCTGGATTTTTCAGATCCTGGGGCTGGAGAGATGTTCTCCACATACCCAGATGTGGGCTGAGCAACAATGGTACAGAGTAAATCATCACTGGGAGTATCGACATCTTCAGCCCTGAGGTGAGCAAGAGTAATGACCCGTTTGTCACCTTCCGTTACTGTGAACTGCTCCCCCACAAAAACCTCTGGGGCTTGACTGTCAACAGGAAGAATAGTCACCAAGACTGAAACTCCTTGAACAACATTGCCCCTGATGCTCCACTCCTCAGAGAGGTCAGACAAGGTGAGGTTGAAAGTATCTTCTTTGGGCAGAAGGCCTATTTCACCACTAGTGTGAGCGTATACCACAGCACCATCCAGTAGATCTCTCTGGGAAAATCTCTCTGCAGGCACCCCTCGGACCAGGATGTTCCCATGCCGAGGAGGATCCTCTACAATGAAGGTCAACATTAAGTCATCGGTATCCTCGTCTGTGCCCTGAATGACATTAGCAGTGATTTCAGCAGCACCATTCTCCAGCACATCCAGGTAGGAACCAAGAGTGCCTGGGGGCAACCGTAGTGTAGGAACCTCATCATCAACTGGGTGTACATTCATTTTCAGTGTGATGGGCACAAAATGAACCCCATCACTCACATCAAGCCTGCAGGCATCACTGTTGGTCTCAGCTCCACTGTGCACATACACCACCCTCCCTTCTCTGATATCCTCCAGGCCAAAGACACCTCCTGGAATCAAACTGTACCCAGAAAGCTGCAGCTGGCCATACCGAGGAGCCTGGGTCAGGATAAATCTGAGACGGGCAAGTTCAGTGTCTGTGTCACTGGCATCCAGCTCTGTTGGACTAAGGACATGGCTGCCTCCCTCAGGCAGAGTGAAGCCAGTATTAGTGATTTCAGGCGGCTGGTTATCCACAGGCTGCAAGTAGATGGTGAAAGTCCCTTCAGCTGCATTGCCAGCTGCATCTTGCACTTGATACTGAAACTGAATCAAATGAGGAGCCACTCCCAGTTCTTCCTGTGGGGGGCGGTACGAGATCTTGTGATGATTGATCTGGGCTTGGGTGAAGTGGGTAACTTCCACGGAGTGATCCTCAGTCAGCACAAGGGATCCAAGGCGGGCTCCATATACATCTGGAGGGTGGTTAGTGTCCGTGTCAGTGGGGGGCTGGGTTATTGTGTAGCGGAGTTCACGGTCCTCTGAATCCTGATCTGTGTAACACAAGTGCTTCCTCCGCAGCGGGGTCACCTGCTGTTCTGCAACTATTAAGTGCAGGCTGCTGCTGCTATGCAGCTCTGGGGCTAGTCTGTCCACAGGATGTACCCGGATCACAAAAGTCTGTGGTCCAGAGCGGTTGGGTGGGTCATTGTCATCCTGGACTCTAAAGACAAACTGGTCCAACACAACCCCAGGGCCAGGGCTGTGAGGCCCGAAGTGGTGGTAATAGAGACGCCCTTCCACAATGTCCTGCTGCAGCCACTCTCTCACTGGCTTTTCATAGATTAGGGAGCTCCCCGCTAAACCCGGCACCCTCCTCCAAGAAAAACCCTCCTCCTCCTCCTCTTCCCAGCCAGGAGGTGGCTGTGCTTGACGAAGGAGGAGCTGCCCAGCAGCGGGGCCAGACTCCACTGTGAAGAGCAGGATGGCATCCTGCGAGTCAATGTCAGTGGCACTAAGAGTACGGGCGGTGATGGGCACTGTTTCACCCTCAGCCATGGCCAGCCCCGTGTTAGCATTGAGTAGGGGTGGCTGGTCATCAGTGGGCACCAGGGTAATGGGGAAAAGGAACTCAACGCGGTGACGAGAGCCACCATCTTCCAGCCGCAGCACCAGATTGTCACTGAGCGGAGACTCGCTGCCGTCATGCTGGTAAATGACCCGGCCTGCTGCCAGCTCAGCCACCGTGAAGTGTTTACGAGGGGCAGCAGGTGCTGGGGTGTCCTCCAAGAGAGTGAGGTGGCCGTGCCTCAGCCCTGCCACCACACTGACCCGTACATGCTCAAGGTCATCCTCATCACTGATCACCAGGTTGGGGCTGGGACCGGGGCCTGACAGAGGCCGTGACTGCCCTTCATAGAGCACAAGCCCAGTGTTGCGGGTCACCACAGGGGCCAGGGTGTTCATGGGCTTCACCACAATCACAAAGGCAAAGGGCTCCGAGGCTGCACCCTCTGGGTCCAACACCTCCAGCTCGAGCTCGAAGAGCCGCTCCCGATCCGAGTCCTCCACGGGTGGCTGGTAGGCGATGCGCAGCTCTCTCACGTCCCGCTGGCTGAAGGAGGAGACAGGCAAGCTCCGGTCGTCTGTGCTGACCATGTGGCCCTGGCCGGGGCCAAAGGGAGAGGTGATGTTGAAGAGCAGCAGGTCTGGTGGTGACTCCGTGTCCTCAGCTGCCAGCATGTCAGGCGTGAGGGCGGTGAGGACAAACTGGTCCACCTCCATCATGAGCATGGCCAAGAAGCTGGGTTTGGGGGCCACATTCTCAGTCCCGGCCCGGATCCGCACCAGCACCTGGAAATACTCGCGCTTCAGCAGCGCCCCACCACCTGCCGCCTCCCGCAGCTCCGCCACCAGCGGCACCAGGTCACGGTTGGGGGAGCCGCCGGCTGCCGTGTGGCGGTAGCGCAGCCCCAGGCGCAGGAACTCCTCGCAGTCCCACATCGAGGCCGGCACTGGGCCGGCCCCCGCCGCCTCCCCACCCGCGGCCACGGGCCCTGCCGCCGGGGGGTAGTTGAGGATCTCTCCGTAGCGGGGCAGCCCGGACAGCGGCGGCAGCAGGCCCACCCGGCAGCGCTGCCGACCCGGCTCGAAGGCGAACTCCAGGCTGCGGCCGTCCAGAGGGTTGCTGGTGCCCCGCAGGCGCTCCACGGTGAGGGGCAGGTTGCGGGTGACGATCTCCAGCTGGGTGAAGAGCACCTCCACCTCCAGCACCAGGGGCAGCACCAAGGCGCGGCTCGGCGAGTCGTAGCGCAGCTGCAGGCGGACGCGGTCCCGAGCGGGGCTGCGGCCGCCCAGGTGGGAGTACTGCACCTCGCGGGCCCCGAAGTCGCAGGGGAAGCGCCTGGGGCTCAGGCGGCCCGGGCGCTGCCACAGCGGGTCCTCGTCCAGCACGGTGAGGTGGCACCGGTCCCCCGGTTGCACCTGCAGCACCAGGTCCCGCGCCGGGTCCAGCCAGGCGGAGCGGCCCAGGGGTACTCGCAGCCCGCGGTTGGCCACCACGACGGGGTCCGCCTCTGGTTCCCAGGGCGAGGAGACCGCGGCGCTGCCTGGCGGCGGCTCCGGCGCCCCCACCCAGACGCACCCGGTCAGCAGCAGCAGCAAGCCGGCCAGCAGCCGCCGCGGCGCGGCGGAGAGAGCCTGCATCGTCCTTGCCGGCGGAGCGAAGCGCCGGGAGCCCCCAGCAGCGGCGTCTGCGCTGCACAGGGGCCGAGTTTCGGCCCCGCTTCTGCCGCCGGCGCAGCCCGTCCGCAGCCGCTCGCCCCACGAACACGCTGCGCTCTGAAGGGGAGCGCGCCCCGCTCCGGAGGGGAGCCCCGCCAGCTGCGGAGACCCGCCCTGCGCCTCCGAGAGGCCAATAGGCACCCGTGGGGGGCGAGGCCGTCTGGCGCGATTGGACAGAGCCGCTTGCCAATCTTGCGAGCTACGGTGGAGAGGACCGCCTCTCTCTCCCTCCCTCCCCCGGCCCCTCAACAGGTTGTTGGGGAGAAGGCGCCGAGAAATCGGCGGGCCGAGCCGCGGCCGTGCGGGAGCGGGGAGGAAGGGGGAGGCGGGCGGCACGGATCGCCTCGCCGGCAGCCACCGCGGGAAAGCTGCCGCGGACCGCCTGGAGCCCCCGTGTCGGAGGCGGGGAGGGTGGTGGTGGCGGTGCTGCTTGCCCACAGCGGAGGAGCTCACCTCTGCCAGCCCCGGGAGGCATCCCGAGCGCACCGCCGCTCCCCCGCGCTGAGCCTCCCCGCTGCCGCCTTAATTCCTGGCTCCCTGGGGCAGAATTAGAGCGGGGCTGTCCGGGAGGGCTCGGGGTTTCCCTTCCCCTCAGGGTACGGGGCGACAGGTGAGGGCGGGGCGGCGGCGCCCGGTTCCCGGGGGCAGCAGGATCGGGGCTGCCGGAGAGCCGCCGAGCCGGGCTAGCGGGGGACGGGGGCAGCGAGAGGTGCCTGAGGGAAACCGGGGCGGGCGACGCGAGAAGGGCCCCGGGGCTGCCGCCGGAGCGGCGGGCGGCTGCAGGGAGACCGGCCTGCCGGCACCGCCTGCCGCTGCGCCAGAAGGAAACATCTCCGGGGCAAAACACGTCGGTTAAAATCCAGTGCCGAGGTGACTGGTCACAGCACGGGTGAATAAAGTGTTTCTGCCATCTGGTGTCTGCAGTTAAAAGCCTGAGCTTGCTCGAGCTACTTGCCTTTTAAAATTGCTAATGGCAGGCTCTGGCTTTTTGTTCATCTTCTCTCACGGCTGCTAAAATTCTTTCTTCTTAATGAAATGTGATCCACAGTCTACTTTAAAAAAGGTTTCTAATAATAGAAAAGCTACAAATACTAAAGAGGCGCAGATTCAAAGATGTCCCAAGGCTGTTTGGAAATGACTTTGTGTGAATTTGCAATGCCTTCTTTTAAAATAATCTTTGACATTATCCTTCAGTGGTGGAACAACATGATGGCATGTGATCTTGTTTTCCGTATGGAAAACTTGAATTTGGAATTTCAGATGCGGGCACCGTTTACACACAAGTATTCATTCCAACAAATAATTCAGCTTGGTTTGGGGTAGGGGAACACCAGTGGACATCTGGATTATTGTAATTTGTGAGATACTTGCATATTCTATTATTGACACACCTATGGAAGACTGGAGAAAGCTATTTTGTTAAACATCTGTACTGAATTATGGACTTGGATGCTGCTGCAGGAGGTAGTAATTCTAGTAGTCAAACATCTAGTAAGTTAAGCAACACTAATACTATATCTCTGCCTTTATGATGTATTCACCATTTTTCAGCAAGTTAATGTCTTTTTTCTAGCCTGAAAGGAAGATAAATCAGTAGAAAATGCTGAGTCCCAGGACCAAGGATCTCCCATAGTTTCACAAACATGGTATTAGTATCTTTTATTGACTGAGACAACAATGTTCAGGATGGAGTGACTGGAATTTCCCAGATATAGTGGTCTGTTGTCACATCCTTGGTTCTGTTGGTTTTTTTTTAAAAAAAAACACCAAAAATAACCAAAAAACCAAAACCAAATGACCACAAAGATCTGGTCATCAGGGTGATTCGAAGGCATATCTGCCTGCATGGGCATGAATAGCTTAAAAGATTAAAGAAATGTGTACCATCTAAGTTTGATTCCAGATTTAGGCTGTAGTAAAATGAAGTTTCACAGAACAAACATTCGGTAGAAATCTTCACATTTATTCACTTCAAGGAAGAAACATCTTCCTTTTTTTCCAAAGAAACTCCCTTTTGCAGAGTTTCCCACTCAAACCATGCGTATAGGTGTGTATACGCATGTGTACAAGGTTTCTAATGAAAACCGCACTATTTTTTTCAGGTTTTGTTATTCTTAGACTGTCAGGGAGAGCAGGTAAACCTTTAAAATATTTTTTGTTTAATGATGACGTGTTTTGAACCATGTTTGCAACAGAGCAATCTCATCTCTGTTAAAGTCAGGGTTGTGATGTTAGTCAAGAGATCTTATCTGGGCCATCTCTTTTCAGTTGGTAAAGAGACTTAGAGAAATCCGGTAGATGAAGGAATAGCTTTTGAAATACCTGTGTTGGAAGTGAATGGATAAGGGCATTCTAACAAAGAAATTTTTGAGGCATTTAGCTTCTCAACTGAAAAAATGCATTTCAAGACAAAAGTAGTGAAGGAATGGGATTGACCCATCTCTAATACAGAAATTTCTTATTTTCAATGGGTACAAGGTCAGGTTCTTTGATCTCTATTATTTCTGTCATCAAGTAGTAAATCTCCACGCACAGACAGCAGAAGTCCTCTATTTTTAGCAGTTGCTGTCTTGTCAAACAAGTCAATGAGCTCTTGTGCTGCAGTCCAAGTACAAAGTGCAAGACTTTTTTTTTTTTTTTAATTTTTTCACAGCGCAGCATGAAATAAAAAGTGCTCCAAATTACTGAATTGATAAGAACTTTGAAAGGCTTTTCCTTGGCTTCTAGACTGGTTGGCTTGTGCTAACACTTGTGTTCAAATCGTACTTGAAGAAAATTCATCTTGGCTAAACTCTGAACTAATGACATAGCTGTAAATCCAAAGCGTTTCCCTACCAATTGTCTCTGAAGTCAGTGCAACAAATCAGTGTCGGGCCCAATAACAAGTCCATTGATCTTTCAAAATAAATTTTTGGTGAATAAAGTGACTGGTATTTGACCAGTGAAGAAAAGAGTCTACATATCCTTGCGTGAAAGGTTACAGCTCTGCTATGCTACTACACTGTATTTCTCAATCTGAACAGGAACAGAAAGCTTTAAGACAAAGAGGACCTGATCATTTAACAGAGTACTAATAAATAAAAGTGTGTGCATGGAAATCTAGTGATGAACATTTCTTCTGAAATAAAGTACCTGTGAGGTTCAGCAGGATAAATCTATATTTTAAGACACTTGTTTATTTTAAAATGAATGCAAATCTATTCTTATTTTAAATGCAGCCCTTTCTGAGGGCATCTGGCTTTTGCTTTTGATGATGGATCATGGCTTTGTATTGCTTATTGAAACCTGCACAACTCAGTTCCTGTGTAAGATAGAGGTTTACTGTTCACCGTCTTCATATAATTTCATAGTTATCAAAGACTGCCCTCTGTTGATACAGTTTAATCCTAACATCTTAACAGTAGCGAAGCCTGATTTTTGTTATTACATTACTTTTCGTAGGAGTTTTGTACTTAATGAGGGAATTCATTCCAGAGATGCTTTTCAAATAAATTAGTAAAAAATGAAATAATTTTGATTATTAAATACTAGGAAAGGAGACTAAATATGACATAAAAATGTCAGGGGTTTTCAACATTTTCCAAATAGATGGTATGAGTATTTCTTAACTTACAAGTGCAAAAAGATGTGCCAGCACCTCTTGCCAGTGTACAGCAACTGTCTGGCCAAGGAAATTAGGAGAGCAGAGGGAGAGGGTGGAAACAGCAAATGAGGTCCATGGGAGCATTTGGACACTTACTGGTTGTATCAGTAATTTTGCTGTTACAATTCAACTCTGAAGGCCATGTAAAAGCAAGGTGTGCAGTACCTACTGAGGCACAGAGAAAATGGTCGTCATTCGCAGTGTGACAGGTGAGTTGGTGTACAAAGACCACAGAACAAGCCTATATAAATGGTCTGCTGAAACGGAGTAGAAATTTGAAGATGTTAAATCTGCCAGAGGAGTGTCTCAGTTCCCTGTCTGTAGCTGTTCTTAACCAACAACCTTTCTGTTTCTTCCATGCTCACTTTTTCCTCTCTTATCTTATTAATGAATTATTATGCAAATTGCTATTTCTAAATTAACTGGCATAGTTTTTTTGCCTGGGTGTATCGAAGACTATTGCTAAACTGTAACTTTCAGTCATCCTTTTTCTGCCAAGTATCTGAAGAGGCAGATAAGTGACTCAAGAATCCTCTCTCTTCTTCCTGAGATGTCTTCTTTACCATCACACTCTGTAAATGTGGCATTCTTTTGAACCTGTTCTCCATTTCTTTCGTGACTTCTGTTTAAGCCCAAATATCTGTTGCTTTACAGGCAGAGATGTTCCTGAAAAGTCCAACACCACTAAATCTTGCATCCATAGCTTTATTTCCCTTTGCCTCAAGTAAATCTTTCCCTTGTAGCGAGAAGAAGCTTCACTGGCTTCTATCAGGATAAGGTTTCATTTCTTGACTAGTGAAACTCTTCTACAGTCTGTTCTCAAATTGTTTTCTGCTGATGCTGGCATGAGTATAATGCTGGTTTCTACATTTCATGTACCTACAGCAAATGTGACTGCAAGACTCAGCCAACATTCACTCCAAAACCCAATCCAGAATCACCCTCCATCTTTCTAAAGCTCTTAGACTTTTGTCTTGGCACCTTACAATGTTTCTTCTGCTACTGCCCCAGTAATTGTTTTCACCTGCCTAGCGCTGGCACCCTGCCCACCTCCCTTGTCTGTAGCAGTATTTTTACTTCAACTTTGGCTCTTTGAGAACCTACTTTTCCAGTCAACCTTCTTCAAGCTCCTTCCCACCTTAGATCTCATCAGAAGCAATGTGTTTTCCTTTACGTTTTTTCTTCTCTGCCTTTTGATCACTCTTACTCTTTTTGTTTCAAAGCCAAAATAGAACTTCTTGATCTCCTATTAACAATGAGAAAAGACTTGGTAATTTACTAGAGTAAATAAGTATTTCCAGCAAGCTTCCTTACCAATGGTTTATGTCTTGTGTTTGGACTCTTTGAAGTTTTTTTACTGTGATTATGGAATTTATAACGCTACTTTTAAATGTGCACTGACACACACACGTATGTTCTTTAGTGTGCAATAGAGGCAACAACAAAGACACTATAAACAACATATCTGTTTTCAAAAAATATTTAAAGACATTTTGAGTCCTCTCTCAAATTTACCCTGGATGAAATTGGTGAGTGGTTGGAAATGTTCTTGACAGGAACTGGCCAAATGCTCTCACCGGTGGCAATGACAAGTTTATCTCAAGGTGCAATCCAGAACAGGTACCTGTTGGTGTGGGTATGTATTGTGTTAGACTATATTCCTGTAAATTATGTTTATAACTGAAATTGTGTGTCCACAAGGAATTATTGGAAAGACATTTATTACTTACAGGTAAATACTTAATAGCTGGTCGACGTCAACGCAGTCAAATTGTCCATGTTTATACATTTATCTGGTGCCAATATTTTCTTTTTTTTTTTTTTTTTTTTTTTTTTTTAAACTTTAAACTGTGTCTGTACTGATTATCTAGTCTAATTCATATTACCACGTTTTAATTACAGATCACTGAAATTCCAGTACAGTCAAAGTGCTTATGTATTTTATCAATGAAATAAGTAGGGAAACATTCCTGACACCACTTTATTTGAAAAAGACAAGAGAATGGAAGCTACTTAGTGGATAAGAGAGCAAATCCAGGCTAAGTTATTTAACTACTCCTATCCCATAAATGCCCTACAAATACGTATTTTTTTGTTAGGACACACACAATATGTTTTTGTTGTTTGTTGTTTTTTTTTCTGGTAACATATGCCTGTTGTTACAAAAAATTGCAACAGAGATTTATTTCTCTTCCTCTCACTCCCTATTCTTACACTTTCAGAAAGGATGTCAGGAGGATGGAGCTGGGCTCTTCTTGGTGATGGTCAATGATAGGACAAGGTGCAACGGGTGCAAGCTGGAGCACAGGAGGTTCCACGTTAACATAAGGAAAAACTTTTTCACTGTGAGGGTGACAGAGCACGGGAACAAGCTGCCCAGAGAGGTTGTAGAGTCTCCCTTTCTGGAGACATTCAAAACCCACCTGGACGCGTTCCTGTGTGACCTACTCTAGGTGGTCCTGCTCTGGCAGGGGGGTTGGACTGGATGATCTTTCAAGGTCACTTCCCACCCCTAACATTCTGTGATTCTGTGATGAATAACGGCTTCTCAGTAAAGTTGTTTTGCTCTGTGGCTTGTGTGCATTTTGATATTTGCAATACAGGCATTTTATTAGTATAGCTTGTGGAAGACATTGATGGCTGAAAGAGCAGGGATCGCTTGGTTGGTGCTAGAGTTCAGGTTATTCAGCTGATGGTGCAATGTTCTCAACCTGATATAAAGTGACAGAGAATCAAATTCTAGTTTTCATGACAGCTGTTTATGAGTCCACGTGTTTGATTTCTATATTAAGAACTATGAGTTTAAAAGGTAGGTGTTCAAATTAATTTCATTTTAGCCCAGATGTTAAATGTGGCTGTAGTAGTCCATTCCTCTCTACTGACTACAGTTTAATATCTTCGACTGGTAGTAGCGGTGTTCTGGCTATTATGATTTAAGTGTTAAGCCCTTAAATAAGTGAAGGAAGAGTTGTACATAAAAGTAATATCTTTTAATAGATTTAATAGAAATTATTGGGAAGAAATAGAAAAGCCTTTGATCACATAAGCCTATCTTATCTCCTGGCCTTCCATAGAAACAGAGAAGAATATTTGCCCCAAATTAACTTTCTTCTGATAAATCTATGAAGTGACTTGAGAGAGAGGTTGAGCAGTTGCTGCAGAATGAAGCCGTGCATGCTGAAACTTCATTCAGAGTATGATCTTCCTCCATCATGGGTTACAATGTTTAACCTTTTTCTGCGTATGTTTCATGTTTAGCTGAATGGTCAGTAGTGGGGAGAGACTATTGCACCAAGTACTTACACCATGTTAAGGTAGCTCATTCAAAGAGCCAATCCATTTTTCTCTAGAGGAGTGATCTCAGTGGTTGAGAGGCTTTCATCACATGAGCATGTTACTGTTCTTCTCAAAACAATAGCAGCAATGTCTAGATGTATGTTACTATCTTTTTTGTGTGTTTTGCATGGCTGCTGGTCTTACAGAAGGTATGTTTGTGGGTGAGTAAGCTGAACTGTTGATAACAGTGCAGTAATTCTGCAACTGACAGAGAAATATATTTAGCAATAATGTTTAGAATTATTTGAATTTATCTGAGCCAAGGTGTTGGTTTTTGCCTATTAACAGATCTCTTCTCTTTTCTATCAATTAAGTATTTATTGAATGCTTTTAATGATTCAGGACACTATGATGTGTGTCATAAAATGAAACAAATTCTTTTCAAAGATGATTCTGCCTTCTCTGCGTTGACCTTGGATTACTATTAAAATTGCATATCAAAGGCTAAAGAAACTGTTGTCTAAGCACTTAAGATGCCTTTCACTCTAATTTTCTCTCCTGCCGTATAAGAGAAATTTTACCTAGTCTTTGTAGCTTCAGTTGTCATAACAAAACCACCCCACACAGGCAGTTTCATCGTATTGTAATTTAAACAGTATCACTGCCAAATACACAATTTCTGTGACTATAAACTACTGGCCGTTATGTTAGACAGCCACATGCTGGAAAGTAAATGAGAACTAAGCCTTAAGATTGCAAAGAGGACACGAAGCAGCATCCCCCCTCCCTTTTCATACCCAGGTAGTGATGTCAACCACTTACTATGTTTCCTATCTCCATAAAGATTTCCCTAAATTAGCCAGTGTTAACTTTGCTCCCATTTTGCGCTCAACTCGGGTGAATACACAGATGTCCTAACCTTTTGGGTGACTTCCGCTCAAACAAACCTCATATTGTCTTCAATGACTTTTGCCAAGATAAGAATCACAGGCAGCTTAAAATATGACAGATGAGGATTTTCTTAATGTACACCTAAATATAGATGTAGGTGTCTGTTTCACCTGCATACCTATTAAAATTAGGCTTTTGTAACATTACAAGTTGACCTCCAGGCACTTCTGTAAGTTCTCCAGACTTTTATTCACATTCAAATGAACCATCAGTTAGTGTCAACATGGAACAGGAACAATTTTGGAGCAACAATCTAAAACCTCTGGATCAAACTGATTTGACCTTACCAGTGATGCAGAAGGTGCTCATCACAGACAAAACCCAGCAGTTAACAAGAATCCCAATTTCACATTACAGCTCATTTAAGATGAAAGATTTTTGAAGACACAGATAAGAATTGGTGCCTAACTTCATCTTTCAAGTGACATAGACATTAACTAGAAGTCAGAGAACAGCTAGGTTTTGTGTTTGGAGAAAGATATTTGCAGCACTGCTGGGGTACAGGTCTCCCAGAGAAAGGGGGCACTCAGCACAGAGCTGGGACATGGTAACTAGCTGCCCTTAAACAGAACCGCGAAACTTGGGCAAGGCAGTTTCAGATTTCCCATCTCAATATGTATGTGTAGAGTGCAAGAGGCAGAGTATGACTGCCTAAGATGAAAGATCCTTTGGTCCTTTGGTCCATTTCCCTTTTCAACTTAAATTTTGGAGTAAAATGAGTTTATGACATTTCAATAAGGAGATAGTCTTTCAAACGTACACTCAATAACCTTATATAAAACCAGTGTCCTGTGCCACTCATCACCCCTTTGGACATAAAATGCTTTATTCAGGCCATTTATTTTAGGTGTCTGTCTTATACCTTGAACCTTATTTCCTCCGTTGGCATTATGTTAAACCAGGGTCTATCAGCCCCAGTAGGAGGAGATTTGAATCACTTACTACTGTCTTGATATTGGAAATTAATACATTTTGACAGCTGTCAGACAGACACCACGCCATAGAGAAACTTCTCCTGTAATCAGTGAAGGGAAATGGGGGTTAGAGGCTTCTCATCCTGTGAAAGGTGTTTGAGAAGTGCTCATGTCCTTCCATTCCTGCTATGAGGAAGCTTACATTCCTGGCTTAGACTAGGTGCTTAACTCCTAGACTTGAAAAATTAGGTGTGATAAATGACACTCCAGGTTATCAGAGCTTCAAAAGCCTATCAACTCCAGGTCTTTTATTTTTAATTAATTTTTAAAAATATTTTTAAATGCATTTCCACAAATTCTGCCTCTTCTTATGTACTCATATTCCTGAAGAAGCCAAATCTTTTCTTAAGCATCCTCAGGCTTGCATGTGGTACAGCTCTCTCATGTTCTGATACAGGATGGAATCCAAAGCGCAGGTGTTGCAGTGTGTTCAAAGGCTGATGCTGTGCCCTTTGAGATTTCTGAGTGGCTTATTTACGTGAAAGTAAAAATAGTCAACTATCAGTTTCAAAACATTGCCCACCATTGTAACATCCCTGTATTGCATGACTTGGATAGCCAAATTCATCACTGACAAGTCCACTGAAATCAAAGGTGCTCCAATGGGGATACGTTTGGCCAAATGGGCACAAAATAGGGAGCAAATAAAATTTTACAGTAAGAGTTTCTGGACCCACCTAATGACAGAACACACAACACGTGCAGCTACCTTCCCCATTCTTAAAAGCAGGTAACTATAAAACTTTTTTCCCTTAAAAAACCCTACTTGCCATTAACAGCTCAATTAGCAAACATACGCTCACCAAATAATGAGGGATGGGGTCAGAGGCCACTAGTATCTGACCACCATAAAGATTACTCTTGCCACAACATGTAAATCTGCAGCTAAGCAGGTAAATCAAGATCTTCACCAGGGGCTACACAACAGTGTCTAGAGAGATCTTGCCAGTTGCCTTAGATAGCTAAATAAGTATTTGCAGTCAGATAACCTTAGTATTTGCAGTATTTATGGTGTTTCCAACTATATTCAGGGAAGTAAAATTGGCAGCTTTATTTGAAAGAGCTGGAAGGTGAGGTATTTGTGGTTGGTATACATGCTTGATCCACAGTTCACAGAGGTTTTTGAGCTGGGTCACCAGCAGGCCTTCTATGCTCACTGTATTTCTATAAATAGTGCTGGGATTTTATGGGGGATGGCTGCTTGAAATACAGCCTGCAATTACCCTGTACCCAAACAAGCACCTTTGTATCTTTGCACCATTTCCAGGCACGGTAGATTTCCCTGTTACTGGTTAAACACTTGGTCTTTTGTATGTGCTCATATGCCTTAAGAAACTACATAAATTTTTCCTTTTTTAAACAGTCTGTTCAGAGCCCGTTATGAATTAAATCCCACACTGAAGGTCCAAATGATCAGTAAACACATTGTATATATCTATATGAGAATTCTCCCTCTTTAGGGTGTCTCATCTATGAAATAATTTGAATTAAGCAGAATCTTCACAAAGCAAGTCACCATCTCTGCAGACGGTATTCCAGGCCATTGATTTATATAACAACCTTAATCTCTGTAATGTGTTACTCTCCATTACACATCTAGGTTTAGATTTGCTTTTCTGCCCCTTACTATAGACTGATAAGAGGTCAGCAATGAACACAACACAATGTTGCCCTGAGCGGTCACTCTTATTTCAGAACCCATTTAAATGCCCCAGAAAGTTTACATTATTTCATCTAATGAAATATTTTGGATTTGTGGAAGTTAAATTCCTTCTATCACTTTAACTTATCGTATTTCTTAAGTCTGTAACTGTCTGTGAAATTTCTCACATATCTGTTTTTCTGTGAATACGCTATGACTTCTCAGCCTCAGTGGTGAAGTTTTCAACTGAGAAGCAAATATGCTTCTTTCTCAGATCTGAATCCAGCCAGTCCAGACAGTGGAAGCAATAACATAAATAAACAATCCAAAGCACATAAAGAAAAAAAACACATGTATGATATCTACTTAAAAAAACTCTCAAAGCATATATCCAGATAACTAAGTCCTTACAGATCTCTACAAAGTAAAATGTCACAGATCACAGCTCATCCACCGTGACTTCATTGTTGTTACTGTTTATATTATATAAAGGTGTGAGGGACAGACAGTGAGTGATATGCCATCAAGATCACGAGTCTTTTCGGTCTGTTTGTTTTAAGGAAGATGTATAACTGTTGATAAGTGCAAATAAAGTAGTGGTTAGAACATCTTCTCAAGAATCACTGGAGGTGGATTTTAGGCTTTTGACAGTCAAAGAAGACTTAAAATGTTTCTCCCTCTTACCTGAACTGCCAGGCTACAGAACAGTTTTGAGAAACCTTCTGTCCTTGCCAGTAAAGCTAGATTAGCAAAGGGCCGGATGAAAGGAAGAACCTGTTACTGTCCAATCTAATGACTGAAGACTCAGCTTGCTTGACCTCAGCCCTGGAAATTAGACAAGTGACAGGAAAGAAAAAAAAAAATTCTTTTGGGAGTTTTTCTTACAGTTCACTTCACAAAAACATCAGTCCTCTTCAAGTGTGTGCACGCTCACAGGATAGCCCTGAACCAGAAGTAAAAGAAAACATCTCATTACACCTGACTTCAGGTGCCTACAGTGAAGGTATTTCTGCGCTCGTCTCTCCAGGCTCCTTTTGTTATCAGTGGAAAGAAAAGGTGCTTTAATTTGCAATTCGTCTGACCTACCTATCTACTTTAGAATAAGATGAATAAAGCTCTAAAAGCCTTTCTGTCTCCATTTACTACAAGAAAAGCCTGGGTGGGTAGGTCAGATGCAGCACGGGGATGAAAACAGAGAGACACCTCTAAAAGAGCATCCTTTCCATCCCAAAGACATGAGGACTGAATTGCCCTTTATCAGTGCCTAGTTATGTACAACGGGGCACCTGAAAACATGGCTTATATCAGATGCCTAATGTTTACATGTCTATGGTTATTAATCTTTTCTGCTGTCTGCTGTAAAGTGGGAACAATAACACTTAATGTTTGATGAGGGATAATATGTTAGAAATTCTGAAGTGCCTGAAATTAAAGTCAAAGTAAATCTTTCTTATGACAGGTAAAAGTAGTTTTGGAAGGTAACTGGTGAAATACAACGAAACACAGCACATTTCATATTATTGTTCTTAATTTTGTTTTTCTAAAACACCTGTGATACCTTGTCTGAAATATTGCCCATTACACACCACAAAAGCACAACCACTGATAAACTAGGTTTAATACAGAATGGAACAGTCTACCCTATCTTGTCATAAATACTCTTCTGATATGTATATACACATATACACACATTGCATTATGTATGTATATATATACACACAGATATGCAATTTTGTTAGAGCTTACCCAAATAAACTAAGAAGCTGTAGGGAGGTGGGTCAGGTTAATTGTGTTGCGTCATTTCTGGTGTTTACAGAGCCATCTGGCGTAACAGATCTGCTAACAGAAAGTATCTCAGGATTAATAGTATCTCTCTTAGATGAACTACGTATTGAAATGAAATCTAACAAACTGTAAATAGTGGACTGAAACAGAAACAGCATAATGACTGAAAGGCCAGAGCTGAAGCCTGTTTAGGTATTTAGTTTAACCAGGACATGTGAAAAGACTGGCTTGCCATTCATAAAAGTACACTAGCCCCAGTTAATCTGTCTACACTACCACTGAAACTACTTCAAGACTGCATCCTGACACTTGTTAGAAGCTTGAGTTTCCTCTATACTTTTAGGTATTCCTCCTTTGCAATCTGCATTGTACCATACTGGAGCTAGTTTACATACTGGAAAATGCAGCAATATGCATCTCAACAGAAAATAATTTTTCCTGCTTCTTGTGTAATTGAGATAATAATCTCCCTCTGCTGCTACAGCTGTAATGCTACAGGAACTATAGGCTGTTTGGCAATCTCTGTGATACCTCATTGACTGTAATATAGATACACCTAGTGACAACAGTACAGACTGAGCATCACAGAGACAGCAGGAACTGCAGCAAAAGCATCTTACCAAGGCTCAGTAGCCCGAGTGTATTCCCTGCAGCAAGAATTGAGTAGTCCCTGAGAGAAAAGATAGCAGAGGAAAGAAAGCATCAGAGGGAGTTGTCCTCGTGCTACCATTGTGAAATGGAGGCAAGGAGAACCACTTCCCAAGACGTTTGGGAGCTAGTCTTTCACCTACAGTGAACTGGAATTGTGTGGTTGCAGATTAGCGCTCTCTCTCTTCTGCCACTGCTTTGCGCTCATTCCTGCCAGAGCATCACCTCAGCCCTCAGAAGCCTCTTCCCCAGGCTGAGTAATACTGAAAGGACATTACAACTGCACCATACAATTTTTACATTTACTATTGAAATGTGTCCTTTTTTTCATACTCTTACATGTTTTGTCAATAGAATTACAAAAAAGCAAAAGTTGCCACGAATGCCATAAGAAGTACCACATCTCAGACTAATTTACAAGAACCTACTGAAGGGGTAGATGCAATAAAACAACTTATCCAGCCTTTTTTTTTTTGCTGTTATTGGACAAATCTCAGGAAGAGCCTGGGACTGTGAAGATGCTGGTTCAGAAAAGAACATCTTAAATTTCATTTAATATCCTAGCTGCAATGTAGTCAAAACAAAGTAGCTCAGTTATTGCAAGGTTGTATAGCCAGGTCATGACCAACTAACTCCAAAGTTTGTAAACAGAGGAATTTAAAAAAGCATCTTCCAAAGAACTAGCCAAATCCCAAGATTTCCACTTGAAAGAAATACGTTCTTTGCTATCTGAGTGCTGTAGAAAACAAATATGTGAATGTTCTAGATTTATAATCTATAAGCAAAATCAATTTGCAAATAACACTTTACTAAACACTTTGATTCATCAGTGATGTTGGCATAACAAAATATGCTGACAGTTTTTGAAAGGCAAATTTCCTGGTAGTGATTCACTCCAGGTAACACTTTCATCTGGTCAAGTCAGCATTCTCTGACTCTGGGCAACTTTTGACCAGGTCTTCTTATACATAAAAAAAAAAAAAATTTAAAAAAAAATTAATTTGTTTACAGCAGCCCACAAGACAAAGGGGAAGGACTGTGAGATATACAGTCAGAATAACATGTCACGATATACAATATACATACAACACTTTTCATGCCATGCTAAAGTGAACTTCTTCCTTCCCAGTTAATCAGTTCCTGAATCCAGGCTTAGGAGCTGTGCTGCAGACACACATATTCTTTACCAGTAAGATCCCAGCACACTGAGAGTGCTGCAGTCTCTCTGTTACTGAGTTCATTAATACTGCCCTTCTGCTCTTTCAGACTTTGTTCACCTTCCTGTATCTGGGTGGCCTGATAAATTGCTCTAATTGAGAATGTGAATTAAGGAATAGAATTCATGTAATTGAATGTAGATGCCTGCATTTCAGAGTCACTTTGGGTTCTCTTTAGGGACAATGCAATAAATGTTGTAGAATCTGCTTAATTTAACCCTGAAGTTGAATCTAAAACAGGTCAAATGACTTCTTTAATTACAGTGAGAGTTTAGGAATATAGATACCTGCACTGCAGACGCCTAAAGGCAACTGTATTTAAGCCCACCCAAAGCACCCATTTCTTATTTTACTTAAAATGATTTAAAAATTATTTTAAGATTCCCTCCAATACCACTGTTGTGTTGGAAATATGTCTGTTTTGTACTGCTATGGATAAGACCAAATTTGACCCCTAAGCATACACTTCGAATAAAGAAGTGAAAGCCTTGTTGTACACGTATTTCACATGAATATTTAACAGGAGAAAATGCTCATAAATTAGATCTCAAAGATCTCAACATGAGATGGCCCTCGACACTGTTAAATTATTTAAGAGTTATTTGTAAATATACAGTAAAATTGCACTGTTAACTTTTCTGAATACTTGAAATACCGTTTCTGACTTAGTGAATTTCAATAGTTTATTTATTATTTAGAACATTTACAACAATCCCTCTAGATGATCAGGTATTCATATTAAAAACATTTCATTTTTTTATATTATAACTTCTTTGATAAGGACTTTATTTACAAAGCTTAGAACCTATGATGTAGGTCTCTCCCCATGCCAGTGTGACTGTGGATGTGAAGTGACCTTGGGAGGACACAGTTTCAAGGACTGACAGCAGTCCTACTTCATTGATATAATGGTGTTCAGTCTGAAATCAGTCCTTCAGGAAACTTTCCCTATTTCTGAATCAACAACAAAGGAAACCCAGTGGGTTGCAACTCCTTTAATAGTGTTCTGTAGAAATATGGTCGTTCAGGTAGCTTTCTGCCAGACCTAACTCTGCTTTGTAGATTATAATGTACACCTTAAACTGCAGCTGTAATATTCAGAGGTCAAAGCCTGCAGGTACTATTCAGGAAAGGTTGTCTACCTCTGCACAATTTGTTGTCCAACCTTACCTCGGATAATTGATTTTTCTACATTGTTTTGCAAGTTATAGCATCATTTTACCAACAGGACAAGGACAAAATAAAGGGAGTTGCAACAGTGACAGGTAGGGTTATAGGATATATGAAATGATTTATAGGAAAGTACTAAAAGAACAAATTATTTATCTGTTGACAACCTTTGGGAGTATGGGCTAAACCACAGAATATAGTATCCTTGAGGAGCGTAAACAGTTTATCTAGGAAAGAGAAGGATTCATTAATAAAAATAAACATAGTTTGAAAACTTGAAGGAAAAGTTCCTAAATATGCATATTTCCTGTGAAATAATCTACCAATATGTAGGGTGTGATGATTACTATTTGGGTTATTGAAAGAATTAGATTCTAAACCTGCAGAAAGGAAAAACTATTAAATAGTAGGGATGAATTAATAGCTATAAGTAGAAAAGATACAGATATTTAATGCAAGCATTTATGATATTTAAGCTTAAGGGAGTATTATGTCACTTAGTCTATCCACTGTTCAGGGCCATACAGACAGGAGACGTGATAGCGATGGCTAAGGTTGGCACCTGCAACAGGTAGCTTGTGTAACTTGGGCAGCATGAATACTTCAGTAGTAACTGAATTTTTTATTTCAGTAAAAGGGGAATCAGTCATGACATAGAGACCAAGTACTAATGGATCTGACAGGATATTAAGCAATAAATACAATTGGCAAAGGATGGACACCTTGAGGAAGAGGAACTTTCACAAGTCTTAGGGGAGTTAAGGGCTTCTACCATTAAGTTATTTTTTGTCTTTTTATGTCTCTTTTGTCTTTCCCAGCATAAAGTGATAGTTTTGGGCTTGGTCTGTGGTCTGCAGAAGAATTTAAGATCTCAGCTTCCCTAGAAAAAAATGAAGTTTAAGCTTCTAAATACGTTTACAGATTCAGTCTTTGGTCTGCGTCTTTTTCCAGTGCCTAACCATGTGAAGAGCCCAGCAGCCTACTTATCAGGAAAGAATCAGAAAACTGTAGGAAAAAATAAGACTAAAAAGGATGTCAGGTGGTCAAGTAGTCCACCTTTCTGCCCCAGGGTGGGATTAACTCAGCCTAGACCAAATACCTATTTGTCTAATCCAACAAAGGAGATTGCCTGGGGAGGCCATGCAATCTCTGCTAGTCAATCATAAATAGAGACAGCGCAGATCAAAACATCTTACTCTGCCTTCGAGCAACCATGCACACACGGTGCACTCAAGGAAGGACAAGCTAAATCCCGGAAGATCTTTAATGATACAGTCTAAAGGCTGAGATGTCAGTTAAACTCTATTTGATGGGAAAGGATCCACCTGTCATGGTGCAGGAGACACTGCAGCAATTCAGCAGCCTGTCTATGCTAGAACATGTATTTTATCATAAATTCTTAAAGGACATTTCTTTACATAAGAAACAAAGCCAAGGCAAAAAGTATGTTCTTTTCCATCACTCCCTTTTAAAATAGTCAATCCATCTGAAAATAAGAGAGTGAATGGAACATGGGCTGCTTTGGGAGTGGTTCCTTTTATAATATTCTGGCTTTGTATGTGTGCATGAAGGATCGATGTCACCCTCTAATTGGACTTTGCAGGAATCAGAATACATCTGTGTTACCACTAGCTAAACTGTTTTGCTGTATTTTGCTTATTGCTGTTTCTAATTATCGGTACATTTTCCCATTTGCTACATTTTGTACCCACTCTCATTGCTTTCCAAGCAGGATGATTAGCAATCTGGCTTTCTGTTCGGAAGTGTGCTCCGTGGGTGGTTTTAAGCAGGTCTCTTGTATTAATAAAGGGCTTTTGCACAGAAAAAAATAGTGGCAAACAGGATCTGAAGATGCAAAAGAAATAGAACACACAAGAAATGAAATCTGTTTTATATGAAACATTACTTTTATAAGTGGTAGATATACAGGACCCACTACACACATGTAGTTAGATTCATTAGCAAGCAGAGTTTTGTTATTTTTTCTTTTGAATTCTAAATACGTTTATCTGTATCAGTGTTTCCCACTGAAAAAGACAACACTAGAGATAGAAGAGTAAACAAAGGTTTCCTAATCTTGCTAAGCTTCAGTGCAAATATGTGGTTCAAGCTGTATTTCAGAAGTGCTGTGTAAAGCTCTTAGATGCATATCCTAGCAATCCTTGCTGAACTCTTGCATTACATGCCAACTAAACAATGACATCGTGCTTTTTGGCTAGAGGGGTCATAGACTGTGCTGGAGTCGTTCCAGAGCTGTGCTGCCTGACTTCTCTGTAAAGCATCCGGAATGTGCCCAATATATGGCCAAAAGGCATAAATTTGCATTTGGTTGGGTTTTTTTTTGCCTGGTTGCACACCAGCCCCAGCATGCACATGCTTATGACACAAGACTGATTATTTTAGTGCTCTCAGAAGAGGATTGCCAATGGAGTTCATCTTGTCTCCATGGTTGAAGAAAAGAGCATGTCCAGGAAGGGAGTGACGGCCTAGATAGAGTATTTTCTTTGCTGAGCCCTAACTTGGTAATTAACTCCTTTTGCCTTGAATTTGAGCAAAAGGACATACTGTCCCTAGAAGAATCTCGTAAGCTAGAGCCAGCATGATCAGTAGACTACAGGGCTCAGGAGAGAACTGGTTTAACTGCTTTCCTCTTTTCCCTTTCACTCAGTGACACACACAGAGAAACATCCCCCACTCTGCAAATTTGATCTACTTTTACTTCAAGCAGCAAATTCAGCCCTAACAAACAGTCAGAGTGAATGGTGATATCCGAGGCCGATCAGACCACCCTCAGTTATCTCTCAGGAGTAGGTCTATCTGTTAAACGTTGATAGCACTTGTGTAGCATGTCATGCTGGTACTATATGACCTCTCAGTAAATGTTGATATAAAATCTAATTTACTTTAAAAAAGAAATAAAGTAAAAATGCTGGAAAATCAACTATTTAGCACTTCATATCTTGACTCCATGTTCCCTTCTTCCCCAGACTTTTTGGTTAGAGACCTTGAGAGTGACATAAGTGGCAAAGCATAGGTGTCTAGTGCTATCTTAGGTGCCACATGGTATCTGAGACATCACACTGGGTTGGTAAATACAACATGGGAGCTATGGAAGAGCAGCTGCAGCCTTACAGAGCAGCAGAGGAAGGATAAAATACACAAAAGCATCTGAAAAATACTACTTGGCATATTTAGGCACCTGAATCCCACCCTTCATATTCTCTCAGATCCTTCTTTCCTGTGTTAAATCGAAGTCAACTATTAGCATCCCCCTCCCAAATACACACATGCCAGCCTTCTCAGGTGGTGAACATTCATTAGCAAAGCTCAGGCAAAGAACTAAACTCTTCTTCACTACTGTCAGATTCAGGAATCAGCAACATTAGCTGCTATCACTCGATCCCTTCTGTCTCAGCTTATTAAAAAACCTGAACTCTCTAAGGACTCCCCCCTTCACTGTTAAAGCAAAGAAACAGCTCATCTGCCACCTTGCTCTGTGGCTCCTTCTCCTTTCCCTGTCTGACTTGCTACAAGTAGTTGTTGCTCTCACAAGCTTACAGTTCTTTCTGTCCTTCACTCTTACACCAGCTTCAGATACTCTGCTGTGCCTCTAGCACAGTGAAATCAGATCTGCATTGCCAGCTGAAAGAAGGAGAGAAGTGAGCAGCATAGGCATTTCCATCCTCAGTCTAGCTCGAGGCTGATTTGTGGGGACAGACATCTAAGCTATCATGCCAAGAGGACACAAAGGAGCCCTTCTCACATGGGAAGAGTCCCAAGGATATAACATGGAATTCACTCTGCATGTTTAGTATAAGCCTTCTTGGGCCTGATGAAGATCAGAAAAATAGTAGAGAAGAATTGTAGGTAATTTCAGTAGGATCTAGGATTGGGTAGTACCAGGAATGACTAAAGTTGCCTGACGCTTTATTAGAAACAGCTGGAGAGGGTTGAAATCTCTCATTCAGATTTGACTGGATCATGGTCTTTGGATCAATCACGTAGATGCATGCTCAGTGGAGATGTATGGGGCTCCTGAAGGCTGCCAAACAAGGACTGTAAAACACTGACCTGAGCATTGTCTGGAGAAAGTAATTTCTTCAGAGCTGCAACAAGACAAGCATGAGGTGAGGAGATGCTACCCAGTAGGGACGAGCATGTCCTACCTTCTGCTGCTGCTGCTCTCAAGGAACAAGGGCTTCAGGTCTGTGTGAGCAGAGCAAACGGAGGAGGTGGAGGGATAAAGAGCAGGGCAGGTGGATGGGTAGGATGGAAGTCAGGATCAGGAACCCCAAATGTTAACAGCTGACGTTTCCCTTACTCTGATCTAAGAAAGGTTTAAAGTTCTATAAATTAAAGGGGTAAAAGGAGGAAGGGAAAAGAAAAAAACAACAGTGGCTAAGAATAGCCAAGGAAACTAATAGAAGATAGCCCTTTTCCTGGAAAAGGAGTCGCAGTGTAGGTGTTATGAGATTATGATTTGAATCGTAAGTGACCATTTGTATACTCAGATTGTTTCTACCACTAAGTTAAAAATGTCTATTTTAGAAAGACTTGCCAGCAGAGGGCTCAAAAATAGTTACAATGAAAAATAAGTCATTGTGCCTGTTTTAGGTGGGGTTCTTGGTTTCGTTTTAAAAATGAAGGGGTGACTCATTAATGTTTATAAATACTTTGGCAGGGGGGTTGAACTAGATGATCTTTCGAAGTCCCTTCCAACCCCTAAAATTCTGTGATTCTGTGACTACAGCTATTGTAGTTGGTCACCAAAGCTGAGGGCCTGCACTTTGTTTTACATTTGCAGGCCAAGCAAAGATGACAGAGCTTTATTTTTACATGTACTTTGACAGTATTAGCATTAGTAACATAGTGATTTAGTGCTTTAAACCACTTTGGCAAAGTGTTTTGGCTGTTCCTGCCGACACTATTACTTCCAACTATCCTCTTCAGAAATTCTGTAATATTTGGGATTGTACGGTAACTAGAAGTCACGGTCTATTTATAAGTACAAGTGGAAGGGATGATAACCTTAGCAGTGCCTTTACAGTAGAGTGAAGCTCTGTTCATTCTCATGTGCACACACATGCTGGCTTGCAGCCAGCCCTAAATATGTTGACATTTTCATGTGCACACACACAAATATCCAGTGACAATGACAACAGTGAACTGAGATAGGCTTTCAGAGTTTTTCATTACATTTGGAGAGTGAACAGACAGGTCATCTAATTGTGATCCTATAGGTATTAAAAAGGCATTACAGGCTTTTTTATAATCTCTAAAGTACTTTTATTTATTATTCTCAAGAAATATAGCTTCAGCACTTGAGAAACTTGTTATGTTGGACAAATGTATTAATCTTTTGCTGTTTGGTGAGTCTTTTCATTTTAGTTAGTGTTTGTAACTTATTTGCATGTTAATTATATTTTAAAATTCAGGAGCTTTAACCGTGGAACAATCCAATTTACGTGCATTTCATTTAATGTGAGACAGACTTTGTCGGTAGTGGACCAGCATGACAAAGGAAGATAGAGATGCAACTTACCATAACCTATCTAGTGGAACTGCTCCATAGGGAGCTTCTTTCATTTACCCTGGGCATGCTGAGAAGCCAGGGAACTGGCAGATGCTTTCTGATGTGCAGCACCATTGCCCATGCATGGCATGTACTGTCAAGAACAGCGTCAGTTTGGTATATCCCGTTCCTGGTGCCACAAAGGAATCGGAAAGGTATCGCAATTCTCAGTATATATCTAAAGCACGCAGCAGCAAGCGATAGTTACTTGTGCTGTTGCAACAAAGCAGTGTGAAGAGCTGCTGCAGCAAGGTAATGTCCTCACGGTCACTGTCCTGTCTGTTATTAGGCAGAGTTAATTCTCTCAGCTGTATAGTGAGCTTTATTTTGCCTTGCCACAGTAAAACACTAATGGTGCTTGTGGATCTGAGCTAGCTTGTCCACAGTACTCTGTGCTATATACCAGCATGCCCTGGTCAGGATTTATTCCACTGAAATTTAGCCATTTACTTGATGTGATTAAATTAAGAATGTAATAATCCTAATCTCTTTCTGCTTAATGAAAGAGTATTGATACCTCCAGAGAGCAATTCATTCCACCTGTTTCGAATACTTATCTTAGGATGGGATTAACTGCTTATCAAAAGTTTCTATCTTTCTCTATTAGCTGTGCAGGAACATGTGAACCTAACTTAAATGGGAAATCTCAGTTTTTAGAATGCTAAAGTTTGATAAAAATTAATCCAAATTATTTTCAAACAAGTTTCTACAGGTAAGCTAAGACAGATGCCTGTCTTCACCGTTACAATGATTTCTCTCCACGCCTGTTCAGAGAGTCAGTGTCTTTTGAGGTGGAGAGCAACAGTTATGTACAGAAAGCAATTCAGATCTTAACAGCATTGATTTGGGCTTTGGAAATGCCTGCTTCTCTTAATTGCTTAAGTTTATTCTCTTAGTTTAGGTGCCTGTGTTAAGTCACTCAAATTAGGAAGTACCAATATAAACCACAGTGCTAAATCAAGGACCTTCGTCCTCTGCACCGGTGTGTGCCATATCCCCCCTCAGATATCACCTTTATCCTCAGCCATACCAGCACCATTCTGCTATTTCACCAGTGCTATGAGCTAGAAATCCTGCTGCTAACAGGGAAAATAACAGTTGATCTGATACAAAATATGTGGATTGTCTGTTGGCCTGTGCAGCTGGCTCTTGGGGAACCCTGCAGGGCCCAGCCCTGGTGCCTTCGACCTACACAGGTGTGTCTGTGCAGCTCTCCAATGTATACATAGAAACACTTTAGATATGTATATTTAAATATGTGTATATACTGCATTTACACACACACATAAAGATCTATAAATTAAATATAATAAAAAAATATGTAAAGTAAGGAAAAGTCTCAAAAGTTTTCCCCAAAAAAAAGCACAAACCAGAACAATCAGCCAACGAGTCCCTGAGTCAGAAATTTTTTATTTATAAACTTTTTTCATTCTGTGATAAGTTTCACAAAAAAAAGAGGTGGATGCTGGAGAGCTCCTTTTGTCCACAGCAGTGGGGACCTTCCAGCTGCCTGTAGGACCGTGACGCTATGTACCACAGGATACAAGATAAGGTGTGTGTTTTTCCTTAGGTCAATATCCTTGTAGAATTTGCAACTCTCTTTGGCTAACTGGCGGAGGAGGAAGGGGACAGAAGTGTGCCATGACCTGCTCATGTCCCTGTCCAGAGCTGCAGCTGTCAAAGACAGGAGAACCACCAACTGAAGCAGCCACCCCCTGTTGCCACAGGCATCCCCTCCCTCCCTGGCTGGAGGTCTCCCAGCCTCACACCAAGGCTGTCTATTCTATGCCTTCCTTTACGTGTCCAGGAGATACCCATTCTGGGCCAACCATGCTGGCCACCACCAGCATTCTGCCCACTGTGACACGGCCACTACAGCACTAGGGCTAGTGCCAGGAGCTCAGCCCCAGGGTAACCAATGAAAAAGGAAGCAGAGCTCCCTTTGCCCACAGCTTTGGGGAGCTTCCAGCTCCCTGTAAGACCATCATGGGGTAGGGGTTGGTGCTGTCTTATCAGTTCTGCAGACTGTTGGCATCTCTCCAGCTCAATGGCAGAGGAGAAAGAGGACAGGAGTGTGCCATGGTCTGGTTCCTTCCCTGTCCGGAGGTTCAACCGTAGTACAAAGCAGCTACCCTCCATCACCATGGGCAACCAGAAGGATCTGGACAGGCTGGATCAATGGGCCAAGGCCAATTGTGTGAGGTTTAACAAGGCCAAATGCCGGGTCCTGCACTTGGGTCACAACACCCCATGCAGCGCTACAGGCTTGGGGACGAGTGACTGGAAAGCTGCCTGTCAGAAAAGGACCTGGGGGTGCTGGTCGACAGCCGGCTGAACATGAGCCGGCAGTGTGCCCAGGTGGCCAAGAAGGCCAACAGCATCCTGGCCTGTATCAGAAATGGTGTGGCCAGCAGGAGTAGGGAGGTGATCGTGCCCCTGTACTCGGCACTGGTGAGGCCGCACTTCGAATACTGTGTGTGGTTTTGGGCCCCTCACTGCAAGAAAGACGTTGAGGTTCTGGAGTGTGTCCAGAGAAGGGCAATGAAGCTGGTGAGGGGTCTGGAGAACAGGTCTTATGGGGAGCAGCTGAGGGAACTGAGATTGTTTAGTCTGGAGAAAAGAAGGCTGAGGGGAGACTTTATTGCTCTCTACAGCTACCTGAGAGGAGGTTGTAGTGAGGTGGGTGTTGGTTTCTTCTCCCAAGCAATAAGCAATAGAACGAGAGGAAATGGCCTCAGATTATGCCAGGGGAGGTTTAGATTGGATATTAGAAAAAATTTCTTCACCAAAAGTGTTGTCAAGCATTGGAACAGGCTGCCCAGGGAGGTGGTGGAGTCACCATCCCTGGAGGTATTTAAAAGACGTGTGGATGTGGTGCTTAGGGACATGGTTCAGTGGTGGACTTGGCAGTGCTAGGTTTATGGTTGGACTTGATGATCTTCGAGGTCTTTTCCAACATAAATGGTTCTATGGTTCTAATACATGCAAGTATGAAGCAAGTGATGAACCAGGGGCAGATCCTTCCTAGGGAGCTCAGTCTGAAGCACCAGGAGTCAGGGCCAGAGACAAGCTACAATATATATATGATGGGTCCATCTAAGAGACAGGCTACGTATAGCATAGGTGCAATGTTCATCCATGAGACAAGACCAGAGACAGGCACTCCTACAACATGGCTCAACAGTGGAGCTCCTGAGGCAATGGGCAGAGAATGCAGGGATGGGGGTCCCACGTGAGACTGGACAGTGCAAGTAAGACCTGTTGGTGCCCTCAGGCCCCTGACAGAAGCTGACAGATAACTTTTCTGAAGATTGCCTTAAGAACCACTGAACTTGCACTGTTCTATGTGAGACAGGACAGCAAGGGGTGGGGGAATTTGTTGTCTTAAAGACCATGAACTTAGCCAGGCTTGCTCTACAAATCATTCACTGGCTATTAAGGGCCCTTGTGGCACCAGAGCCATGTAAAGGCTCTCTCTCTTTTGCCCTTAGCTGAAAAGAAGCAGCAAAGTGGATAAAGTAGAAAGCAGTGAGGACTGAGAGGAGAGCAAGTATTGCCTGCAGGTGATAGAATAAAACCATAGGGTGGAAAGAGCATCCACCCTGTCTGGACAAGTGAGGAAATGGAGCAAAATGTGGATGTGGTCAGAAGGGTCTCTAGCAAATGGAGCCTGGAACGAATTCAGGATTCCTGAGCCTCCTCTATTGTCAGCTTTCAACACTGCTGGCAAAATACATCTCTCCTCCTTCCTCTTGATTTATGCAGATGCTGACAAATGTGCTACTATTAACTCAAAAGCTAAACTCTGATCATGAACCGTATGGGTCACTATAATGCTACTTAATGGATTTCCTGAAGGGGGTCAGTTTCCTTTTTAAAAAATCCAAGATTTTCCATTAACATTCTCTCTTTCCTCCCTTTACTCCTTCTCCTACTAGATTAATAGAAAAATAAATCTGCAAAGTCAAACATTCACAAGTAAGTAAATGCCAAGACGAAGGTTTCTTTATCCAGAGAGCAGAAGAAACCTCTGCTGATCTTGCCACCTGCCCACGTACTCAAAGGCAAATAACTTGTTCCCCTAACCAGTGGGAAACAGCTGCAGCCAGCCCCTATGGTGTCCATATGGAAGGCTACCCTTACTCCCACAGAACATTCTTGCATACAGGCCGATCACAGATTCATCCAAGATAACAAAGGCAAATAAACAAAATATTTACAGCCCAAGTGATGTCTCTGTTTCAGCTCTTTTTATTCTTTCCTTCCATTTTCCTCAGAATTATCCTTGGATGATCCAATAACTCAAAAAATCTACAGCTGTGCTCTTTGACAGATGTGTTTCAATGCTTAAAATATACTGATCAAACCACCCAAAGTCACTATCTGAAAGTGATGGCAAACAAAACCTTTTCTTTTTCACTTACATTATGTCTGGTTTTCTAGTAGATCGTGTTAAGCATGTTTTGGCATCAGGTTATATATTTCTGAAAAGAGCAGAGTTAAAATACATCATAAGATGGATGGGATGCGTATCTGTGTGTGAGGGGGAACCTTTTTGTATCTTTGTGAATATATCAACTGGCTTTATAAATGTATGCTACAAATCTTGCCAAGCAGGACTGCAGGCTCAAATAAACTTTCTGGTCTCTGATCTCAAATGGAACGTTTTAGTGTGGCATTACGTGTTGTTAATTTGTGACTAAATATTTAACAAAGTCATAAATTGGGAGGCCCAATTTCCTGGGCAGAAAGATGTTACTCCTATCCAAAGTTTCCAAATCACTGAAGCAGATTTGATTTAGTAGTTTGGTATAACTGCCTGTGGGCAGCTTAATGCTTTTACTCCAGACTACAAGTATTTAAGTTAAATGTCTTCTGGGAAGGATTCAGCATGTACAATCCTCACTGAAGAGACAGTGGGAAGTGCTGTCTCTCAGAAGTGGGAATTAACACTTTGAGGGACTGGATCTTTATCTTTCAATAAAACTGGAAATTATTTCTACTGGCTACTTTTGTGGACTTCCTTATTTTAATCCCCAAATGAAATCATCTGCTCCCAGAAGTTTTTTCCCTGTTCTTATCCAGAAATTATTAAATTACCTGGGAATCTGGAAGCAGTTAATTGGTACTCAGAAATGAAGTGGTTTTATGTTATAGCAAATATTCTTCATTATGGATGTTCATATAAGCAGCAAAAGTAAATACATTAACATATTAAGGGTTTGATCTGTCCTGTTCAAATGTGGATTTCCGCAGCACAAATGGCCACTTCCAAACCAGTTTCTTTGATGGTCAGAGGAAATGAAGCAAATGAATGAAGATGAGAGTGAGATTCATCTCCTCTTAAAGCAGAAGCCTACATTTGGGTAGGTGAATGCCATTTCAATGCTTAGATCTCCAGTGACAGCATTAGGAATTTAAATGTATCAGATATAGACACCCATAATCAGTTAGATGGATCCTATGCATGCTGACATCACAGCATGGTCCCACGTAAGCAGTGGTATCCCAGACTGCCTTCTCAGAAGACATTGCTGAATGAAGGCTTTATGGATATGCAAACGTATACATTATTGATGGAAGAGAAAGATGGAAACTTCCCACTATGTTTAGGTGCATCTATAGACAGAAGGCAGGATACATCTGGTCCATTTTTAGCAGTCTAGAAATTAGCACCTAGACAACATTAAACACCTCGCCTCCCTCAGTGGAAAGAGGCACAGAGGATAATTTATCCTTCCTCCTTTAACACTTGTTCTAGGATAAGGTGAATCTGGAAAACCTGCCTTGATTGCACATACAACTCCTAGATGACCAACATTACGTGAGATGTGTCCCAGCTTCAAATCCTGTTCTGTCATCTATTTGCATGTTGTGGCGTTTTAAAGTCACTCCCTGTGCACCTCCTGTAGATGTTTTACAACCCTTCTGGTCCCCAGTGCAGTCTTTACAGCTTTCATTGCTAGTATATTGTCTCTCAAACCCCTGCTTAAGACTCCTTCCTTTTTTCAATTGCTCTTTGGTTGCAACCGTACTCTCAAATCTAGGTTCCTAGGTATACAAATCTGTCTGAATTTTGCTGTAAACCTTTCAGAGCATCTTTTTGCTATCTACAGGGATTCAGCTTTATAAATAATACCTGTTGCTGTTTAATTTTAACATTACTCTGAAGTTACATGTAATATATACACTACGACAAATGCCGAGGAGTACCATGCAATAGGAGCGCAAGTAAGAGAAAGTAAACTGAGTGGTGGAAGGGGACCTCTTCCAGTAAATGGGTGCATGAGAACGGAAGACCCTTAAGTGGGAATAATGATTGTATTCCCAAGATTTAGAGACAGGCAAATGTAAAATGCAATGTTCTAAAACTCTTATTTTGATCTTTATAATCGCTTTCTTTAGACTGGAGGGTCAGATAATATTGCTGCCCAACCTTAACACAGCCCTTGCATACTTTAGAACTCTTCAGAAATTCTTAACATGATAAGATTAGCAAACATTTTCTCAGCTGCCTTGCTGCATGTACCACACACACAGACCCTCTTCTCAGGCCCACAGGGTGATGCCAGAAGTCAAACAAACTCCATCACAATCTTTCAAAAGAAATTTGAATGATAAAATAAAATTACTCTCTGGCAAAACATTATAATACTTTAATCATAGAAATGTAGATAAGCTGATTTATCAGCTTATTATTATCAAAGGCCTTCTGTAAGGCCTTTGACATGGTCCTCTCCCACATCCTTCTCTCTAAATTGGAGAGATACAGGTTTTCTGGATGGCCTGTTCAGTGGATGAGGAATTAGTTGGGTGGTCGCATCCAGAGGGTAGTGATCAATGGCTTGATAATCAAAAGGAGATTGCAGACAAGTGGCATCCCTCAGGGGTCCATGCTGGGACAGTACGGTATAATATCTTCATCAATGATACAGACAGTGGGATCGAGTGCACCCTCAGCAAGTTTGCAGATGACACCAAACTAAGTGGTGTGGCTGACAAACCTGAGGGACAGGATGCCATCCGGAGGGACCTGGACAAGCTTGAAAAGTGGGCCCATGTGAATCTCATGAGGTTCAACAGGGCCAAGTGCAAGGTCCTGCAACTGAGTCAGGGTAGACCCCAGTATCAATAAAGGCTGGGGGATGAAGGTATTGAGGGCAGTCCTGTAGAGAAGGACTTGGGGTACTGGTGGACAAAAAGCTGGACATGGGCCAGCAATGTGTGCTTGCAGCCCAGAAGGCCAACTGTATCCTGGACTACATCAAAAGAAGCATGGCCAGCAGGTCAAGGGAGGTGATTCTCCCCCTGTCCTCTGCTCTGGTGAGATCCTGCTTGGAGTACTGTGTCCAGTTCTGGAGTCCTCAGTACAAGAAGAAAGACATGGACCTGTTGGAGCGAGTCCAGAGGAGGGCCACAGAATTTATCAGAGGGCTGGAGCACCTCCCCTATGAGGACAGGCTGAGAGGGTTGGGGTTGTTCAGCCTGGAGAAGAGAAGTCTCTGGGGAGACCTTATAGCAGCCTTTCAGTACTTAAAGGGGACCTATAAGAAAGATGGGGGCAATCTTTTTAGCAGGACCTGTTGCGATAGGCCAAGGAGTAATGGTCTTAAGCTAAAAGAGGGTAGATTTAGACTGGATATAAGGAAGAAATTTTTTATAATGACGGTGGTGAAACACTGGAACAGGTTGCCAAAAGAGGTGTTAGAAGCTCCATCCCTGGAAACATTCAAGGCCAGGCTGGACAGGGCTCTGAGCAACCTGATCTAGCTAAAGGTGTCCCTGCTCACTGGGGGGAGGGGGAGGGGGGGGGGGGGCTAGATGACTTTTAAAGGTCCTTTCCAACTCCAATTATTTTATGATTCTGTAATTCTATCGTGTAGAATACTTCATATGGCTGAAACATCACCTTTTAGATGTTAAAATTCATAAGCTAATTCAATTCTTACTAGTTAGATGAAGTACAATCTATCAGTTTTGATATTCTTTCTTCTCAAGGCCTAGGAAAGCTCTAAGAAATATTGTCCAGAATTGCTTTATTTAGATGACTTAAACATATATATTCTGAGCACAACTGCTGTTTCTCTCTTACTGATTATTTCACCCTTTCCATTGCAGAAACACCCCCCCCCCCCCCAATCTATTAGGATTCCTTTTATTTTAGATGTAATTAGAAAAAATTCAAAGCCTTCTTATTGTTCATAAGTACACTGACAAACACTTTATATTCACCTGTTTTTACTTCTCTTGATATGTTCTCACAATGACCAGATTCTGATTTATGTTCATGTGTATCAACTTTCTTTTGCCTTCCATTTTCATATTTCCATATTTCCATTTCTCTTTCTTAACTGTTCCATTTTCTCCCTGAGGCTGGTTTTTGGGTTTTTTTAAAGAATACGATTGGCTTTTTTGTGTTTTTCCAGATGTTGGTTTTAGTATATCAAATAAAATATAAACATTTTTTCCAAGTGCTATTTTTTCCCCATTCCTACACCTCATTCATTCAGTTCATGAGCATTCTTAGCTCTGTGAACAGTATTAATCATTGTGGCTTTATTGTTTTCACAGCTGAAAATAACTAAGCAATGCTCACTTTCACTGGCTGACTGTTAGCTCAGTGCCTCCTTATCTGTTGTGAAGGGCTCTCACTCAGCATTTGTCCTTCTCAGGTCTAGGACTTTGCAATTAGGAGACTGTCATCTCTACAGTTCAAAAATTCCAAGGCTGGTTTAATATTAGCAGCATAAGGACCTTCAAACATTTCCTTTCAGCTTGAAGTCCCTCACAATGATATGACAGATAGATGCTAAAAAATCCCAACAAAATGAAAAAAAGCAAAAAAAACCACAACAAAAACTTAGTTGATTGTTCTGACTAACTTGCATGCACCTCCTGGGATTACAGACATCTGTGTATTTGTTAGTACTGTCCTCTGTAAAGATTTGGCGTAACTTGGTCCTCAGTTATCTTTACCTCAGGAAAGGTAATTCTAATTTTTTACCTGATTTGCTACCTCTGTTCCTACATTTTAATTCTACATTTTAAATTTTAATTAATTAATTAATTAATTATAGTTAATGGATCTTTTCCTAAACAGATCTTGGACACTGATTGTAACATTCTAATAAACAGGAAAGCTTACTATGTTCTGGTATTACTAACAAGATTTATTTTTTTTTCAAAACTCAGCTACTTCAGCTCTTCTTTTTCATCATCTAGATTCTCCAGCAACCAGGGAAAGGGAATCCCATTTTAATTTTAATTTTTACTTTTATATGTTTATAATAGTTTTTCCAGTATTACAAACTCTCATTATATCTTCTGGAAAAAAAAAAAAAAAAAAAAAGAGTTGCATTCTGAATATTGGGTAGATTCTGTGGTCTCTGCTATCAGAACAGCATGATGACAGCTGCCTATCCCACTCGTTCCCCAGTGGCGATCTCCAAACACACTCAATCACGTTTTTGCTTATATACTTCAGTAAAGCAATGAGATTTTCTGTATGAGCACAGCACTTTGAAAAATCTGAACATAGCTGGTTTCAAGGCAGTTGCTTGCTTACGGCAAGAATAGTTAGGCCTATATTTAAATTCTTCGTCTGGATGCCAACTCATACCATGGATATGTTTTCTTGTTACATGCCCACTGAATTCTAGAACAGAGTAAAGATGCTATCTGGGAAAGAAAAAGTGAGCCAGCTGCTCAAATGCGCTCAGCTAAATGGAGAAGCTGATGAGTGTTTTTTGTCATATGCTATTTTGAGAATTACGATTTAGAGTAAAAGGGAAGATAAATAGAAGGGACATGACAGTGCTGCCAGGAATGTTGGACCTGACAAGACGTGTCCATAGGGTCTGTCATTACTACTATTACTCTCTATGAAATTCTCTAGCAGTAAACTATGATTTATCATTTTCAAAAAAAATTACTATTAACTGGAAAACAAAAACATTCATATATTTGCTGGTATGTTAACTTTACTTTTGTTTCAGTGATAGAAATTATAAGAACTTTCAGACAAAGCTCATGAAAAGCTTAATCTAGGAGGATACACATTTCAAGAATGGACAGTTGAAAATTACTTAATTTTTCTTGATCAGGTGTAGTATGGCTGCCTGCAAACTACACAAGATCTCATCAGCACGTTACGGGAAGGAAGGATGCTGATGCTGAGAGTGTGGGCACTTAATATGCAAACTGTACAGGTGCTCTCTCAAAGAAAGGCTCAGCAGGTAGAACATCATTTAAACAAGCGTGCTGGAGAGGTGACACAGAAAACAAATTTTACAGTCAGAGAATGTCTTTTTCTCTCATTGGAAACTGTTGCTCTAGAGTTTGGTGTGCTTTAGCACCTTCATAATGCTCCTAGGAGGAACAGATCTTAATTGCAGCATGTTTTTACTTATAGATTGTCCTCAGTAACAGAAAACAAGGGGCACAACGTAGTAGGCATTGACAGTTGTTTCACACAAGGAAGGCAATGCGATGGCAGGACAGCAGGCAGTCTCTGCTGCATAGTGGTCAAATATGAGTTATGGCACCAGAAGCCCTAACTCCAGTTTGGCCATGCCATTATTTCTCTGAGTAGCTTGGATCCAGTTACTAACCCTTTCAACTCTCCATGTTAGTTTCCTTATCCATGAAAAAGTAACAATTTCACATCTTTCCTAAGCTGGCTGAAGCATTAATGACACACTCCGGTGAATTGTGCTTTGAAAGTCTAGTTTTCATCAACTCATGACTAGCAGAGGAAAATGTCATCTGGCTCAGTAACTTCACGGGGTGCCTGTGACTCACAGAGACACAGTAAGAAGTTTGTAGCTGCTCTGTCAGCCGTAGCACGCTTTAATTAAGAGTTTGATGATAAGCATACGCTACACTCTGAAATCTTCTGAAGGTTGTCACTGTCTGAGATTCAAAATTCCCCAGGACGGGAAGGTTTCTGGAGACAGGAGAATGCAGAGTCTGTACCTACATTTGTGCTGTATAGCTTTGGAATTTGTCTAGTATTTGTCTGTCTGTTGGTAACACACAGATGATGACACACACTCCATTTCTAAAGGGGAAATTAAGAAAAAAATGAACCAGAAGAACTATAAGGGAATATATCGTCTTTATAAACACTGGGATCTATGGAAGAAAAGAGATGTGTATGTAGGAGTTGCTTGTTGAAGTGAGTCGTCCCCTGAATCCCATGTCTTAACATGTCTTTCAGGGTGTTTGATTGTCACACAGTAAAATCATATACATGCTTTTTTTTTCCCCCAGCAATTCTTTACAGATTTTGGAACGCTCACGAAAGGATGTGTAGTTTTCTAAAGAAATAGCTACCGCATGATATGAGAAATTACATGGCTTTCCTAAAAGATGAATAAACTGAATAATGCATTTGAAATAATCTCTGCACCTCAGTCGGAGGAAAAAAATCCAAATCCTGACTGAGGCCAGCTATTAACTTTCCATGCTTCCAGTTTGAGATATTGCTGAGACTGAATAAACCAGAGGAGTGCTTTGAAGATGTTAAAACACTCCATTTCTAACCCTCAGCAATGTGGCTATCTCAAACGATGCCTTTGATATATCCCAAGCTTTGAGAAAAGTTCTTTTCTAGCATAAGTTCACACACAAAGCTGTAGGTGGACTATTCTCACACCTAATTTTGCAAGCACCAAGAAACCCTGATAATGAAAAAATAACATCTTTAATGAAAGGAAGACCACATGTCCTATAACATGTAGTCAGTGCCTCATTCTCAAAGGAAAATACTCGGCTGTGTTTAAACATATATAGGACATAGCCATGCAGAAAATAAAATTTCATAAAAGGCATTCTGCTTTTTCTACCCTCCCCTTCCATTCCCTGCCTTCTGCTTCCCTCCTCTCTACCTGTAAAGTTTAGCTATAACAGGTCTATCTCAGATCTTTGTTTCCAGAATGTAATCAAAGGAGAATTTCTCATGGTCCATCTTTCAAGTGAAACGTGACATAATCCATCCAGTTCCTGGCCACAGGACTGACCTGCATGGGTGCATCCCTCATGAAAGAAAGATTCTGATTCCATCTCTGTCTCATCCCTCAGAGTGAGTGAGCATTAAAAGGGTCACTGCCTGTGTAGTTCTCCCTGTTAATGCATCTTGTTTGAGAGTGTGCGAACTGATAGAGTGTTTCTGCAAGGGATTCTGACTTCCTACACCACTCAGGATGCCCAGGGCCCTAATGAAATTAGGAGAAAGCAGTGTGGCTCCTCCATGAACTATCAGCAAGATCATCTGGCCAGGCAGTGGGCTGTTCATGCAGGCTATAGGTTTTAGCAGATGTTTAACACTTTTGAAGCAGAGCAGCTCCTTCTGCTTCCCATAGGTAACAGGGCCTTCACATTAACTTAAGGTCTAAGCCAAGCTCTGCTCCACTAAGATCCTACAAATTCATCCTCCAGACTGCCAGAGCAGATAGAAACAAATATGATTTAGAGAAATTTGTTTAGTCTAGGAAAAGAAGAATATAGGAAGACACGATAACCATTTTCAAACATATGACACAAAAAAAGAAAGGAATAAATCATTCTCCCTATCCAATGGGAAGATAACAGTTAATGGGCCTATATTGCAGCTGTGGAGACACAGACATAAAGGGAAAAATGACCTAACTGTTAGCACAGGGAAGCACAGAAACAGATTGCTAAAGAAGAAGGGGTTCTCTATCATGGTTTTAAAAGTAAGGCAGATAAATATATGTCAGAAATGACATAGGCATTTTCCTTGGTGCTGGGTCTGGGACTACAATGCCTTTCAGAGCCTCTTCCAGATCAGCTGTCTGCAAGTCTACAAATAATTAAAAAGCAGCAATAAATATTCTGAAAAATAAGCTCTCTGACAAAGTTTCACATATGTGTCATACAAAGACAGTGAATTATTTTGGTTTTTAGCATGTGCATACAGTGCTCGCACAGGACTGAATTAATTCTTTCTTACATCCATTGTGTAAACAATGCTACAATGAATTGAAGATTAGAAAGTAAAGCTTTGCTACAAAATCTCTGCTTATACAAATTGTCTTGGCTCCAGTTACACTCCATGGACTCATGCTAGGTTTTATTTACCATGCTAGTGTCTGGCTGTTTGACTTAGAGTCTCCCCTTGACTTCCCTAGCCTTTGAATCTAGTCCTTGAGCAACTCTGACTGTCGACTCAGAGAGTGCAGGATCCACACAAACAAGCCAAAGTGCTTCAAGATGTCTTGAACTGTGGGAGCATTCATGGCTGTGTCTAATTAAGCAAATACAGGGAGCCAGAAAAAAATGGGCAAGAGCAGTTAAATCCAGGAAGAGGTCAACCCCATTGGTAATTAGCAGGATAATGGATCAAAGAACTCCACTTAGCACAGGAAATATTGAGCACCTCGTCTTTATAGCTGAATCTGATAAAACTTGGGTTATACATTTTCTACTAAATGAACCAGAGGCAGCTACAAACAGGAGGCTATTGTTTAACCTCTGTGGGAATTTCGGTTTGGTTATTGCATGCTTGATGTGCTACAGAAGAGCAGGTCTTATGCCACATACTGATGTAGGTCTAATGATCTCTTATCTTCACATCCACAGTGGTTACTCCAAAAGCAAAGAAAAATTAAAGCCTTTCAAATGGCTTTGCCTCTAAAAAAACCTGCCTCTAGGTCTTTGTTTGTTTAGTGGGTTTTTTTATGTTGTCTTTCTCTTTTCTTTTCAGCTTACAAATAAATATATCCAGTGCTTTATTAGAACAGGTTTCTTGTTCCAAAGGAGTAATGTACAGGTTTTGTGTTACCGCCTTAAAAAACTTAATCACAAAACACTGTTCAGACAGAAAAAGTCAGAAGGAAAAGTGAAAAGAGGAAAGGTCTTCAGCACCACTGTTACGTTAATCCCTAAAAATTACCTTTTAGTAAGCACTGCACTACTCGAGACCTGTTCCTACTGACACTGCAATTTCAGTTCTTTGCAACAGCTTAATTGAGGGAGTAACACACACACCATATGTACTGGAGTCAGTCTGAACTACATCACCCTTTGGATTTATGCATTGAAGTAATAAAGAAAAAAAAGACAACCAAATACCCAGTGCTCAAAACCCCCGTTTGTAGACAATTGCTGTTCAATAAATAGAACATTACATATTTTTCACTGCTGATTGCAGATGAAAAAATCTGCTTTCACATTTCTCCCTGGAGACGCTGCTGGGTTTATCGTTACTGGTGGCTGCAATGTAAACTATTCACAAGCATTTCAGAGTCAATGGACAGGGACAGTTCTTCCCTGGATAAACAAGAACACCTAATGTTAGGCTCCCCTTTGACCTTTTCTGGGAGGAAATTGTCTCTATCCATAGATTATAAATAATATTTTCTTTTTGTTTCTAGACACAAGCTGTCTTTCATTATTGTTCCAGCATGTGACTGGGATCAGGAGCTGTCTGAAGTATGTCAGCCACATTCAGAACACAAATTGTCTCCATTAGTAACCTATTCACTGTAGAAGACGTGATTTTCTCTTGCTGCTGCCTCCTCCTTGTAGGACACCTACTACTACTGAAATCTGCCTTCTGAAGTTTATAGTATACTGCCTTCCAGGTACTGCAAAAGGGTATGGGGATCCAATTTCTCTCTCAGATACTTTCATGGAGTGTTTCCATTGCCTAATGAAGCTAGACCTGCCTTAGCAGAGTCAGAGCAAAGGTAGTGCTGCAGCACTACATAGAATATTCACAAGCCCTTGTACTGCCCTGAAGTTCTGTTTTTTCACTGTGAAATAAAGGCTTCCTATATTTCATGGACATTAAAGTGGAGTGGAGCACAGTTTCCAATCAACAATTACAAAAAAAAAAGAAGGAGGGGGGGAAAGGAAGGTTCACAAAAGTCAATTACTACCAAAAGCCTCCATGGCAACTGAACTGACTACTTCTTTTCTTTTAAGCCTCCTTATAAATGCCATAAGCACAAAGCATCCAGGCCTCCCTACAGCTTATTGGTGCCAAATGGATTAGGCTGGCAGAGACTGTGCTGGTTTAATCCCCTTTAATGCCTTGCACCTTCAGTCTGATGAGCAGCCAGGCCCTTTCACTCCAGCTCCACACTGAGCTCATCAGCGATAATGGCTTATCGTCACCATCATCAATAGTAAACTGCTTTTCCCTGTGCTCCAGGCCTTCAACCTGTTTAAGAGAGCTGAAGAAAAATACAAGATTTCACTGAAATTTTCCTGCTTCTAATAGCTCAGCTGCAAGTTGCCTGATGAAGGGTAGTAGCATTCATGCACATTGTCCCTGAAAAGTGTAAACAAAAACTTGGCAAAAAAAGGCTGATTCCTGGCAAGTCCTTGAAGAGTACTTTTCACACAGCAGTGAGAAGTCATTCATTCACATCTGAAGTGTATCCCACCGGAATTCAACACCAAGTAGTATTTCACAGGCTTTTCTGTACTCAGGGAAGGATGGGTTGGCTCATACGTGTGCTCTTGGAAGTACCAGGAGAGAAGAGGTATTGTTCAGACTAGGAAGGGTGAGGCATTCCTGGGCTCACCTGCACACCACAAAAGCCACTTCCATGGGACTTTTTATTCCTGTTACTGGGGCAGAAACAGAAATGGCAAATCACAGGAAGAGCAGAAGAAATACTGGTAAATCTGGACATCTATCCTCCACCCAGAGAGTTAGGAGTGTGGAACATAAAACTCAGCCTGTTCTGGGGAAAGGGGCAAACTCTGTTTATCACTGAGCTGGACTCCTGCAAACCAGCACTTCGAAAGCAGTTCAGTTCACAATTTGGTATGTATTGGTGTGTTGGAGTTCTACATCTGTTGTAATGTGTGGTAACTGCCATCACTCCTGCTAGTTGCGAGCTCTTCAATGCTTAGCTCACTCTGTGTTTTGGTATAAGAACTGGTGACCCAAGAGGACAGTTCAAGCTCCATAAATGGTAGCAACTGTAAAGTAATTTTCATAGACAAGGCATTAGGAGCCCCTTATCACGGGCTGTCTCTCACAGGACTTCTTGAGGGAGCCCAGCCTGCTGTTGTTCTGCTACTGTCTCTATCAGCTATGGAGGAGAAGGCAGGAAAAAATGTACAAAACAGGCAGAAATATCCAAGTATAACTTTACTACACAGAGGAGGAATGGAATGAATTTGACCTCTTATTTTAAGTTGTCCCATTATTAAGATTCAACAAAGCCATCTTTAATAAGACCCATACGAAAGAATTATGGATAACCTGCAAAAGTTATGAGTTACTCAGAAGACAAAAAGAGAGACCAGTACATTTCATAAGAAAAGACTAGCTTTTAAATAGATGAACTACTGTCAAGTCTTTTTAAAAGTAATGTGAATGTCTTAGTTCCTTATCCTTTATTTTTCATTGTCACTGGTGTAACATCAGCCTTTTCACAAACCACTATGAGAAATAATGTCCTGTTGTGCTATGAAAAGGAAAGTTTTTTCTTTGATATTTGTTATCGGATTTTCTTTGATATTAGTTATCAAAGGAAATGAGTAAATCTTCATTATTGTAAGAGAGGCTGAGAATCTCACCAAGATGTGTAACATTTAGCAAACCAAAATCTTGTTCGTTTCTACAACAGTATCTTCACCACTCTGACAGAGCACATTCAAGTGCTATAGTTTTAAACATCGTTGGCATGACAGGGATGTCTAGCAGATGAATATCAGGACTGGCTTTTGGACTTGCTCTCAAAGTCGCTTACTTTTTTTGACAATGCTCAAAAAGATTTTGAGAGCAAGCATAACACTCATCCCTAATGTTCACCTGCTGGATATTTCTGCGCTGCTGGCAGTGCTTAAAATCCCAGACAATTCTTTGCTATTAGAATTATTACCATGTTGTTTATATATTTCCATAAAATCTTTGATACATTATTTACTGATGAAGTCAAATATAAACCAGAAGTTATTTCTTGCCTTTATTGCTTGTAGATCACATGTAACTTTGTCCAAACTTGGCCTAAAGTGCCAGAAATAGCACAGCATAGCAGTGTTGTGAATCAGACGCATGATTTTATAGCATGCAGTAGAAGAGAGGAAAGTTTCACAATTATGATACATAGAATTATTTTTTTTTTCTGTTTTACATGACCAAGAGTCCAGATAAACACCACAGACTTAGAGAGAGAAAGCAAATACATAACTCAGTGACAAAAAACATGTGGCAGTAACTGGGCTTCTGGATGCCAAGGACTGCCAGCTTTGCCTGGGTGATCCCTGCTCGTGTGTGCTGTATTTGGCCGACTGCACATCACTAAGCACAGCTGCTGCTAAAAGCAGCACAGAAGACGATGGCTGGCAGGGTACAAGTGGGAGGCAACGGAGACCAGGCTCTTTCAAAGTGAAAAAATCTCAGAAGTGCCTTGCTAGGCTCTGGGGTGGGGCAGTGCAGCAGCCGTCCTGCATACCAGCCTGACTCATGCCAGAGCATTTTGTATTGCTTTGTGGCTTCACTGACAGTAGGGGACAGAGCCATAGTAAACTTGGCTTCATGGGAGCAGACAAGTTGACAGCTGACACTGGATATTATGCTGGTAACAGAGCAGCCCCATGGAGTTACTGGGCTGTTGTCATTAGGATGTCATTTTCTTAGTTCTACATGTTGACGAGCATCCAATCTTAAAAAAATCCACAAATATTTAGGGTTAGGATTCAGTTAATCTCACTGTAGCTTTTCAAAAAATCAGTTGTCTAGGCTAAGCCATGCCTATGTTTCCTTTATAACTAGTGGTGGTAGCTTTGCTTTGTTTTTAAACTCTTAGTTTTTAAGAAAAAATGAGTTAAACTCCAGCAGAATTTCTCTATTTACGAGAGCAAAAGCCAAGAAGACTACCTAAGACTATGAATAGAATCAGCTCGTGGACCAAAACAGCTGTATTTTGGTGTCTATGTATCATTGCCCACATGTGCCAAGATGCCAAGCTCCCATCAGAATCAAGGACAATGTAGGCAACAGAAGCCTTGGGAACACATAAATTCACCCTGAAGTAGTGACTGCTCAGCTAAATCACTCTCCAGGTTGCACTGATAACAACTAGGTCTCTTGTACCTGTAAGGGGAGCTTGGACACATTAACCTCTTGCAGGCACTTACGTATCCTGTTCTGTGAGCTCATTACCACCACAGAGGCTCTAACTTGCAAATGGCCAGGTGCAGATTCATACTACATGAATCCCATCTCAGATACTTGTATTGAACTAATCAAAGCACATGAAGAGAAATACAGCTTCCATCTCCTCATGCACATTCATTAACTTGAATGAAGTTACTCTGATTCACTCAATTAGAATTCATAAATTATTAAATTATACTGTCATTACATGCTCAAGAGTGAGGTACGCTTGCCTGGTTGGAAGTTGGTGTCCTTGATCCTCAGAATGAGAAACAGCAAAGCCGGTCAAATTCTCCTAGTCTGAAATAACTTTCTCTCATGAAGACTCAGTGTCTTCTATAACATGACCTGAGCAAACATCCAGCAGAGAAGAAATCCCATTAACTTCAAAGAACTGTGGATGAGATTTCTAGTTTGTACGTGTGACCTATGGCAAACCAAAGTGTTTGTCGCCTCAGCAACACAGATAAGTTACTAAGAGGGGACCAAAGGAGGCTGTCTGTCTGAAAGGACAAACTATCGTGCATCAGCTTTATTTTTCTGGGTGAAAAATTTTACGGCCCCACGGGACCTTTGGCTGTAAAACAACAAGAAGGACATAAAACTTGAAATGGGGTTCTTTCTGTCTTGATTGAAACATGATCACTTTGTTAATAAATCTCTCTTTTGAATGGGAATGAAGACATGCTGTGTGGTCTGTAATTACTATGATCACTCAGTTTGCAATCTTCCACAAAGCTAGGCGTATGTTTGTGGGAGCATTTTTTACTGATACTTCTGTGCATAGTTTGAAGGTCAAATTTGACAGTATAGGATATAGGTGCGACTACACTGACTTCAGCTCCATCTTTGGGCATTTGACTCTGAGCCTGTATAGCATAACTCTGAACACTTTCCTCAGCTTAGAGTGGAAATAAAGTTGTTCTAAGGCTTCGTTGCAAATGGCACGCTGCTTCTTTGCTCCATGGATTGCTTCCTAAGAAAAGCTCTATTGTCACAGGAAATGAAGATCTGTTTTTACTGAAAAAAAGTTGTGATTCGAAGTCAATGTAAACTCCTTAAAATTGCTAAGGGTTAAAATAAATGTGGATTTTATGTCTCTAAACTGGTTTAAAATGTTTGCCATAATTGTGTTGTCTTTAACATTGTATGGATTGTATTAACACGTTTCAATACGTTTATGTGTTCCTAAAGAGCTGAGCAGTCAGAGCGTGTGAATCAGATGCCGAGTTCCTTCTTTCTGACTAGCAGGACTGCACATTTGTGGGTCAGAAAACACAGGGCACTTCAGGTATATTTTCTTCATTTGATTAGAGGTAGCAGCAGGCTGCAACAAATAAAGACAGAATAGGTCATTTAGAGTGGCTATGAAACAAGATTTGGCCAGAGTCAGGCAGATACCTCATTAATGCCTTTCAATCAGCCTCATCCTGAATTTGTGGTCATCGTTAGGGCCTGTGGGCTGGGTGCCATTTTTGAAGAGCAGGAGACTCTTAACTGATGGGGTCCAATGAACACGGGCTAATCAACGTCTCGGAGCTGCTGGCTCTAGCACAGCACTGAAGCTCCTTTCCCCTTCTCCTTACCCACCGTGTCAGACAGGGCTGCTGAGTAAGTCAAGTAATCTGCCACGCAGCTGCAGCTGCAGCCTGGGGGCACCAAGCAATATTGAGGCTATGAACTGATGTCGGACTGCACAAACACAACGGACGGCCCAGGCTGTGGGGGAGGTAGAAATGGGAATTAATTGTGAATCTTGAGCTTAGTGTGCATGCATGAATGCTCAGACCTGAATGACTTCCACAACCACATTTCAGAACACGTCAAGTGAGGAAGGAAATACTTTCCCTCCCCAGTTTTCAATATACTGTAATGTTTTTATTATCATCTGACAGCTCAGTTACAGTTTGCCGTTGAAAAGCTTTTCATTGCATTACAGAGAGTTGGCACCTAAACATAACAATTAGCCTCATTCAGTAAAATACCTACATTCCATAGAATGGCAGACAAGTCACAAACAAAACCTATCAGTAGTTTTAATCACATAATTCGTGTATTTGGGCTCTGTTTGCAGATAAATCTCCTGAAAAAATTCTTCTGCAAGAAAAAATCATGTTTAAAGTGGAGACAATAAATGAGAAGACATGTGTTGAAGCATACTCACTGATTAGTTTCTTTATTGTCAGATTTTTTGCATGCTTTTTCCTCAAGTAAAATTTCAGTATTTTGGGAAAAAAAGGGGTTTTAAGAAAAAATAATTTTCCAGCATCCATAGAGAGAAAGAAAGAAAAATATCCCTGTCTCTAGAAATCCGTTCACACACTTCATTTCTCCTTTGTGTACCCAAGCTGCTTATGATTATGCAGGCACCACAGACTCTCAAGTACACCTGATAAAATCTTTCCGGTTTTGGCAAAATTTATATTTGGTTATGACTTCACACAGACACAGATGTGAGGAAGGTGGTAAACACTCTGGATTAGGTCTATTTTCAGACACTCCATGTGAAGATTAACTTTTACAAAAATGGCTTTTCTACTTCCCAAATGCCATTTGTCAGGATATGTTTTGAATAGAGCTTGCTGAACTGTGTTAAATATTTATTATTTGAAAAAAAAGACACTCCTAACAGCTTAGTCTGTGCACTGAGCTTTGGGATATGGGATGGCATATGGGACCATTCTTGTGGGTGCAGCAGTCAAGAGCTGTATATATAAGGTACTGCATGGCTTAGGTACCTGCTGGTCCCCATTACTCCTAGCGCTTGAGCAAACAAATCTTCTTCCATAAAAGGCAAAAACTCTCAGAGAACTGTGAAATCCACTGTACTACAGATAGTCAGAGCACATCATAACCATGACAGCTTTACCTCAAGCTAACCTACACTGTGGCATCATCTGTAAAAATCCACTCAGTATCCTGGACCTTTCCTCATGTTGTTAGTCCGAGTTGAAATCTATGTGATTTCAGATTTTTGTTAATTTAGTGTAAGAGCTGAATGAAAGCAAGCTGAAGAAAGTCTGTGAGTGCTGCAAGCCCACCTCTGTCATGCTTTCCATTGCTGCAGTCCCCTGAATTAAATGTAGCGTAGTTTACATATGGTCTAAGCTCTTTAGACTTTCAGTATCTGAGCCCATTACTCACGCAGGTCTTGCCCCCCATCCTCGCCCACCTCCCTCATGCAGGCACAGTAGAATACAGAAACAGAAAGAAAAGTATAGATTCCTGAGGATGTATGGAAAACTTATTGTTTTAAAGCATTTGTAGATTTATGCATCTTGGCTTAAAGCCTCATTGATGATGGGACGTGAAAAGAGAGAAAACGTTGATTTTATATGGCAGACTTCCTTATGCAGGGTTTGAGGGCTTGAAGGCTGAAATGCACTGCTTTTTCTCAAATTATCTTGACAATTAGAAAATACATGTGGCTACATTCTTTACCTATCCAGCCTTTGCTCTCCCTTCCCTTTTCCTCCTTTTCACCGAGGCCTGCCTTTCTAACTCATTTGCCTCCTTCCATGATGGCCTTTTGCTCACCTTCCATCCTCTGAAGAGAATGGGAATGTCACAAAAGCAATGCAAAATCTCGTTTTTTTTTCTTTATTCACGAAGGAGCCATTTTACCAGGGGGTAGATGCGTGACCAATGTATGCAAACAGCTTCCTACAAGAATTCAGAGACTCTCAGTTCTTGATGGGATGGGGGAGGCCTACCTTGGCCCTGCTGGCTTGAACACTGCAGAGCCAGGTTTCTGTTTGGAGGAACTGACCTATATTTTGGAGAGCGTGGGCTTGGCATCTTTCTCTCACAGGGTCCTCAAAACTCATGGGATACAGAAATTTTCCCTTCTAGACTAGACCTAGAGTGTCCATGCTCTAAGGTAAAAAAAAAAAAAAGAATCATTTTCTCCACCATATCCCATCTGCTGATACACCCCAAGGTCTGTTCCCTATGCCGTCTTTTTAGCACAGAATACAACACAGGGCCCAGCCTCCTATGTACATGGGATTTCTAGAAACCAAGGCAAAAAAATGCCTTAGGTTAAATAAATTACAAGTGCATCAGAATCAGAGAGACAAATTCATAGTTGTGATGGTAGTGGAATTCATGTCAATCCAGACAGTTCTGCAACACTAAAATAGATTCTAGCCTCAATCATTTTGTAGTTGCCGTGCAATCAGTTAACAGGCTGAGAGCAACCGTATCCAGTACTGGCAACCCTAAGCAGTCAAAAACACTTTGAGGAAGCCCTGAACTGAAATATATGTTTAATACTCAACAGCTTTTTATTAAAATATTTTAAATTCGTATTATCTGCTCACTGTTTATAAGGCCTTAGGGTATTTTTCTCTCACATTGTCAAGATTTTCTCTCTGCCTGCAGAGTTTAACGCCTTTTTTTTCAAGTTGGATTTTTAATTGTAAAAGGAAAAGTTCTGAAACAGTAAAAGCATTGACTAGCATTACGTAGTTAGAAAATGTCACAGAAGCAGGAAACAATCTGTATGAATGTATCTGTAATGTTCCTAATTGATACACAAGCCTTACCTTCATTCATCAACAAATTCAGCTTTCCTTATTCTGGTCTATCCTGTTCTAGCTAATTTAAACCGTCATAGTTTTTAGATCACAGAGAACAAGGGCAAGCAAACTGGTGGCATGTGTGTCAAAACTGGCATGCATGCCAGAACATGGTATTTCACATGACATTAAAGGTTTTGACGCCACTGGCTTAAAGGCTTATCCAAGCCTACTGGTGCCAGTTGCTACTACCACCTTGTAATAGCGGAAGCTAACACAGAAATGAATAGACTATGCATATGCAATAGAAATATTCTCTCAAAATGAGACTATATCCGAGCTAATTACAGTTACCACACACTGGTAACTGTAGGAGAACAGAATTGTATAGAATTTCTTGCTGACCTACCCCATTAGCATGAAAAAAACCCATTCCTCCCATTTGACCATGTAACTCTGTTGCATCTGAACAGCATCCAGATATGAGTCTATGCGTAAACACAAAACCCAAAAGAAACTCTAACAAAACTGAGCCGATGGCAACATGTTTTCTCCAGGTCTCTGATCTGGAGAATCAAGGGACTGGGACTATGATCATGCATGGTTGCACATTCTCCTCAGTCCACACACAAATGAAGACACCATCAAGATTTGCCACACTTCTTCCAACTCCCAAAACATCCTTGGTGTGTCATCAGGCTGAAGGATGCCCTAGTTCCCAAAGAAGCAGTTTCTGTGACCTTGTATATGAAAAAATAGGAGACTTATGTGACCTCTGATATGGCTGTAAAATCTTTTACAAATGCCTAGAAATGTGTGTTGGCTTTTTGCTTACTCAGTGTGAAAATATGATGGTGTTTCAGTCACAGAATTAATCTCTGGAGCCCATGTGAAATGAGATACGTTCCTTCTTTTGGTCAGGGAAAAATATCCCATGGGACATGAATATATTTTGACCTTACCTGAACTCCAGATAAGCAATCTTGGAATGTGCAAGTATATGCAGTTTCCTCCTATGTGTGCTTACAGGAATTACTGAACCTTAGCTAGCCAAAGTATGCAGTCACTAAAGTGATACATGAATGACATTATTTAACCAAAAGAATGCTTGTCATGGTAGAGTACCAGGCAAAAAAAAAGGTGATACCAACTTAGATCTGTCTAACAACTATAAAGGCCTATTTAAAGGCATATTTCCTGACTGTCAGCACTATAAAGAGAAAAGTACCTTTGCTATAATTCTTTATAAGTGCTTCATCCTTCAGTAGTAATATCCCACATGTTTGCTCAAAGGGAGCAGGTGTACAGGTGACTGGCAGATGGATGACTCTTCTCAAACCTGCTTTCATAAAAGACAGATGAAGGAGAATTCTAATATTTATTGCAGCATTAAAGTGTTCAGGAAAATGATCAATGGGCATAATCACACCAATTCCAATGAATTTGAATGGTCACTCCAGCACAAAGCTTGATTTGCTGCTACTGTAGATTTTAGGGATTTATTTAAAGGACTTTCCAAAAATAAGGGATTATTTTGTACATCTCAGCAGACCAAGTTGCTGACATAACTGTTCTAAAACTGCCAGATGATATCAGCTATTCCTCATTGCTCAGTTAGACAGAATTAGACCCAACATTTAGACACAACCCCCAAAAATGCCAGCATACTTCACAGATGCCAAGAAGGTTCATCCCAGCATCCTGAAATGGCTGGAAAAGCCTCACTGTTAATAGAAAAAAAAAGTTCTTTTCCCTCAGGATGCTCAAATTTGAGGGAGCGGAATTTCAAGGCCTGGGAAGAAAGCAAGTGGATGTATGCCAACAGCTTTGTTATAGTCAATTATTTGCACTTCAATTCTTTCTGCACTATCACATTCTTTCACCCCTGGTAATTAATGTCCTGTATGATCCATGTTTCAACCTTTCTCCTCTGTCCATGGCTCTTGATGTCTCAATTCATCCTGTAATAAAGTGCCATCATTTCACTTTGACGATAAAATTATCACATAGGCAAACACTGGACAGAAGTTAACTGTCTAACAAAAGGTCCCTGTCTTGTCTAAAGTTGTTGTTTTGAAGCATAACCACTGAAAACAAAATGTAGGCCTGTTTCTGCATCTGATGTACATTGGTTTATAACATGTCATGCTCAGAAGCCAACATTAATTTCTTAGGCATCTTCTTGTTTTTTTGTTTTTTGTTTTTCTTGCCCTGCTAATTCCCCCCTCTCTGCCTTTGTTTCCTATAGGTCTTGGTTTGTTTGCACTGATCTCAGATTTTCTTTGCACAGGTCCCAACAGTACAAATTTCTATCACATAACTGGAGTTACTATTTGTTTCAGTAATACTGATAAAGTTAGACTACTTAGATAGGTTAAACAGCCTCAAAGAAGGTAATTCTACCTTTCTGAAGAATTATGTAAGTGATGAGATTACTTCTGAGAGTGTCAGCAATTTGAGGGCCTCCACCTTCACTCTGTTTCTGTTCTTTATGTTAAAACAAAAAGATATTTTCTACCTGTATTCTTTTAAAAATAAAAAGACTCAAACATTTACAGGTGGTATTCAATTTACTTAAATTTCTCTGGCTAGAAGTCAAGTTCTTAGTCTAAGCTAGTTGTCCAAAAGTCAACAGAGAGAGAGAGCAGCTGCAAAGAGTTATCCTACTAATCTTAGATGTTTATCTTAAGGTAGGATAAATGGCTCTACAGAGATACAAGTCTCTGTTAACTGCTCAGGCTAACTTAATGAGTAGTTTAGACTAGATAGCTAATTTCAATTGACGAAGTTCAGAGAAATAGCAGAATATCTTCCTGTGTGTCTCCTTGACTCCTGCCCCCCCCCTGCTACTTAACTGCATTATTATAATCCATCATGGTGTTTTCAGAGAAAATATTTAGAAACTGTATTGGGTTTACACGGCAAGATTTTCGGAGCAGAGGGTCTACAGGGGTGGCTTCTGTGAGAAGATGGCAGAAGCTTCTCCCATGTCTGATAGAGCCATTGCCAGCTGGCTCCAAGATGGACAGGCTGCTGGCCAAGTCCGAGCACATCAGCAATGGTGGTAGCGCCTATGTGATAACATACTTAAGAAGGAGGAAAAACTGCATGCACATCAGCAGCTGGGAAAGACGAGTGAGAAAACGTGAGAGAAAGAACTCTGCAGATGCAGAGACTCACAGACCAAGGTCAGTGAAGAAGGAGGGGGAGGAGGTGCTCCAGGTGCCAGAGTAGAGATTCTCCTGCAGCCTGTGCTGAAGACCATGGTGCAGCAGGCTGTCCCCCTGCAGCCCATGGAGGACCCCACGTCAGAGCAGGTGGTTGTGCCCTGAAGGAAGATGCAGCCTGTGGAAAGCCCCCACGGGAGCAGGTTTTCTGCCAGGACCTGTGACCCTCTGGGGGACTGACACTGGAGCAGTTCATTCCTGAATGACTGCACCCCATGGAAGGGACCCATGCTGGAGCAGTTCATGAAGAACTGCAGCCCGTGAGAAGGACTCAAGTTGGAGAAGTTCATGGAGGACTGTCTCCCATGGGAGGGACTCCACGCTGGATCAGGGGAAGAGTGTGAGGAGTCCTCCCCTGAGGAAATGTGTGGTGAACTCACCACAACCCCCATTCCCCATCCCCTGTGCAGCTGGTGGGGGAAGAGGCAGAGAAAATTGGGAGTGAAGTTGAGCCGGGGAAGAAGGGAGGTGTAAGGGAAGTGTGTTTTAGGTTTGTTCTTATTTCTCACTATCCAACTCTGTTATTAATTGGCATTGAATTAAATTAATTTGCCTGAATTGAGCCTGTTTTTCCCATGACAGTAATTGCTCTGTAATCTTTCTGTTCTTATTACAACCCGTGAGTTTTTAATCATATTTTCTCTCTCGTCCTGTTGATGGAGATGGAGTGATATAGTGTCTTGGTGGGCACCTGGCAGCAGCCAAGGTCAACCCATCACAGTAATCCTGTCAATTTTCTTCCCTTGATAGTGTCCTTCATAAGTGAGCCAGCATTTGGTAGCCACACATTGGTATCTGATCTGAGGGACAACTTCATGTATGCAGAGAAGAGTGTAGTTCTGCAAGTGAGGAAAATACTTGTCCTTTACCTATGATACTCCTAAGTTCTTCGTAAAATCTAAGGAGAATTCAGAAAGTATCCAGTAAGGTCAGTGGGTTGCATTTTTGCTGACAAGTGATTTCAGAAGGCTACAATACAGTTGGAGGAAGCTGATAATCTGAAAGAGACCTGTTATAAAAGAGCTGAAGTGAATGTTTCTTTTAGACCGTATCACCAAACTCAGACTTTTAACACTAAAATTGACAATACCATTCCTTCAGTTTTTCTTGAAAGGTTTCCAAATAATTACTTCATAGCCAATATTATGTTTCAATACCTCATCATTTCATGCTTGTTCTGAAATACTTGCAAAAAGTATGCTTTACCATATATTATTATCTGATAATATACTTAATAAGTGACATGCAAGCTTGGTGCTTAATGCAGGCTAAGCAGGTACTTGCCTGAACGAGCTTTCTCCACGTGCCTGCTGAAGAATGGAATGCAGATGGCCCTTTGCTTCCTCCCCAGTAGGCTGCAGCTCTCTAATCCTTGCATTTCACTTCTTTACATGGACCCACATGAGACAGAGCAGACAAAATACACTGGCCTAAGTAACTATGCACTTAATACCACAAAATCCTAGAATTACGAGGCTCGGTTCCTGAACTCCACATTGCTAGGAAGATACTGAGCAGCTGAAGATTGGTCAGAAGAGCAATATAAACACGATGAAAAGAGCAAGCTGTTTTATGGAAGAACACTAGAAGAAATCTCAATAGTTTGGCTAAGGAATGACTAAGAGTAGGACATGATAAACACCTCAAAATATCTAAATGTTGCTAATATCAAAAAAGGTAGAAGAAGTAATATGGTGGTATAGAGGATAACTGAAAGTAAAACGATGAACTTAGAAAAAGGAGAAGGTAGGCAGCTAGCCTACCTGCTCCTTTTTCTAAGTTCGCCCTGGTATGCCTCAGTCTTCAAAAGCCACAAAACCAGAGTGAAAACCACACCCTAGAAATTGTATTAAATTTGTAAATTCTTTAGTTAGTAAGTTCCCCTAAGAAGGAAAATGAAATAAACTTGGAAATCGCATGACTTAAATATGTATTATGCACACTATAGCCCACCCAGCTTTCCATTTAATTTTTGTGAAGTGGTGTTAGTACAATTTCAAAAAATCGAGTAAAACAGGCAGCAGATGGACACAGCATGGAGACACGGAATAGATCTGAGGGCAGAATTCAAGATTTGAGTTTCAGATAAGGTATAATATGATGGATGATTCTTCAGGATTATCATAGGTGAATTAGGTTATTTATCTTCTGAATTTGTGTAAAGAAGGAAGAAGCAAACACTGTAGCTCTAAAGTCCACAACAGTCAAAACAGGAAGTAGAGGAGAAGAAATAAGAAACTTACAATGGGTTATTTAAGGTGATATAACAGATGTAGATTAAAATTAATTTGTATTATATTTGAGTTGTGAGGTGACAATACAAGTGTACACAAGACTATGAAGATGAGAGGGAAGTTCTGTCCATAAAGGAAGATTTAGGATTCACTGTAGCTGGTAGCACAATGCTGAGGAAACGGACAGAAACTGTACCTCAAATAAAAATCAGAGGAAGAGCTTAAACAGTAGTTTAACTAGTTCTGCTGAATGTATTTGAGTACTTTTATTGGCTAGTAGAAAACCATCCGGTCTGCCAAAGTGGGGAAGCTGGCAGTATAAATACTTTGAACAAAGCTTCAAATATTATTTGCCAACACTACAGCAAGGTTTTCTAGTCAAGAATATTTTTTCAGTAGTTTGAAGATATGAACAAAACATCTAGATGTAGAAGACAGACGAACATTAAAAATGCAAACAGCTTATTCTTAAAAAATGTACATAATTTGGTTTACTCTGCAGACCATTGCTTTTGGAAATGTTATTTTTAATGTCAAAAGTTCTTTAAACTCTAAACATTATATGGGTTTTAGTAGACATGTCATATTATGCAGCTATCTTAAATTTACCTTCTGCCAGCATGCCAGCAACATTGCTCTTTACAAACAAAATTAACCAGTTTTTTCCTGGCTCCCTTCACCGCTGTCCCTGCTCTGTAGCATGTGTAAGCAAGTCATCCCACCAGTACTTCTCACCCCAAGTGCTTCTTCTCCTTCACAATTCTCTAAACTTTGGCAGCATGAGGAAGATCACCATTACTTTCCACAAACCCAGTCCATTCATTTTACTTCTTGTACAGCCTGTCGTAATGAATGTTAGGTTGACTAAGTGCCACTGCAGAGAAGGCACTTTGCCTTTCAGTACTACCCAGGAGTGAGATAGAGAAGAAAATCCAGTCGAGTGATAAAACCCAGATTAGGCGATTGTCAGCCAAGATGGACAGCACCAGTTAAACATAATGTGCATAGATAAAGTATACATTGTTGTGTTTGCCAAGATGACTAACTGAACTCTTAAGGATAATAAATACATTTACTGATATTAGGACAGGATTATACATTTACTAATCCCAACAAGCTGACTTGTTCATAATGATTCATAAAAAATAATTTATCTGGGATGAGTGAGTAATAACACTTTAGATCCTATCTCTGGACAAACTTCCAGAAATCTGCCTAACCCAAATTCCTAAGACTAATAAAGGGGCATAAATGTTTTCAACTCTGTGCTTTCAGGCCTATCTATTGCACCTGTTAGACAGTCTTTGATGCCACCTTCTGGTGTTAGTAAATATGTGTAGCTCCACACCAGCTGAGCCACACGCTGTAGCTGTCAAGCTGGCGTATATACAAATCTTGCCAAACGTCCGTGTTTGTTGTGCATATGATGCAGCAGTAGGTTTCTAACTATCCCCTTTGTTTTTGTCATCCCTTGTCCCCAGGATGGAAAGGGTCCTTTGCACATAGCAAACACAGACAACCACAGAGAAGAAAACGTGACTTTAAATCTTAGCAGGCAACTCGAAACAGAATGTGTGAAGAGTCTAAACTTTATTAACTAAGCTCTGAAATGTATCTGCATGACAAAAATCAGTGGTTGTTCTTGCAGACAAGCATTTACATGTATTAGGAACAAATAATCGTGCTCTTTCTGCGTGTCTGTATGTAAACAAGGTTTCCTTAATATGGACTTTATTTTTAAGATAATACTTAAGTAGATAAGCTAAAAAAGTTGTGTTTAATCAACTGTAACTGCCAGAGGTTACACGAAGGTGTAGAAGAATCTGTAATTCACTAATCTGGACACTAGTCAGTTGCTATGTTTGTAATTCCTGCTACATGAAAAAATTTAGTATGTAGCACGTGCATTTTAAAGGTTGGGTTGTTTTTCTTTCTTGCTTTACTTTATGACAAAATACTTATTTCTAGTAAAAAAGCCCAGAGCTTCTGTTCCTAGCTGAAGAATATATTTTTGCACTAATAAATAGTGTGTTTTGCTAATTTAAACTGTCCCTGATCTAAGCAGCATGCCCAAAGCACTCGAAGTCTGGGCTCCTGATCCTGATGCTCTGGCTTATGCTGTGCTTCTGGGGAACCAGAAGCAGAGTGCTACTCCCTGCCCCTTGCTATGTGGATGGGGCATCATGCCGAAGCTATCAGTTGCTAACCTGTTTTTATACTGAAGAGAGAACATAACTACACTTGTGATTCAGCTTGCAAGACAACCTGGGCTTGATTCATTGAAAGGTGTATCGCTGTTGATTATTACTGTTCCGCGAGCTAATCACTGGAGTGCTTCTCCAGTCCAGAGAAGAGCTACTATAAAATTCACCAGGCAGACTATAAAGCAAGTTGCTACTGTTGTCCACCTAAGCTTTCTCCAAACAATACAGCTAATACTTTGAATTCTTAGAAAAGATGTGGAGTCTTCAGTGCTATAACACTACAGTATATTATGTAAAAAAAAAAGGTTTTCTTTTTGGCTGGTTTTAGAGAACTTCCTCTTACGCACAGCATAAATGCAGAATTCTCCGTGTCTCACACAGTATGAATTAAAATAACCGTTTCTTAAAGACAAGGGTGTGGGATTCAGAGAACACAGTGCAGAACTGTAAAACAAGGTAGATAAGAGTTTTAAAATTCTTGTACTTCACTAGAATTTGTGTACACTTAGAATGGAGTTTATCTCATCTAACCCCAACCATCTTAAAGTTAGGTATCTGGTCAAAGTTGAATGCCTGATCTTTAGTTCAGTGTAAAATAGACATCTCCAGAGGGCAGTTTACTTCATCCTAAAATACATGTTCAGAGAACAAGGTATCCCACATGTTTATGTCAACAAGCTAGTGCAGAAACCTACACTAGGCACCTGGTTTTTATATGACTAGAGGAAGAGGATATGGAACCTGGGCTGAAATTCATTGTATTTTTCATTTAAGGGCTGATGTTACTTCTTGATAAATAAAAATGTCTTTACTTTGTGCCTTTAAACTATACAAACTTGTTTTTAATGGAGAATACATGTTACTTTCTATGTCAGGATTATACATAATATGTTGCTACAGGTTAGAATACTTATTTACATTTCAGGTTTCCCTATATGTAGTGATAAAATATATGTCTGGTGAGACAGAATAAAGCCATAGTCCTAGACCCAGTAGATATCTGTTTTCTTCTGCTTCAGCCTTGGTGCTTTCATAGACCTGTCTTCATATTCCTCATAGAGAGGTTCATTCCTAATACCGTGAGGGTTAGATCAGCCATTTTAAACTGTTCTCTTCCCATATAGCATTTTGTGTTCATAATTTAGAAATGAAAAATCATTAAATTCATTCCTCTCTTACTTTCATTTTAGAAGCTGTGCTCAGGTACAAGGCATCAGTCACAAATATGAAGAGAGGCAGTCACCAAAAAGGTAAACAACAAGGCCACAGCTCTCCTGCCAAGAAGTAGTACTATAATGCAGTAAGGGGGACTCTGCTTTTTTACTGCAGTCCTATAGGAGGTTTTTTTTGCCTTCCTTCATTTCTTGTATTGACATATTTCTACCCAACATCCCTCATTTCCCAAATATCACTGTGCTGTCCTGTGTTCTGTACAAGCAGTACCTCCAATATTGATGGTGTTGGGATGTGTTGCATTGACTGGGCACTTGGTTGCAGGATGTTCATGACACCATTGGCTTTATCATGCACGAACTTCACATTGTGAGAAAAACATCTCTGTGTCTCTTCGAGAAAATTTAGTACCTGCTGTACAAGCCCCATGGAGCCAACATGAGTGCGAATGGCAGATGGGTCCAGAACCTCAAGCTGACTGGCTGACCGGTCTGAACTGAAATTTTGACTGGGCTGCAGTGTGACGGGAAGACTAAGAAAGCATCCTCAGATACCATCTAGATGGGGGAGAAAAAGTGTCGCCAGAGAAGCCATGTGATGACTATTAAATTAGCCCAGACTTGTTTTGTGATGTTCATTAGAATACAGGACCAGAAGGAGGAATTAAAAAGTTATGAAATACTACTTCTGCAAACTATGTGGGAATTCCTTGAGTCTCCAGAACTCAAATGTTGCAAAGCTGTAGTTATTTGATTCATGCTCTGCACCTAAGAAGATATTTCTCTTTCAGAAGAAAATAGTTTGGCACTATGTAACTTTACAAAGTCATCAGAGAAATCTGTAAATAAAATGAGCTTAAATTGCCTTTCTTTATGTTCAGTTGTATCATATTAAAAACACCTCTCGTGTTACTAAGAAGCTTCGAGTAACAGGCCTCCTTGTGTTTATTTCTGCATACTTTTTCCAGGACTGTCAAACTGAGTTTCTCTTTTTTGTATACCATAGACTAACCCTCGAGAGATGAGGGCTTTGTGAGCTGTCTAGGGCTTATGCTGTTCTTTCTCTATTATAGCACATTCTTTTTCTAACATAATGAGTGAAAAAACAACCCCACAGAACCATCATGCAGTATAATACATTTTATATGTGCCATTGTGAGATGACTTGGGTTATGACCGATGATGCTGATACCCTTATGAGAAACAAGAGCTGGAAATCCAGACAGCAGCATCTCAGGAAATTCTTGTCTGGGAACTTAATGTCTGAACACACTGAGCTGGAAGAAATTCATTGTGAGTGGCCATGAATGCCTATATGAACTTCTCTACCTACAGGGAGTGTGTATAAAAAACACTGCTTACTAGTTCTGGGGTTAAGACATGACTCAGGAAAGAAAAGGAGGTCAGAAATAAGGATGTTAAGTAGGAGACAGAGGGCTCATTATTTCACTAGCCAGATGCTCCATTCAATTGACTTCCTGGGACAGAAGTGAAAACCCACCCAAAATTAGTTTTCAGCTGGAGAATTGCCACAGCTGGAGAGATTTCATTAACAGAGACAGAGGCTAAAAATCTGTTTTTGTTGCAGAACAGCGTCTCCACTAGCTTTTTTCCCCTTCTCCTTTGGGGCCCAGACAAGCCTCCAAGTCAGTCTTTTGGATGGAGAGAGGTGAGTCAACATGCCTATGGTCGAAGGAAAGGAAGGGTGAGTTGAGCTTCTGCAGTCTTGCCATGCCAGAAATTGAATATGGCCTAAAAATTTGAAATTATTTGCTAATATTAATATTTCTGTTAGCAAAGTATGAGTTTACATCCATTATTTGGGATAAGAAAGTTGAAGTGAAAAGCTGTAAAAACATTTTTCTATTTGAAAGGAAATTTTTTCCCCATAATTTTGCTCCTCCTTTGTAATTAAATAATTACCCCAATTTAAGCTAATTGCTTATCTGTTCCTCTGTGATATCCTTAGATGAGTCAGTTTCTAACTTGTTCAAAAGCAACAAAGCAATGCCACATGATTTTAGGAAAATTTATATCCTTAAGGGTATAATTCTAGTGTGTTTTTCACCTTGTGAAGCCAACCCTAAACCTGCAAAATAAGAGTAAAATGCTACTCAAATGAAAATAGTGTTTTAGAGAGCAAATGCAAGAATCAAGTGGCCAAAGAAACAGGTTCTGGAAATGCTGTCCTAAAGAACAGACATGCAGAGGTATACTGCTGAAATCTACACAATGAAACATGCAAAGCATTTAGTGCTATACATTATAGCAAAGTGAGCAGACTAATAAGAGATGTCTCTTCCTGTGAGGCTTTTTCTCCTTTTGAATCTCGTGATGTTCCTCAAAGATGTTCACCTGAGAATATATTTTCTGGCATTCCTGAGCATCAGACATAGAAGCAAGAAGAACTGTAAGAAATATTACACGGTTGGCCCTAAGTCCTTCTTCAAAAACACCTGCTTAATAACAAAATACCAAAGAAACTGTGGTGTTATGAGAGTGACCAGCTACACATCAAATCACCAAATGTTTCACTTACTGGGTCTCAGTCCCTTTGATTTCCCTAGGCATGCTGTGGGAGAGCAGGGGAGTACTTCCAGAAGGCTGAATTCTTGCCTGAATCTGGTTGAAGTGAGGCCAGACCACGATAATGGAAAAGTAAATTGTTAGTATCAGTTTTTCACTGCTTTTCACTGGTAAAGTTTTGAGGCTTTAAATGCTAGAGATAAAATATAATATACCCTTATCCAGCCAAATAAAACAGAGATCAAGAACTCTAACAGTTAACAGAAGGGAGTTAAAGAAACCCCATGGTAACTCACATAAGAAATTATTATTTTTAATCTCACAGCAATGTCATTAGCTGAAATTTCTTGTTTAAATTTTTCCACTCAAGTTTTGAGTAAGGACTACCATGAAATGTATACCTTTCTTCTATGAAAATGTTATAAAAGGAATATGTGTTTGAATTACCTTATTTTGTATCTAATTACTTTAAATATATCTGCATTATATATACCAACTTCCTTAAGGGGTTAGTGAGAGCAAGGCATAGGAGAAATCAAAAGATTTTTTTTGAGGTATTTAAAGATAAAATCCGATCTAGAGGATAAAAGACATTTGAAATTTGACTTGCATCTGAGGCAGATACCGCTGAAGAAGGAACAAGTGGATAGAAGAGGACATAAAAGAAGTGGGTGGAAACAATCTCTTGTGGAAAGAGAGGTGTGTAGATGAGAGTGTTGTTGCTTGTGTATCCTAGAAAAAAGGACAACACTTAACTGTGCTGTGTTCAATTTACATGTTTTTAAACATAATTATCTAATATATTTGAATTTTATACACCTGAATTCCCATGAGAACAATGTGAATTTAGGTACCTAAGTGTCTCTGCATCTGGTCTTACATGCCTATCGGAAAGGATCAATTGCAATTTTACTATAAATCAAAGATGACAATCTGATTTGGCAAATCTCTAAACATTTCTTCACAAATGGATAGGAAAACCTTGAAACCCATGAAAAAAATATCACTCATACTGATAGCCTGGTAGTCGATACCAATAGCATAGGATGTGGTAGCATCTCAAGAACAATTATAAGTCAGATGGAACAAGTCATTTTAAAAGCCTAAACCCAGTCTCAGATCCCAATCTAAAGTGCTCTCACATTCCTGAAACATCAAACGTCAAGTCGAATCTAAGGACAAATGAAACAAGTCTTGGTTACTGAGGAACAAACCTTTCATAACTGGGTTTAAACAGGGATCAAACAGGCTTTACATTGCACTTGAATGTGGAACTAGAAGAGTAACAACAAGTCATGCCAAGGCCTGTTTCAGTCTACAAATCCCATGTTCACAAAGGAAACACTCCATTCCTTATTTCTCTGCATCCAATAAACCTGAGGAATGCATGATGATGTCTCAGAAGTTACATTCTTCTTGAAGAAAGCAATAACTTTTTAAAAAGTGGTATATGCTTTGACAGAAAAAGGAGTTTAAACATGTGGAAAATGGATGCTACAAAATTGGAAAAGCTTGTCCCTCTCCTAACAGTCTTTGCCCCAAAATAAAATGGGTTACAGTGAAGGGTTATGGCAGTGCTTGACAGCTACAGCACTGATAAAGGATTTCACCTATTTTTCTGTCAAATAATGAACATTTTTGTCAATTTAATGTGGTAACTGAATAATTTCACTAGAAACATCTGTAATCAACGAGTAACTCATTTTGACAATACCCCTAAAACAATAAATGGCTCGGACACGTCTGTATATGTAAAGTATGAATGATTGCAAGAAAGCCACACATCCAGCGTAATGCAATGTGTATCTTGAAATAAATGTAGGCTGAAACCAAAATACAATCTTGGCACCTTGGCAAGACACTAATTTACTCTAAGCGACACATGAAGTTCTGTTAAGCATTTCTTTTACAGTTTTGTTCATTTTACAATGAAAACTTTGACATGTCCATCTTTGTGTAATTCTACCTTTTAAAAAACATTGTTGTGAATTTAGATGAAAGGAAAAGCATTAAATGCTGTAAGTGGCTTTTAGCAGCAATTCAATACATGCTGTTATGCTGAACTGATTCAAAGACTAAATATGCCTTGCAGTGGTATGAACTGATCTCACTTCAACAATTCCAGAGAAGCTGGTACTGCCACACTAACTTAAACAAGGTGCTTTTGAAAAAGGCCATGCTTTTCTTCAAGTTCTGAAAAAGACTGAGTATAGGAAACCTACACGTGATTAAGAGGAATTGTTGTATCCAGCTATTCAGTAATAGCTCAGCAATCTTGGTAACAAAATTGTGACATTACTTCTGATCCCCATGTCACGTTTGGACTTAGTCATGGGGTATCTTAGTGTTGAGAAGGAGACTAAGATGTGGTCATTTATGGGGATAACTGCAGCGTCTTGGACTGTTTTCTTGTTGCAGCAATTGACATTAGGATATCATTGGCAAAGGTTTGCCTCATATTGCATATCTTCTTTGCAAATAGGTCTATAATGGTAATTAACAAGCAGACCTTCCTTTTATCCATTGGAAGTGTCCTGTCTTGTCCTATCATTTAGCTGGAGTTTTCAGAGAAAGCAGAAGCTTAGTTCAGAGCCAGGCTACAGACACACATGTTGAAATTTAGGATGCAAGTTCATGACCAGTGTAAGCCAAAGACTACAAAGCAACCGAAAGGGTTGCCTTTCCTCTCCTTCTTCTGTTTTGTGATTCTGCGCCTATTCACCCCAGCTGTAGCAGTGCCTGGTGCCTGGCTGCAGAGCCAGTGAATCAGCTCACATTCCTCTCCAAGTCCCTTTTAACCAGATCAGTGATCTGGTCCAGCTCACCACATGGCAGCACCATCATTAATGCTAACATAAAGGAGTCAACAGGGATGTGTGGTCTAGGGCAAGACAGCTTCTTGCAGCAACAGCATGCTTTCCATCTTCAGACATACAAAGCAACTAATGTAGTCTGACATTTCCAAAATTACCAGGGCTTCATTCTTAAGATCTAGGCTTAGATAAAGCACTGAAGATTCAGGTAGCAATGAATATGCATGTATAAAGTGCCAGAGAGAGGAGTGCTACATGTCAGAGAAGTGGCATAAACTGTAACTTCGAATGAACTTCGTTCACACTGGTGGCTGTCAATGCCTGTCACTGACACATGTATCCAGCGTGACTGAGACAGAAAAATACCGTATCTGCTTCCAGGGGCTGAGCCAAACTCTATGATCTCATCTCCAGTACACCGTTTGCAAAGCTAGAACTAAATCCAGGTTTGCAAAGGCCCTTGTCCCCTTCTAATTCAAGTGTTGATGAAAGGAAGTTACATGGTGAGAGCTTGTAACAAAGGCAAAGCACAAAGATTATATTTTGTTTTAGAGATATGCAGTTATCTATAGCACAGATACACATCGTAGAAATTTTCTAGGTGACTGAATGAGAGTCTAATATGAGAGAAGTTTCTCCTTGTTATATAATGTGAAAGAGCAGATTTCAAGGCTCATGTCCCTGGACCGACTCCCAGACCCTGGAAGAGCTCTGAAATATGGCTTCTTGCGCTCTGCTGTTAACCTTTTTCTGTCAGGAATGTAGAAGATGCAGAAAACACCAAATTGTTCCACCTTCTAGAAGTCTCTAACTACTACAGTAGGGGATGTGACACCGTGCTTTCCCTTGGTGATACCGGTGTCGGATTCAGCTTCCAGAACCTGATTAGACTGGTCTGTTCCTTTGCTGTGGAAATCTCTGTGTCGTGGATAACACAGTGCCCAGGGCTGCAGACCAGCTCACCCTCCTCTTTCTTCCTGCACATGAATGCCCCAGTTCTCACCCAAAAGAGCAGCTTCACTGCTTCAAATTCAAAACTGAAATGTAGCTTTGGAACAATGTGCTTCTTTGAACTAGTTCAGTGAAGGATAAGCTATGAATCTCAGGAACAGAAATAGCACTTAAAATAGAGGGGAAAAATCTTTTGGGGATATATTTAATGACAGGGTCTGTGAGCTGTCTAGCAAGTGCCCAGTAACTCTTACAGCAGGGAAATTTTTAAAGAAGAATTCAAGAGAAAATAATATTACGTTCAATACAGAGTCTTCAGAATCAGTAATAATTTTCCTAGCATGAGATTTTCTTTCAGATGAAAGTTGTTTCTCTCCCTTGTGTTCTGATAAGGTCGCTTGTTTAAAGTTAGGCTTCCTGGTGATCACATACACCAGCTGCACTCTGTCACAGGGCTTCTCACGAAGAAAATCTCTGGCATTTCACCTCTGCATCAAACAATGCGATATGACTTATGACTTCATGTTTAGCATGGACTAAAAGAACAAAAGTAATTGTCCACACTGTGTTTTGCTTTACTGAAAATATTCCTTCTAGGAGATAGACAATATATTGTGTATAGTCTCAAACATGAATGGAAGATTTGCATCAGTCACTAGAGCTTTAAACAAGTTTTAAAATACAATATTTCAATTGCAAAATATTTTTTGTTATAGACATTGGAGAAATCTGTCATGTATTAATTTATCTGGCTAAATTTACTGGGGAAAAAGTCAAACCACCCAGAGGTGATGGCTTTTTCTTCCTAGGAGGAGAATTCCTAAAAGCAGGAACACCGCAGGTTGTTCCAAGTCTCTGATACGATGATTAAAATCATTGTCCGTGACAAAGGTAATGCTGTGCAGGCACACAGCAGGGAGAGATCATTTTGCGTAATGCCCCTGTTTGCACTGGGAGAAAAATTTTGGACCATGACTGTGCAGAGGCAAACAAGTGCAGTGGCTCAGAATACCTTTGCTGCTAATTACCCCTAACTACTTAAATGGTCTATATTTTTTTCTGTAGTGTCCTGAATTATGGCTGTCCAATGTATTCCTCTCTGTGCAGATACACACACTAATTTTGCTGTAGCTCCCTTAGGTGTAGTGCTGTAGACCCGGTAGGTCTGATTTGGTTTGGTTATGCCACCTTAGGTATTGCTTTGTAAAGAGACTGTTTAAATCACAAACAGAAGAGATGGGTTACTCCAAGGGAAATACCCTGCCTTCTCTCTGAAACACAGATAGGTCCACTTTAGAAGCTCTTATCTACTAATCTCTTATCTTTGGATCTCGTCTTCTCTGATGGTCCTTTTCTCTGACACATGACCTCCTTTGTGACCTAGTAAAACTCTCCATAAATCAGAGATGTAGCAAAGCATTTGAAACTGCTGGAAACCAAATCTTAAGATGGAAAAGCACACATTCAATCAAAAGAAACAGAACAGTTAGATCTAGCTGTGATAAACCATCACAACCCAGTTTTCAGATACAGTCTGTTTAAATACCCTCAGCTACAGAACAAAGGCAGTGTTAGTGATAGTAATACATGGCTGAAATCCAACACTGTCAAGGTTTTTTTCTCCTTATTCTCCCCAGCACTGATTAGTTGGTGGACATTCCTGTACAATCTACTTGGAAGATTTAAATTACACACTGTTTGCTAAACCTGACACTTGGCCAAAGAAGTACTTAACAGAACTAATACAAGGACTAGTGATCAAATAACAGTCTTGAAAAAGTGTCATTATCTATTTGATGAGTGACAATTTAAGCCCCAGTTTGCTGCTGGTCCTTTTTGAAGAACTGAAGCTCCAAAAACATAGTTCATAACTTGACCATATCCTAAGAGCTGTTAATTAATTGTTCACATAGGCATGGGATTTTAAAATATCACTCCCCTTCAAGTTAAGTGCAAAAAAATGCTCCATTCCTTTGATGCAAGGAAGTGTGTGACTCATAGAGAAAGATAATGTTGCAATTACACGGCGATAAGGAAAGGTTACCGGTGCAGACTCTGTGTAATGTGTAGGAATCTTTACTGGAAATAAACATTTTGATCCTGAAGGAAAGATTTGCTATGGGTGGCAAATGTGGTACTATAATACTGCCCTTTGTTATGTCTTCAAGAACAGGGAAAGGATTAATTTATGATCAGTCAAGGAAGAAGAATCTGTAATTCTCTCAGCGATTAGTGCCTGCCTTTGGGCAGTTGACTTCCCATCACCGGATATTGCTGTATGTCTGGAAGCAAGGAGTATTCTTCTGTAAACTCCAGCCATTCAAATGTTTGCATGTAATGCCTGAACTAAGCCAGTGTAAGCACAGATGGGTCTTGACAGCAGGTTTCCTGGTAAGATGCAGCATGAACAAAACCTGGCTGTTCAATAAGCAGTGCCTTCCCTTCTGAGTCACTATTAAATCTAAAACTGGAGTTGTGGTTAACAGGTTTTTTGGTCGCCTGACTGTCATTTCAAAATAGCAATTAAAAGTCTTGGAAAACCATTTGTCAATTTAGAGATAATACTCTGGCCAAATTCTAGCTGCTTCCCCTTTTATTTGGAGATGCAAGAACAGTGAGCTAGTAGAAGAGGTAGAGAAAAGCTCCAATTAATACCAACACATATCTTTCTTAAGGCCCTACAAATGCTGGCATGACAAACTTGTAGTGTGAGGAGCTCCTTATATCTGCAGTATTACTTCAATGCCCTCTAACTCAGGTGCTGAAATTTGCCATTGCTCTGATCCTCCTGGAAATGTTGAGAACAGGCTGAAGGATTGCCTCCAACACCTCCTGTCATCAGCACTGTTTTGTAGACCCCCATCTGCCCATCAAGGAGCTGTCTCCATCTTATACCCAAGACAGAAAGCTTGTCTTGGAGAACAGGCATTGCTATGCCCCTACAGTGACAGACCTAACTGGGTCCCAGTCTATGAGCATTGCTTCCAAGAAATGCTGGTGGTGAGAGGAAGAGAGGCCTTGTGCCTCTGAACCTAGACCACAGTAGAGTTTTCATTCCTTCTAACTGCAGTCAGGATATGAAGCTCGTGCCCAACTTGACTGAGCAAGGCAAATGCCATGGGAAGCCTAAGAAGACATGACCACACGAATGTGTCAGCTCAGCCTGAGGAACAGTTTGCCTTCACCTCTGTCACTTCCTTCCAGCATCTCTGCTGTCCAAAGAAATGCACTATTGCACAAGGCAAATCCTTTTTTTTTTTTTTTTTTTTTTTTTTTTTCTCATTGCCTCAAGCAGCAATTTGGGTGTGCTGCTCAAAACACAATGTAGCCATCAGATTTAATATTTGAGTTTATAGCCTTCTTTCCCCTCTAGAAAGTATTTTCACTGTGCTATTTTGGGACATTTTAAATATGTCACATGTGAACCTAAAATAATATAAACAATGTCCTATCTCCACAGTACCCCAATTACAGAGCATAGGCAAACACTACCAAAGCTATTTCGGCTTGTTTTCTTATAATAATTTCACTTCAGTGGTGTAGTGCCTGTTTTCAGGGGCATGAGCTCAAGCTATCCCTTCTTGGGCAGAGGCCAGGAGTTCAAAACATGGAGAGATACTTCCCTCTGCTGGTCGTGTTTATAAAACGGTGTCCTCTTTAGGAAAATAAATGTTAAAAAACAAACAAGCAGTCTTCTGTGTTTGACCCTGCTGGGTTCAGGTGAATAATCATAGCATTTAGCTTTGTGCATCTAAGTTTAGATGTTCCCACGTGCCTCTGGAAGCATCTGCTTTCTCCAGTGGCTATATAAGGAACCAGGCTCCCTAACATTAGCTATTGTAGCTGGATGCCTCATGTAGGTAGTGCAAGCAGCATCCTATAACTCCCAGATGGTAGACAGCATCTACATAGCTGGTAGTCGGCACCATCAGATATTTCAGGCCCATATAAATATCACTGAGCAATTTCATTGGTTTACATCATTATTTGCAAAAGTAAGGTGGACATTGAGTTTACCTCAGAAGCATAATCCTGTGTGCCCAAGATTACTATACTGAGGGAAATACTGGGAAAACGGACCATGATTTCTAGGACAAGTTGCCAGGTTATGAGGAAGATGTGTTGCTAGGTTGCATTTTGGACTATTTGCACCTCATTGTTGGGAAACTATAGCAGTGTTCTCTTTGGACCTCTAGTATATTTAGTAAGCAATCACTTCACAGGTATGTTAGGAAGGGCTCGATCAGCATTTTAGTCAGCTGTTAAATATGGATATTTTCTTGAATGGCAGTTATTCTCACGCTGAGGGAAAACAGTGAAGAGAGACAAAGAGTGTTTGCAAACAAGCAACTGGTTAAGAACTGAAGAGTTTTCAGACCGCTGTATAATTTTGCCATCTTTATTTCACTAGAATAATTTGCATTGCTGTTCATGCAAGAACTGTTTAGATGATCTAGCAGTTTAGCAGCTACAATTCACTGCATTTCTCCATACCCAACGCATATTTTTATTTTTTTTTTATTTCATAAAGGTTGCACTGTCTAGGCTGACTGGGGATTTTGATACAGTACAAGGATTTACATTTTTGTGAGTGCTCAAGATCTTTCATTGCTAAACATTTTGTAGAGAAGCTGAGTTTATGTTATGCTTCAGCAATTTCTGTTATAGTCTACAGATGGAAGAAATACTCAGGCAACAGAAGGGAATTAGACTTCCCATTTGATGTTGATTATTCAGACAGTCCTGTGTCCCAAGAACCTCCTGTTACCCACGTTGATTAATTTATGATCATTGCTTCACAAATTAAAGCAATATCCTGTTTATCACCTCTATTCCTTTTGCATTTATTGCAATATCATCTAGGGGTTCTACCAAAGAAAAGTTGTGCTTCTGCTTTATTGTGTTACACCTACAGTTCAGGCTTTGTTTCCTTATGCTATACCCAGGAAAAGCATTATCCTCATTGTTTTTAGAAAGCCATTTCTTATTTCAATATCATCCTCAGTTCTCAAGTTCCTAAAAAGACTGAACTGCAGTTCTACTAGATTGTCATTGGTTTTCTTCTCCACAGATTGCTTCAGTCTATGAGTTCCAATTCTTTAGCATAATCACATTAAAAATCAGATTCCCTCTTTATCTTGGACACCAGAACATTGACCTTGTTCTTTTGTGTCTGTTTATTGACAACTGTAGAGTTTCCCATTTTTAGCTTTCTATAATCACAATCAATTCGAGAAAAATTTATAGATTTATCTCAATTTGTAAACCCTTAATAATTCTTATTTATTTGGTATATGATATCATCAGGTAGCAGCAAGATGGCTAGAAGTCTTATTCACTGAAATGCTACTCAAGTAGAGTAAATAATTAAATAGTCTAGCCAGCTTACCTACTAGTATGTTCTGGACATATCCTCCATGAATATCAGAAGAGTTAAGATATATGATACCTTAACTATTAGAGAAAGGTGTGCCCCCTGAGCGCATGATCGGGTGGAAGTGGAGATCAGTTCACACAAAGCATCTTCACAACAGGTGAAAGAAGCTTGTAGGGTAATATTTGGATTCGGCATTAGAAGAAAAACTGCTGCAGATTAAGGAATTGTGACTACTAGTTGATACTATTTCTCACTCATTTCATCCCCAAACAAATCTCTTAGCAATCTCCACTCCTCCAGCTAAATCATTTTTTTCCTGTCATCTTTATAATAGACTATCTGGCCATAAGACTGTCAGACATTATATATAACTGAACACTATATCAGAATAAACTCAAATCCACCTGCTAATGCTTGACTTGTTAGTTTCAACATCTTAACATATCCTTTGACTTTTATTAGCAAGTAATATTGGATTTTGTATTAATTATAAACAGCTTGTTGTTAAGGTACCTTCACTCAGTTGCAATCTTCTACTTTTCAGCTCTCACTGTTTTCAGGTGAGTCACAGTGGGGACATTTAATTTTGACTAGACTCTGCTCAGCACATTAGAAACAAATACAGGAAAGCAACATATTCTATATCCTTGCACACAAGAGATCCTCATCATAAACTGTTAAAAGATATTCTCTATTAATGTGCTGTATTGAGAACTAGGAGTCCATAAAAGATAAAAAGACAAAAAGTCAAGATTTACTGAGAGGTACCCAAAAGTCTTGAAATTTTCATTTCAGCAATAGCTCCAAACTGCAGTGAATACAGACCAGAAATTACCTACTGTCATACATTGCAAAAAAGGCAAATTTTCTGTCTTGCTAAACAGTAATAATCTCTTTCCACTCTTGCAAAGTTTATCAAATTATATTCAGTTAAACTCCTTACCTTCACTTTCCAAACTATTCAGAAGGATAATTAGTTTAACTTAAGTGCTCAGGAACAAATTAAAATGCGTAGAAAGAATGAATTGAATTAGTTCTCAGATTTCAGGTATACTCTATGTCATTCTATAGAAGACCTTATAGAAGATCTATCAAGACCATAGAAATTAGAGCACTTCAAAGCATTTTATACCAATAATTAGTTAAACCAACACTTTAGAACTCCATACAAAATTTGCAAGACTTGTAGAAGGTTCATTTCTGTAAGAGTTTTCAAATTAATTTATTGGTAAATGATAAAATTCCAGTGGTTTATTCCACTGATTAACTCCTCTTCAGTCTGGCAGATCTTTCCTAGGAAGGCAAAGTTTTGGTTGCATCCCTTGAGTGATGTCGTTGCACAAGGTTAGATTAGAATTTAGATGCCAGCACCCTATTCTTACAACACAGAGAGTTACATTAAGCAGATTTCGGTTCCTTCACGGGGTTATCTAGTATGTTTCATGTCAGCATACAAAGCATATGCATGTGCTCTGGTCCTCTCCTTAGGTACAAACCAGTTTCACAGTGTTAAGCACATTAAGCAGGAAAACAGACTTTTAAAAAAATCACATAGTAAACTCTATCTAAATTAAATATCTTGAAAGACACTGAGACATCACTTGAAATAATATCTTTAGGTTGAGGCATGGATACCAGTTAAAATTGGATGGTTACAATGCAGACAGATAGGCTTGTTCAGATTTGTTGCTTGTTCAGCAACTTTGCTGAGCTCAGCCAGAATAATGTTTGCTGTCTGATGAATAATGACACTAGAATATTTATACATACCTGTCACTTTTCAAGAAAGGGAAGTTTATTTTTATATATATAAATATTTATATACATAAATAAAGATATAACTGAGACATCTCCAGGTAATGAAGTTCCAGATGGGGAAAAAGTAGAAAAGATTTTTGTTTTAAACACACTAATACGAAATAAAATTTGGTTTCCTGACACAAAGCCCTAGCTCTGAATTTGAAGATTGTTGGCCCAGTCTGCATGGGCTCAGGACAGCGCCAAAGAGATGTTAGAAACTTTAATTCCCTGGGAAGACCTAACCGACTGTGCACAGCCAGGACCTGCCTAGCGCACCTTGACAAGGTTAGACCTTTTCACAAAAAATGCCAGCTGGAGGACTTCCCATACCTTGCTATTCAACCTCCTCTTACTGATGGCAGTACTCTACAGGATTTGGGGATGACTTCAGATCCACTACAAACAGCAAATGCATCGACACAGGGACATTCTTCTATTCATGCAAGTGGCAGTGTAGACAGAAAATCTGATGTCATCATCACGTTTTCCTTTAACAGTGAACAGTCTGCTTTGCAGTCCAATGTGGAGACACTTTTAAGTCTCTTTAGAGATCTTTCAAAACATTGAGATTTATGGCGTTGTGTGATGTGGAGTGATCTTATTGACTGATGTAGAAAACCAAGAACATAAACCAAAAGGAAGTTCTATGGTTTGTCACAACTGAAATTAATGCAACTCTGTCAATGTTAACTGTAGATTTTTGGACATTTACAAATTTAGCTGACAGATTCAGCAAGCTTGTTGGTAAAAGATCTCAATTCATTCCTATTACTAGAGTAAATCACTCTGAGATATTGTGTTGCGCTGAAGAAATCTCCAACTCTGATACAGGAAACTCGGATACAGGAAACTCTGATACAACCCTGATATACTTCCCTGGCAGTGTTCAAGGCCAGGTTGGATGGGGCTTTGAGCAACCTGGCCTGGTGGAAGGTGTCCCTGCCCATGGCAGGGGGGTTGGAACTGGGTCGTCTTTAAGGGCCCTTCTGACCCATACCATTCTATGATTCTATGAAAATAAAAATATCTTTGTTTGACTGAAAACAAATATAATGCTCCAATAGACATATATTGATTGATTGCTTTTGTTTTACACACTGAATACTAACTTGTTTCCTTTTTAAAAATAACACTTGATTCAAACTGAGGAGACTAATACGATCTCAGTAAAAGTATTTGTCCTCAGAAGGCATATGGAAGTTATTTACTACTCATTAGAAATTACATTGATTCCTAACATACAAAATAAAATTTTACTGTTGAAAAGACTTAGGTTCAGGCTTTACATATTGTTTGTAACCTTTTGGATAAAGGTCCAAGTCTGCAATTTGGTAAAATATAGATTTCTTTAAAGCACACAATATAGAAATTTGTACAACCATCTTGAAAAAAAATATACTGACATTTCAGATTCAGGGCCTTTTTTGGTTAATAAAAGCAAAAAGACATCACAGAACAAGACAAGGCAGTGTTCAAAACAAATATAGATTACACATGACAAGAAGAACTGGAAACTGAACTTGCCAATTAACTAGCACATACTATCACACTTCATTAAAGCATATCAAAACCACCCCGTACCTTTGTTCTTTTTATGTCTTGGGAAGAGTATAAAAAGAAAACAGAGATCAGATTTAATTATCACCTTTTCAAGTTAGAACTGGTTAGCATTTGCACATTTCCAGATAGATTCCTTTTTGTAACAGAAAAATTTGAGCTGTGAGAACATCACAAAGAAGTTTCTGCATTTATCTGTTACTGCTCTACCAGAAGTAGATTTTGCAATGCTGGGTCAAAATCACTTTTGTGGATTTTTCTTGCAGTTTATCAATTCACAGAAAATTAGAATTAAATCATCCTGGCTTTGAACAGCAATCTCTGTCTTCCACTGTTCTAATGCCATTTGATTTCAGGAAATATCTTCATGTTGAATATCAACATAACTTTTCAAACATTAATAAAGACAAAAGTGAACTCCTAAACCTTGGATATCTATATAGGTAGTATCTTTCAGAATTGAAATGTTTGATCCTTGATTAAGGAAATAGTTATAAGGACCAAGATTTTCTAGCATGAATTGTAATTTTATGATCTGTTTTTTAGATGCTTTATACAAGGTTGATCCAAAGGGGCTTGATTTTCAAAGGTGAGAAAGGAGGACTCCTGAAGTCCTCTTGAAAGAAGTCTTTGCATACCTTGGCAGATTTGTAAATATGAGAAGTAAAAAGGAAGATATGTTAAAATTGCATAGACAAATGTATCAGTCAGTCAATACCTTCATTTTTCCTGAAAATTGCTTCTACTGGCATAGTAAATTTAAACCAGAATCACATGAAAATGAGCCTAAATACAAACAGAATAACATGTGTACTATTACATGAACATTGTAGTAGGCACATGCTTTAAAAAACGCTTTCAAAAAATAATAATTATTTTCATTTAAACATAGTCTGAGAAATCCTGAAGAGCAACAGCATGAAAAGGGAGCATCAACAGATCTTTAAAGGTTAGTCCCGCAGAATTGAGGATTTTCAGCATTATTGACTGTTGCATGTATTTTCTGACATCATGTTTTGTGGGTCCCAGCTATGCTTTCTACTTCTATCAAATATTTTCTTTAATATTCCTTGGCCTCATCTGCCTCCCAGTTTTACTCTGACTTTTCAAATGCTTCCCAGAATTATCCTGCTTTATTGTTTATTCTTCTGTTCAAGCCATACATTACTGTTTGCTCTCTGCATATATTCCTAAGGACCCCCCATCTAAAAGGCTTAAATTTCTCACCCACATAGTCTTTAAACTCTGGATTTTGCTACAGTTGAATATTAGACTTTTTTTGGCACACGGTTGAAATTTAGGTCAGCTTTCAAACCACAGTAATTCACCCATCCTTTGCTGTATCATGTCTTGTTTGTTTGATGGTCTTTTATCATCTTACTCTACACCACCAGAACAAGCTGGTGTCTTAGCTGAATTGTATTTTATCACAGCATCGGGCAACAGCCCTTTCCATCATCATAAGTGATGCATAAAAGCATCCATTATTAAAATGAAAAGAATTCACAGGTGACATTTCCTGCATTGAACAAAGAAAGAAAGTTTTTATCAGTACTTCAGGTAAAGCAGACCTGTGTGTGTAAGCGTATAGACACTTTAGATGAATACCCTCTCTCGATTTCCCAGAGAAGTTTCACAAGCTTCATCAATAACATTGTACTCCTGGCACTTCCTTATTTGTGTGGATAGGAGGCGCTGTGAGGCAAAAATTTAGCCCCATTTGTAGATTACATTGCTCTCCCACCGTTTCCAAAGAATAGGAAAGGCTAATTTCCTGTAACTAACATTTTCGCTTCTACCCAACTCTACTACTTTCTTCTTGGAAATATCTTCTAAAAAGCGTGTTGAGGTATGTCCAAGTCAATATACTTTCTCCCATGTGTTATGAATTTCCAAAGAAGCATAGAGTATAAATCAAAATGAATTCAAAGATGTTCACTTGCCACTGTGCTTTCATGTAGCCTATGGTCATTCAATAATTTTTACAGAGTTCAAAGTATTTTACAGTAAGAATCTTGCCAGTGAGTAGAAACAATAGCCTTCTTTTTTAAAACTGTAAGTCTCTGGACTTGCTTTACTGATTTTCTATCTTTTCATGGAGATTGTAACAGTATAAGCTAGTATGCAAATAAGAAGCTGTATGAGTTCTGAAAAATGTAAGTTTAGTACACTTTTCTCACTGTGTTTCAATAAAAACACCATTTTTAATCTTTCAAGATTTTACCCATTTTACCCAGCTACAAATGGATGAATTCAGAAAACTCCAAAAATGCTTAGAAATGAGAAATAATTATGAGCTGCAAATTTAATTTCTGACTTTCAAGAGTGCTCAGATATAAGACTGACTTGGATCAGCCTATAGTAGCTACCATGTTTGAGACAGTCACTTTGTCTTCCATGGCTAATGAGGTGAAGAAGGGCAACATTTATCAGCATTGGGTTTTATGGTCAGACACGCTCTGAAACAGATGAGAATAAGCTTTGCCACAGCTGTGGTGAATAAAACAGAAACATAACCTTCAATTGTTCTAAGAAAGGCTTAGGTTATCCCATCAAAAAGGACACTGCAAGGAAGCATTATGCTAGCCCAGGGAGGTTAGGGAACACTAGTCGCCAGAGGTCTGAAAAGCAGTTGGGAGATATATTGCCAGGTACAGTATAACTATGGTTAGTCTTGGGATAGAAAAGTGGACTAGATTACCTTTGATATTCCCTCAAGTTTGATTTTTCTAAAATTTTATCATGTTAAACATAATGCTCATAATTTTTTAATGCTACATCAAAGCATTTTGTTAATTGTATTTTGCATAAATCTCCATCTAGCTTCATTTAGATAATCATACTTTTGAATTAGAAAAAAATGGTTTGCTTACTGTAATTAAAAAGTCGAATTATTACTGCATCATTGCATTAGGATCACATCCACACAAAACAATAACATACAGCCACGTGACAGGCATGAGAAACAAGATAAACATGAAGGCTTGAAAGCAGACTGCCTTCCTGCAATGGTCAAATTCACTCCCAATTCATCTCTGAATTAATGTGCATACAAGCACTTGCTTATCAAAATCTAGTACTGTTAAAATCTAAAACCGTGATCAAAACCATGCTGACATGATCTTGTGTGGATAAATCTCCTGAAAAGTCCCACTCAGTTGCTAGATCCCTAGACCTGCCCACACGTCAGAGAGCCTTGCTCTCCCTCAAAATACTCATGAACATGAGAAGTCCACTTTCAGTCATGCTTAGAAATGACATAGCCTCATGGAGCTGAGCAGCTCAGCATCTGTCCAGCACCATCATCCACAACTGGCAGGAACCATCAGTCAAAACTTAGTTTCCAAGCAAACATCTACAAATAAGCTGTTCTCAATGTTGGAGTAGAAGTCATGTCATCTAAAAGCAGATTTGCAAAAGGTGATGAGCACCCTAGAAATTTCCTGTTTCTCCCCCTGGTGTATAGAAGAAGCCTCAGCTGGTCAGTTCAGATGTGAGAATGCCACTCCAGCCTTTACCTCTACCTACAGAGAGCTTCAAACTTCTTCCACTTTATAGGCCAGACTCCACGCAGAATGAAGTGGCAGTGCTGCTTCCAACACCCTCAGACCACCCCAGTGAACACACTCCTCTACTTCATTAGTAGCGCACTCATTCAGAATGTGGGAAAACTTGGTTCAGTGCTCCACAATATGCCTCTGTGCCTATCTCCAGTGAATGCCCATGTCACCAGGCTATGGACTATGCTGTGACATCACTTCAAGGTCATGTGTCATTGATTACAGTGGCAGGGGTGGTTCTCTTAAAGGCACTGTGATATGTAAAAAATAAAAATAAAAATAAAACCCCAATATTTGTGGAGTCAACAGATTAGAAGACCAAGAAAAGAGGCTCTAGGCCATTGTTAGGAGAGAAGAATACTGAACCTTCAGTCCTCAAGGGTTTTTTTTTTACATCAATACCTGAAAAGCCCTTCAACTGGAACTAGAAACCACAACTCCCTTTCCCTCATCAGTGCCCTAAGTGTTAGGAGTCTTCTTTTAACCAGGTTCTTTCTCCCAATATAGTCCCATAAAACCTTCATCAATGGGAAAGACTGACTCTTTATTCCGGATAGGTAGGTGCAACCTGATAAGTTGAACTCTTCCACAAGACAAGAGATATGCATTTTAATAGTATTCAGTGGAAGAAGGCATTAAACTGAGGTCCCCTTTGAATGGTGAGTCATTGAAAGGAGGATCATGAGCTGCTCTGCTTGTGAGAGAAAAAGCAAAGGCACCTTCAGATTTTCTAGGCTGAATCATAGAACGGAGAATTTCTTTAAACTACTGAAAAAAAATGGAGAGGTTTAAAGACATTTGCCATCATCTGTTCCTTGTTGGCTAGATATAGGCAGCTGCCTGCTCAGCACGCTGATGTTTCTGATCCCACACAGAGGAACTAGCCTCTCTAGTACATCAAACTTTCTCTTTATCTGAGATATTTAACACAAGGTCTTCTTGATTCAAGGATCAAGAATATGATCCTGTCATCTGGCTTCAGGCACTGACAGTTAAATGCATGCAACTTAACTAGGAGTTCCTTTGTAGTCAAAGAATGACACACCTGTCACTTTAAGGTACAGAAGCTAGCTCAGATACAGCTCAAATGAACTGAGCTCTGGAGATGCCTACTTCTCTCCATTGACTATAGGGAGCACCTAAATGACCTTCTCAGATTTAGATATACACATTGTAGACATCTGAAGTTACGTAAAATGAACAAAAAGGTAAGTAATGCAATACTTAAAGGGGATCTATAAGAAAGTTGGGGGCAATCTTTCTAGCAGGGCCTGCTGCAATAGGACAAGGAGTAATGGTTTTAAACTAAAAGATTTAGACTAGATATAAGGAAGAAATTTTTTACGATGAGGGTGGCGAACCACTGGAACATGTTGCCCAGAGAGGTGGTAGAAGCCCCATCCCTGGAAACATTCAAGGGCAGGCTGGACGGGGCTCTGAGCAACATGATCCAGCTAAAGATGTCCCTGCTCACTGCAGGGGGGTTGGACGAGACGGCCTTTAATGGTCCCTTCCAACCTAAACAATTCTATGATTGTGATTCTATATAAAGGTAAGCATTCATGGCTGGATGAAAACAGACCCCCCAAATACACATCTTCCCAAATTCTGCTGCTAGTCTAAGCTAGCTGGAGGTGAGGCAGCTCTGGACTGGGAACTTTCTAGTTTATGGGTGTGACTCCAAGCTTGAGCAAATGTGTTTTGTTTATGTCCTATAGACGTTGCTCCTTGAGTGGAAATGTCTTGCAGCTGGTCAGCTTTCATGACAGCAGAAAGACTAAAGGTCTGTCTTCATCTTTCCATGCAAACATGAACTTAGTTCCATGCTAGGCTTATCTCTTACCTCTGCAGTGAGACAAATACAAAGATTTCATCATGTTCTTATGATGGAAAGGACGTACCCCCACTGTTGAAGTATCCTAAAATTCTTTGATGAACTGAAGTTTGACGATACTATTAATTACACATGACAAGTTTCAAGGCACTTCACTAGTAAATACAAAGTCAAGGTATAAAAATAACAAACTGACCTAAATTGCCTTAGCTGAGGGATAGAACTAGAGGAGCAGGTTGTTCAGGAAACCTTCAATTATTTTTCATAGATCTTGAGCACCGAGTTTTTATATTCCAGTAAAATGTCATGCTTTTCTGATAACCCCACCGTATGCATTGAAAAGTGACCATATGTTGGGGGTATTCCCCTCTTGGCCTAAAAATCTCAATTGACTTTAAAATGAGTAGATATATGCTCCTTTGGTCTTTTGAAAGTCCTTGATTCCTGCTGAGAATTTATCAAGGTCAGGCACAGGCAAAGATCCTTTTCTATTTTTACTGGCAGATTAATATTTCCTGTTCCTGAGAAAAGATTGAAAGTTAGTGACTTTTCTTTTTTCCAAGACACACTATATTTGGCTTTAATCCATCCTCTCAGGTGAATATGCAAGATATTTGGGTTTTTTTGCAAGCCCATGAAAATTGTACTTGTCCCTAGTTTTATCAGTGAGAATTCACTCGGCTGTGGTTAGAAAGATGGACCAGTCAAATTTCTTCCTTAGTACATAACATAGATGAATTAAAGATCAGCCTGTAGTGGATTCCATCTAAACAATATGCATAATTATAATTCCTTTGTAATGATTAGTAAAAGAAAATGCATTTATAATGAAGTACTTAGCATGTAACGATAACCAAATTTAACAAGAACTTTAATTCCACTACTGTCAATCGAAATTGAAATGACTGATGTCTGTCAGAACTGACTGATATGTTCACCATCATTGCAGGTAGGAAGTCAAATAACATACTGCAAGGCTGCTGCAGACAAGTGCGTAATTAGGCAAGATAAATGTCTCAAACATTGGTTTTATGCATTTGTGTCTTAGGAAGATTAATATGTGATGGATTATTTGCAGTTTAAAATTAAAACAAACACAAAACAATGACAGTTCATATTTCTGCGTTGTCCACTTGGGAGCGGGTCCAGTTCCTCCTGAAGTAAGTGGGGAAAACATTTACTGAGTGAGCTGAAAGGTTAATCCATGCCTTTTAAGGAACAAGTTGAACAGTTGTACACCTCTCCTAAGTTACCAAACTTAGCACAGACAGTTGTTTCCATAACAATTTTTCTTTCAGAAGAAAAATATGAATCCTTCTTTTCCTTTTTTATTTAAAAGAAAATGACCAGCACTATGAATGTGCATACACAGTCCACATTAAGAATGAATGAATATGTTAATTTTCCAGAGAGAGAGATAATAAGAATTCTTCAGCAGCATGTTATGACTTCGAACAATACTAATACATTTCAAGTAAAAATCTATGAAAATTAATTTATCTTTGAACTGCATAGAAGGTAGGGGATTTTTTAAATAAAACCAGAACTGCTGGAGATCACAAATCCTCATATGTTTTGAATGTTACCTGAAAGACCTTTCCTGTGTTTTTCCCTAAAGCTGTTTATTTTAAGGGAAAATTACTGGGGTTTTAGATTAAGGAAAACAAAACAAAACTGTCCATGGCAGGGAGACGGAGACAGAGACAACAGCACATGCCATCTTTTTTTGATTCTGACTCACAGCATTGTAGGGGGACAGGCTCTGCAAACATTTTAAAATGGAGTGAGCCTATAGCAAAACTTTACCAGCCCCTCTGTGGAGCAAAAGCCTCAATCTCAGAAAAAGCAGGGAGACCTGAACACAAGACTAATTTCTTACCTTGTAAAAATCTCTGATTTTAGAAATGGTATTGTCAGACTCTATCAGACACAGTTCATAGAGATAGATCTAGTCTGTCTGTCTCAGGGAGAGGATTGTGAAAGAGTTGGGAGTTTATATGTGACAGAGGACAAACTAGTTTTAAATTACGTTCAGTACTGGTTTAAAACACATAAGAAGTCCTATAATTATTGACTTCACTCTTAAGTACCATAGTAACTGATCCCACTGAACATCTGCAAGAACAGGAATAAGCACCCCTAGACTAAACCAAAACAAAGTTACTGAGCACTGATTCCTCTTCACTTTCTTCCAGCCTAAAAGTACATCACAGCCTAACTGGTCGTCCATCTTAACACCGTGTTCCTCTGCATCTCCTTTTTATGTCTCTTCTTACTGTTTTCAATTTTTTTCTAGCTATCAGCTGTCTTCTGCAAATGCAGTCATGCCTGAACCTTGGGGAGAAGGTCTCTGTGCCGTGTCCCATCTCTGCTGAGAAGCATGCTGACCTCTATATCTATGGACAAAAATGCCCTTTTGAGTTTCTTTTCTGTGCTTCCGCTCAGGAGTCTGAGTTGAAGTTTTTGCCTTTTCAGGAAAACAGAGAAGTTTGCATGCCTGATGGGGGCTTGGTTCCTCCCTAGTGTCCTGACTAGAGCACGAGTATGCACTCACATGGGATGCTAGGTCTCGTGCCATTCCTCATTATGGGTCAAATCTCCCTGTTCACTTTGTCTTTGACAGAGCGCGCTGTATTCCATCAACAGCTTATCACCTGAAGGCTGGGCAAGGTCAGGGCACTTGAAGCTGGAGAAGCCTTTTCTTTATGATAGAGAATAGACCAACCAACTATGTGAAATAAAATATTGTTTAAGAGTTCAAATAAAACAGGAGAGAATAAATGAAGTTTGAAATGAACTGTCAGTAAACATTTATTCTTACCAGCTGTAATAAGACCAGGGAGCAGCCGGGTGATACTCAGGTCCTGTCTGGCCCACACAGACTGGATTTAATTCTCTCACTCCAGGTCCACAAAAACATATGAGCTAACTACTAATACGGAAAATATTTATACTTCAGCAGAGATGCAAATGAGCGCAGCTCTCTTGCAGCAAGGCTGTGCTGGGTCATATTGGTTACAGTCTTGGCTGACAATAATATATCATATGCAATACAGTATTCAAATTTAATGAGATACATTGGATTTGAACTTAAATTAATTAAATAATCCTAATTTAAATATTTGGAGGAAAAAAAAAGCAAAAAGAAAACATATGAGTCTCTACTCCTTGCTGGTTTCTAACTGTATTAATTACTGAGGTTAAAGTGCTCAAGAAAAATGCATGTTGGAAATCTTTCCCAAACTGGATTATACTTGATTCAAGTAAACATAGTGATCATCAAAGGCACTGCTAAGCACATTCAAAACTACATGTATTGCAATATCAATGTCTAATTGAGTACAGTTCTGAGTGTTGCTGGTTGCCTATCATTCCAATAAGGCCCTGCAAGTGTGCAAGTGCATGATGAACGTTAATCCTACTGTTACTCAACAAAACACTTGCAATGTTTTCGATGCTGTTCTCTGAAGTCTGAATGGTCCCACAGAAGCAGTCTTGACATTTATTCAACTAAACCACGTGAAACTTGAAAGCTGGGCATGACTTCACTAAGACCACTTCCAAATTCACCAGGACAAATTGGGATTTCATAGTCTGGCCTTTTGTATCCGAATATTCCCTGTTGCCTTTTCGCTCTGTCAGGGGAAGATATGGAAGGTACTAGGAAGAATTAGATGAGTGGTCTGCCTTGTAACATACATATTTCCACAGGTCTTGGTCGTCCAGATAAAGGAAATGTCTGTTACAGCAAACCTTTTTCATCAGTTTAGAGCATCTGTTGTGAAAACCATTTGTCATTATATAGAAACTAACAGTGAATTTGAAATGAAACCACTCATTCATGCTCCTTTTTTTTTTTTTTGACATTCATGGCAATATAAGTTTTGGCTACCACTGAAAATGTTCTTCTTTTTATGTCTTTGCTGCAAATAGTAATGCATGTATCATTTCTGCATTTAATATTTTAAGAGTTTGCGTTCAGAAACTTAGCTCTTGGAATATATTTAATTTGAGGACTAGTCCAGGCTGGTCTGTAGAAGACTGCTTGATTTTTCTTGTGAACACAAGTTTCAAGTCTTAAGTAGTATAACCATTTCATGTGCACGGTCATTATCAGAACAGTCCAACAGAGTGTGCTCATGTACTGTGAGAGCTGAAGCTGTGTGTAGTTAAAAGGTGATTTTTATATTTGAAGGTGTTCTTTCTCTTTAAAAGTAATTAACTGTAAAAGCTTCATTCCCTGTCAAGTTTTACATGTAATGTGTATATGTATAATAATACATTATGTATAATAACACATAATAATACATATAATGTATACATATAATGTCAAGTTTGATATATATCTCCAGAAGAAACAAGCATCATCTTACATAACTAAATGGAGAAAGGGAAGAGAGGGAACTCTAGATGAGAACAGTGGGAACAAAATATTCATAAAGAAAGCCAGAATTTAACAGTAAAAGCACAGGGATCCACCAAGCTTTTTCTGTGTTGGTCAAAGTATTGAAACATGCCCTGGTGATTAACCCCACAGCCAGCTTGTACGCGGCACTGTATTTATAGGGAAACAGCCTGGCATGAGGCTGGAGGGACTGTAGGAGTCTTGGGGAATGGCAGAGCTGAAACGAATTCTCCTGCTGGGGGATGCTTGCAAAAAGTTCTGCTGAATAAACGTTGTGATGTTCAGAAATGCAGAAGTTGTAACATTGATAATTTTTTGCCAATCAAAAACCGTATTTGTGTAAATGTGGGATGGATCCCCAAAGATCACAGCCAATATTCAGCATTGGAGATAGCGAAAGAACTGGGTGCAAATGTATAACCTTCCTTATAATGAATCTTCTAACAAAGTTGGAGCCATTTCACATCATTAGAAAATCCCATTCTGTTTATAGAAACACTCCAAAACCCTGACATTGGAATCTGTTCTCTGAATAAAAATCATAAAATAAAGATCTGCTCAATATAGGCAGGAATATGGCACGTTTTGATGTGATGCATCACTCATTTGGATCCATGAAGCCTGAATGTTTTATAAAGGAAAATGCAGACACAGGTGTTTGAAAGCCAGTATTACACAGCAGGGAAGAGGGATGCTGTATTGTGAAGGTCACAGAATTTCGACTTTCTTTGCTACCTCAGTTGTCAAGTGTAGAATTATAACTCAGACCAACAAACAGGATATCACTGGATGGCAATTCACATTTTCAAAGTTTGCTGCCTTAGCCACAGCAAATGCAAGAGGCTTAGATGGATCTGACGTGCATGGAAGAGCTCAGAGAGATTATTTTGTGAAGGGCTATTGTACAGTTACTTCCTTGGGGAAGTCATTTCTTCTGTGCCTCAAAGTCCAAACTCTAAAATAAGAGTATTGCTCTGAAGGTTGTCTGTAGATAGTTCACTACTCATTAAAATTAGCAATCATGTCATTACTGTCATTAATATTGTAACGATACATACTTAGTTACCTAGATGAACGCTATCTACTCCATAGTACCACAGCAGTACTGTTTAATAAAATCACATTTGAGAGGAATTGGGCTCCTAGATCTGAAAAGGTAGTCCCAAAATTTCCCCAGCTGGCAGCTGCTCAGTTTTTCCTAAAAGACAGACAGACCCATTCTGTTTCACCTGAAGAATCCCCAAAGACCTAAATCTTACTGTTCCTGCAAAAGCACTCTACGTACTAAGCTCCTGCCAATGCTCTCTTGCAGGATGATTACACTGTGCTACCTTCCTACAGGTGAGGTCTTTCTCTCTCTGGCAAAATGCTTGCAGCATTCTGGGACCTCTCTCGTGCACATACCATGTAAGGCTCAGCCTTGAGGTCTAGCCTGCTTTGCCTTTCTCTTCTTTTCCACAGTCACAATCTTTCTTCCCTGCTCTGGGCTTTAAGCCACTTCACTGGATTTCAATTTGGTAAAACTGAGCAATTTATACCAACTGAAAATAATACTCAAGAGTTTAGAAATGTATTCTAGTGCAAGAACTAGAGATCTTGCAAGATCTTCCTACCTGATGTGATTAATTTTGGAATCCATTAGCATTAAAGCCAAATTTCTGCTATAAATTTTGCCATTCTGCATTAATTATAATCAAATATCTTTAGACATTCCATGCTATAAATCGGAGAAGACAGGTCTGGTGCAGTACTAGCATAAATATCTTTGCAAAAAAAAAAATTAATAAATTAAGTCTGTGAACACTGAAAGATTTCATCAAACTTTCATTCCCGTGTTAGTATTTAGAAGAATGTAGTGGACAGAATACATTCCTCAGTTTTTGAGTCTTCAGTTCTTTGTTAGCACAGCTTCCAATTCAGCTTACATTCTTAAAATGAACAGTGATTTGGCATGTCTTGGTGTTTGCCTAGTTTTAGAAATGTTTGAAAAGCAGGCCACTTAGAAACTGCCTATTGCCTCCCTTAGGAAAAAACAGTTCAAAAACCAAAAAGACATTGCCAAAGGCCTATCACTTATGTAGATATAGGCTTTTCACTGTTATATTTCATTGAAGTCTCATTCTTTGTGATAAGGAAATTCTTTCATATTTTGAAACAATAGTTAAAAACTGTATGGAAGCTGATTTGCTAGAAGAATTAATGGTATCTATGCACACATTTAAGGATGAAATAAAAATAAACAAACCCCATGAAGCACAAATTCTGAGGTTTCGCATCTTAAGGTTGCGTTACTGTGTGGCTTCCCTAATAACATGAGCTCAGCGAACACCACATTCATGCAGTCTGATGTTTAACTTCCCCAGTTGTCTTTTTTCTTCTTTATGACTTCTGTGTTCAAGTTTGTGTAGACTCAACAAACGAAAAAACTGTGTAACAGTAACATTCAGTTAGTCATAAGTTTTTTGTACAGGGAAGCTTCTTTAGTTCTATAACCCAAGAGGGAGTGAGTTTGTGTATTAGCATTGTTGTAGCTGCTACCAAATAATAGCTGGAACAATTTCCCCTGCAACACGTTATGTCTCAAGGATCAATTTGTAATGCAGGCTGCAAACCTGCCTGATTTATGAAGCAGCTGCTATCTTCAGGAGCAGATCCTGTCAGACACATTCATCTGGCCATATTGAGGAAAAAAGAGCAGATTATGCCCTTTAGACCAACAATCAGTTTCTCACCAGAAATGACAATGATGCAAGGGAAGGAGAGGCCATTTGCTTTCATTGGTCTCACAAATGACAGCTCATATTTAGGCATCTGGGATAATTGTTCCCAAAATTAAGACACTCAAAATAGCCCCTTTTTGTCTAAAATCAGCTCTTTCTTCAATATTTCATTCAATACTGCCAGTATTTCCGATATTCTTAGTTCAAATGGTGAGAAAATTTGTTTCTAACTAAAATGTTCCAAAGTTATTACTGCCAAAAAAAAAAAAAAAGTTTAGCATTAATTTTCAGGCAAATTTAAAGAAAAATATGGCATGAAGCTGAAAATGAATACAAGACATAGCTAAAAGGGATGGGTTCTTCAAAGACACAGGATACAGAAAAACACAAGAGAGACTTATTTTCCCACTGAAAGTCAAATAAAACTGAACTGAACTAAGAGAAATGAGGTCTGCAGAGAAGAGCTTGGCAAACACGTGGGAAGTAACTTTGCATGTGTAAGATCATGCAAAATATGTCAAAGGGCAACGATTACTCACTGAGAGACATGAGCAGTCTGAATTGGTAGTAATTATTGATTAAGAATCTCAGTCTTACTAATCAGTAAGACTTTGGAAATCATAAAATGTACAGTATCTTCTTTTATCTAATTGTACTAAAAATTATTAAATCCAGTTCTCTGAGTGCTGCAGAAGTTCTTATCTGCACGAGTTGTACAGGCAAGTTCTACTTAAAAAGAGAGAAACTATAAAGCTTTTTAATTTCAATTTCCTTTTGCAAAGGCTGGTTGCCAAAAAGCTCTGCTCCCTATTGCTCAGGCTTTGGTGGACAATTTGTTCCAGGCTCTTCTGTCTTCTGTGAAAGGAATCTTCATGCCAGCTGTTTCCCCAGACAATTTTAAATCTTACCCATTTCTGGGGGGTGGGGGGGTGGGAAGGAAAGATGGCAAGAAATGCTTTGTTTCAGTCCAAAGGCCCATATAATTCTCTGAAGCACAGAAGATCCCACATGTTCAGGATGGGCAAACACGTTCGAAGGGGCAGATACATGACAGTCTCCCAATGCAGTTCCTCATATCTTCCCTGTGACTGAATTATTCACGTGTCAGTCTGCATAAATAAAAGAGTGTCAGAGTGGAGAAATAACCTCATATTTCATGCTTTTTCAATATCTAGGACTCAAATGCGTAAATACCATAAGCTACTGCTGCTGTCCTAATTAGTATCTCTGTTTGCAAGGTTAAGTATTTGAGGAGGTGGCTAGTAGCTTGTCTTGTCAGAACTCCGGACTAAACTTTCTGTCCACATTGGAGATCTAGCAGGGTTACTGAGACATGTCTTTATTTCTGATGATGAAAACAGAAATGTACCTTATCAGTTCCATGGAATACTGAAAAAGAGCCCCCACCAGATGTGGATTATTTCTTCACCACCTGCCCTCAAAAAAAGTCAATATTAGGGTCTTGGCTAGATAACACCCTGTCCTCCCAGTCTCAGTCATACGGCACTGCTGTACCAAGCTGTTGGGGCAGACCTTGTCTCCCACACTTGGCTGGTTAAGTGCCTTTGAATGCTCATAAAAAGTACAAAACCATACCAAGACCTGTGAGCCCAGCTCCCCATCAGCCCATCCAGCAAGTCTTTCTGATGACAGTGAGCAAAAATAGCCTGGCCAACAGCAGAGCAACAATTTTAACTGCATAAAATATTTTAGAATTTCATAAGAATATATAGAATGCATACCAGTCACACTCAGGAAATTGAACTAAAGGAGAAGAAAAATAATCAACAATTCTTGTGAGACAGCACAGCCTGCTGCCTCCTAGGATCCTGACTCCCCCTGCCTCTGTCTGAGAAACGCTGCTGGCTCTGCTGGCCATGACGGCTGGTTTGGTCCAGAGTAAGAGCTGAACTAGGCTCCCAGCACGGCTTAAATCACCTTCCCAAATGGAACGTGGACAAACCTGCTGCGGTGTCAGGGCCCTGAGGGCACCACCAGCCCTGCCTGCCTCTGCCTGGCCACCCCAAGAATCCCCCCACCCCTGCCCGTGGCCCAGGACCCCATGTCTGCCTCACGGGGCCATCAGCCTCTGCCACAGCGACACTGTGCCAGGGCCAGTCTCCAGCTCCCCACAGCCCTGCCCTGCCCAGACATAGGCCTCAGAGGGCCCAGCTCACCCACAGGCCCATGTCCCAGCCTGGCCTCAACCCCAGCGAGGTGCCCAATGCCTGGGGCTGCCCCCAGTGCCTGCCGGCCTGCCTTGATCCTGGCTGGGACATCTTGATCCTGCCTGCCAAGCCCTGCCCTGCCGCCCCCACCAGCCCTGCCTGTGCCCTCCTTGCCTGGCAGAGTCTGCTCAGACTGCCCCGTGAGTCCTGGCCTCCTAAAACACCCACATGACCTGGGATGGCACACATCAGGGCTGACGCCATAAATCCTACCCTTTGTGGTATAAAAGTGCCACTTTGGCAAGCTGCAGCACACCTGTCGTGTTGTATGAGGTGTTCTGAACAAAATTATATACAAAACCAGTTATAGCTTCAGGACACAGGACCAACCAGCTGGGACCCAGAGGAGACCCAAAGGCAAGTCCTTTGTAAAGCGGGCATGGCCAGTCTACTCCAGATAGATGGAGACACAGTCGTCCCCAGCACTTAGGCCCAGCAATCACTTATTAAAGCAGATTAATTAATTTAGCATCATGGATGCAGACATAAAGTCTGGGGTCCTACTCCTTCCCTTGGCTTTGGCTGTTGCCATCAGCAGATGGGCAGACCACGGCCCTGCTCTCCTAACACTGCGTAAGCAGCAAGCTAGGACACACTGCGATCCTTGTCCCTGGCCACCATAGCTATTTGGCAGGAGGAGGTAAAATGCCAGCTGCTCCTTTCCAGGGCCTGCAGAAACCTACCTCCCTGCAGCAAAAGGGAGGATGTGAGATGGAGAGATGTGGCCCAAGCTGCACTTCACCAGACAAGAACAAAAAGCACAAGGCAGATTTAATTACTTCTTAGGAACTCTGCTCTGCATTTGGTAGACAGGCACAATTCTTCAGCTGGTTGGTAACAATCTATGCCTGAGCAATGCATAAGCAGTGGTCCAAAATAGCTGTGTCGCTTTGCTCTGCCATTATCCAATTCTGCAGCCCAGGCCTGATATCTATTTTCTGACCTCCTAGCCGCTTATAGTTTCTGAACTCTGAACCAGGGCAGAGTGAATGCCTGTGGTTTTGTGTTCAGGCTCAATGCCAGGCACAAACCCCTAATCACATTAAATCCGGCTCCTCTCTGCAGAGGAACTCAGACATCAGCAACACATTCAGAGGCCCTCCTTTTGTTTAGCAGTATTGCTCTGCCCACAATCTTATCAATAACAACATTAAAACCCATTTCTATGCACAGCTGGACACTGAAAAAACGGATGGGCTCTAATAGTCAACAGATGAGCACTCCAGTGTTTTAATACTATTAGATATTAGAGCTCATCCGTTTTCAATCCATAAACCAACCTTTCCTGTGCTCAAATCTCACGTCTTTACAGAATATACATTTTACACTAACACTGTTCCTTGAGGGGAAAAAAAAGCCTTTTTTATTTTTTCCTTATGTAGGCAAAGGCCCATTTCCTGAGACTGAATCATTACAGTCACAGGGGACAGATGAAGCATAGATGGTCGAAACCAATGTTTATGTTGTAGAGCATTTAGAAGAACATGATACAAGACCAGAGAAACCAATTAACTCACGAGAAGAACATGTTCCTATGTGCACGGTACAACAGGTGCAAATTTTGGTAATGAATCTCTGGTGAGACCTCACCTGGAGTACTGCAGACTTTGAGGTTCTCAGCACAGGAAAGACACAGACCTATTAGAGTGGGTTCAGAGGAGGGCCATAAAAATGATCGGGGGGCTGGAACACTTCTTCTATGAGGAAAAGCTGAGAGAGTTGGGGTTGTTCAACCTGGAGAAGAGAAAACTCTGCAAAGATCTTATAGTGGCCTTTCAGTACTTAAAGGGGGCTTATAAGAAAGATGGGGACAGACTTTTTAGTAAGGCCTCTTGTGAGAGGGGTAATGGTTTTAAACTAAAAGAGGGCAGGTTTAGACCTGATAAAAGGAAGGTATTTTTTTACAATGTGGGTGGTGAAAAACTGGCCCAGGTTTCCCAGAGAGGTGGTAGAAGCCCCATCCCTGGAAACATTCAAGATCAGACTGGACGGGGCTCTGAGCAACCTGATCTAGTTGAAGATGTCCCTGCTTGTTGCATGGGGTTGGACTAGGTGGCCTGTAAATGCCCCTTCCAACCCAAAGTATTCCATGATTCTATGCTTATATGCCAGTGTGCTTAGACTGTGTTCACTTCAGATCAAAATCTGACAACATTTATGTGTAAGTAACAGTAATAGTAATGAAGGATCAGGACAGGTTGCACTGGGATGTAATCAGACAGGCAAATGGCTCAGAAAGAAATCTCTATCACATTTTGGAAACCTTAGATTTTTCACTGTGATGTTATAGATAGACAGACAGATACACAGACAGGTAGATAAAGTTGAGTGATGCATGTGTGAATTGTAGTCAGCAACTGGTTTTCAGAGGTAATCTGTCAGCATCCAGAACATGAATACCATAAAGACATTTCTTTGAACCGTTTCTAAATGCTTCCAACCAGTCACATAATATATACAGTAAAGAAAAGTTATGTTAAGAGACCTAGCAAATGTAACGCTGAACCAGACTGTTTAAAGAATCTTGATGGCATCAGGAAACAATACTTGTTAGAAGGCAGCTGTTGGTAGGTATGCCAGCTTCATCACTGTCTAGTATCACAGGCTGTCACCCACCTGCATGTAAACCGTACAGCTTAATGTAGGGAACTGGAAATAATGATCTCAATTTGTTAATATTTTACAGCCACTTCAAACGCGTATAAATGACTATTCAAGCTGCAAGACAGAAGAGAAACAGGCCCAGATTCTGTTTTATAAATAAAGTATCTAACGTGTCAGATTGACTTTTACATTCCTGTAACTTCACTATAGCCTGGGGCTTTTTGTTACCTGTTAAAGTAGAAATTAGCTCCATATGTGTGATAGATGGTACATCTCTCAGAAGAAATCTGGCAGAAAAAAATGTATTTACATTTAGCATCGTCGTAACATCTTGGAGTATTATCAATTGTTGTATACATTAACAGAATATACGGAATGTATAAATACTAGATTGTATTTCATAGCTTTAGATGTTACAGATTTTCGGCATCTTGTCAGAAAAGGAGTCTAGCAAGTTGAACAGTATAATAAAAATTTAATCCATATGTGGAACTCCTATAAAATATGCTCCAATAATTTTTATACATTGGAAGTACTTTGCTTCAGTTAGTTTTATTTCTCTTGTCTTCCCCATACCACAGTTCTTCTTTTTCTCATGCATTTCCATAGAATTATAACAAAGATTAAATTTATCATTTATTTTAAAGGCAGATTTGACCTTTATATTCTAACATAATAAAAGAGAATTTTACAGTGCTTAAAATTTAGTAATATGCTGTTATACTTTGATAGCTAAGCCCCTTCCCCCCAGCCTGTCACAGACATAAATAATGAAACGTTCCCATGGTGATTTTCACTGGAATCATATGTAATGTCTAATTTCAACCAGAAGATATTAAATACTTGCCAAGAGTAACCGGGTAACTGATTTTCTAAATGTGCAGTATTTTGTAAAGAAAATAGTATAATTCTACCATACTTTCTATTCAAGCGTGTAGTCCCACTGTTTGAAATTAAACAAGACATCATTTTATTAAAAAAAACCCAAATGTAAATATCTGTAATAAGGAAAAGGATCTGGAGGTCCAACAGATCAGACACCACTTTAAATGTGATGTAGTTACAAACGATAACATTTCCAAAGATTTTGTCATGCAGCATTTTGAATTTCTGCATAACGTTTTGCATTTTCCCTTAATGTAATTTTAAGTGAAATGTGCAAGTGTTTTGTCCCTGATTTCTATTAGGATGTGAATTTGATCATTTGTGAGAACTGAGGCCTTATGATTCACCAGCATAAAAAAGCATAGTTGCCCTGAAATCAAGGTTAATTAATGTCAGCTGATGTTCTGAGCAGTTGTTTTTATTCTTAGCATTGACAAGGTACTGGGATTTCAGGCACTGAAGGGGAAAATAAAGCGTCAAGTACAGGTAGCTAGGATAAACAGTAACTACGGGATAAGTATTTGAAGTGCAGTCATGAAAAGGGAAGGAAGTGTCTTCCTTGCACAATGTGGCGACCAAGAGCAAAAAGAAAAATTCTGAAAATACAGTTTTAAAAAAAGTAACCTGTCAGATCTTGAAGGATATGGAAAACGGTCAATAAATATCTTTTCACTTCATGGTTTTAAAATTAATATGATAAATAATGGTATTAGAAAGTGCACTTCTAATAAAATACTGAGGCTATAAGGCACATTTTTTGGCTTAAGAGATTCTTTCCAGTGTCTATGAATGATGTCCCATCTCCTTTGAAGTCAAGGGCAAACCACCTACTGAGATCAGGAATTGCCCCATATCCCTAGGATTTAAAACACCTATCTGCAGATCTGTTAGAAAGAAAACCTACTTCTGAAACTTGACGTAGAAAAAAATCTATGATAACTAAATACCTTTGTCTTTGTGAAAATTGACTCCTGATTGAAATCCTACTGGTTTATTTCAATGCCCTTCCACACACACATACATACACTTAAACACCTTTTCTTTCAAAAGGTGAATCTAGTCTAGATTCTAGTCTAGATTGTATATGTATTCTTAGGTGAATCAGCTTGTATAGGCCATATGTAAAATTTATTCTTAAAGCGCTTCAACTAAGTTGTCACAGGCTTTATCAAGTGCAAATAGAGCCATATTTCATATAGGTTGTCACAGTTCTCCACTTATTTGGAGGGAAAACTGCAACAAAAGCGCTAGGTTTATGGGTAGTACTGGAGTAACACCGTGCGCAACAAAGACCAGACTGGCTCTTACAGAATTCCAGACTACTTTGCCTTTGTGTCAGCAGTCTTGATGTCAGGCAAGGGAACAGTTCTTGTGTTGGGATGTCACAGCCTCATCACTGGGTAACAGTGGGTGAAAGGTAAATGTGCCATCCCCAAGGTGTGGGTGACAGAAGATGGATAGACACTCATCTCACACCTTTTTTTTCGGGAATGCTAGGGAAGTTTCTGAGAATGGGCAACTTCTCTCAGCATTACCCCAGTGTGAATGTTCTCTCACCTTCTCCCCAAAAGCAATATGTCACAAATTTTGGCTTCCTTTTTCATGGACTCTATGGCACAATAAATTTTGCTGTGTTTCCAGAGTACAAAACAGGTCAAGGTAGTTTTATTTGCGGTAGTCCTCCCACCTAAACAAAACAGGACATGTATAAGGACAGAGCAACAGAGAACACACTGAATATTTATGTTGCTCGTGGAAACCAGGGCTCCATGAAGGACATAGGTATGTATTGCTTTGTTTGATTTATCCTGATTATGACAGCCTGTGGGAAGGAAGTGCCAAGATACAGACAGTTTTGCCTATGCAGGACTGAAAGACAGTGTAATACGTTTGCTTCCAAGATGAAAAAGCATGCAGCAGACCTGACAGTTACTGCATAACATGAGATAGCAGCAGGTAAGGCCTTGCCTTTCTTTAATTTATCTGGCCATGGTCCTTTAGCTGACAAAGCACTGAGCAGTATACTACCCAGCCAGCCTCCAATCTGGCACTCAAGCAAAGCAGCTGCAAAATCTGTGAAGAGCTCATTCCCAGCAAATACCACCCAGATAGGCCAAAACCAATTACGGCTAACAGATATTAATGCACTTCAGCATGAAAGAAGTTTTATTGGCATAAGATTACGTAATGCATAATATATGCCCAAACATACATCCGCAGACCAGCCATGATGTATTTCAGTTTGGGCAAAAACCTATAGTTGTTTGAATTAAGTAATAAAAGGGATTTAAAACCTTTATGGAAACCAGAGAGAATGCCAAACAGATGGAACTGAAAGTCCTTCTTTGTTCACAGAACATTCGGCATAAATTCTATCAATTTTGCAGAATTCACTCAGTCTTTTACTGTCATCTGAGATGATACAGCTCACCCAAGTATCTCAGGCATTTTCTGTCCTCTGCCATAGGAAATGTCTGTTATATACTTTCCAAGAGCACTGGTTTAAGGAAGCAAATTGCTTGACCATCAGAACAAGGTATCAACCTATTACTAAAAAAGGTACTACTACTAAAATGTTAAAAAAGAATGAGGATGTTAATATGAACACAATTTCAACCTAATATTAGGAAATCCCTTCCAGTAAATTGCCCTGAATTTATTAAGAGCAACTGAAAACATGTGATTGCTAGCTGTTCAACTAACTTGTGAGGGAAACAAAATTTGTAAGTGGGATCTTGGATGCCACAATGTAAAAATACATATTCTACAGCAGTGTTATTTTTACTAAGACAGGCAAGATTTAAAAAAGAAAAAAAAAAAAGTATATGCTTATGATTCAATCACAGAAAGATCTAGGTACTCATCAGCTTTCATTGTCAAGACCTATGTTCAATGATTTTTCTGCTGTGCTGTACTGTAGAATGTTATTGTTCAGTTGCTGGATACGGTGCTAAGGATGTCCAGGAGATTAATCTGCGACAGACAACTGAAGTGTCACAGAGTGGTCCTGCACATTAACCTAGGCGGAATAAAGTGTCTGTCATTCTTGTTTCCATCTATCCCTCAGCCTGTATAAAACACCTAATGGAGGAATGGCTAAGTAAGAAATCGCATTTTGGTGATGTGATAATGAAGTATATTTATAAAAGAAGCATTTTAATTATGATTTAAACTATTCCAGTCCAAGGCTAAACAGAACCACTGCTGTATCTAGGGCTGTTACTATTGCTGCATTGTGGTATGCTGTTGGTGGAATCCAGATTTGATTTGCTAATATCTTATTGTTTATGTTTCTATTAGTACAAATGTAACAAGTAGCCTACTGTTGGGAAGAGAAAGATTATTCTTATGGTCGTGAGTGTGCTATGCTACTCTCCTGGAATGCTGGAAATCAGCCCTGTTAGTAGTACAGGCAAAGGTAAAAATAAGGACCTTGGGTGCAACTAACACCTGAATTGTGGTATCACAGAGTTTTGAGGTGACTTCTAGCTACACTGTGCTGCTGAAGGAACACAGGCAAATGTATTTCTGCATGGCTGGCTGATGAAGGCACTCAAAATAGGCAGGAGGGGACCCATACCTCTTATCTCAATCTTGGGGGAAATGGGGGGGGGGGGGGGTGTCCTGTATTTTTCTAATGGTGTTTTCTTGGCTGCAGGACAGAAGGGAAAAAATTAGATATGCAGAAGAAGTATTTATTAATTCAGACTTATCTCCCTTATCGGAAGAACTTTATAGATATGAATTATTTAAAGCCTGGTGGCATAATGAAGAGTGAGAAAATCCCCTGTGGTCTCCTTAAGAGCACTACCAGATTTACGAGGAAAATAAAGACACCATTGTCCAGTCCTCCAGAAAAAATAGCAATGGTTTACAGAAGAGTACGTTGCGGTGGTGAGTATGACTTCCAATGATAGCAGGTAAGGATAGCTTAACCTACAGCTAATTTGATCAATGAGAGTCTTACCAGGTCAAGGCCCAAAAAAGTAACATATCTCCAATTCCCTCTAAGGGCATGCAAACATGAGATGACAAAGCTTCACATCATCTTGCAGAAGACCATGTGTGAGGCACAGGTGCCTTCCTTGACAGGGGTGACATGTGGACATCACCCTAGAGGGCAGGGAGACATCATTCATGGTGCACTACTCTCTTATTTATCAGCAGAAAACTGAAGTTCTTTTTACTTCTTTCTCTGGCATGTTTGAAATCACTCTGCTCTTCTAGTTCAGAGCTTATCTCCTAACATTTTCTGTCCTCTCTTTCAGTGGAGAAAGGTTAGATAAATTTTCAAAGATTTTTGCCCTTATAAATACTTATTTCCCCTGAACAACGGCAAATGAGAACCTTAGTCCTGTAATGCCATGATACAAAGCTACACAGATCTCTGTGTGCTTTGGAGAGGGTTATTATGTTAACTGTGGAGGCTTCTGTGTTTGAAACAATGGTGAATGCAGTTTTGAAGCTGGTTTTCCACCCTAAAGCTAAGTCAGGAAATGCTAGTGCAGTTATTGAAACCCTGGTCTTTATTACAAGAATACTCTCAAATGTCACCCTTTCCACAAGGTTCAAAGGTGTGCTTCAGCTCACTTGTAATGAGTGTTTGCTGCTTGTTCTAGGCTATATTTTACATTCCTACAATAATTTTAGCAGTACAAAGGTACAGAGCAGCAGAACCTTGGCTGTCTCCTGAACTATATTCCTGTGATCTGACAGATCTTCCAATCTATTGATTTCACAAGCCACAAGGACTATTTCGGTTAGAGTACATGTTTTCATTTTATCTCCTATCAAAAGTCTCTACAGATTTTCCCAAGTATAAATGTGACAACTTAAGTGAGTGGAACCAAAAAGATTTTGTAATATCCATTTTTCATTTTAAAAGTACATACAGCTTATTAAAAGATACTATATTACTACAAGGGGGCAATGGGTCCTTTTCTTTAAAGACAAGATTTTAAACTAAAGAGAGAAAGTAACGATGCTGCTCTTGAGGTATAACACAAGAAGCATCTTTAGATTTTAAGCCAGATCCTCTGCTAATATAAAGCAGAGTGATTCCAGTGAAGGCAGTGAAGTTCTGCAGATTTATGTCTGCTAAGGTTCTGTCTAACAGTGGCAAGTGACTGAGGAGACAGTCATCTCTCAGCAAAATGAAAATGCAAGGATCAAAATATCTAATATGTATTCAAGAGGGATTGATCAAAAGTAAAACAGCAGTAGTAAATGCCATGTACTGGAAACATGGAAGAAGGGTGCAAGCAAGAGAGAGGAAGAAGAAAAAATTTACAGTCAATCAGATGTTGCAGAGAAAAGATGATAAGGGCAGCAAAATGTCAAGCTGGGCTGAAGACATCTGAACTAATCAACAAGAATAAGAATGTAACCAGCTTATGAAACAGGGAAAAATTACAGTAGTGAGAATAAACTCACTAATTGAAGCCTGTTGTGTGAGGCTCCAAATACCTTTTGTGCAATTTTGAGACCCATTTTGTCCTCAAACAGAGCTGCTTAGAACAACTCCTCTGTCAGGGCCAATTTTTTACTCCAGTTGATTGATATCTGTAGTTAGTCAGAAGTACTGCAATTGATAAAACCCATTTTCCATAGGAACAATTTTTTCTTCTTTCTGTAATGTTCTACTTCTGTGGAGTTTTTCAGTTTAAAAACGTTGAAAAAATATTCCATGGAAGTTAATAGTTTTCTATTTTTTCCCAGTGAGAATTCTGAAGCTTTTTACATTTCATATCACACCTAACTCGATAGATGCCTATACCTATAAGACTAAGGGAAGACAGAAAGAAAAGAAAAGATTTTAAATGAACCAAGAAATGAGAACAGAAACTTTTTTTTTTTTTTTCAGAATCAGCCCTTAACATGGAATACAGAGCTCAAGATAACGAAATAATGGTACCATTACATGTATTGTAGAACTTATTCTCATTACCCACTAGTTTTGCTTAAATAACCAGCAAAAATCATGTTGGCAGAAAAAGTGAGTTACTCAGATGATCTCATAGCCTGACCTGTAGGTAAATACCAGATATAGGACATATAAATGCCTAAATAGAATATGTGTCAATATAGAAGCCTTGAGCCAAAGCGACATAATTTCTCTCACCTTTGAAGAATAAGCATATAAAATTCCTAATGTCAGACATTTGCTGACATCATAGCAAATGCAAGACTTGTCAAAATTGAAAATTGTGTCTATTATCACTTTACCAAGGGGAAGAGGGCTTACAGAGCAGCCCAGAGGTTGTTAGGGGGTGCTTAGATACAGTGACCTCTGTTGTGATCCTCATTTTTCCCCCAGGTTTATGAAGGGATTAATTTTCTTATTCTACCTCGGTCTTTGTCTTTATCACGCTGCATATTTTGAAAAGCAGAGTGAAAATCTTCCTTGATTCCTACTTTCCCCTCTTTGGAACACTGATTACAAACTTAGCCTTCCAAGGATTCTCCTTGTCATCACTCTCACAGTTTCTCTTGCCTCTCAGCTTTGATTCCTTGACATACTCTGAGGTCAGCCAGTTATTTTTATATGTGTCTGTATACCGGACTGAAACCTCTGTACCATGATCTCTACCAATTAATTTCACTAGTTTTGCTATTTTTATCTTCTTGGCCAGTTGCTCCTCTTTTGGGTTTTATTTAATATTGTGAACACTACAGGAGCATGTATAAAGTGTGTGGGTGGTAGGTACACTTGCATATAGCACAAGAAAGTGTAGCCTGCCTAACACTTTCCAGCTTTCATATATATATACAGGACCATAGAATCATTAAGGTTGGAAAAGACCTCTAACATCATCAAGTCCAACCATCAACCCAACACCACCATGTCCACTAAACCATGTCCCGAAGTGCCACATCTACATGTTCTTTGAACACCTCCAGGGATGGTGACTCAACCACTTTCCTGGGCAGCCTGTTCCAACACTTGACAACCCTTTCACTGAAGAAAATTTTCCCAATGTCCAACCTAAACCTCCCCTGGCACAACTTGAGGCCGTTTCCTCTTGTCCTATCACTTGTTACTTGGGAGAAAAGACCAACACCCACCTACTACAACCTCCTTTCAGGTAGTTGTAGAGAGCGATAAGGTCTCTACAACTCCCCTCAGCCTCCTCTTCTCCAGACTACACAACCCCAGTTCCCTCAGCCACATCTTACAAGACTTGTTTTCCATATATATATGCTTTCAATAATTAGTCCTAGAAGCTGAGAAAACTGACCGAGGGGGATTTGTTCTAGTCCTGATCCTCAGAGAACACAGACAGAATCTGTGTGTTCCTATGGAAATGGCCTCAACGCAAAAGTATTTTATTAGATATTTTGTCTTATAAACCAGCATTGGTGGCCCTAAATTTTAATTCAACATTAGGTTGTGAACTACAATGACTGATGAATTTTATTTTTGTAAGTTTTGAGTGAAATCTGAGTATTCCAAGTTTTACTGTGTTTCTTCTTGAATGCAAGAAAAGATGGGTTTTTTTCTAAGATTTTTCTAAAAGATCTATCTCAAACTTCTTGATTCAGTTGGTGAGAAGAAAAACATGGTTGTGTATATGTAAGTTGAGCTGGTGCATAGCATGTGCATGGAATATGCTGGATAATTTGAGTGCACTCTTTTCAAAGTCTGATAAAACATGGTTAGCTGGAGAGTTTCTTTGTAACACTGATACACCATATATAATTCAGTTTGCTAAATCAACCTATTTCATCATGTCTGATTTTTTTCCACTGCATGTGCACTCTGACATGGGACCTGGAAAATCCTGTGTCTTTCAGATAGCAGTCTTTTGTGGAAGGCAACTTTGCAATCCATGGAAAAATATACATTTTTAGAGGAGTTATAGGCTGCAGATTTTCATACCATTGTTTTAAACCTGTACAATATTGTTTGAAACATCATCTTTTTTTTTTTTTTTTTTTTTTTTTTTTCTTATTTATGCCTTCTTTATATTTCATATAAATTTACTGAACTAGTAAAGTAACGTGACGGTCAAACTTCAGACAAGGAGCACAGAATAAAACTTGCAAAATCTGTATTTGGACAAGGTTAGTTATAAAAGCTTTTAAAATTTCATGCAAAGCTGGAACCAGCCCTGGGAAAACCTAGGCAGATGGTATTTATTTACTGAAACCGGCTCTGCAGCCATGTACTTGAGCTGGCCAGGAAACTTGAAATGCAAAACCGTTTAAAATATAATTCTTCCAGGGATGTATCCATCACAGTGAAAGATAACTATTCTGCACTAGATTGGTTGAGTGGAATACTGTGATGGGGTGTTAGAGACCCGGGATAAAATCCCCCTGCTTGAATTTGGAGTAAGGTTTAACCTTTTCACTTCCATATTGCATATGAATAACTGACCTTAGTGGTTGCCAACTACAGTTAGGGAGGTCTCAGGGCTTCTGTCTCCTCCTACTTTCCTCTAGCCCCTGCCAGAGTCTTCTCCTTTGCCCCATGCTGAGCTCCCTTCACTCTCCAGTAAGCCTGCTGCCATGCTAAAGGCTCAAGCCATGGCACTGCCTTTTTGGGCTGATGTCCCCTTATCCCAAGCTCTGCTTCCTCTCAGTGCTGCCTCCTCACCTTCCTCTGACCTCTGCCGCTTTTGCACCTTCCTGGGCTACAGCATGGGCCAACAGTGCTTCCTTCTCACAGGAACCTGGGCTTTGGTTGGGGGTAGAACTAAGCAGCCTGGCAAAGATGTGTAAGCTGAGCTTTGTTCCTTATCTCCGCCTCATCACTGGTGTGATCTCCAGCGGAGTGTGACCCACAGGTTGGAAAACAGTGCTTTAACCAGCAGCACATCAACAGTATTTTTCTCTCACTCTCTGAACTGAAACCAAGTGCCAAGCTGTTTGAGATGATGTCAGGAGGAAGATGAGAGGAATGAACTCCACTAAGTTTTCAATTCCTTTCAACTGACAGTGAAATGCAGAACTGACACATCTAACTCCAGGCAGTCAGTGGCATCAGTCTCTGCAGAACCAAAGCTTCCACATTTTCAACAGGCTTTTCCATAAACTTGCTGCTGTATAATATCTGAAAGGGTGTCAGACACCAAAGCACAGTGCTGCCATTAATGACACACACACACACACAAAAACAAAACAAACAAAAAAAAAAAACCCCAAAAAAAGAAAGACAAAAATAAGAGCTTATTCTGAGTTTGGAAGCTGAGAAGCTTCATATTTGTCATGCTTCCATCTTGAAATCTGGATAGATCCTGGTCCTAATTTATCTATTCAGACAAGGATTGGTGAAATTAAGGAACTGATGACTTAAAATGTAGAAAAAAAATCTCACACGATGTAAATGGGCACTGTTTGGTGATATCCAGAATGTTGCAATGGTTTGCGTTTCACCTAGGTAGATCTTTCCCCAGAATAATAACAATTAGATGGTGTGTCAGTAGCAACACTCACAAAGTTCAAGGAGGGAAGGTGAAACAATATGAGAATCACTTGTTTGTCTCTCCTCTGACGAGAATTCTCTGAACTAAAAGTTCTTACATACACTTGTTAAAGGGAGAGCTACAAAAAGAAAACAAAACAGCAGGAAATCATTGTGAGGTATAAATGTCTCTTGCTCTGGTAATTTTAAAAATTTTGATTGTGTAAGTCAGAACTATTCCATCAGTGCAAGAATAAAGAATAATATTTACAACTATCTAGCATAAACACATAACTCTATAAGACCTTATCAAGTTTGCTTTTGCTCAGTATTTAACAGTGTCTCAGTCATCAGAAGTTTGGCCTGCTGATCCATGGGTCACACAAAACTGATCTGTGTTAAAAAAAAATAAAATAAATATCTCTATTTTTTTAATACTGCATGCTAAGATGAAGGAAGCAATTACATTGTGTTTGGGAATAGGAAGTAGTTATTTTTTTCTTTGTAGTCAAAAATTCACATTTAACAGTAAAGAAATAGCACTTCGTAAAAGAGCCTATAAATAAAGAGAACTACACTTTTTAAAATAGATCTGATATTGTGGGAAAGACATATTTTTTGAGAGTCTTTTAGGATTCCTTCCTATTATTCCTTAAAGGCTGTACTGGAGAAAATTTCCTGCACAGCTTAATGTGCACAGGGGAAGTGTCTGAAAGTGGTACAGAACCTCGCTCTTCCTCTACTCTATCTGGAGAGCTGGCTGATCTCTCTTCCTGGGCAATGCTCTGCTGGCCTTAGGAAGAAATGAAATGCTGCTGGCATTGTGAAGCTGTATAAGAAAATTCAGTAATCACTGTGGATAATCATGCTGTCCATGCAGCCTTGAGCGTTTGAAGTCTCTTGCTCACCAATATTTTATTTTCTCATTCAGTATTATTTATCATTATTTTCTGCCCTTCAGACTTAAGTTTTTTGTTACTCTTTAGCACAGCACATTATTTTCTGTGGGTTTTATGTTCTTGCCCCACTGTCACCACACTAACTAATGTAACTAATGTAACTCTTCCATTATTATATTTATAAGTCATCTTGGGCAACTGTGGCTATTTTTGTGTGTTTATTAATTTCCATCTCATGCATGTTTAATTACTGTAACAGCAAGGGCATCTTTTGAATATTTTTAGCAGACACATAGCACACTTGGCTTAAATTGGACAGTTGTTTATAAATCATTATGAGAATGGCGCCTTGAGAAACATTCTCCTCATAGCACATTTATTTGTTTTTGTTTTTGGTTTAGACTAAAAGAATTTTTTTTTAAGTTGGGCCATATTTGCCCATCTTTGCACAAATATGAGTTTCACTGAAATGAAGGAGAGCCAGTGGCAGGTCTGGGCCCCACTGACGCTTTTGGAAAAGATCCGAAGTGGAACATGGATAGTACATGGGTCTGCACCTATCTCTCCCCATCCGTAAGCCAAGGTGTGCCTTTTAGCAGCAACTCTGAAGTCCTTACCCAGACAAACCAGGCACTGAAAAGTGAACGGAGCTCAAAGGTGCTTCTTGCCTTCTCCCTCAGTCACAATAGGGTTTTATTTTATTATTTTCTCTATTCTGACATAGGAGTGGCTTTGTTTGAGGTAAACAACAATAGACCACCGTGGACATGTCTAACAAGAAGGGAATCTGTGCACAAATGAGGCACAGGTGAGTAAAAGAATAACACAAAGAAACCTTGGAGAGCCATTTAAAATCTCCATGTTTCACTCTAACTGCATCTTTGCTTTTTATAATACCTTCCAGTGAGTGCAAATATCTTGTTCTTTACTAATTTCAATATGATTTTGAAATAATCCCCTGCTTTTAAATAAAATACCCATTTTCTTTGTAGGTAGCAGTCGCAATGTGTTGAGATCTGGGCAAGCCACTTACTATCAACTCCTGTATAGTTCTTCCCAGCATGTCTATGTTCCTTAATAGAATTGCCTATGCTCATGTGAACTAACGTTAGCCTCTGAGTTTGTCTGCTCTAGATCTTATCTTCCTCCACTACCTATTAAGATCTGAATTGTTAAACTAATATTCATATTAAGGAGAACTAAATTTTTTCCTAAGAGGGATGTTCAGGCTGTCCTTCACGACCTGATACCCAGGTCACAGGGAAGACTAGGCTCTGCACATTTATATTGCCCTGTGAGCCATCTAGACTTATTGCAAGACTAAATCCCATCTGCTCCTGCAGCAGTTAACAGTGAGGAGCTGCTAGGCAGTGCTCTGCCCCCATAATCATGGCTGCTGAGTGTCCAGAACATTTTGATAACCCAGAGGGGCTAGACAGAGGCTCCTTGCCCAGCAGCAGGGTGCAACACGTAGCCTGTGGTGGGTGAGATGCACTTTCCTTGTGTACTGTGTCACAATCAGCACTGGAGGTTTCCCTGCAGTGTTTCCAAGGGGCAGCCCCGAGGCTACTGCTACAGCCAGAGATAAAACAGAAAATTCATGTCTGGTCCTTGGTCAGGGCCCTCCATAACAGCACTGTAGGCACACTCAGTGCATCCAGTTTTGCTACCAATGGGAAGCAGCAGCTGTCTGAAATGAGCATTTCACAGCCTGACCCTCTCTCCCTGGGCACCTTCATGCATTGTCTGCTTGTAATAAGATGCTATTATTCTCACTATAGTTCTGCGCTACACTTCAATTTGCATTCTGCCAAACAGACCAACTATTTTTATTCAAACTCAGTTGTAACCATTGTGACTCCAAAAGAAGTCTTGTTTAAAAGAACAATGGTTGAGCTCTAGCCACGGATCACCAGTAGTACCTTTCTTAAAAGTCAGAGAAAAAGCTTAAAGAATTCAACCTCAGATTGAGTTGTTAATCACGAATACAGGAGGTTGTTTTAGAAAGAAGTTTGCTAATGCAAACAGCATGAAAGACCAGCATGAATGCTGTATGAACAGCAGCAAACTCAAATTGAATGCAATAGTCAGGGTTGATGCAGTTATTTATAGATTTGAGATCCATTTAAAATCAATGAGAAATGCAGATTTAGAGAGGCAGAGAATTCCAAACTTGTCATTTAAGACTGAGATTAAACGACAAAGAAACTGTATGTGCGTGATAAAGCTACATGTGGGCCTAATTTGTGTCAATATGGATGCACATTAGTAATTGTTTGCATGCAGCCAGGAAAATATAAGCTCTTATGGCAGTGCTAAGTATTGCTATTATGAAAATGTATGAGGAGCTGGTCAATACACTGAAATAAAATTCTGAAAAATAAAGAGGAAAATTTACCATTTTCGAAAGCTTTAAAAACATATATGCTAGGATTTTTTTTTTTTCCCCTGTCAATTTTATTAATTCAGATGTTTGGCAACGAGTTGTTAAAGCTTGCTCTATAGAGCCATCATTATAATTCAATCACGTTGGCTGGTAATGACCAGACCTTACCTTTTCCTTTCTGTTGATATACATGTCTTTAGGTTAATACAGAAAGTAAAGCTTAGTGTAAAATGCAGAACTTGCTTAATATGCCCGTGAAGGTTGGGAAACAGTGTTTGTGGTAAACATGTTGTACCTTGACATTTCTTATGCAAATATGCCAAAAAGATATTCCTTGTTTAGGGATTGGAATTAGACAGACCATATCTATCCTGTTTTAAAAAACACATTCCTCTCCAGCCCCCAATCCTCTTTCTTTTTACTGCTAAAACTGCATATCTAAATTGAGCCTGCATATCCTATAATTTAGGAAGGAATCTGGCTTTGTTATCACTACATGCAGATTCTGCAACTGAAGTTGAGGTCTTGCTTCTGCAGAATATTTAAGTACCTGGTTAGAAATGAAATGCCATTAAATTGCACTGAAGCCAGTACATGAGGACTTGGGACAAGTCAGTAAGGTGGGCTGAATATTCACTAGCGTGCCTTTAAATATGCTTCTAATTAAGGCTATGATGGTGTAGAGAAGTAGTGTTTTATTTAGTGCCTTAGCAGAAAGCTCAATTTTAAGATTGAGAGTCAATTTTAAAAATAAATTCTACACACTCTCTTAGTTAAATTCTACTCTTTCTCATCAGAGCAGGAAGCAGTATGTTATTTAGGCATGTTCCAGTCCTATGTTGTATAAGACAAATGAGGATGACTAGGAAGAGATACAGTCTGAGACTGTGACCTCAAGACATTATGTGGGAGGACACAGCAGGCTGGTTGTTGATGGGAAGGCTAAAGTTTTCTGGATCTTCTGGGAAATCTTGACCAAAGTAATTTTTGCATTAAAAATAAATAAATAAAAATTTGGGGTTTAAGTCTATAAAAATTCACAGACTTTAAGTAAAAGACCCAACCATAGACTTACTGTTCCTCTTAGCCTTTCCAAACATGGGTTCTTAGTATATTCACACATTGTGTGATGAGGAGTCATAGACACTTCCCAAAGCCCAGCTGAATTCCCAGCCAACAACACAGAGGAGACATTCCAGAATGAAGGCCTGAGGTCCTCCAATATCTCTTATTTAATAGCCTGGTATAAATCCTATCAACTCAGAATTAGCACCAAAGGTGTAAATGAGCCCCAAACCAGGTTGTAGATATCTCCATTTCACCTGCTTCTGCTAATGATCCACATCTCTTCCCTATCAGTCTGGAGAAACGTTATGTTAAACAAAACCCTGCAGTTAGCATAAGGATACACAGACTTTTGGGCATGTAGTCAGGGAAGGATCTGCATATGAGAGCTTATCTTTTCTTCATATTGTGTTAAATTTTAAAAAGATATTGCAGTTCCTGCTAAACCTTGCCTCAGGCAAATACCAGTAAATCCTCCCTGGAAAGACAGGTAAAAGCAAGGAAAGGGAAGGGAAAGAATGGAGTGGCAGTACTTCACAAGGATGGTTGTAGAGATTACAGACATTCAGTTCTCACACGTTTACCCAATGCCCTTGCTTTTGCACACTTTTTTCTGGATATATTATTGTCTTATTCAAAAGAGGATGCATGATACCTTCTAAGTAGAAGCTACAAGTACATTTTGTCTGTGCTTTTCTTCTCTCTCTCTGGCCTGCTGCATAGCCTGTCTGGCACAACAGGCAGTGTCCTACAGAACCCCAATACACAGGAATATCTCCCACTTTCTTCTGATTCTTCTGCACAGCCCTAGGAGATATCAGTGGTTGTGATATATAGTACAGTAATGAAGTTCTAATTTCTTAAGTATAATGAGGAGTGTAATTTGGGGAACTATCAAGTGATTTTTTTTTAAGCACTCTTTTGCCCTGACTTCTAGTAACCTGTAGTCCAAAACACTGAGGGGAGGATGATGTTTTGATGAACTGAGCTGTTTTTTCTAAATCTGCTGGATGGAGTGCAAGTGCCTGAAATTCCAAGGTGGCATTTAGAGCAACCTCTTTGAAAAGTGGCAGGGGAGGTTTCAGCCCTGAGTTTTCATCTCCCTGAAGCCATTAGGGTTATAAATATGTAATTTAGGGCAGGAGCTGGCTGAAGAGTATAAGAACATTGAGCATCTTGAAGATAGCTGGCAGAGTGCACTTAAACAATACCTGGGCTCTGGTGCAGTGCACAGCAGCATTGCGTACACTTCTGAAAATAATGAAGAAATCATTTGTTTATTCAGGAAACCTAAAGCCTGTAGAAGCAAAGCTGACATGGCTTGTAAACTTCAGGGAGAGTATCTCCATGGCTCTTCTTAAAAGAATACCTCTATAATGCTGTATTCATAGAACAGTAAATTCTAATATGACTTAAAATCAAAGACTTTTTTTGCTGCCTACTTGTAAATTGGGCTGTGTCAGTCTGTAGGAGTACACTTGGATATCAATTATCTGTTAAAGAACATTTGAGGCCAATGCTGCCCAAAGATTCCAGTGATGCTCGGTGATGGCCAAAGTGGGCCCATGTGAACCCCACAAGGTTCAACGAGGACAAGAGCAATGTCTTGCACCTGGGTCAGGGCAGCCCCCAGCATCAATACAGGCTGGGGGATGAAGGGACTGAGAGCAGCCCTGCTGAGAAGGACTTGGGTATTGGTGGATGAAAAGCTGGACATGAGCTTGCAATATGCGCTTGTAGTCCAGAAGGCCAACCGTGTCCTGGGATGCATCAAAACAAGCATGGCCAGCAGGTCGAGGGAGGTGACTTACTTTGGTGAGACCCCACCTGCAGTACTGTGTCCAGCTCTGGAGCCCTCACTACAGGAAAGACACGGACCTATTGGAGCAGTCCAGAGAAGGGCCACAAAAATGATCAGGGGGCTGGAGCACCTCTTCTGCGAGAACACGCTGAGAGAGTCAGGGTTGTTCAGCCTGGGGAAGAGAAGGTTCCAGGGAGACCATATTGTGCGCTTTCAATACCTAAAGAGAGCTTATATGAAAGATAGGGACAGACTAAAAATAGCAGGGCCTGTTGCAACAGGACAAGGGGTAATGGTTTTAAACTAAAAGAGGGCAGGTTTAGACCTGATAAAAGGAAGGTATTTTTTTACAATGAGGTTGGTGAACCACTGGCACAGGCTGCCCAGAGAGGTGGTAAAAGCCCCATCCCTGGAAACATTCAAGGTCAGGCTGGACAGGCTCTAAGCAACCTGATCCAGCTAAAGGTGTCCCTGCTCACTGCAAGGGGGTTGGACTAGATGGCCTTTAAAGGTCCCTTCCAGCCCAAACTGTTCTCTGATTCTGTGATTCTATGATGTGTATTGACCTTCACTACACATAGAAATATACCTACTAAAGAACTTCTTATTACAAAGTTCTCAAGTCTTTCTTTGCAGTATATATGAGCAGTTACTTGTAAGAAACACTGAATTCCTTATCAACCTCCACACTTTGGAGTCAAAAGACTTTACAATAAATAAGTAGCACATTTGTAGTATGTGACTTGAGCAAACCAAGCAGGCACCCTGAGGAGAAAACAACTTTGAACTTGGGTCTCTTACATCTCAACCTGATAATTTAACTACCTGACCATCTTTTCTTCAAAGATGTTTGCTGGGTGAAAAATCAAAATCTTCTGCAGTACCTCCTACTAGGCACCCAAATTAAGAATTTCCTCTTTTTTTTGTAGTTCACAGACAAATATTGATCTCTCTGATCATTGTAGAGTAATAATCGAGTAGAACAGCAGCTGGTCCAAAGAATTTTAGCAGACTTTAGATCTTGTCCTAAAATTGTGTGAAAGTTACTGAATCTACATGAAAACAAATGGTAAGGCTCTGACACCATGCCAAGCAATGGTTACACTTGGGAAGTATTTGCATTTGTTGTGGGTTTTTTTTTCTCTTTGAATATTACAGTATTCTGGGAGATCTCAGAGTTCGCTGGACTGATGCTTCTTTTTCTCCATCAGCTGCATTTATAATTCTGTTGTTTCTCTGAGCCAAAATAGGCAGCCAAGCTTACTCTTGTTACTATTATTGTAACAACAATACAAAAGTTAGGGCATTTTTCAAAATGAAGCCTATTGGAAATAATCCATTTTTGCAAGCAGAGAAAGATAACAGGATCAGGCTGGCTGGAACCACTTGCTCGATTTACAGTCCTTAGAAAGCGCTCAGAATATGCAGCAGTTCTCAATTCACTCCTTTCTTAGCAGTCAGTCAGTCTTCTTTTAGGGTATGGTTAATAAACATAGTGGCCTGATTAAAAAACTAACAACTAGAACCCCTGGTAAACTCACCATCTCCAGTAAACAGATTAATGTGACATAAAATCCCTTTGCTGATATCTTTCTATGTATTGCAGGCAGTGCTGTGTTCAGCAAAATGCATAATATTTCTTCTTCATTCATAATAAAATTTACGAAAACTGAATTCAAACTTCCAACTAAGTAGGTGCCTACAGACAAAGCCATCTGTCAAAATTTTCAAAAACATCTTGATGCTTACATATTTTTAATATCTTGCCCCCAGGGCTATTTTTGTGATTTTTCTTTTTTTTTTCACTGTGCAAGTGAGTAGCTACTGAAAGAGTCTGTAGTGAGGCAAATAAAGAGCATTTACCCCAGACCTTCTTCGTACCTCACTAAGGGCTGTTTTACCATTAGGCTGTTTACCAGAGCTTTAAACAGAGAAAGGCACAGAGAAAGAAGGAATTTGAAGGTGCATTCACAGAGTCTAATATTAGCTTCCAGAAGCTGATCTACCTATATTTCTTCCGAAATGAAGAAACAGGGAAGAGAGAAGAGGGAAAGAGGCTTGCCAGAGCACAGGTCAGAAATAGAATTGAAATTCAGTTGTTTTGACTTACCCTCTGGAGTAAGTGTATCTTACTACAGTAATCATAGGAGGAATTTAGGGAGACTGGCTCAGTTCTCTGAGTCCTGTTACATATGAATTTAAACCCTGAAAAAAGCAAATTAGGAGGACACAAGTTTAAATCTATGTCTCTATTTTTTGCCTAGCTTGGGCAATTCACACCTAATACCACTTATTAGCAAAAAATCATACAAAAACATTTGAACGTTGTTACCTGACAGATCCTGAGACAGTGCTGAGTACTTATGAGCAAAAATTGTGCATGTCCTACATCCATTGAACTGTGGGTAGAATTAGTCATGCTGGCTGACAGAGTTAATTGAAATTCAGTCTTTTTCTCTTTCAGTGAGTTACTGATTGACTTTGCTTTTGCAAGTCTAAATTATTCATGGAAGAACCTATGAAAATGAATTTCAGCCTCTTGGTTATTTATTGAATGTCCACTGTGACAGTGTGCAGCTTATGATTAATTACTAGAATAACTTTTGTTACTTCTCAAAATGACCATTGCAAACTTTTCAAACAGGAGGATAATGCCAAATACACTGCATTTTCAAACATCACTTGGGGCTGGGGCAGGGAAGAAATATTCTGATTTTCACTGACAGGATGCCGTACATCTATATGTACACCAAAAAATCGCTACACTTCTAGTGGAGATGCATGCACACAGCTTTGCGCTTATTGACCAGTTCTTAGGTGACACCTGTTGAAAATTTGATTCACTGTGGACTGAGAAGCCAGAGGAATTTGTAAATAGATATAAAAATAATGAAGGATGAGCCTCCTTTACACAGGAAGCAGCACAAAAATATTCAGCTGCAATTAAGAACTGTTTTGAAACAGATCAATTACTGATTAAAAAAAAGAAAAAAAATAATCTTTGAGTTTTGACTCAAAGTGGGTTATTATGACATGCCCCAAGTTCAGGCTGCAACAAAAGCTTTCCTTAATCCATGCAGTCTGTCTTGTTCATTTTAAAAGTATTATTCACATGCTTGAGAAGCATTTCTAAATAGGGGAATTGAAGTCAAAATGAAAAATTATTAGCCAACAAATACCAGCTTACTTTTTCTTAAACATAATAAGGTTTATTAAATTTAGGCTGCTTTACCAGACACAACCTGACAGAGGGTAAAAAATTTTTTTATTTAATTGTTTATTTCCAGCCCTTGAGCTGTGCATGTACAGAAACCAATTTAAACCTTAATCATCCCAGCATCCTCTTATTTGAGACAGTTAGGTACATGCTTACCTTTCAGTGATACCATACACTTAACGATATGGGTAAATGCAGTGTTTATAGCTCTTCCTGTACCCAGGCTACAGGTTTCGTGTTGTCATATTGTAGAGCATAAAGACTGGAAATTACCCAGGATGAACAAAGAATTTACAGATATCCTAGCAAGGATGAATTGCCAAATGCTTTCAAACCTTAGCTGCTTTTCAGCAGATGGCACTGTAAGAGCATTTGAACTGAATTCCTGAATATGTTTCAAATATTATATTGTAGACATAAATTAGTCTTTAACATTGAAATTTGACATTTCAAGATAAATGTCTCTTTTTTAATGTTTTCTTTTGAATTAGTGGGAGTGAGGATAGCAACTAAAAAGTAAAGTGGTATATTACTGGTTTGGGATACTTAATTTTTGATTACTTCATATATATCCAATAACAACATGGCTATTTTAAATTAAACTAAAATACAATACAGTCTTTTTTCATGTATTCATAAGATTTATATTTTAGAGTAATCTGTCCTGATGCTTAAATGTGTATTATGCCCTTCATGGGAAGAGAGGATGTCAAACTAGGGATTGCATTTTCTCTCTGGATATTTGACCAGCCTTATGCAAAGGTGAGAACAGAATTGAGCCAGCCTATCATTCTCCATTAAGCCTGTTGCTATACTGTCTAAAGCCTTTATGCATTGATAAACACAGTGGATATGGACATTTGGCTTTAGATCAACATGTGGTTTTGATCTCAATCTTTCAAATAGTAATTTAAAGCTGAATACAAGGGCATCTAATTCTATCCTCCAAACACTAACCCAGCAGCCAGCTCAACCACTTCCTATCCTTCCTTCACGTCTGTGTCTGATCCCCTTTCTGACTCATGCCTTACACCTCTTATTCCTTTCTCAACCATCAGTTCTCCAATCGGTTTGTCTTAAACTAGGTGCTTCCTCCACTGCTAATTCTCAGCAAGCCCCTCATTTCCACCTCCGTCATCTGTCACTTTGCTGTTTGCTCATTACAAGGTACACAGGAATTACAGTGGACGCTAGCCCACTGACAGTCCTCAGGGAACAAAAGATGCTAAGAGAAACGCAGACATGTCAGAGTTAAAGGTGAAGCGAAAGAACCATCATGCACAATATTACTGTCACAGCACAACTCAGTACGGTTTGTTTGAAAGAAATACAACTTCTAGGAAAAGCTGAGAAGACGCGTGGTCTTTCTGAATCTTTAGCTGATGCTAATTATTAATATGGAGTGGATTAGTGAATTTTCTGTTCTAGATGACAGAGATTTTTGACAAATCAAAATTTGAAAACGCTTATTTTCCAGGGGGAAAAAAAAATAATTAAATATTCAGAATATTTCTTTTTCAAACCTCAGAAACACTCTTAATCTTTCAATGTTCTCTCTCTCCCCATACCATTTTTCTTTCCAGAAAAAAAGGAAGAAAAACTTGAAGCAGCTCAGAATTCTATACCCACATCATTAGTGTTTCAATTATATATAGCATATTAGAAATCGCTATTGAGAAAGAGGGTTTTGGTTGCTGCTTTGAGTTAGAATTTCCTGGTACTTTCATTGACTTGTGGACTGTGAAGGTAACGCTAGGTCCAGCTGACAGAATAGTGGGAACTCTTTAAATAGGAAAGCAGGCAGATAATGAGAAGAAAGAGTGACTGTCAAAGACCTGTATATCCCTTGAGGAACATGGGAATTAAATACTTTGTTTTCATTTAATTGACATACAGTATATGGCTGTGATTCAGCACTGCACTTGGCTTCTTTCTGTGTGCTTTTACTGAGATCAATCAAACAACAAATGTGCTTGAAGTTCATGAATTACAGCAATGTTGAATTGCCTTCTGTTGTACCTGGAGCCCACCACACCTCAGAATTCAGTGCCTGGATGTGAAGCCTGAGCCCGAGTCTTATAAAGCATGAGTCTGAGACCTAGACAGTTGTGTAGAAAGAAGAAAGACAGCTGAACATCTTCAAAATCAAGGGATAAACCATGCAACCAAATGAATGGATCTTATGTTGGGGGATGGAGGTCGGAGACCTCATAGAAGACTGTGAAGTGTCAGAAGAATTATGGCTGGTAACACTTAGGTGAACTTAGTTGCTTGGTCGGTTGATGACAAGACAGGGACAGACCAGATAATTGTCCAGCATAGGCCATAGCTGAATACAGAATGTTTTGTGGAGAGTATATGGAAACACCTCTTGGTGTTGGCTTGAAAAGAGCTCTTGGTGTGAATAATCAGAAAAAGAGGAACATGTGTTCCTTACAGAGAAGTCAATTTTTGAAGATCAATCACAAACATTTTTCAGTTCAGCTATTTAAAGATGTATAGAATAGTTATGGTGGCATAGTATACATGATAAATTACTTATAATTTCATTTGGCTTCCATGAGGCACCTATCAAACCTTTTAGTCAGCTAAGGAAATCTGGGAATTATCTTACTATGTGCTTGAATAAGCCTCCTTATAATGCAAAGGAATAAACTACCTCTAAGCTTGGATTGTCGTAACTTTCATAATTTACCTATGTAATGTCAGGAAAAAGATGCCATCCTTCTCACTGTCAGAGAAAATTATTATTTTTTATTAAAATCTATGCACTTATTTCATATACATGCATGCAGCTTAATGTCAGGAACACCAGAAGTACAACAACAGATCAGTCCAGAATTCTATCTCGGGTCAGGTATCCAAACGTACTTCTGAGCAAAAGTCCACTTAAAAATAAGTAAATTGGGTACGGCTTTGTGCTGGGCTAAAAAAGAAGGAATCATAGGAACTACAAAGACCATACTACATTGCTTTTCCCAAAATCATTAAAAGTACAACAGTGCTTTGGCTTTTTCCCAAAGAAATAGTGTGTGTGCAATCGTGCTATGTAACTGTCTACTGGTCTCCAATCAATTCCTGAAATTTTTGGATAATTTCAGCCACATTTAGGGTGGTATGAAAGGTGGCATGGGACACAGAGTTCACATGTTTCATGATATAAACAGAGGACTAGAAGACGAAGACTTCGGCTCACTGAAGGAAGTCTGTAGTGTCAGATCAGCTATATTATTAGACATCAGCTACTTCAGGAAAGAGACCTTGCGACTCAGAGTGCCAGGAGTAGGCCAGCTTGGAATTTGTGTTTAATTGGGTATTGGCTGTTACAGCCACAGGTCACAAAAACTTAGGAAACAAAGCTTCATTCCCCCTGCCCACAGAACTAGCTGCTTTTCAGATGCGGTTTTTTCCTCCCCTCTGTATCTGTCCTCCTTTGAAGATACCTCCTTTCTTACACATTTCAGAAGCCCAGACATTTGTAACTATCGTTTTCTAAGTATACTATTATAATGGAAAAAATCTGTGTTTGCAAGGTTAAAAACTGGTCTCATCTCATTATTTTTTTTTTTTTTCCAAACAGATTATATTCCTTTGGCGCATAATTGTACACCAACAGATTTAGTATTGAAGAGCTGTGCTTGATTTAGTTATCTCTATATAAAGGCATGCAATGAGCTGTTTACAGTGGCAAATGGCTTATTAGTTACTTGATGTAGGTGAGTGGGAAGTTATTACTTGCCCAGATGTTTGTGCACATTTCCTTAAAATTTTCGTCAAAAAAAATTAGAAAAGAATAACTGTGCTGCAGCTCTTATGCAAAGATCTCTGTTCCTGAGCAAGGCTGCAGTGGGATTATGCGGCAGAAGGAATCTCTAGAGACACTGTGACTGACTCACACCAGCAGTGGCTTAAGAAACTGCATATTTCCCTCTAAATACAATAATTTAATTCAGATTAATATGAAAAACAGATGCATTTTTTTCCTTGTGAGAATTTCTATGCAAGCAGAGATACTGCCTCAACACAGCTGTCAAATTTTTAAATTTTATTATATGTGCTGCATTTTACTGACAACAGAAATCCCCCCAAAACAGTTTTTTCCTCTGTTACTTATTCCTGCCTCCAGAATGTCTTATGAAGGTAATGCCCATTCTTCTTTCTCTGCCTTCCTTATCTGGGAAGATAACTTTTCCTCAGATAATTTAAATTGCTTGTCCTGAGAATAGAATGACCCTCAAACACACTGCCCAAACTAATAGCTGTAACTCTAGTAGCAGTAACTTAAGTAATTTTATCATTTCCAGTGCATTTTAGACACATTGAGGTCAATTCTTATTGATCATGTGCTTTGTAGACATTCTCGTATTCAATGGGGAGATGAACAAAGTTAAGTGCATCATCATCTTGAAAATATATTAAGTGATTTTGACATTTATATGAGGAAGGTTGTCCCTTTTCTGCAGTAGAACCTTTAGGATTGATTTAAATATTATCATAAAGAAAAGTAGGAATCATAGAAATCATAGAATCGTTTAGGTTGGAAAAGACCTTTGAGATCATCAAGTCTAACCATTAATCAAACAGTGCCAAGCCACCACTATACCATGTCCCTAAGCACCACATCTACACATCTTTTAAATACCTCCAGGGATGGTGACTCCACCACTTCCCTGGGCAGCCTGTTCCAATGCTTGACAACCCTGTTGGTGAAGAAATTTTTCCTAATATCCAACCTAAACAACCCTTGGTGCAACTTGAGGCTGTTTCCTCTTGTCCTATCACTTGTTACTTGGGAGAAGAGACCAACACTGACCTCTCTACAACCTCCTGTCAGGTAGTTGTAGAGATTGATAAGGTCGCCCCTGAAAGAGTAATTTTGGTTTGATGTTCTTGCCTTTTTTTTCAGACATTCACCTCTTCCCCTACAAGTGAAAGCAAATAGCTTTCAGCTTTAAAATATGGGGACAACTGGAAAAAAAACAAAACAGATATCAGAACATGTCAGAAGAGATGTCTTGGAATATGAGCTGCATTTCGACTCGTAGCAAAGTCCAGCTGTGAGGGGGGTCAATATGGCTTTTAATCCACTTTGATGCCCTATTAAACCTCGGCTGTTAAATGCCCCGGGGTAGTCTTTGACTGCTGCTTCTTCCTGATACTGTTTAGCTAGTAGTAGAGTCCTATATAGGTCTATCCACACCAGTTAGAAGTTTAGTCAATTAAGATTCACATTTGTCCAGCATCCAAACCTTTTCACTGTGAAACAGCCCCTTTCCAAGTGCAGGAAGGAGTTTGACATTAACAGTTCTCTGCCCCCTTCTATCTGCCAGCAGACCTCCCATGCAGAAGCAGAGGGGCTAAACATGGACAAATACATATCACTCATGGCAAAAAAACATAGAGGGGTTAACTTTGTACAAATGCATATCACACACTGCAGGAAAACAAACTCACAGGAGGAAAAAAAAAGAAGGAAAGAGCCTGTAATGTTCTGGCAGAGCAATGATTCACCACTGGGTGAAGGAATCCTCACCCACTGCAAGCAAGAGGGAGACCAGCACGGTGGGAAGCTCAGGAGGGATTGGGGAGGGAAGTGTGATCGGCAGGCACTGGCTTACTGCTTGGCTCTGTCCCAAGCTCTGCACTAGGAAAAGTGGGAGAAAGGAAGGGGGAAAACCAGCTTCTCTCCTGACCATCTTACGTGTGAATAGGCAGGCTACTAGCAATGCTGCAATGGAGCTGCTTCCACTGCTGTTGTGATTGCTGCCTGGAGGCTGGAAATGAAATACTGCAATTGCTTTTTAGGCCAGCTATAGACTTTTGCCTGTGAGGATATGGCATTTGAAGGAAGGATGTGAAGTCTGACAGAAGGTCAGGCTACCTGCATTTATGTATCCTATAAATTATAGCAGTTTCCTTCATGCGTAGCCTGGGATCTTCTCTCCAAAGTGCCTCGCTTCCTCATCCAGCCTGTGTCTCCAAGACATTTTGTAAGCCACATATGCGTATGAGAGCGTTGAAGGTTTCTCTTACAGTTGTCTGCTATAATGTCTAGTAATTCTTGTCCCCAGCTAAACAGATACCACAGATACTGCTTTAATCCTTTTACCCAGAAACAGTGAAAGGACCACCTTTTACCCTACCTACAACAGAGAATAGAGACCTCATCCAAGATCTGCAAAGCTTTACAGTTTCTGTTCACAGGAATTCAGAAGACAATTTATTTTTATTTCAAACTGTATGAGTATGTAGAGAAGAATCTTACAACATTACAAATTTCAAAGTAAAACGCAGTTTCATGTATGTCCCTTTAAAACCCATTTAAACCGCCTGTTTATACCTCTACCTCTTACTTCTTTAAAATGCAAGAGACTAGTCTAAAAAAATAAACAAGGTTTCAACATAACAAAGATTTTATACATGTGCTTAACTATACACACAGCATTTAATCTCAATTTCAGTGGAATGCAGTGGTGTGTAAAGATGTATATAAATCTGCAGGCTTGGGGCTTGTATAAAATTTCAGCTTTGTAAGAAGACTGTAAAATAGATAATTTCTAAGAGTTACAAACTTTTTGAAGCTCTTTTTAGAAGAAGTAATGGCTTTCTGTGTGTATATGGAGGCAGGAGCTCTGTAAAAAATGGGTAGAAGTTACCAGTATGCTTGTAAGAGGCAGGATCTTTGGGGTATATAAGGGTTTTATTTCCCTTACCCATGATAACACCACTTGCTGCAGTGTCTGGTCATGTAATGGCAGAGAAGTTGCATCATTACAGAGCTGTCACATGCTTTTCATAGCTTGCAGACCTGGCAAATCAGTGTGGGTCATTGCAAATAGTTTGTTCCTTGACCCAGAATCATATGGAAGTGCAGATTTTCATATGGTGTTCATTTGAGAGAAATGCCCAAAAGCTATTTTTATTGGCTGAAGACAAATTTGATCTGAATGTGAGCTGGAACGTTAACTCCAAGTACCTTTCAATTTTTGTGAGGATCTGGATTTGATGTCATTTGGGTCATTCACATGAGATGAATTTGTCAAAGGCTTGTAAGGCTGAATTGAGCTTAAGAATACCTAAAACTGTTCTTTTAAAAGTAAACGCTGTTTAGCAAGCTCATCCTCTCTTTAAAAAATGCAGGATACTGACTTCTTAGGGGCATCCTCTCTCCGTGTGTATTCAGTAATAGCTTCCTTCAGGACTCCTTTTTTAACTCCTTCTCCATTCTCTGTCCTGTTCCCAAGTGCCTGGACCTCACCCTCTCAGGCTCTACTGTTAAATATCTCTGATTACTGCCAGAAACTTGTGGCTTACTTTTATTTTAATAAGGTAATTTTATTTTGCAGTCACTGATGTTTTTCTTGACCTTTTCTTGTTTCCTTCGGATGGATTAATGTTGCTTTACAAAAAAAAAAAAAAGAATGATCAGAAGACGGATAAAATAACTGTAAAATGTGTAATGCGTCATACGATTTATTCAGCACAGTGCACTTTCAAAATTAATTATACCTAACAAGGAACTAAGACTGATGGGGTTCATGTGTGGGACTGAAGCTAACAGATCTAAAAGCAATGGTTTCTCAATGACCTGAAATTTTAGTACAATGACTTATTTAAGAGTAAGATCTAAAACCCCCCACAAGGAACAAGGTTGAATGCCATTAATTTGAAGAAATTATGCCTTTGGCTGCTTTTTCTGGAACCTTTTTATCAGAGTGCCTTTATAGCACTATTTTCTTTCAGAAATGGGCCTGAGGAATATAGGACTTTTATTTGTTATTTATGTGGGTTTTATATGGAAAGATTCAATATGGACTGCGATTGGCATCATTAAGCCCCTTTTGTATCTAGGATACCAGTAAATCGTGAGTATTTGTGATCGACTGTACTCACTATCCTGAACAAAATTCAGTTAATTATTTATGTGGGTATACACATTCATTCCAATTAGCTACACTGGACTCTTCTAAATCCAGCCTGTAAGTCATGTGTGTAGTGTTTTACATAACATGTAGGAAGGATGGGCCAAACCCATTACTATCACATGCAAAATAACATGCTGCTTCAGAGCTGGAAGCAGTTCTAACAGACTCAGTAAGATTCGGAGCTGTATCTATCTCGGCAACGTGTGCTGTTTGCTAAAGGCCACTGTAAAGTAGTGAAGAGAAATGCTTTTCAAAGTAGGCAGTCTAAACTATTATACTGCTGAACTGAGAAAAGCCAGCTGTACCTCCTTTGTAAACTATAGTGACTTAGACCAGATGAGACCAACCGACAAGAATTAAGTTAATACAAAGACAGCATTCTTTGCCTACAGGCTGTGACAAGTACCCCTGGCTCCTAGGTTCATGGCCCCCTCTCCAGCTTGCCTACGTCAGGGGAGCCAACAAAGTCCGCAGAACTTGCTGAAGATCGGATGTTTTGTCTCCAGCCAACTTGACCTACAGCTGGCAAGTCTGGGAAATTTAACCCACCTACAGCACTGCAAATTCATGGCACAGAACAGAGAGCAATAAACCCGAAACAGAAACCCGAAACAGATGGAGAGAGAAAAGTTGGGGGTGAATTTAAATATTTGGGTCCAGATAACACCTTATATATATCTTAAATATGTGTCTAAGACGAATACTACAGGCATCTGTGCTCTGCTTCGATGTTCCTGTGAGGCTGCAAGTCTGTTTAGAACTGCCTCATCTAAGCACCTCACTCCTAGCTCACTTTCAAACCAAATCCTCCTTGGTTTTGTAATGTCTTATCCACCAGATGATTTCCAAAGACTCTTTACATGGAGTGGCAGGATCAAGGTCTGCAGTGAAAATCTCAGTTTTTCTTTTAAGACTGATGGAAGATGTAAAACTCATCATTTATATCACAACCCTGATCCAAGCAGTGGGAGGCTTGAGTTGAAATCATAATTTAGTTAATAAATTCAAAACTATCCTTTTGAACTTCAAAATAAATGAAAGGTAGCTTGAGTTGCACCCTAATGGTTTAGGCACTCACCTGGGAGAGAAAAGCACTGTATTTTTTTTTCTTATCACAATATATGTTATAAACTATAGGACAACCATGTTATTAACAAACAGAGAATGAGTGATAGGTTCCATCCTCACAAGTTTGTACTTGAAACAAGAGAAAAAAACCCAGAACAATCAAACAAACCCAACCCAGCCAGCAATCTTCTTGAACTTCCATTTACCAGAGCTTTAACCACATGGGGGGCATATCCTTGTCCTGTGAGGACAGAACTATATTCCCCCAAAGAATTGCCCACTCATTCAGACAACAGAGGAGGTAATCTGATCTGCATGGGTACTAAAGAAAAGATCCCTTTTTCTCTCTTTGTCTCTTACTGTGTTCTAAGATGACATAAAATTCCTGCATGTTATAATGTGAAAACAGAAGCTTCATACTAAGTAGAGTCTATTGTCTTAGCAGCTGAAACTGCAGAACAAAAAAAACCAACCCCCACATCAAAAGAACAAGATTAGAATTACAAAGCCGAGTATTCAAAAGCTGGGAAGAGACAGAATGAAGACTGCCAGAACTTTATTTTTAACAATTTTGTCTGTAAGTACATGACTGCATATTATCGAAAGGTCGTTTCTTGCACAAGAGTGAATAGTTACTATATTCAAATTAATCAGTACTTATGCTTATTTTCTTCTTATTGTTGTGTAGATAGATCCATGCCCTAACACAACACATTTTGAAAACTTCAGAGCAGTAAGAGGTGATATTAACCTCAGTTTTATGGCTCCGGAATTAAGGTATGAAGTAAGATGCAATGTTTTCACTAATTTTGAATGACAATTTGGAAATAATTTGAAGGTCATTTCTCAGAGCATATAAGCTTGTATGACACATTATATATGCAACATGATTTCATTTGCAACTGCCACTGACTTAATCTATCTGAATATCAGACCTTAGTGTCTCACATTAGATACACAGAAAATGAGAAATACACAGTTTTTAGTTTCCCATGAAAAGTTTAGGTGAAATGACTTTCCCAGAACTTCTCATGTACATTATGGAAAATCACAGAATCACAGAATGGTAGGAGTTGGAAGGGACCTCTGGAGATCGTCTAGTCCAACCCCCTGGTAAAGCAGGTTTGCCTAGAGCAGGTGGTGCAGGATTGCATCCAGGTGGGTTTTGAATGTCTCCAGAGAAGGAGACTCCACAACCTCCCTGGGCAGCCTGTTCCAGTGCTCTGTCACCCTCAATGTAAAGAAGTTTTTCCTCATGTTCAGGTAGAACTTCCTGTGCTCCAGTTTGTGCCTGTTGCCCCTTGTCCTGTCACTGGGCACCACTGAAAGCACCCTGGCCCCATCCTCTTGACACCCACCCTTTAGATATTTATAAGCACTGATAATGTCCCCTCTCAGTCTTCTCTTCTTCAGGCTAAAGAGCCCCAGGTCTCTCAGCCTTTCCTTGTAGGAGAGATGCTCCAGTCCCTTAATCATCTTTGTAGTCCTCTGCTGGACTCTCTCCAGTAGTTCCCTGTCCCTCTTGAACTGGGGGGCCCAGAACTGGACACAGAACTCCAGATGTGGCCTCACCAGGGCAGAGCAGAGGGGGGAAATAACCTCCCTCAACCTACTGGCCACACTCTTCTTAATGCACCCCAGGATCCCATCAGCCTTCTTGGCCACAAGGGCACATTGCTGGCTCATGGTCAACTTGCTGTCCACCAGGACTCCCAGGTCATTCTCCGCAGAGCTGCTCTCCAGCAAGTCGACCCCCAGCCTGTACTGGTCCATGGGGTTATTCCTCCCCAAGGATGATACACATTTCAAGAGAAGCACCAGGAAGGTCTGGTTAATGTTGGGAGTAAATAAGCTAGAGGATGGATCCTTTGGAGATTTAACTACTAAAATGAGTTTCTCTTGATCCTGTGTGATCTGTGATTTTCATAACATAACAAAAAGTATGTCCTTACCATAAAAATCCCCTAGAACATCACATCTTCCATTGCTGCAAAGCCTGTGGTGGCTGGAGATGTTCTCACCATATTGTTAATTGGCATCCTTCAGCTTTGTACCTCAACATTGCTGAAACACATAGTCAGCTTGAGAGAAACACCTAGTCAGGTAATTTTTATGAATTATATATATCATAAGTTTTCTGGTAACATTTTCATTTTATGCACATAGTGTGTTAATTTAAGCTAATTCTACGAGAGAAATCTGTATCCAACAGAAAAGACTGGCTACAAATTTTCATTTTTCTTAAAGAGGGAAACTCTTTCCCCATTACATTTCTAATACTGAAAGTAACCTTCAAAATAATGTGGTCTGTTACATAAAGTAGAAATTGTTTTTATCTTTTTTTTTTAGGTTAAGGAATGACCTTGTTGCATTTACTAATTTAATCTCAGGATAGGAAACTGGAATCCTTTGTGACAAAGCACACATGAAAGAGATATAGAAAGCAGATACTGAGCCGGATACTTCTGGCCTCCTTATGTTGTTCCCATTTTACACTGTTGTAGCTGAACTTGATTTGAATATGGAGCTATTCCATGCTGATATATATGAAAGTAAGAGGAGAACTGGGATCCTCCTCCATGGTTCCATTCTGGGCTACCAGAAAATAATGGATGTGAACATCAGAAACACATTAACTGTAAAAGTCAGTTTACTGAGAAAATATTAAATAATTTAAAAATCAAGAGGTTTTTTGTCACAACAAAACAGCTATTAGTGTAGTCAGATCACTCATGCAGGCCCGAGAGAGTGCATGTGCTGTCTGGTAATGGTAAACATATTATTAATGCATACAACTTGCCTGAGTACATAATAGCTGTCACCTTATATTTAATCTGTGTCATCGGTAGACAAAAACACACACTGCTTTTGAAACAGCTAATTCAGGTTAGCAATCACTATGGAAAACTGTAGTCGAGGCAAAGAAAATCAATTTTACCTCCATGTTGATAAACATGCTAAAGTTCAGACTCTTCCCTGACATGGTCCCACAGCTCCTTTACCAGTCAGTGATACAGAACTACCCAGTGTGCTGGTTTCACCTCCAGACTGATGGTAATTCAAGAGCCCCACCTATGTATCTTGGGATAGCTAGAAGAAATGACCTCTTGTCTTGACAGGAGAGCACCTTGGTCCTGAAACAACATCAGGAGACCATGTATATGTTGACTAAATTCCTGACACACCACATTTTCTTCCAGTGTGCTGAGGTTTCCCTGAAGGCATCTCATTCTAGTGCTGTTAGGAATGTGCCTTGTTGGCAACAAAGAACTTAGATGTTTATCATGTAGAAGACTGTGTCTGAGCTAATCACTACACAGTCCTTCAATAATTAGGGAAAATAATTCAGATGTTATAAGAATCCATATCTCATTATGAGCCACAGATCTATTTCTCTTTCCTGTCTGCACAGTCTCCTGTTCTGTGCTTGGTATGTTTATATGATACTTTTATCACATTTCAGGAATATCACTGGTTGGACAACAGGAATTAGACTTCTGGCTTTATCTTATTCATGATATTTCTATTGAACCAAAAGTATAAAGTAAGGAGTCCAAAATTACGTAAACTAATGCAGAAACCAAGTAATTCTGAATCACTAGAGATGGCTGCAGAAAAAACTCTAAATAACATTTTCTTGAAAATACGTCCATCAGTCTACGGAAATCTCACAAAATAAATTATTAAAGTCCCCTCTCTTGGGATATTTAATACCAGGTTAGGTGACACCTCAAAATCCTGTAAAACCAATCCAACATTTGCAGAAGAATGAAACAGGTAATTTGGCAAGTCTATACAAGACTCCTCCTCTTTACAAGTAAATGTTGATCCTAGGTATGATCCTTATTTTATTATTTGACTTTTACTCTGTCCACTTATATATTACTTTTGTTTTATTATTGCTAGATGTATCCTGATTTTTTTAAAGCAGACTGTGTTGATCATCATTCACTCTTTTCCTTCTTCAGTTGCCATTTGTAACTGCTTGAACTTTAGTTTTCATTCTGAACAGTAAATGGTTTGATAATCAGACTCTGATTTTTATTTTAAGGTTTACAATAATTAATTTTAAGGTGAAATTGAGTCTGCCTATTTTTTCCTCTCAGGAGTAAATAATGCAAGAACAATTATTGGTAACATGAGAGCAGCTCTGACAGCTTGTTCCAAAAGGTCTGTTTTATAGCTGAATATAAGATAGTTGTTATGTACACAATTCTTACCTACTGATCTCAGAGCACTTTACAAAGAAAGAATAATTTCCATTCTATGTTTTAAAATATCCACTTATTTCTTCCCTTGCTTCTAACACACTTTTGCTTCTTTAAGCAAATGTTTTTCCAGTTCTGACCTCCAGATCTCCTCTGATTCATAGATAAGGAACATTATATTTTTTGAGGGCACAGATATGTTTGGCCTCTTGGTATTTTTGGAAAAACTCATACTAACGTACATCATTGCAAAACTGCTCCAAAGAGACAGGTGCACAGGGCGCACCACTTCCTGCAGTTGTCCCTAGAACATCACTGTCCCTATCCTCAGCACAGTTACATTGCAGTACCTCCTCAGTTTGCAACACCTTAGAGGTTTTCTGTTATAGTTCAATTCCCAGGATTTGACCCAGAGCTCCTCCACATCCCCTTAAAACACACGAAAACACCCTCAACCTCAAGCTCCTCCGAGAGCAGATGCAACCCCCTGGAGAGGCTACAGCTCTCTCAGTTGCTTCACCCCTCTGTCTGGTACTTGACTAAAGGAATGTGAGAAGAGATGATGGAGAAAAGGGAAGGCAGAACAAGGAAGGCATGATGGCCAGTGTGGTCTAGGTGGGGGCATGGGATGCAGGATTGTAAAGCGGGGGAGCTGGAGCAGGACCAAGAGAGAAAGGAGGAGGAAGAGGAGATGATGACAGAGGAGCTATGAACAGCTGTGAATGATTTCACAGGACCAGGTAACCAGGTAGCTCCCCTCTTCATTTGTTCTTCTATAATTACAGTATGAATTGTGCTCTTCAAGGATTTTTTTCTTATTCTTTTGGCCTCCTTCTGGGAGATTCAACTGATCTATCTTGTTTTTAATTTCTACAGTATAGCCTAGCCATGACACTTTTATCATTTTAGTGATTTACTTATATTACATGTGAATATAAACTACCTGGGTGTCAATTCTCCCTACAGGTCTTTTTCAATAACACAGAGTTTCTCTTCTTTTTATCATATTCTTTCAATAATAGTGAAAAATGTTTCTCTTTCATTCACTCATCTCTCACTTCTTTCCCAATATACATAAATAAATAAATCACTCCTAAAATATAAATAGAATCCCTCAACAAAGCAGAATCCAAGAAAACCATAATAATTTGGATAGCCTTTAAAGCCTGTAAACCAGAACTTCTCAGAAGTGCCTTCAAATAGCTGGCTTGCACTCCCCAAGTGCTTTACTGAAAATGTGAACTGGTAAGGGAGAAGAGGTTTTAACAACTTCCAGTGCTTAATGCTGTCTGTAGAGTATCTTGAAACATCTTCAGCCCTTTCCAACCCATCTTTCTTTTGACAAGACATGTCGAGATAAGGCACAAACACAGAGAACACTTAGCAGAAGCCCTTCGACATAAAATACAACACTCGTAAGTAGATATAAAACCAAACACATCAAAGAAGCCTTTTCTGTTTCAGGCCCTCAATCATGGAGAGGAAAGCATGTACCTTGTGGTGGTGTACAATGGAGACCAGTGCCTGTTTACACCGCAGTTTCTGCTCTCTGCATCTGCAGACATCTTCCTGTGCTGCGGTGCCATTTAAAACATGAATCCACCCATTGTTTATGATGCTGAAGACCATGGGTGTTCTTCTTAGCTAATAGCTGAAATAGTGTAGATTTTTGGCTAAAATTATTACTGTCTTGAAGAGAGGTGCATGGGCATAGCTGGGAAGGTTTTGGCAGTAGGAGGCTGCGGGGTGTCCTTTGTAGGAGATGGCCATGAACAGTCCTGGGCTGATCACAGCCACTTCTAGACAGCTCCGAAACTGCTGTGAACAACCTGCCATGATGTAAAACTGCAACTGTTGGAGGAGCACAGGGTGCCTCTGTGCAAACATGTTAAAGAAAGGGCATCAGCTGCTCGGAGGAGCAGAAGTGGAGATGACACATGAGGAGCAGAGGAGACATGGAAGGAGACATTGTTTGGAACTTGGGTGAAGGTGCCCTTTTGGAAGGAGGCACTCCATGCCAGAGGAGGTATGGGAGTCCCCCCACTCTGAGGGGACTGTGGTTGTGGTAAAACATGCCAGGGTAGGAACACCCCTGAGGGGCTGCAGCTCTTGGGCAACCCACACAAAGGTTGGGACATCCCCAAAGAGACTGCAGCATGTGGAGGAACTCATGCCAGAGCAGAGAAAAACAAATAAGAAGGAAGGAGCGGCAGCAGGATACTGTCAGGCACATGATCCCAACCTCCTGCACCGCCTGTCAGCTCATGAAAGGGATTGAGAGGGTCTGGGTGAAACCTGCAGCAAAAATAAGGACAGCTGAGACTAGAAAGAGGAGGGAGAAGAAGAGTTGCAAGCAATTCTTGTCGGCAACAAGAAGAGAACAGGTAAGGACAGTAAAGAATGTAAAAAGGAAGCAGGAAAAAAAAGGTGTCACTGAATAGTTTCATTAAACTCTTGATCTTCTGTTGAAAATCTGTGTTTCTTCTTTCTTTTCTGAGGCAGCATAGAGTGGTATTGTCCAAAGACTAGCAAGGACTACCAAGGACTGAATTTTTGACTCCAGCATAAATGAGTTCTTGCCTGAACAACTTTCATGTGTGTCATTATGCAGGTAGATAAACTCCAAACATATAATACCAGATACTACAGAATCATAGTATCAGCATGGATGTTTGGTATACTGGATAGAACAAAACTATAAATTTGATCTCTCCCTTTTGAGATCACTCGCATGGAGGGAAGAAATAGTAACCATGTATGGGAATATGTGATGATATTCCTAGTCCCAAATACCTTATTAATTCTAGGAACAAATGTCATAACAAATAAGAAGAAGAGAAAAGAAAATGGGCACCACTGACGTGAGTCATTTGGGGGACTAAAAGTAAATAAGATACTAAAATTTTAGGTAAGTGTTTCAATATAGTATGTGTCTTGGTTGTCACATTGAGGATTGTCCAGCTGAGGCGCAGCAATGAATGCAAACAGTCTGTGGTGACATGTACGTAGCCCAAATGAATAAACACATCTGTAAGGGACATAGAAATAAAATGAAGACATTTCCTAGGACCTTGGACCTTTGTAGAGGGCAAGAAATTGTTTGGGGAGTGTATCGTTGGGAATTGAGGTCCTTGCTTTGAAGATTTAGAGCTACTCAGAGAGAGAAAAGAAAATTTCTCTGAATCTGTTGTGACTTCTAACCTGCATTTCCCTATAACCAAATCTGGATTCCTTTTTCTTTCCTGATTGTAGAAATACATCAAGTGTTCATAGTGCTGCTCCTACAAATATCACAGTGCAAAAAGAAATGTAGGTACTTGGCTGAATTTAGTTTTGTAATTAAATAGACTTTCTTTCCAAAGAAAATTGAAGCAGGATATAGGAAGTATGATGATATTTATTTAGTTTATTACCAAGCCGTCTGTGTGCAATATAAAACCCAATTGTGTGAGGAATCATATTTAACTACAATGATCAAGAAACATCCTCCATCTTAGAAGCAGTGCACCAAAACAGATTGCAGAAAGTGGGAGGCTCTACTCCCTCTTGTGTGACTATTATGCAAGCACTAACTAGTAATGATTTCCTAGCTCCAGGCCATAACACGAAAAACATCAAAACCAAAACACAAGAATTTTTTTCTTGATTTTCCCCCTAATCATATAGTTAGTTCACAACAGGAAATACACAGTGTTACGCGTGATCAGCTCTATGTTCTAGAAATTATAGTCCTCACACTGGTTATGTACAAGAGTAGAGTAGCTGATTTGGGACCGGTTTGCTGGTGTTCTGGATCAAAATATCAGTGTGTGTGAGACTGCCTGTATTCTTTCTTTCCAAAAGAACTTTGCGCTTCTCCTTGTTGAACTTCATGAGGTTCCTGTCAGCCCATTTCTCCAGCCTGTTGAGGACTCTCTGGATGGCAGCATGATTCTCTGGCATATCAGCCACTCCTCCCAGTTTGGTGTTGTCTGCAACCTTGCTGAGGGTACAGCCTATCCCATCGTCCAGATCATTAATAAGCATGTTAAATGGGACTGGACCCAGTGCTTACCCCTGGGGTACACCGCTAGTCACTGGTCTCCAACTAGACTTCAAGCCACCAATCACCACCCACCTGGGGACTGAAAAAAGGCCATTCAGACAGTTTTCAGTCTGCCTCACTGTCTGCTCATCCAGCCTGTTCATCAGCTTCTCTATTAGGATCTTACAGGAGACAATGTAGAAAGCCTTACTGAAATCAAGGGTAGTCAATACCCACTGCTCTCTCCTCTTCTACCAAGCCAGCCACCTCATTGTGGAAGGTTATCAGGACCTCTAAATGGAAGTTTTCTTTGCCCACCTTTACTGACTTGGAACATTTCAAAAGCATTAGAGCCACTGAAAAATGAAAAAGAACACGATCGTTTTGAAAGATTTGTAAATATTTTAATTACTAATTAAAAAATATGATCAGCATAACAAATCTAGTTGGATGTGGATTCATGATTAATCATGGTACTTTCTGCACTGACTAGATATTCACCAGGAAATTAATGGAACTAATATTTACATGGAAACAATATACTGTATAACATTTGGAATTACTGTAGTGCTATATCAGACATACTAAAGGTGTATTGATTTAAATCCCTTACTGCTACTAGCTTAAATTACAAATCTACTGCCTGGCCTAAGAATTATGTCAAGCCAACAGGATTCTATAGCAGTATAAACTAATTTAAGTGCGAAAATGTTTTCAATAATTGAAAAAAAAGATGGTAATATTTGACAGAAATGTCAGTCTGTGGAGTAGACTCCATCCTGTGCAGATTTTGCCAGAGAGCAGCGAGGGCCAGTGGCTCCCTAACGGACAGGGAGCCAGGAACTGGGGAGGGCTCCCCTGGGGTCTGGCAGGGCAGGGCAGGGCAGGGCAGGCCCCGTCCCACCACCCCGGCGAGGAGCAGGGCAGGCCGGGGGGCACCATGGCAGCTCCAGCCCTGAGCATCGGGCACCAGGCTCAGTGCCAGCCCTGAGCATCAGGCACCTCCCTGGGGATGGGCCAAGGCCTGGCTGGGATGTGGGCCTGTGGGTGGGCCCGGCTCAGCGGGGCCCATGGCCGGGCATGGCTGTGGGGAACTGGAGACCAGCCCTGCTACTGTGTCGCTGGAGCAGGGACTGATGGCCCTGGGGGACTGACATGGGTCCTGGGCTGTGGGCAGGGCGGAGGGAGCCCCAGGAGGACTGGCAGGGACAGGCAGGCTTGGCAGTGATTCCAGGCCCTGACAGATTTTGTGATTCATGCAATCTTAAATCACAACTGAAATTCCATTTTGTGAACAAATGCTCATGGGAGTAAGGCGTAAAAGTTTATGGGGTAGGAACTGGACTTTAAAAGCAACAGTCCAGAAATATTTGCACCCCGAAGATTCCCTAATCTTTAACATGCAAGGTACATACTTGCACAGGGACAAGCCACAGGGACAGGACGACCCCTTCTTTGATGATAGACAACAGGAGATATGCAGCATACTGCACAAAAACATGGGATGGACAAAGCTATATTGGCAAAAACTGACCCTCAAGCAAACTTTTATGAAAGTGTAAGGACCGGAAGAAGGTTTTAAGATTTCATCTCAAAGAGTTTATTTTCAAAAAAAATTTTTTGTCTGGAAGTTTAAAGTGTCCTATCTTCTCAACTGCATACATACGGGACAGTTCACCTGCATCCTTAGTCAAAATATAATGTTTGAGATGAATGTAGTAAAGGCAAAGTAGGGAGTGCCAGAAGTAAAACTGCTTATGCAACCTCTTTGTTTCTGCTCGTACATGTGTTATGAGATAGCCTTCACAGGAAGGTAAACCATTTCCCTCGTATCTGTCTGATTCATTTACTGCATGGGTGAGGGATCCAGATTAATGAAAGTCATCTTCAAATTACGATGGGAATTTGGACAGAAACATACTCAATCCATCTCAGTTACAGGAAAGCATTTCATTAACAAGCCAAACATTTACAGCAGTTGCTGATAATGGGCAGGACTGAGTACAGTTATCAGTAGGTTCCTTCTGAATCTTCAGTGATTATTTTGGTTTGAGCATTTATTCAGAAATATGGGAAAGCATCAGCTTGCAATCTTACTGCCACATTCTCAGCTGCGGTGGACAGAGACCTCCAGCATCAGCATGCCTGCTTTTCTGTTTTTACAGACAGCCATATTTCATTATCCACTTCATAAATGATCTGAGTCTATCTCTAAATTACAGAGGTACATTGTTGTCACTTCTTTTAGAGGTGTAATGGATGACATCCATTGCAGTTATGTCTTTCCAGCTGAATATTATGTTTCTTTGAATGCTGATTGGCAAACTGTAATCTGGAAGAAGGGAAAGCTTGTACCTTCCCAGGAGACCTGCTGCTTGGGTAGAGGGGGATGCTCCAGGGTGGAAGACGCAAGACCTGGCAGACTGCAGCGAGGGACAGGAAGAAGCCCAGCCAGCCCCCTAAGGGACTAAAAAGCCTCCCTGAGACCAGAGGGGCAGAGCAGAGACTTCTGCAATTCAGAATATCATTGAGCTGGCTGGAAACAAGGACCTGACCCACCAGGATACAGTGGACAAGCAAGATAATTATGTACAAAGCCTTTTTTATTTTTTCCTTAGTTTACTTGGTGTCTTTGTGTTTTCAACATTTCAAAAATAAACTATGCTAGTTTCTAAAAATAAACTATTCTAGCCTTTTGAGTTTAAAAGCTTTTCAGTCTTACTTGGGAAGCTCCTAGTACAAGAAGGTCTAGGCAGATCTATGTTAGAGCTCCAGGTACTTAGGTTCCTGTCATACATGGTTGTCCCAAACCTTCTCATTCCCCTGGAGATTAGAAGACAATTTATGAATTCTAACCTACATTTATTCATGGCACTTTTGTATCCATTTTGTTTTGTAGCAATACTGACTTTCAGCTTAAATAGCTCATTTCCTCCCTAGTGTTTGTCACATTCATATATTTATAAAAATAAATTATATCCACTCTTAGCCTTCACTTCACAAGAATGAACAAGCCCAGCTTTTAACATTTCCCTTCATAAAAGAAGCTAACCATTTCCCTTATCACTTTAACAGTTGTCTTTATATTCTTCCAGTAAGATTCATCTTCTGCAATTGCCAAACCCTGCAGTTGTAGGGAGCATTCAGAGACAAGGTCTCAGCAGTGCTCTGTATTAATTCTAGGTTGCCAGATGCTACATGCTAGATGACATTTCTTTTCTCATACGATGCTCCATGATCCAGATGTTTTGTGATGGACTGCTAAATGCAGGTCTTTCTCTATACTGTAGTATTTTACCTTTTCTACAATGCACGTCTTTTATAGGAAATGGGAATCTGAAATCTGCCCTGGGGTCAGATGTCCAAACTAGTGTGGTGATGTCCCAGTCTTTTATCAGATTGTGTCCTGAGTTGATACCCTTTTCATCAGCCCCAGGTGACTTTGCAAAGTCCCTTAAATTCAGTCTTCCATACCCAAATGTAGGCAAGTAATATGTTGGCCTTTTTTTTTTTTTTTATCTGTACTCTTTGTTGGATGCATAATAAACTTGTAAACACATTTTCATTTAAAAGAAATGGGTGTAGTGGAAAAAAAAAAAGTATAATTTAGTCAAAAAGGGTGGGATTCACATTCCACAAAATGGAGATACTTATGCCTGAGCTAGTCATTCAGGCCCACTCTGTGGACAATGGAGAAGAATCATTCCTATCCCTCATTCCTGATCCTCATCCTAAACTTTTGTCATCCTGGATGAAATTCTATCACAAACAGAGGACTTGCTTTTTTTTCTTGCTTTCTCTATTTTTGTCTGGATTATACTATATACCTGGGTCAGACTGATCTGTTTAGGGCAATTCCTTCAGAACGGAATGCTAGTGGGGAGGTCTCATGGCCTGCATGAATGTGTCATGTACAACCTAACAAATGTGACAGAAGAAGTTTCCCATCGCTTATCTCACGGACTATCACATCGCAGACACACAAGATGAGGCCTTGGCCAAACAGTGATGCCATCCTATTGCCTATGGATGCTGGAAGAGAGCTCCCTCCACAGCTTTAAGAGAACTCTTTTCCATGTTTAGTAATTCTCCCAACAAGAGTCCATAGCAAGCCCTGTGCTTTCAGCAACTTCAGGAATTAATTTCTGTAAACAGGATTAAATTATTAATTAAATTATTTTGGATTTCTAGATAGAAACATAGGAACATCTTGTAATTCTTGCTATGTCTGTCTTGTTTAGAACTGTTATTTTACATAGTGCCAAAATGTAAAATTTATGTTTTTAAGAGATAAATGAAGCGGCAGAGGCATACTGAGTTTGTAGCCATTTAAGGTGTTTTCCTTCACAGAGAGCTACAGCATGAAGAATTCATTTAAACTCTCACCTGCCCTCTGCTGCATGAAGAACTGTACTCAGAAAGCAGGCTTAATAAATCAATAAAGTTTGATTAATTAAATTCTTCTGTCTTGTTTTTTCTTAGGAATGTAGAAATACACTTTTATCCCCTTTTAGAGTCATAGATCTGTATAGATAAATCCTAGTAGTTCCAGAGAAGTAAAATAAGTTCTTCCTCAACTACTTTCCATCTTAAAATAACATGTCATACCTTCCATATACATGACTGCAGACACACCAGGTTTTGTCATTTGAAGCATTTCATTCCATGGGGTGATTTTGTTTATTTTTCCCCCTTCTTAAGATTTTAAGAAAAGGGTCTTTCCACTTCGACGACTTCATGCTTTTTCTTATGAAAAAAAAAAAAAAAACGACATCAAAACCAAGACTGCTCCCAAATCTTATCTTAAAAATGTATAAGCTGACAGAAAGTACTCACTGAGGAATTAGAAACTGAATGTTACTGTAGTCTCATTGACTGATGTACATACTGCACCAGAAAGGCAACTTGTATTGGCTTCATACATATATTGTTCTCTTCGTTTTCTCATTTGTATATAAATTACATCTATGCTTCCGTTATTGCAGGTTCTCCTACTTGATATTACTACCTACTTTCTACAATTATACCTACTGATAGAACAAGTTCCTACGACTTCCACTACTGGCAATATACATCTTGCCAAAATAATCTCTCTCTCATTTCTAGAACAAAAGTGGCTGGCTGTAGCTCAGTTCAGTCCTTGAAGGGAAACATGCCAAGAAAGAAGAGAGGAAATCTTCCATCTTTGAAGTCAGAGCACCCTTGTATCACATTTACCTCATTTTCTGGGGAAACACATATTCTATTGGGGGTGGGGGGAAGTTTTACAGTTTACAGTCCTTCTGTGATGTACAGAAGGGACCTGCATTGGGAATATTAGAGATGAAAGGAACAGAGTTGGAAAAGAATCACCTCTAATGTTTGCCTTCTTTCTCTTTCCTTATCCCACCTTATGCTTGTTGGTTTATGCAGGAGACAAGGGCAGGTATTGTTAAGTGTGGCAGATGGAAAGCAACCACAACTAAAGAAAAGACTCGTGTATTAATTCACTTTCCTGTAAGTTGGATCAAAATGTTAAGTTCGCCTTTCTTAGTGGCAGACAGTTTAATTGCTAGGGAGTTTCCTGAAACAAATCAGTCACTCTCAGTTTGAGCTAGTGAGCCATAAAGCAAAAACTCAATACTGTCATGGGTTGCTTTCCTCAATCCACTAATAACAGCAATGCTGCTATTTAACAAGCTACACAGTTTTGTAAAGTGTTTTGTTTAACAATAACGGGAGTGTGCCGCAAAGTGGTAAGATCCAACATAGTCAGAATCCAGCAATTTGTGCACCCCTGCAAGGTGCACACTGGATGAAATGCATGGGCTGTACCCTCCAACAATACAAACCCTGTATTAGCTTCCACAGTTCTGAAGGGAAGGCAGATTTGCACTGTATTTGAGGTGGGATGGTGCCAGTCTACCAGATTCTGCTCCCCTTATTCAAGATCCATGGAACTTTACTCAGCTCTTGGTAGATGGAGGTGCTAATTAGCAAGAGGAAAGCCAGTGTATGGGGGTGGGCGCACAGTACCCAGAACGTCAGGAGTTCATGCACACATGTTCAGAGATACCAGTATCCTATTTCAAGACATGCAGACATTTGAAAGATGAGCCCCCTTGTATTTTTACCTCCTCCTTTTCCTGAGATCAGCTCGTTTTACCCAGCTCATATCCCATTTACAGTCAAAAACATTTGTGTGAGCCTTCTTCCCTCCTTAGAAGAGGGTAGTTCTGTGGATCTCCCAAGAGACACCCCTCAGTGCTTGAGAAGAGCTTTTTTCATAGCCTCCATTAACAAAAAATCCTATGTTACTTAACTGAGTAAAGACTATTTTTTACCTGGACTAATTCCCTAACCAACATAATTTTTATAGTCTCTTGCTGCAGTTAGGCTTATTTTTAAATGCCTGAAACAGTTTCTCATGCTCTATTTATTGTCTTTCTCATCATTCTGCATGAGAGCTGGCCTTACTGATTATCAGCTGCTGTAGTTAGCAAGGAAATAACAGTGTATGGTGGATTCGTAGGATAATGGGATTAAAGTACGTCTTAAGACATATTCCAGAAAAAACCCAACCCAAACCAAACAGAGGAAAAATAAGGCACAAAAGCAGTTTATGGCTTGCTCGAAGTAGCTCAAAAGCGTATTCAAGAATTAGAGAATTCTTGAATCACCTGAGTGTTAGTGCTCTGGCCAAAAGAGACTAATATTCCTTTGTCTCTCTTGTCAACTATCTGCAGCACTCTTGGTCTATACCATATAAATGCCTGATCCAAAGCTCACCCAGCTCAACAAGAATCTATCCTTGGACTTTTATAAGTGGTAAACAGATGTAGCTGAATATGTATCTATTTTTCAAAAAAATAAAGTACACTTCAGTACTTAAAGGGGGCCTACAGGAAAGGTGGGGAGGGACTCTTGATCAGGGAGTGCAGTGATAGGATGAGGGGTAATGGTTTCAAACTGAAAGAGGGGAGATTTAGATTAGATATCAGGAAGAAGTTCTTCACTGTGGGGGTGGTGAGACACTGGCACATGTTGCCCAGAGAAGCTGTGGCTGCCCCCTCCCTGGCAGTGTTCAAGGCCAGGCTGGATGGGGCTTTGAGCAACCTGGTCTGGTGGAAGGTGTCCCTGCCCATGGCAGGGGGGTTGGAACTGGATGATCTTTAAGGTCCCTTCCAACCCAAACCATTCTGTGATTCTCTGATTACAGATGTCAAAAGACCCAGCATTTAGAAGAATACACATTTCCCAAGCCTCTGGTATAAGATGAGCAGTGGGTAATCAACGACCCGAAACAACAGGATTCTCAGGAAAGCAAGCAGTAAGCCATCCTGCAATGAGATGGAAAGCTCACTTTGGGTTAAGGTGTTTGCTCAAAGGGAAGCTCTTCTACCTCAAACTACCTTCCTACCTCACACAATTGCCTTTCAGCTCTGAATCTTTTGAGTAACGCAAACTTAGTTGTACTGAAGCAATGAGGACAATATGAAAAAGCAGCAAGCATTAAAGGAAAAGGACAAAGAATATTTCATGATTGAGTAGTCCAGACTGATATATTATGTTTCCAGAATACTGGAGCCTGTGTTCTGCATGCCAGACTTTTTTTTTTCTTTTTTGGTGAACCTGTATTTGGTGTGTTTTCCTATGTACATTAACATTTCAGCACCTTCTCACCCCCCAAATTAGCCCTGGGGCTGAGAAAAGAAAAAAAAAAAAACACAAAACAGTTAAGGCATCAGCTAGACTGGGGATTAAGAAAGCAGAACAGGCAGGAGGGTTGTTCAGCAATTCAGAATAAGCCAGCAACATATACCACTTCAATCATGCTATGTTAAATAACAGAAATGAAAACTGTGGAAAGGCCTCAGGAAAAGAAGGGAAAAATAGAATTCAAAGACGTGGGATGGAACAAGGCTGAAGCTGATGAAATGGATTAAAACAAAAGAAGGAAATTCTAAAAACGTAGATGGGCAGAGAATTCTAGGAAAAAAAAAGTGTGAAAATGGCACCATTAACTGAAGTGAAAAAAGCACCTTAATGAAGAAAGATTAACATCTTTAAATGTATGATGCAAGAAATTAATTGAACTGACAGAGCTATTTATAAGATTCCAGATTAATTTATTGCCTGAATACCTCTGACAGGAATTTAATTAAAGCAGAATCTACAGGGGGGTTTTCAGTTTAGTTTCAGCCAGCTTTTTAAGCTGCCTGAGTTTATGACCAGCAATACTCTGGGTAGCTAGGAAGCTAATAAAACTGATGATCTGCAGAGAACAGGAAGAATCATCTCCCACATCTGCACTGTTCATCAGATGCATTAAGGACATGTTTGTTTTCTGGAATCCATCGTACCTGTGCTAGTAGTCCACTTTTAGCCTAAATTTATCGACTAGGCTTCTCCTGTACTCTGTAGAAATAGGTTTCTGCAGTCATTGTAAGCATCAATTGTTCTAAATATACACTGGGGAAAGAGAAAGAAGCAGCTTAATTTTCACAAATTAAAATGGAGTTTGCGAAAAACTTTCTAAATAAGTGTAGTAAAACACTGGACTAGAAAAACTCCAGAGACTGCATCATCATTTTTACCAGAAGAACAATGTGTTTGCAGAAACACTTTCTAATACAGTCAGATTTATTCTTGCCGTATTCTTTAACTATTGCAGGACTAATAGTTAAAACAGATCAATTTTATTCAGCCTTTTTCAACTTTAGACCCCTAACAATTTTCCACAACAGTTCTAGATTTTTTTTGGAAATTCCACCTATGTAGAATGTATATAATTCATACAAGTCTGTTTACAACAGAAATAGTTGAAGAATTACTGTATTAAAAAATTTACAATTCTTTGCACTTAGTCTTCTGCATTAAATCAAGTAGAATGGCGCTGACACTGCTTTTGGCAAATCAAAATGAAGCAGAGTCAGTGCATTTCAGTTGCAGATCTTCCCCATCCGGCTTATAACAATATTTCATTTTTTAATACTAACAGTTCACATGAACTTAAGTAGATGATCATAGGTATCACTGATTTCATAAATACCTATTTGCCGCTTCACATTTTGTTGTTCTTTCTGGTTTTAGACAGAATTGATGTTCCAGTCCACCAACACTGGATAATGAAAGTAATTATTTGTCTTTTCATTCAGTTTTTACACTGGAACATGAATTGCAGTACAATGCAGAAGATCTAGTATGCAGTGATATTCCTCACTCATATCAGGGAAGAAGTACTAAAACTAAAATTTGAGCACTAATAAGCAGGAATTTATTTTGTATTTAGCATTATCAAATGTCAAATTTTCAGATAAAAGCTGTCAAGGGTTTCATTACAATAATTTCCACTAACTAGACAAACCCTGAGAAAAACATCTTCATAAATATCTTGATTTTGTGATGAACAGTGGAAGATATTACAGCCTTTCCTTGCCATCCTAATTTGAGGCCATCAAGCAACGCAAGCATCTCACTGTTAAAACTGAAAATAAAATTTGCATTTAAGGCACAAAATGAAAACAAAATGAATGCACAGTTTACTTTGATAGCTGCCACTTTCAGTATAAAATGGTAAAGTTACAGGTTTTCTTCTCATTTTATTTCAGAGACCTAAAAATACTTGATAACTGTAACTGTTTTTAGAGTAGGGTCCAAGACACTTTACTATTTGCTGTGTTTCCTTAGCTGTGTGGGCTTCCCAGTATAAACTGCATTACTTTAATTATTTTTTTTAATTAATGGTAGTCTACACCATTTTGATGACAGAAGACATGATGTCTCCTACAGAAGTATCACCGATATCACAGATGAATGCCCTGAATGGTCAGAAATGAAAGAAGTAGAGTGGTTTTTTAGAGATGCCTGGAGATGAGTCACCTCTTCAGTTCATATTGGGAAGTGTTTAGAATCAGGGCAAGTGAATAATCACAGGGCAGTGGTCACCCATGCAAGTTTGGAGAGAATCACAACAACAAAATGGGATGTCAAATCTCATTGGTTCCTGCAACACCCAAGTGCTCTCATTAAGATCCTCTAGAGATTTTTTTTTAACCCCCTCTAAACATTTTCTATGTCTTCAAATTTTTCTGGCATTATTAAGTTCCTTTGGCATTTCAGTCGGACAGAAGAAATTTAAAAGTCACAGGCTAATTCACAAAAGCACATGGTTAAAATTGCTTTCCTCAGTCATTTGCAGATGTTTAGATATGGCACTTAAACCTTCAGCAATCCCTGACCCTAAAGGTTGAAAATTAAAGAAAGATCTCCATCCTAAGCTTCTACAGCCACAAGATCACAAATTAAAATGAAAATGAAATGGGTAAACTTCAGACCTGCTTTTAAGTGACAGATCCCTGGACCTGAGGCCACATGGCACTGACTGTCGTGCAGTCCCTGTCTGGAACAGGTCTGTCTTGGACCAAAATCGAGCCATGAAATAAGAATAATCAGTACCTGAGCTCACTCTGGCCACTCTTGCTTTGCACTATAGACGTATTCATTGGGAACAGTATTTAGTCAAGAAGCGGGAATTAAATGAATCTGACATAAATAATTGGACCATTTTGATTTCATTGTCACCTATAATGGATAACATTGACTACCATACAGTTGGCAAGACGTGCTGTGCCCTTGTTCATGTACTAATAATCTGCTCTGCATGGGTGATGCTTACTGACGTGGAGTGCTTGTACGATCTTTCACTATTCATGCTGGGGGTAAAGATGCCTAGCTGCTGTTATTGTTAGCCAGTATTATTTGTATCCTACTCAAGAGCCCATAGCAATAGAACAGAACCCTGTCACAAGTTAATGGGTCTCTACTGCTAAATCACTACTGCTAACTGGAAATGTCAATGTAAAAATGAATTGAAAGATGTTAATTTTTCAAGCAACATGGATCCTCTGACAGCATTTTATTACAGTAAGGCTATTTACATTCCCTCCCCCCCTCCCCATATGAGGAAAATGTGGTTTAGAAAGCTACTCCAATAAACAGTAACTGATTAGCTACATTGAATACTGTCTTTTTGTTTCCAGTTTAAACATAAAAAAAAAAATTATAAAATGGCTGATAATAACATTGTAATGAATACACATGCATTTATATTTCATCTATGAGATTCCAAACTTCTCACACAAGTGTCACAGCATCACAGCTTTACACAACTGTTCACTGCTTTCACTGTCCACCTCCAACTCAATTTTACCTTCATCTTCTATACAACCACCCATTAGAGGTTTTAAAGATTCCCCCTTACCTTTCTTTCCTTCAGGCTGAATAAAGCCAGGTCTGTCACTCTCTCCTCCTACATTATATGCTCCAGTTCCCTACTATCCTGGTAGTCCTCTACTGGACTTGCTCCAGTTTATCAACACCTTTCCTTTGTACTGTGAGCCCTCCAAAACTCTGTTAACCATGAATACCTCACTCTGATGCTGCCAGTTTGCAGTCAGGGCATTCCTCCTGCCTCATAGGAGATTGGCTGGGCCCACCTACAGTATTAAGATGAAGATCTAATTTTATCCTTATCCTGAAGATCAACCTCTCTTTCATTTCTTGGGAGAAAACTCAAAACAGTAGACTACACACTATCCTGACCCAAGGGCAGTCTGCACACAGGCAACTGTAAAGGAAGGTGTGTACCACCAGAGTGAAAATGAGCAAAAAGATGTGTATCAGTATTTGGAGATCTCTCTCCAGATTTGCCTTAGAAGGGTCTTCTCCTTCTGCTCATGACCTCTTCCTTGTTTTAACTGCTGGCTGTTGTATATACAATACATCCCCAGAACAAGAGCTGGAATCCCCCTCTCTCTGGTTCGAGGCACTGGGTTGTCAACCCAGACGTCGGTCTGGATTCCCTCCTTATCATGCAAGAAGCCATACAGACAGCATAAAAGAAATTACTTTCATAAGAAATTCACAATTTTAGCAAAAAAAACCCCACAAGTCAAATTTTAGTATGAATCTGGTCCCATATGCAAAACTGTCTAGCTGTTAGAACCAGTCCCTTCCACTGCAACAGCCCTACATAAAAAATATCCAGGAAACAAACCTATATCTTTTAGAGCAGCACCCAAGAACTGATACAATGCCTGAAACCAATAGGTAATTTTAATAGCTATTTCAGGAGAATAAGCACAGTGCCTACAAAAATCCTAAGAGCCTGATCATACCACTTTTACGTGGAAGACGAGTCCCTCCATACAAACAGTATTTCCAAAATAACTTGTGTAACAGTGAGGTGCACAACAGGGCCCTTAAGATCAGACTTGACTTTAGCTCTGCCTTGAATAAAAGGCAGGACAACAACTTTGCTGCCCAGAGAGAATCACAAAGACTCCATATACGTATGGAATTATTCTTCTTCGTAGCTTTGTAGTTTCTCCATATTTATAGGTGGCTGCCATTATTACTGCCATTCATCAGCCACAACTTACCACTCCATATGCTACTGCAGCTCACTTATTCTGGTCAACTAGTAAAGGTATCAAGGTCCTGCTTCCTCAGGGAAGGAATGAGAGAGCTGCACAAGTCAGTTACTTACACAGGCATATATACAGTTAAGGTCTGCGTAAACCCAGCTTGGCACAGAAAAAGCATTTCTCTTTCTATACTCTACAAAAGTCATAGCAGTAAGTTTGTCCCACAGTAAAAACTAACTGCACTTTGGCAAAGCTAGCACGCAATCTGAAGTATTACGAACTACTTCAGAAAAAAACAGACATGAAAGGCAGTTCAAAGTAATGCCTGATTCTTATAAAGTATCAGGAGCATGAATCAGTACTAATACCAAGCTATTTCTGATCATCCATAGCAAAAATATTCACTAGATGTGGATGATACGCTTCAGATACATATTTTCCTTGTGTTTACTGTCTTACAAATAGCCCACAGCTCTTCAGTTGAATTTCTAGGATGTTTGTAACAGCAGAGCCCACATCTAATAAAATCGCGTAGCTTCTGCTATGAGAAGACATCAGTGAGAGCCTGGAATTGCAAAACGACCACGTACCACAATAGGTAAGACAAAGCATATCCTCCTCTTACCTTTGAGGCAGAATTCCACAGTGACAAATCCTAAACCTTTTTTAATGCCCAGACTGTCCCAGACTTATTTCTTGTCAAGTCTCATAAGTAGTGATAGGAATTGTGGGTAGTGATCTTCCCACTCCCACTACACAAACATTATTTTCAAGGTCTAAATAGAACTTCATTATAGGACAAACTTCATATATTGTTCAAAATCAAAGAGTGATTTTCACCATTAAAATGATCAGAAGCTTCTAAGGTTGGTACAGTTCTTACATGCAAAATCTGGTATTTCTCAACAGTGAAAAGAAACACTGACAGTTCCCACTCATAGCCTCAGGATTTCCTTCATAGTAATAAACAGGAACACGTGGTCTTTCTATTAGTGGCTATTTCTATACATTCCAAACCCTTTAGAATCTGCTTTCCAGAAACATTTAACCTTTTCAGGGAGATAAGGGAGACCAATTCTATACTCTGAAAAAATGGAGTAACACACATTTTCTTCCTTGTTTGTAGACATGGAATGGGTTTGCATGCCAAGGTTTTGGTAGCGCGGGGGCTACAGGGTGGCTTCTGTGAGAAGCTGCTAGAAGTTTTCCCTATGTCAGATACATCCAATGCCAGCTGGCTCCAAGACAGACCCACCACTGGCCAAGGCTGAGCCCATCAGAGAAGGTGGTAGCACCTCTGGGATAACATGTTTAAGGGGGAAAACAAAACTGCAAGGCACAGCAGCTGGAGAGAGGACTGAGAATTTAAGAGAGAAACAACTCTGCAGACAAAAAGGTCAGTGAAGAACAAGGGAGAAGAGTGTGAGGAACAAGAAGTGGCAGAAATGACGTGTGATGAACTGACTGCAAACCCCGTTCCCTGTCCCCCTGTGCTGCTCGGGGCAAGCGGGTAGAGAACTCAGGAGTGAAGGTGAGCCCGGGAAGAAGTGAGGGGTGGGGGGGAAGGTGTTTTAAGATTTGGTTTTATTTCTCATTACCCTACTCTGATTCAACTGCCAATAAACTAGATTAACTCCCCAAGTTGAGTCTGTTTTGCCCCTGACGGTAACTGGCGAGTGATCTTCCTGTCCTTATCTCCACCAACGAGCCTTTTGCTGTACTTTCGTGTCCCCTGTTCAGCAGCTGAGGAGGGGAGTGATAGAGTGGCTTTGGTGGGCACCTGGCATCGAACTAAGCTTTCTGTAAAGAACAAGAAGCCTTCCCCACACTCCTACCAAGGCTGCTGAACCTGCTGTAAAAAGAAAGGAAAAAAAAGATGCATTCAACTAATTATATCACATAAAAAAGCAGGCTTGTTTTCATGCAAACATGTTCTTGTAATTTTGGTTTTGAACAGGTCCCTTGGGAGCTTTGTATCATATGCTAAACATCGAAATCAAACAACAGCAAGTAGGTAGTACAATGCTGTAACATATAATATTGACAGGAGGGGGAACTGCCTGTTGGGGAAGGTATTCACAAAGGTTAACATTAGCCCCTGCAGGCTAATGCCTCAATGGCTTTCTTTAATCAGTATAGAGAGAGGCTCCTCCAGAGGGTGATTCAGAACCGAAGATTCATTTACCTGCTCTGAATCTCTCTCTGGAGGACTCTCACTTCTATTAACTTCAGAAACAGCCTGCAGAGATGAGCCTCAAAAAGATCATGCTAGCCTTTGTGAATACTCCCCCGTATTTACCTTCCATCAGTCGGTACAGCGGCTGAAATTCAATACGGAGATGTATAGTTGGGTACACGGTACTTAAATCTGAACACTACGTATTGCACATGGGCTGAATTTTGCCCAGCAGGAGCTTAGCGCCCCTGCCAGAAGCACTGAAACACGGTCTCCACAGCGCTACGAGGATGACTGCAGGACTGAGTTTTTTCCAGTGCCCCATTAAAGCGCTCCATTTGACAGCCACCTGCATGCTGCCATACAAAGGACTGCTGTGCTCCCAGCACCTTCAGAATCCACTAACGTTCTGCAGCCACGCTGGCACAGCTCCTTCTCTCGCTCCGACTGCTCATCACATCGCTGGAGCAGCAGCGGGAGCTGGGTTTTCACCATCAGCCTAAACACAAAGAAGAAAAATTCTCAACTTTTGAGACCTGTTGTCAACAATTTTTACAGTCATTATTTAGTATCAGCAAGAGAGGAAAATGGTCTTTTAATCTCAAACACAGAATAAAGTTGGATTTTGTGACTGGGAACACATGGTAGAAAGTCATAAGTACTGACAGAACTATTATCAGGGCCATTTCCTAACTCTTCCAGTTCTTCTATACTTCATCAGATCATTGTGCTTCCCACCTTGAAAAACTTCCGTGATATCTTCAAATTCTATCAAACAATAGATTTGAGAAAAACAAGACTTCTATAATATTGTATAAACCAAAAGAATGATTACGGCTCTCTAAAGGTTTTGGTGGGACTTTTCACATAATGGTTCTGCCAAAATTTATCTTCACAGATTATCTTTGTAACATAAACCAGCCATTCTTTTACAAATGTAAAATACAGAAAAAAAAGACCCTTTAAATTGACTGCAGCGTGACAAAGTTAATCACGAACAACAGACTTCACACCATTTCATTTAACACCAGCCAAGTTATAACCATAGTCAAAGACAACGCAAAGGGCAGGTAGAGTTGGTTCCCAAAGTATGCCTTTAGGTATGCCTAGACAAACCAGTACAAGTCAGAGTACAGCACTTTCCACAATCTTAGGACAACTCCCAAGCACTAGGAAGTCTGGTTCTAAACTTGAATTTTTCCTATACAGCCATGTCAAACATGACTTAGACAAAGCAAAATGAACTTGGAAACGTCAAATCAACTTGCGAACACCTGCTAAGTACATTTTACTGGTGAAACGAAGCCTCTTTACCAAACAGAAAAGTTATGTTCAGATTTTAGAGGCCACACTGAGACAAAGGTGTAATGAACACAGAAAGTACTACAAAGACCAGTTACTGTTCCAAGTGAACAGAGCCATAAACTACTGGCAATGCAGTACCTCGAACAAATACATACCTAAGTAACAGTGTAAGAAATGTTAGCCACCATTGGAATTTTTTTTTTTTACATAACCCTCTGTTACATAAGCATCAGAGCATCTTAGTTTCAAACTGCATTTAGGCATGATGGCCTTTCGGAAACTATATTGCACCTTTAGACAGGAAAAAAAAATCAAACGTTCCTGTTATATTCCAGAATCACGTGGCTTTTTCAGGTATTCAGTCAAAAGACTTGCAGACAAAAATCACAAGCAGTTAATCTGGCTCTTCCTAATTATATTGTGGCATTAGATTAATAGAAACTACGCACTCTGCCCTTTAAGGGCAGTGTTCTGTAGAATTCTGCATAAGAAGGATCTTTTGGCTTTAAATCAATCTCGAAGCATGTTTATTAAAAGGTTAAAGGGCAGAGTTTTTAATTATTGTCAAAATCTAATTAAGAATACGAGAGAAGAACAAAGTTTGCAGTTTTTTTCATATAATTGTTTATTAAAATAAAGGAAAGTCCAGAACTTTACAATTCATCTTACAAGCTGGAAAATGTTTGTAGTCAAATACCACTTTCAGAAGAGTTTTTCTCTATATACTCCATTTACACGCACTTAGAAGGGCATTTTGTACTTCTGCACTATCTGACACATTATCTGAACATTTTTCTAGGGCATGGTTATTGCACAGGGCTGTCGTATTTGTGACAATACACATTTAATCAAGCACTACATTGCCCATTGCTCTTCTGGTTACACTCAGTAGCACGGTAAAAAATTGCAATAGGTAAGATTTTGCCAAATATATTAAATTACAAAGTAGATTACCAGTTCAAGAAAAGCAGCAATTTCTCTAATTAAAACACAAACCTGACAGTTTACCCCTGGCAATTCACAAACAAGAAGCGCATAATGTGAATACAAACATTTCAGTGAATTCAATGCTGTCTCCCACGTAACACACAGTGACAAAACAAGACTTTCAGAAAGAACCAATATCAGTTTCCTGAAAAAGGAATGTCATATTTGACCAGCACCTACACATTCCCAAATTATGCTGTAATCCTACTCAGCTGATGGCACTTCACGTGAGGAGATGAGGTCTCATAAATTCTCTGAAAATGCATTTAGTTTAACTGCACAATGTGTCAAATGAAGTTTTAACACATAGAAACCTCTGTTTTCTCCTTTATCTAAAATATTTTCAGCAATTAAATCTTATAATTAGTTTGGAACATTTGGCAGTTTACTTATTTGTGTAATAAACCCCTGAAATTTCCCTTCTATTTGAGCTGAACACTTGAACCATGTGAAAACTGTTCCTCTAAACATAGAAGTAAGTTTAGAAAAAAAATAGAGGGGGAAAAAAAAAAAGGCAAAAGTTTTAGCACTCAGGAGGAACAATTTCTTCGTAGCAAAATCATAACACAGTTCCCCCTTCCACAAAATAGGCTCAACAATCTCTTAAATAGCTACTGATCCCGGCTGTGTGTTTACCCTTGTGGTGTCAGTAACACCTATAGAGAAGTCCATCTTCCTTTCAGGGACGCAACACGCACTCAGCCCCTTCTTCTACTAGTGAGGGAAGAATCGGTGCATGAGTTCATACATTTTAACAAGAAAATGAAACCTTATCTTATGTTTCAAAAAGAAAAAACAATCAAATCCTGGGAAGTAATTTTTCCTAGCTTTGAAAAAGGCCAATTCATTAGTCGTATCCTGGAGTTCCAAAATAAATAGACCTCTGCTGCACGGCAACGTCACTTACTCCAAAGCTTTCAGGAGATGTTAAGAACTCCCAACTCGATCTCTGGGAATAATCCGTAGATCTGAACCATGCTTTAGAAATACATTTCCTGAACAAACAAACAAACAAATCAGGATGTGTTACCAACCAATCAAATAAAATGTGTCCAGAACAAGCATACACATTTGAAGGATAATAATGTTAGGTCAGTGTTTAATATCTTTGTAGTAATTCCTCTAATATACCATAAATATATTTTTTATGTTTCCACAGAATTTCACTTTATCCCTCTTACTCCAAAGAGCTCTTATTTTTAAATAAAAATACCAGACCCCAAGTCATCTAATAAGACTTGCAAGCTATGGCCTTTCAAACTTTGCAGTTCCATACCTGAATGTCTCGTTTCACTTAGACACCATAATAATTTCAAGATCGGGAAACGAAGTTTTACTTTTTTTTTTTTTTCCCCGAGGTCATTCATGCATATACTAATTTTTATTTCTCTCCTTGGTTCAGTACTTATCTGCTTCTAACTTCGGAACCTCAACTGTACTTTTCTTTTAGGAAGGCTCTCCACATATCCAAGCATAAGTCAGTCTCATTTTAGCATAAAAAAATCTTGAACTTCATGTTTATTATGGTATAGTCTTAATCATGACAGTCTTTTCAAGAGGACATAGTACGAAAATTATAAGTTTCTAACAGTCATCTAGAACATTTTCTGCATTTATTCAGAACTGCCATTCAGGCTGCTATTTTCTTCTATTAAATGTAACACTTGAAAATGAAATCACACTGCTAGCAGTAATGCATTATTTTATGACTATATGGAACTTTTTTTCAATTTTATATGCTACTGTATGAAACAGACTATATAATTCCACATTATCAGGTTTTACTACTATCTACCTATTCTTATTCATCTTTGCGTTGACTTGTAAAAACAGAATAATTTTTTTTTTCTCCCAAGCACCCCATTTCAGGGATGAAGAGTGCTCTCATAAAAGAGATTAAGACATTTAACATTTGTTCAGTTTATTAGCATATTGGAACAAAGCTACCCTTTTTCAAACTTCACTTTTCCGACATGTGGATCAGGATCAAAACCCTTCTATTTATTCAACATAATCAGTATCATAAAATCAGTTCAAGAGTGTGTTATCAGAAGACAATCTGGTTTTAGAGATCTGGCCAGACCACATATTGAAGAGATCTAGAAAAGCCACTGAACACAAATCTGTCGCACCAGCAAACCAGAGAACTAAGCTTACTAACCTGGATGAAAAGTATCCGTATTGTAACGGCCATCATAAAACTCCAGGGTTCTAAAACAGGCCACAGCTGCATCTCATGCAGACAGCAGTTCACCCCACCTCTCAGTCTGTTTCCATCATTAATGTCACAGTAGTTTTACTAAAGTTACGGCGTACCATTCCCTGAACTACTGAGGATTTAAAATTGAAAAAAACTCAGGAATTAAGTGCTAAGCCTAACCTTTTCAGCTTTCGTTTCCCCTGCTCCATGGAATCATGTCAGGAGAAAAAAAGAATGTCATACTGGAGAAATAGTGGAACGGTACAAAACCTCTGAAATCCCCAAGGACTACTAAGATTTTATTCCTAGATCAACTTATTTTGGGAAGTTTTTGAAGACTAAAGCAAGTGTTCAATCTACAGGAACTTCAATATATGCAGAAAAAAAAGAGGGGGAAAAAAGGTACATTTTACTCAATCAAGTTTCTGAGATATCAATTAGTAAGGCTGAACATAAGTTTGTATCTGAATTATATATGTTTACTTGTAAACTGAGGAGGGATTTTGGGCTGGGTCTTGGGTTTGGTGTAGGTCATTTTTTGCACACACCCCCCCCCCCTCCCCTTTTTTTTTCCCTCTTCTCCGGGGGATGGGAGGTCAGGTTGGTGTTTGGTTTGAGTTTTCTTCCAGTTTAAGGGCAACATCCCACAGCATTGTCAGGGCAATGGTACCTTCTACCTATGTGCAATCCATATGCCTAGTCTTACATTTGCAGATAAGATTAAGGCTGTGATGAAAACATTTTACACCTAGATGGTCTTGATTTACCTGACCCTTGATTGTGAGAGGCTGTCTTATACCACTACTGAGTATTTCCTCAACATTTATAAGAACTTAGGAGACGTAAAGCAAACCAACTGGAGAAGTGAATTCAATATGAACAGCTGTAAGCATGATGAACTACCACGTGGATGTTTTCATTCACAAGACAAGTAGTCCTAAATACATTTACTTTGCAGAATTAAGCTACAGCTAATTCGAGCTACATAATACAAAATGAAAGTATACTTTTGAGGAAGAGAAACAGAGTAAGTAAATATACCTTAACTTAAGCAACCAACTTTACCTGTTTTGCCTACGTATTCCTCTGTGGTGATGTGAACATGTGGCTTTACATGTGGGTGATGATCTAGTAGCTAAACTAAATTATTAGTTTTATTATTGGTTTTTAACACACTTGGTCATGGGATCATGATGAGGACAGTATCAGCTGAGGAGTCTGCCTGAGGCAACACACTTGTCAAACCATAATCCAGGTGTCCTAAGGCAAGCCCAGGAAGGATAGAAACCTCCGTTGGAGCAGGAAGACAAACACTCACTTGATCTTAATTTTCAAATGTTGTTGATGCAATCACAGACCTCAGAAATGGGTCACTAGGTTTAAATGCTTCCTTTTACAACTCCAAGAAGTTCCCCAAACTAATGTCAAGCAACTACTCTTCTAACTACCAGATACTATTATGTGCACTGCAAGGACTTACTTTATACACACAGCCAAGTATGCTGATAATACCTTGCTTGCTTATTCTGTTTTTAGATCTGAAAAAAAAAATATGGTGTGGTATCTTCAAGAACAACCGGCAGGCAGAAGGCATAAATGAATGAGACCCGGCAGAGATCTCACGCAAAAAACGGTCTCCTATCAACTGTTCGTCATGTTTGCAAGCAGGAGTAAAACTAGATTCAGTTTTCACTAGATGACTGGGTTCCACAAGCACCTAAGCCATTTTTATTACTTCTTAGTAAAAAGTTATGATGAACGTTTCTTCCCTAACAAGATACTCCACTCCAACTCATCTCAAATGGGTTGAGATTAGACTACTTTTATAACTGTCCAAATTAATTTAAAATTATAGCTTTTCAAGAACAAGTCCACAGAAGCCTGCTTCCAAGACCACAAACCATCCTTAGTACATTCAACATCTGTACCACACTTCCATATATTTCAGGAAGCGATGGGGAAAAGCTTTACACTTTTCTGTGACGGAGATAAAACTCTTGTCTCATAGCAAGCCTCCACAGTTGAAATCAGAGGTTTCTCATATGGAATCCCTTGGCAAAAACAAGAGGGCTATCGGCAAAGAAGATCGTCTCTTCTTGAAAACATGTTTTCCAAAGCACCTAGCGTTCCTGCCATAAAAATGAGTATTATTTTTTAAACATATCTCATGAGAAGTGCTGCTAAATAGCAAATACTACCGAACTAGGTGGAGAAAAAATATAGCTATTGCTTGTTATTTCAGTAGCACATAATACAGCATTGCTCTTTTAAACTGCACACTAAATAGGTAAGCTCTGAGAATCAGAAGTGCCTCATTTTTTCACAAACCTAAATAAACAAATGCTGAACAGCAGTTCTGTGGATTTAACCTTTACACCCTACACTGACTGTAGTGTCCAACTGCTGGGTAATGGTTCTCCCATTTAAGGAATCAAAACTTAAAGTATAAATCAACCCCAAATGCTACACAGTAGTTTAAAAGAAAAATACTTGAGGTTTTTAATAATGGGCTTCATAAATGATAACTTACCTGCTGTCTGTGCAGGGTTTATTCCTATACCATCTAGAAAAATTAAAAAAAAAATAAAAAAGAGAAAAAAAAGAGAGGTAGATGAAACAGACATATTACAATTTACTACACTAAACTTACAGCTCAACAATATATAATATATATATAATCAACAAGATATAATTATTACATGAGGTCTTCATGCAGCTATATCCTATAACGAAAAATAATCTTATCACAGGAGCTAAGAAGAAACCTTCAGCACAGAAAATCCAAGCTATATATTTGAACAAAATCAAATTAATAGTATTAGTAGTTTAACACCTTCACCCCAGGCATAAGCAATTTAAAGAACACTGCAATATTATTAAATTCAGGTTGCAGGCTGTAGAGGTTGTGAAAGAAAAGACACTTCGCTTTTGTCAATACCATTTCACTGAAACTACAATACAAAAACTATTAAAAATATATATATAAACTATATTCTCACCATTTGTTATAATGGCACTTGTTGCTGCAGGAACTTTGAACTAAAGGAAATAAGAGTAGGACAAAACAACGTAAGACACACAGTTAAAGCAGAAAATGTATGAGGGATATTCAAAGCAATTACAATTTTAACTGGTTCAGGTACAAAAAAAGTTCTGAGTGGAATCTTTTCTCATATTTACAGAGAGCGCAAAATAAGGTTTAAAGTCAAAGTTGATTAGACACCTCAATAGAGAAAGCGAAATTTGCAGTACTAAACAACTAATTAAATGCAATTATCATTACTCATTGGATAAAATATAAAAGTTAAGCATCTGAAAAGTTAAGAAATATTAGCTATTATACTAAATAAAGGAATACCTAAAACATGAATGGAAATTAACTTCTGAGAAGCATATCTGTTACGTCTAACAGGAGTTAAATAAGAATTAGCGTGAGCTAATCTGGTTCCTAGCTTTCTCTGTGGCTCTATTGGGAGCTCTCCAACGGCACTGCTCCGAGGGCAGAGTTGACTCCAGGATTTGCTTACAAAAGGAAGCACTAACAGCACTGCATCAGATCTGGCTCCCTCAGATTTCTGACACCAGCCTGCGCAGGCTTTGTACCCTCAGTCACCACCCTGAGTCCCCACAGCACCCCACCGCCATGCACATCACACCGGTCAGTGTTACCATATGAAAAGCTCTACTCGGTGGGGTTGCACTGCAAACAGGCTTCCAACTATTTCAGAAGATCTGAACTGAGATGGGGAAGCCAAAAATAATAATTTCTCAGGGCTAGAGGGAGCCAGAAAGGTCCAGAGAAAAATCCTGCACTATGTGATGTGGTTGGACAGGGTAGGGTGGGTACCAGTCAATCAGTGCTACCTGGTTGTTCTGAAGACCAAGGACTTCCTTCACTTAGCACAATGAACAACCCACAGGGTACAAAGCGATGCCTCTGCATCAGCAAGTATCAGTGGAAGCTCCTCTCAAAGCACTTCAGCCTCCTTTCTATTTATTTAATGGAAATGGATGACTAGTTTAGTAATAATTCCACAAATGCAAGGAGGTTTTTTGTAAGTATTGTGCAAATGTACCTCTGTGGTTTGTCCCACGTACATCTAACACATGAAGGTAAAAAACAATGGGCACCACATATTGTAAGCGAGAACATTAACACTGCCACAATAAACTGTGACAATTGAGGAAAGAACTATAGATAGATAAAAACTGAAGAGAGTAGTGTTTTGAATACTCTACATTTCAATTTATGCTTTTATATATAGTCTGTATGACAACAATAAAATAAAAAAAAAAAAAAGGAAAGAGTTAAATTTGCATTATCCAAATTATCACTGCCAAGTGTATATATTGGGAAGGGCTGAGACTGCTACAAATGATTGAGACTTCCTGAGATCTCCCTATTAATGATCCAGTTTTCTTTCACTTCCAGCTCTGCCAATCACAGATTGTGTACAATGACCTTTCACATGTTATGTGACCTGCTAGAGATGACAGAAAAAAATCTGTTGTGTATTTCAGTTATTTCCAAGAAAAAAAAAAAAAAGGGAACATGTTTTGTGCAATGAAAGTAATTCAGAAAACTTTACTTGGAAAAACTGTAACCTTTGACAAAGCACAGTGTCTGAAACTTGCATCAAGAAGACCATTCTCCATCAGGGCCACAGTTCTACTGTTCCAGGGAAATTCTGGTTATGATTTCATCAAACTTTAAGACTCTGAAGAAAAACTCAGTAGAAACTTGCTAAGGCTAAAGAGCCGAAACTTAAATTCTTCTCTGTCCACTGAGCTCTAATTACTGAGGAGATAATGCACTTCCCCTAGAGACAAACTATCCTCTTTGTCCAAAATCCAGGGCTACAGTTTGACCTTTTCCTTACATGTTTTGCAGAAGATACCGCGACACGGTAAGTTATGCTGTTCAATGAACAGAAAGCATTTATAGAAGACAAAAATTCTCTCTCATTGTTTCCAATGACAATTCACAAAGGATCAAAGTAGCTTCTCTCCTGGGGAAAAGTCTAACAGGTTTTTTTTTTTGCTCTGAGTTTACAAAGCATTTAGTCCTGCCTGGTCTCACAGACATGTAAAAGGCTTTAGTAACATATCAGCTATGACAACTAAAAAAAAAGCCATATTCTGAAAAAACAATCATACATTCATGTTACTAATTTCTATTTAATACTGACACAAGCTAATACAAAAGTGCTTCACACTGGTTGTGGGGGGAGGGAGTTTAATGAAGTGTTCTTTGTATTTTCTTTGAAAGAAAGTGTTTGTTGTAGAGACATCTGATGGAATTAATCCAGCGAGCATTAACATCACCGGGCTCTTTTACGTTCCATCACACATTTTCAGTATTTCCTGTGAGCCTTCAAAAAACATCTACAATTGCGTTATAAAAAAGTACTGATTCAGACTGGTCTGAGGTCAATCAGCAAAACTCTCACAGATGCTCAAAAGAGATCAACTAAAAGAATGGTTTGCTAAACGTGAATATTCAAGTAATTAATTCCTCTTTAAATTCCCTTCACAGAGGACCCTATCACTACCAGACACCGTGGTGCCATGAGCAGCTAATGTGAACAGGTCTGACAGCAACCCTCCCTCCAGAAATGGCCCCTCACTCCTCTTATCTCCAGCTACTCAGTCCCAGGCAGTTTTCCTGGTCCCTCAGGTGAGCAGCAACAGCACGAATCCAGATTAGAGAAATAACAGGTATAAAGACTAACCCAGCAAGAAAAAACAGCTCATTCTGAACCCAGACTCCCTCTCCAAGATGAAACTGTGACAGTATGTTCAAAGGGGCGACAGAAGGGAAGGAAGCAACAGCCAGGGTCAGTTTTGGAAGACGCGACACCCCATACCAGCTTAAGCTGCATGCAGATGGTGGCAGCAAAAGTGAGCCCAATAAAGCAATGAACCAAGTTCAACTCACTGATACAGCAAAGAAACGTCAAAAAAGACCCTTTGATTAACGATTAACGAAAAAGACCCTGTTTGAACGATTCAGTCTGCAACTCCATCAGACCTCGAGCTGGCATGTGTGAGGTGACTGGAACCTCTAATGAGGGCTGGAAGGGGAAGAGGACTGTCTCTTTTGGAAGCAGCCCACAACTACAGCAGAAATGGCACTTCAGAGTTCTGTTGGACTTTTCAGCCTAGGTCTCCACGTATGGGTTCTGTGGGCACAGCTGCATTAGTTCAGATTATAAACAATTGGAAAAAAATCATAGAAAATAAAAGCACCTACATCAACAAGTATCCTTAACAGCATTTATTATTCTGTATATTATTCTGTTCAGGTAATGTTGTGAGAAACAACCAACCCACAACCTGCCCCCACAAGCTGTGTTTCCACCAAGAACTTCTGTCACATAGTGCTATAACACTAACAACACAAGGAAAGGCAAGACACCAGGTCCGTTATCCTTCCTAGTTATTTATTTTACTGCAACGCCAATGCTTGAACAAATGAAATTTTCAATAACCCTAAATTTCCCAAGTTTTCCTAAAAATACAGAAGTGGAACTGCAGAACAGACTCTTGGCTGAATCTCTTTGCTGAGGAAAAAAGCCACCATGTTTTCAAGTATTTTATTTCTCATTGTACACCCAGATGAACATCTCAATCTCTGTACACTTAATCTGCAACAAACGAAGTGCCTCTCTCCAAATACATTATGTTTAGGCACCTATTGGTTTAGGGTTCCCTGTGAAAGATCAAACACCCAGCAGCCAAAGAACGCATTATCCAAGTCTTATCCACTTAAGTCTGTTTTGTTGAATCTAACCCATATGCCCGATCTCAATACCTTCAATAATCAAAAACTGTATGTCTTCCAATACTACTGGAACTGAATGTGAGAAGAGTTTAAGAATTTCCTGAATAATTCCAGAGAATTTTGTGGATATTCTACACAAACAATTTAAAATACTAAATATGCAACAGCAGCATCATTTAATTACGTTCGCTATCCTAAGTTTTTATATTATTGATACAAAATGGCTTAACTTAACTGCAAAGAACAGGAAGTCTGTCAATACCTGCTGTTGATGTGGAAACCGACCAAGAGCAGATAAATATAGGATTCTGAAAGTTTTGGAAGGCCCACACAGACATCAGTAAAGCTTATACTCATGTGCATCTAACAAGAGCATTCTTTGTGCTGAATTAACAATTTCATTTTACAATTAAAAAGCTTTTGCTTTCAGGAAGTTAAAAACCAACGTCACCACTTTCCACTTACTTCTTCTGCAGCAAACTTCAAGACAGCTGTGAAAGGTGTACTTTCAGGCACACTTAACCTGAAATGACAACGTAAGTAAATAGGTGACCGCTCAGACAAACTGAAAAGCAGCTTTATTTGCTATTAAACTACTCACTAAAACTTCACTTCTACCAACGCAATACTCTCCCCAAAGGTACGCCTGTACTACTTGAGGCCTAGACCGAAGCCTAGAGGGACACGCGCGGTCGTAAGACAACGGGAAAAGCCCCGACAGCCGAGTGAACAGCAGAAAACCGCTCGTCCTTTCGCACGGAGGGAGAAAAACACGTTTCCCGCGGGCGCGGGAGCCCCGTCAGGGTGACCCCATCAGGGTGATCCCTAATGCCCCGCGGCCCAGGGGCGCGTATGTTTGCGACGCCGCCGGTTTTCACGGCCTCCCCGCAGCACCCGGCCCAGCCCGGCCCGCCCCAGCACTGCACTCACACTTTGTAGGGCAGCCGCGGGTCCGAGGTGAGCGTCACTTTAAAGGTGACCTTCGACCTGGGGAGAGCGAGGGGAAAGCACCGGGTTAGGGTTGGGGGGGGGGGAAGGAAAGAAGGGACAGAGGGGCAGCGCGGCCGCTCACTCACATGATGCTCCCGCTCGCCGCCGCTCCCCACCGACACGTCAACCCCCGCCCGGCGCCCAAGGGGGCCTTCGCTGTCCCTCCGCCCACCCGAGCTGCCCGCGGCGCGCCTGACCGCAAAGGAACTATCAACGTGCCCCGCCGACCGCTGCGGGGGAGGGAGCGGGGCCGTTCTGTCGCGGCGCCGGGCTGGTTGCGGGGAGGGGAGAGGCTGAGGGGCGGAGGAGGCGCCCCGGAGAACGGCGGTGAGGGTTTCTAGGGAGGCAGTGGCTCGGGCTCTTCCGCGGTCGAGGTAGGACCCAGGTACTGCGACTCCCGTGTTTCCGTAGACGACGCTCAGTGACATCCGGGCGGCCCCAGAGGGGGGGTGGCGGGAGCGGGGCTGGGCCGTGCCGGGCCGGGCGGGAGCGAACGAGAGCGGGGGCTTAGCGGGCGGCGGGCCCCGGGCCGGGCCGGGCGCGGAGGTGCGGGGCCGCTAAACGAAGATGAGTCCCGCTTCTTGTGAACGGCCGCCAGCAAGGGGCTGCGGGGTTTGAATGTGTGCTTGTGTGTGACTGCGGGCGCGTCTGCGGGTGCGCGCCGACGGATAGGGGCGTTGCGGGCGGCGGGGGTGGTTCGTGGTTGGGTTCGGCTCCCCGCGGGTTCGAGCCCGTGCGCCGCGCTCACACCGCAGCGTCCCGCGGCGCTCGCTGGAGCTGCGGGGGGCGGGGAACGACGACTCGGGTGCCGATACGCACCCATTGCTACCCACCCCCGTCATGCTCAAAATTGTTCACGTCTTCCTTGCCACGGGGGAGCTAGAGTTGGAGTTCTGTTTGGACAGTGACGGACACTTCCGTGGCAGAAAAACAGCAGGTTCCAGTTTTGTTCGTCTGCGATTTTCCACAAGTTAATTTCTTTAAAGCTGAAGAAGGTTGTGTGGAAATGCAAAGTAATTTTTGTCTTTAATGCCTGTCGATCTGTTAATAGCGATAATGGCTGAGTTTCCAACTCTGGGTATGTCAGTACTGCCACTGTAAAAATAGTTTGCCAGGCTACTTTAATATTTTCTCCAGTCACTATCATCTGGAGGAAGGACAGCTTTCATTGTAGACTGAGGTTCTGTCACAGACTGCTTGTCAGACTGGTCATGGCAAAGCAGTTTGTTGCATTCAAGTTAACTGGGGTCTCATTAGGGTTGAGGTAGCAGAAATGCTGTACAAAAGGCAATTGGCTCATTGGAGTCACTAATTTCTTACCTAAGGACTGGCTCAGTGCCCAGCCATGAAATTTGGATTTTCACCCTTATGCTGCTCTTATTTGAACATTGACAAAACTGAAAAAAAAAAAAAAAAAAAAATTAAAAAAAGAACAAGGAGAAGAAACTTGCACTTGTACAACCACATTAATATTTCTTGGTACCTGCTGTGCTTATATTATTGTACCTGTCTTTCACAACTGTATCACATTGGTGGTGCATGCTCATTTTGTAATCAATTGGTGATCTCATGGCTTTTTCATACCCCTGCTTCTTAAGAGATCACACCTTAATAATTAGAAATAATTAACAGTCATCTCTGAGGATGTAGCCTTGCATATTGTGTAGCTAAATGTCAACCCATATTTATTCTTGCCCTCTTCAAAATCAGTTATTTTTGTATGATGTTGTATCTTTGATTTATACAACTCTTGTCATCTGCAGCTTTCATGAATGCATTGCTGTTTTCTCTGCCAAGGTCATTAATACAGATGTGAATAAAAGACTGATCCTTTTCAAACTTCATTTCTTGCCTTTAAGTCTAAGGACGTCCCCTCTGAGGAAACAAGTGCACCCTAATCTTTATGCTGTTGAAGCTGGACTGCTTTTAGGACCCAAATTTACTTTGTTAAATCCGGTTTGAACATATAATGCTGACAGCAGTCTAAATCTAGGGCTGGGTAGTCCTGTGTTCTGGCCACATGGTCTTGTCCTCTGCCAGGCAGAGGAACCGACACTTGTGACCAGGTAGAGAATCAGTTCAGGGAAATGGTTTGGCTAAACCCCCAAAATTTTCCTTTTGGGTGATTTTCATCTGATTAGCTTCCTGAACCAGCAACAAAGAAGGACGTGAGGAAGCGCCTCTGGTTGGCAGTGATACCACACTGCTCCTTAGGTCAGCTTCAGATGCTGTGGAGCTGTATCCTGAGTGGGCATCAAGAGTTCGATGGTATCCTTATTTGATGGTAACATGAGGTTGTGGTGGATTGACCCTGCCTGGATGCCAGGGGCCTGCCAGAGCTGCTCTATGACTCCTCAGCTGGAGAGGGGAGAGAAAATACAATGACAGTCTTCTGGGTCGAGATAAGGGCAGGGAGGTCACTCAGCAATTACCATCACAGGCAAAACAGACCTGACTTAAAACCCACTAATCTAATTTACTGCCAATCTAATCGGAATAGGGTAATGAGAAATACAACCAAATCTTAAAACATCCTACCCTGCACCCCTCCCTTCTTCCTGGGCTCAACTTCACTCCCAATTTTTTCTACCTCCTCCCCACCAGCAGCACAGGGGTCAGGGACACAGGGCTTGTGGTCAGTTCATCGCACATTGTTTCTGCAGCTCCTTCCTCCTCAGGGGAGGACTTCTCACATTCTTCACCTGTTCCAGTGTGGAGCCCCTCCTGTGGGAGACAGTCCTCCATGAACTCCAATGCGAGTCCTTCCCACGGGCTGCTGGTCTTTATGAACTGCTCCAGTGTGGATCCCTTCCAGAGGGTGCAGTCCTTCAGGAACAGACTGCTCCAGCGTGGGTCCTCTGTGGGGTCACAAGTCTTCAGGCATCTGCCTGCTCCGATGTGGGATCCTCCATGGACTGCAGGTGGATATCTGCTCCACAGTGGACCTCCATGGGCTGCAAGGGGACAGCCTGCCTCACCAAGGTCTTCACTGCAGGCTGCAGGGGAATCTCTGATAGCAATGAGACATAGCTTTGGCTGTTCTGGCTGTGTAGGTGACAAATGGAATGACACATCCTTCGGGAATTAAAACAGTTTGGATCTCTGGCAATTTGTAAACACAGCAGTACAACAGAAAGATTTTAGGTGAGGAAAATTAAAAAGAAAAAACAACAAACAAACCAGAAAATAACAAAAATGTATCCCTCTGGATGCTGAGATGTGACTGAGGTGGATTAAAACACCTCATAGCAGTTCAGGGAAATCCTTCTAGTTGTAAATAGCATTGCAAGAGAGAAAAGTACTGCAATACATAGGAACTATTCATCCCACATGTCTGTATTGCATAGGTAGCCTCCCAGCTGGACCTAGTTTAATTGTGTTGAGAGGGGAAATACACAGAACAAGAAGAAAGGAAGTGGAATTTTAAAAGTACCAAAAAAATTACCTTACCAAGACCTATTCATTAGTATTTAATTGCCTGAGCACGATGATCACTTTTCATAGCAAAGTGTAAAATTGTTCTAGAAGGCCCAGCTATTTCTTGAAATGAGATGGAAAATGTGAAATTACAATGTGGGGTGGAGGGAGGTGTTTGTTTCTTGAGTAGTTACATCCTATATGGAGAGATTTCCTTAGTAGACGCTTGCAGCCTGAATACAATTTCCTAATAAACATTTTATCAGTTGCCATAATTATGATACGCAACACACGTAAAAAAAGCTCTCTGATAGTATTTTCTACCCATGACAGAGAGTAGAATGTGCTGGAGAACTGTATTTAAAGGAATGTTATTTAGCCTTTTTTTTTTTTTTTTAATTTTTCTCCCTGACTGTAGTCTCTGTTAGATATGGTATATTGGTGAGCATTCAGTCAGAGCAGCCCCGTGACACAGGACTGAAGTCACTGTTTCCTGCTTATCCAGCAAAAAGTAGATAAGGCCACAGTTCAGAGCCTGGCCATAAAACTAAGCTGCAGTCTTTGTGGTTTTGAAAGTTTTCTTCTTTGCTTCTGAAGCACACAGTGTGTCTTAAAATCTTTTAACCTTCATATGTATTTCTAACATTCATGAGTGTATGTGCCATTTGAAGAACATCAATTTTTATGCTGCAAAACAAGTGCCCATGTGGAGGAAAGATACCAGACAAGCATCCATCCTAAGAACTCTGTGGAGGCGTCAAAACTGAAATTTTAAGAAATGCAGTAAAATATCTCCACCTGCAAAACGTGGTTTTAGCCTTGTCAGGTTTGGACTGAATAGGGAGCATTTAACTTCCAAGAATCTTTGCCGAAAAAGCGCTGAATTAAGCCTTTTAGCAGGTACTCAGAAAATGAAATCTTGGCACTCATCAAACTTCTCTTCTATGCTCACAAACAATGAATTAAACAAATAAGCATTGCCAAGCAATATGTTCCAGGAGGGCAAGAGGGAGGCAAAGGAAACACAGCGTTTCTCCATCCAATCACTTCCACACTGAGCCCATGGATCACAGTCTGATTTCTTCTGCTCTTAGTGAGGCTGTGCTTTCACCGGATGGATCGAGCAATGCTAACCCCCATGAAAAAGGAGAGGTCCTGTTTTTAACCCCTCACTTCTGCCTCACTCTCTGTTCCTGGTCTCCTGCCTGCTTGCTGCTGCTTGCTCTGGCTTTGTTGCTCACTGGATCTACCCATGAGTCAATTCAAATCAGGGATGTTTCCCTGCTAGCTCAGAACATCAGGTCAGCTCAGGGAAAGGTCTGAGCTGAGACAGCAGAGGAGGCAAGGAGATCTTCCTCTTTTGTTGGTAGGGCAATATGGGATAAGGCTTTCTCTTGATACTGTTTCCTATAGTCAGAGGGACGGGGTCCTCCTCTGGTGGGTACATCCCCTTAACTCTCCTTTGGCTCAGCACGGTGAGGTGTCTCTTGGCTTTCCCCCTGATCCAGGTCAAGGTCATCAGTGGTAACCCTGTGACTCTTCCCAGTGGGTAGAGGCACCTTCTTGGATGCAGAGTCCTGGTATGTCAGCAGGAGTCAGTCGCCTTTCTCAGGTAGAGTCTACTCCTGCTTGCTCTGGTGGGATCTTCCTGTAGGGAATTCAGCCCTCCAGAAAGGAAGCAATAACACTGCATGATCTCTAGGTTGGTTTTGTTGCAGAACCTGAAAATGTGACTTTGTGCACCTTTCTTTGCCAAAGTTTCTGTACTCCAAGGCTTCGAGCTGCAGCATTAGGCTAGATTGACTTCTCTGCCTGAGCATATCGGCTGTAGTTGGGTTGCACTGACTTTTTACTCCCCAACAATTACAGATTTTATGTTTTCTCATTTTTTTTTTTTTTTTAACTGAAATAGTGGTGTAACATACAACATAAATCTAGCCTGTTTAAACTAGCCTGTTGGTACCTACCAGTGAGAAAACTTTAACTTTTAGACAGAGAGTTTCCACCTTTGTGAGCCTACAGCCGATGTGAGACAAAAGCAGTTTTCTATTGCATACTATGTCACTGTGTTTCTCTGTAAAATATAGGTATACATAGATATTTTAAAACGCATATGATAGAGGAAGATTATAACACTTTAGAAATGCAATGCAAAGTCAGTGATCAGACAATTCACCTTCATAATCTTCCTTTAACAAAATAATAATTAAAAACCTATTTCAGGTTGCTCATGTCACAAACATTTTACAGAAAGAATCTGTCAAAATTAGTAGATCGCATACAAGTGTCGTATTAGTCATATAGAAATTAGAATGTTAGGTCTCTATGCTTCAGAAGTTTTATTTTATGTGTCTGTTAGATAATACAGATAACCTTATACCAGGATTAGTCTTCTGAAGCACCAGCACTGGATGTATTTGTCAGCTGTAGATGGTGTTTCTTCTTCCACATGTGAAGGTTTGGTGGTGTTTTATTTTTTTTTCAGTTGCTTTGAAAAAGTAATTATTAAGAAATCTTTAAATCAGAAGGATAATAACCATTTGGCAGGAAAAAGTGTCTGGAAGAACAAAAAGTGGGCATTCTTTCTTCTTCTATCTGACTTCTTTTTGTCATTGAATTTGATTTATGTAATAGGCGGATAACACTGTTACATATAAGTACTGTGTCCTGTTTTCCAGAATTTATTTGGAATCACTTAAACTTTGAATAATTTTCCAGGTATCCCATTCATCTTAAAAGTATTTTGATTTATGTATCTTTTGTTGTGATAAGAATGATGACAGTTTTGTTAGTGATAGCAATGCTTATGTGATATTTTGGTTTTATATGCAGGAAATGTTTTTAAAGTGCTTTCCATAAGAGTCCTATCCATCATAATTATGTTTTAATTGGGCACTAAGAAACAAAGTTCCATCTTTTGATTTGAGAGCGTCTAATAAACTGTAGTTCTTCAAATTTGGAGGGCTCCCATCCCTTTGGTCAGGAGAGGAAGACGTTTTTGTGGAAGATAGATGGATATAGAGAAAGCAGATCAACAGATTTGACCTTTTCCCATAACTGTTAATTGTTTCAAAGTCCTTTTTGCTTGTATAGGCAGTAAACACAGTTATCTTAGGGTTTTATAGAATATTTTATTAACTATGTTTTGGCGAATTGTGGAAAGATTGTATTTTGTCAGCTAGTCACTGGTCTCAGAAAAACCGTGTACCTTTATTACCTGTGTGCTGCAAGCAGCGAATTCTGTGATCTGAGCATGCTGCTCTGAGATGGCTGAGTATATATTTTCATCTAATTATGCAGATTCTTTTATCCAGTAAGCTTTCCTGGGTGTTGATTTCCTTGCGTCCATTGTTAGGCTGTGCAGGTCTATCATTTATTTTTACTACCATTATGTACTACAGTGGATTAGCTTGCTACTGGAGATAAAATCACCTTGTTTACAAGATGATTCAGAGAATCAGACAATATACAGAGATGTATTGCAGACTCCTGTAGTGAAACGTAAAGAGTGTACAGAGGCATAAATTCAGGCTAAGAATGTTTTTATCGTAGTATCCTTTTCTTCTGTAGAGCATAAATACAAATCCAACCGAGGTGCTTGCAATACTAACCAGGGTAGCTTTCTTATGTTCTGTTTCTTGTCTTAAGCAGACTGTACTTTATGTGGAGAATTAAATTGTAACCAAGTCCATGAAAATTCAGAGAGAGATCAAAATTGCATCCTTTATTGCAGTCATGATAAAAAAAAAACCAGCAAGAGCCCTGATTCAGCTCCTGCTGCAATTTAATTATTCATAAAGTGCCTAGCCTATTTGGTTTTATTTTTTTTAATGAGGGTTACTTTTTTTTTTAAAAAAAAAAACCTTTAAATAAATCAGGTTATTCTAGTGACTTCATAGTTAACATTTAACTAAAAAAAGCCCAGCACAGATTCTTGCTGAAGTGAAGCAAGAAATTAAGCCAAATTATGTTTCCATTTTTGAACATAAAGACCAGCAAAGAAGAGACTAAAGAAGAAATTAATTTCAGGTCCAGGAAGTTGTGATTCCGACAGGCTTAGTACAAGATGTCAACTGTGCTATTCTTCACAGTTCTCTAAACAAGGTCATCTTGCGTATATTTTCTTTAGTCAGTCATTTGTTATGAAGATACCTCTCGTATTTTTCCTCCTCTTCGTTTTTTTTTTCTCTTTGATGGCAAGCCCAGAAAAGAGTTTATACAGTCTGCAAGAGGACAGTTCTCACTGACAGAGAGGTGAGGTCACACAGATCATTTGTTTGAAGGGATTAGAAGAGAGATTTTCTGAGCTGGCAGAAGGTGGTGCATCTCTGTGGAAATGAGAAGTAAAAACCTACATTGTGCTTGCGAAGTCTGGACTTCTAAATTGCTATAGCTTTGTTTAGCAAAAAGATAAACATAGCCTTTAATTTTCTTCATCTAGAACAGGCCTTTCTAACCTGCTGTGGTTCAGGGCACCAGCCTTCAAATCTTCACTCTGTTTATCAGGCTTTGCCTTCTAATTTCTTTGGGTACAAAGCCAAGAATTTCTCTGCATGTTGCCTTCCTGTGGGCCTCTTAATGGATCAGAGGTTTAGCTGGAATGTTCTGACCTGGGAAGTATGCCTCCTCGTTTGGTGCTCGCTGTAGCACAACGCTGAAGATTTGTTGGAACATTTAAGATGCTTTTGTATTAGACATGGTGAGAAACTTCTTGTTTCTGGACCATTACCCATAAAGCAATATTAATTCTAGTAAGTGCAAAATTATATTAGCATAAGGGATTTTTAAGCTTTGAAGTGTAACACTGTTAGAAATAATCAAGAAGCAAGCAGAGAACAGAAAGTGACCCTTAAATAGCAGATGAAGACTTGAGCTGCATTGTGCCAAATGAGTTTCAGTAGTGTGTAATTCCTTTCAGGAACTTTTTGTTTGTTTTCCGTTGTAGTTTTTTGTATAGTGTATTGTCTTGTCAGGATATCTATGTCATCTCCTAAATGCTACTGTTCAGCAAGGCTTAAGAAAATGTATTAATACCTTTAAGTCTTCTGATTGCAATAAATTTTAACTACAGATCCAACAGATCCAACAGAAGCGGTAGGGTTCAGCTGATCAAATGTTGGTGCCAACTTTATAAATATCTATATACAAGATTCTTTATATTCAAAGCCAAGAAGGTACTTCTAGTGCACAATTTGTAGTATTCTGAAGTAGATATCTGAAAAGATGAGCTCTTCTCTCAAAGTGCCTATTTCTTCCCAGATCAACAATAGGGAGAGGCTAGGCTGATTAGCTTTCATATTGACATGTACTTTATACAAACTTTGGTGAGGCAAATCCCACCCCATGTTCATGCCCTTACACTGTTCTGGAGCTTTATAATCTGGAGTCTGTGTTCCACTCATATAACTTTAGTTACCCAGTTGAACTCAGCTTGATTTTATATGGTTCTCTTGATAGAATGTGGGGAAAGCCAGGTAACTTCAGGTTGTAAACCCCCAGTGCATGAATTGTTCTTTTGTGTTGTTCTGATTTTTGTAGGTACAAAAAGAAGTTATTTCTGGGACCTTCTCTTTATACAATATTCTTAAAGTTAAAATACTACAAAGCATAACAGATTATATCAATCTTTAATAAAAAAATCTCAGTTAACAATTGTGCCATGCATGAAAGTAAAATCAAATTAAGATCTGGAAGAAGAAAGTGCAAATAGGATTTTGGTGGATAAATACAGTAATGGTTACAGTTCTTATGCAAGAGCAAAAGAATAACTACATTTCAGAAGCAATGTCAGTTGAGGCTAATGTAGTGTCTTCACAGAAGAGGGCGTCTTCCATCTATCAAAAGCTTGCATAATTAAACCCTTAAGGTTTTCCTGCTATGAAAAAAGAAAAAACCTAAAACAATTGTTTTATTGATGATTTAAATATTCACTTAGATGTATGTCCTTCATACTCTTTATCCTGCAGTCCTCATCACTCATACTGGGATGAGTTGTCTCACCCCATGGAGTCACAGTTTGGGCTATTAGACCTCTAACTTTAGCAGATAATTCTCTTTTTTTCAGAAAGCTCCATTGCACCTATTCCCTTCAGGAATTGCTTTGGGAGCACTCCCAAAGAGAAATCGTGTTTATGGTTGTTAGAAGGGCAGAGTGATATTCAGAGAATATAAAACAGAGTACTAAATGGTACCTTAGAACTGAATAAAAGAAATTAAATGGAAAAAAAGGCAAAAGGAAGATTGAATAAATTCATTGGAAAGAAGACATCACAGTCACAGAATGGTTGAAGTGGGAAGGGAACTCTGGAGGTCATCTGGTCCAACCACCGTGCTCAAGCTGTGGCACCTAGAGCAGGTGGCCCAGGACCACAAGCAGATGGCTTCTGAGTAGCTCCAAGGATGGGGACTCCACCACCTCCCTGGGCAACCTGTGCCAGTGCTTAGTCACCTTCACAGTGAAAAAGTGTTTCCTGATACTCAGGAGGAGCCTCTGGTGTTTCAGTTTATGCTCATTGCTTCTTTTCCTTTGAATTAGTATACTGAACTAGGACATGAGCTGTACAGGAAAGTGATGGCAGAAAAAGAAAATACAAAGTAGAATGGAAAAGAATGGAGAAAATTTGTGGGTATCAGCTGTCTGCTGCCCAGATAAGCGGAACAAAAATGATAAAACCACAGAATTATTAATGAAGTATTCAGATAATTGAGATTATATACAAAGGGAGAATGAAATGGGGAAGTATGAGATAACATCAAACACATTGTTAACTTGCAAAATCTACTCAAAATTCAAATTATAGAGAAAAAATCTGAATGTTATATTTTTTCATAGTTTCATTCTCAATTACGTGTGTACTGTGTCCATTTGGACACTTTTATTGTCGTAGTCTGGCAAAAAAAATCTGGCACCATGCTGATGGGTATTTTTCTTCCTCTTCTATATCAAATCAAAAGGTTTTTATCCTGTATAATCCCAGCACTATTTAAATTTTCTCTTTGCTTTCTAATTTATTTTGCTGATCCCTACCTTTCTAATTTATTTTGCTGATAAGAGCATATTTTTGCTCTTATCTCTCTGCCCTCCCCATGGTGTGCTCGCTGTACTCAGTCATGTTGTTTCTATTGCGCAAATTACCAGTTCTTCACTAGTTCTCACTTTCCATCTGTTTTTCCTTAAGATATAAGCCAAGAGATGGCTGCTGCAAGATGTTATATAACCTTAAGTTCATAGTATTATCTACTACATTAAAATATTTAAAATGTGCTGGCTGTTGTAGATAGTGAGCTCCTGGGTCTAGTTTATTTTCCCATATGGAGTAATCAGTGATACAGATTCAGTCAATGTATTCCATATGAATCACCTGTATGGAGAAGCAGATGTAAATGTTGCATGAAAAGAGGATTAGTGTCTTTGCTCTGTAGAATACCATATTCAACCTACTGTAAAAACCAGCAGATTTCCCAACACAGAAGACCTACTCTAAAAATTCAAAAATACCACATGGAAAAAACAGAACGTATGCGTTACATAATAAAATATATCATATTAACAAGTTTCCTTATTTTTATACGATGCACAATGGAGTATGTTGCTTTTTCAGGAACTTCAGAAACTAAAATAGTAATGTGACATTAATTATGACATAATAACCTATCTTAATACACAGGTTGTAATAGGAATCATATTCTTACAGAGTTGAACATTCAGAAGGTAGTAGGTTCCAAAATCATAATAGTATAAATAACAGCTAAAGACAAATGCCCTCACAAATCAACTAAACTAGTTTGTTAGACTTACTGCTCCTACTAGATGTGTACCGTAGCTTTTAATCCATATTCTATCTGTATCAGAAATAAGCTGATCGTCTTCAATAAAGCTATTGTGGAAACAAGTGTTGTTAGTTCAAGGAAATACTGTCTACTCGAAAGTTCTTGCAATTTGTCATTTTTATAGGAAGTTATTGTTTCAGATGATTTAGAGGATTTGGGAAGTTTTTTAATTTGTTTTCATTTTTAATTAAAAGCATTCATCTTGAAAGGGAGAACGTCAGCGAGGTGTAAGTTAAGCTTAGGTTTTTGAGGAGTATTCATAGGTAGTAAGTGAAGTCCCTGCTATATTCTACAGATTCAGAGCAGCCGAAAATCCTAAGATCACATAAGAGTGCATTTGCTCTATTTTGCCTGTTGCTTTCCTGCACATTCTGTGCTGAATTAATGCATGAGGCAGATTTTCAGGTAAAGCTCTTATTGGCTTCCTAGATAGGAAGAAGAGTGTGGAAACTAATGTTGTTCTGAACTAGAGCTTCCCATGATTGTGTTTGTTCAGTGACTTGTCACCACATACAAAACAGTCCTGCTTGCTATTGATATTTTGTCAGACTAAACTAGTCTTTTTCGCTTCAAAGAGATTCTTATTAACTCTGTTTCAAAGCCCATGAAGATTTGTTTTATTAAGTGCTCAACCAGCACTATGGAAGTGGATTTTCTAAGAAACCCAATTGATTTCTTGAGTCAATTATTCTGTTAAAGCTGCTTGTATGGTTTTCAGAACATGAATGTTATAGGAAAGAGGTAATCTCACAATTTTCTGGCATGCTGAAAGTTTTTATGTTGTTACCTACATTGTTGTTTACAGAATTGCAGAAGTTCAGGCTGGAAGGCACCTCTGGAGATCATCTGCTTTACTTCTCCTCAGAACAGGGTCACATAGAGCTGGTTGCTCAGGACCTTCTCCAGTTAGGTTTTGAATATCTCCAAGGATGAAAACTCCACAGCCTCTCTGGTCAGCTGTCTATCTTTAGCCCATATCTGGCTAAACTATAGCAAGCAGTTATTTTATCATCCAGTGACCCCTCCCTGGTTAAGAAGGGAAATCCGGAAAAGGAGAGGAGATGTGACAGTTGAAGCAAGGACAGATTTAATGAAACAACGATACTAATAAAGTATACAAAATTATACTTAGCCTACAATGTCTGGTCTTCAGGAGGAACCCAAACTGGACCCCAGCAGGAAGCCTCCTTCCTTAGCAAACCTTCCCCCTTTGTAATGAGCATGACATTACGGCATGGGCTACACCTGTAGCTAACTCAGGTCAGCTGCCTTGACTGACGCCAAACGGCTAATGGCCTGCCTAGCATGGCTGGCCTATCGTGCTATCTCAGCCAAACCAGGACAGCAACCTATGCCAGTGTTTGACTACCTTCACAGTTAAAACCTTTTTCTTACATTTAAATGGAATTTCTTGTATTTCAGTTTGTGCTCATTGCCTCTTGTCCTGTCACTGGGGACTGCTGAGGAGAGCTTGGCTTTATCCTCTTTACTATGCCTGTTGGGTTTTTATAGATGTTAAGATGCTGCTGATCCTTTTCTTCTGCAGGCTGAACAGTCCTGTAGCCAGTCCCAACTTGTAAGTCAGATACTTCAGTCTCTAAATAATCTTAGCAGCCCTTCGCTGTACTTACTCCAGTGTGTGCATGTGTTTCTTGTACTGGGGAGCCTTGAATTGGACCCAGAAAACAAGATCTGTCACATCAGTGCTGAGTGGAGCGGAAGGATCAACTCCTTGGGTCTGTTGTCACTGCTTTTAAGGCAGCCCAGGAGGCATTTGGCCTTCTTTGCCACAAGGGCACATTGAGGGCTCATGGTCAGCTTGTTGTCCATAGGGTCCGGGAGTCCTATTCTGAAAAACAGCTTTCCAGCCAGCCACTCTAGCCCTGTACTGGTGCATGAATTAACAGGATGTAATGGGTCTGCATGGCAAGGTTTTGGTAGCGGGGGGGTTACAGGGGTGGCTCCTGTACAAAGCTGCTAGAAGTTTCCTGTATGTCAGATACAGCCAATGCCAGCCGGCTTTAAGACGGACCCGCCGCTGGCCAAGGCCGAACCAATCAGCGACAGCGTCTTTCGCCTCTGGGATAACGTATTTAAGAGAGTGAGAAAGTTGTTGTGCGGCAGTAATTGCAGCAAGTGAGAGGAGTGAGAATATGTGAGAGAAACATCCCGCAGACACCAAGGTCAGTGAAGAAGGAGGGGGAGGAGATGCTCCAGGTGCCAGAGCAGAGATTCCCCTGCAGCCTATGGTGAAGACCACGGTGAAGCAGGCTGTCCCCCTGTAGCCCATGGGCGGTGGAGCAGATGACTGCCTACACCCAGTGGAGGGCCCCCACCCCGAAGTAGGTGGATACCTGAAGGAAGCTGTGACCCCGTGGGAAGCCTGCACCAGAGCAGGCTCCTGGCAGGACCTGTGGCCTGTGGAGAGAGAGAAGCCCATGCTGGAGCAGGTTTGCTGCCAGAGACCCCATGAGGGGGGCTCACACTGGAGCAGTCAGTTCCTGAAGGACTGTACACCTTGGAGGAGACCCACACTGGAGCAGTTCATGAAGGACTGAACCCGTGGGAAGGCTCACGCTGGAGAAGTCACGGAGGACTTTCTTCTGTGAGGGGGACCCCACATTGGAGCAGGGGAAACGTGTGAGGAGTCCTCCCCCTGAGGAGGAAGAAGCGGCAGAAAACAACAGTGTGATGAACTGACCCCAACCCCTATTCCCTGTTTTCCCCCTGTGCTGCTGGGGGGGAGGACGGAGGAAAATCGGGATCAAAGTTACGCCCGGGAAAGGAGGGAGGGGTGGAGGGAAGGTGTTTTAAGATTTGGTTTTATTTCTCATTACTCCTCTCTGAGTTAATTGGTAATAAATCACATTTCCTTTCAGTTGAGTCTGTTTTGCCCATGACGGTAAATGCTGAGTGATCTCCCTGTCCTTACCTCAACCCCACAAGCCTGTTGTTATTTTTTTTCTCTCCTCTCTCCTGTCCAGTTAAGGAGGGGGAGTGATAGAGCGGCTTTGGTGAGCACCTGGCATTTTGGCCAGGGTCAACCCACCACACAGGATCAGAGTTTATATCTTGGAATAAAGTGAAGAAAAGTGGATTAAACATTTAATGTGTTGCAGATGTTATGACTAGAGGAATGAAATACTCTTAAGAGTATTTTGCTGGCTGAAGGCAGCAGTAAAAGCCACTCCCTTATTCTTCTCTGCTTATGCCTGAATAAACCCATGTTACCAAGCCTTTTTTGTATGTTGTATGCTCCAGCTCCCTAATTATCCTGGTGGCCCTGAAGTGGGCTTGGCCAATTTCTTAAAATCTTACTTGTATTAGGGATCCCAAAACTGCAGAAAATACTCGGGATGCAATCTCAGGTGCCAAATACTGAAGAATCACTTCCCTTAACCTGCTTACCTCATTCAGCCCAATAATGCACTTCACCTTTGTTGCTCGACTTTTCTGCACAACTGATCTCCTCAACCAGTTTTGTTGCCTGATGTTATTCCATCTTGGGCAGAGGACTTTGCATTTGCCCTTGTTGAAGTTTGTGAGGTTCCAGTCAGCCCATTTCTCCAGTGTCTTGATGTCCCTCTGAACATCAGCCTTGCCCTCAAACATACTGATTTTGCCTTTTTTTTTTTTTTTTTTAACTGATTTTGATTTTTTTGAAGAGAACTTCTGTCTCTTTATTCAGGCTTTTAATAAAGATATCTTCCCCAGGTCTGACACCCAAGGAGCACCACTACCAGCTGGACTTCATACCGTTGGTCACAACCTTTTAAGTGCATCAGTTCAGCTAATTTTCCACCCACATTATAGTCCACCTAGTCTACCTATTGAAACCATATCATCACTTTGCTTAAAGGATACTATGGGAGGCCGTCCTGAAAACTTGTAAAGACAGGGTAAATGACATCCACTGCTTTCCCATCAGCTGCACAGCTGATCATCTTATCATAGAAAGCTATCAAGTTGCTCAAGCAGAGTTTGCCCTTTGTAAATCTGTGCTGATTGTAACCAGTCACCTCCAGTCCATCATATGCCCTAGGTAAAGAATCCAGGAGAATTTGCTCCATAACCTTCCCAAGGACTGATGTGAGAATGACTGGTTAATATTTCCTGAGAGCCTCCTTCTTACCCTTCCTGAAGATCGGTCTGGTGTTTGTGTTTTACCAGTTGTCAGGAACCTCCAACAATTTCCACCACCTTTCAAAGATCTTATAGTGTAGCCTTGCAGTGACACTGGCCGGTTTCCTCAGCACCACATTTATTTCAGAAGTTGTTTATCAAAAAAAATCTTAATCTCAGACACTGTGCATTAGCATACATATTTCTGCTTCTCTCTTGTTCCCTGTACACATATATATAAAGAAAGATAGAAATGTATATGTTAATATTTATGTAGAGAAATTCCAAGCCAGTGGTAAGAGAATATAGGTTTTCAAGAAAATGTTAGAAGAGAATAGAGGTTAGCTTCCTGAACTTTTTGAAGTCAAAGAGAGTTTTGCAATTTTCTTCAATGAATCCAAAATTTCACTCACAGTATTAATGTTTTTGTAAAATTTGGAACATAACCTACCTTTGAATCAAGTGTAGAAATATCTTTGAAACTAGTTCTAAAGTTTTAGAGAGAAAAAATAATATGAATTGGAATCGTAATTAAAGAAAAAGGAACTGAAAAGCTAAAGCATTCAGTTTTTTCTATAAAATTCACAGATTCTATGAAAAAATGGGGCATGACCTTCATGAAAGTTCGTTTCCTTATTTTGATTGTCAGTAGATCTTTATATTGGGTCAATGTTAACCCATTTGTGTGATGCCATTCCTACAAATTCTGCACATAGGATTCCCTTCTGACCAAGAATGTGTATTTTGCATGTAGCAAGCAAGAAGCTGACTAAAAAGCTGATGTCTCTGGAAGTGAATTTTCTCCTGGGAGTGGCTTAGGCGGTTGTAAGCATTTTATTTGGCCAGACTTACACAATCAGAAGTGTACAAGAGTTCATTCAGATGATAAACTGGTAAGCATGCATTAAAAAACATAAACACATTTAAGCACTAAACTAGTTGTTTTAAGAAAAAGAAAGTCAGCCATTTTAGGGCAGTTTTTAAATGTGAGTCTACATTTAAACTGTCTCAGTGGAGACTAAGACATTGCAGTAAACAGTGTCCAGCAGATGCAATAGGGAGTCAAATGATATGTGAAAATGTTCACTGCCTCAGTATAATGAAGATCAGCGTGATAGACAGTGGAAGTGGAAGATCAAGTAAATGGGTGAAAAACTTAATTAAAGGATATACAATTTTCTCACTGGTCTGTTGTAACAGTTGGCAGAACCAAAGACAGTCACAGGAGGAGAAAGTTAATTTGGTTAATACTCAAGCTAGACACTACTAAATTTCCACAAAAAGAAAGAAAAACATTTTCTAAATATATGCCTCACTAGTCACATCTACTGAACTGTCAGATGTGCTTCTACAAACCCTTAGAAAAAGGAAAGGATTAGTTTTGATCTACATGAAATAGTGAATTCAGCTAAAAAGACAAATGATTATGCTTGAGCAACTAGGCTCTTCATGCAGTCTGTTTAACAGAAACTGAAAATGAACACATTCTGCTTTTAATATTTGCAAATTTCTTCATTCAAGATAGTTATTTTTGCTGTTGGCAACAGTTCAGTTAGGGTTTGGATTTTTTTTTTTTTAAACTTCAGATCTGCAACACATATTTAGAACCAATTTGTTAACATTTGTTTTGCTTGGTCAAATCATGCTTGTTTTACCCCATATTAATGCTTGCCTGATCAACCCAGGGAATTTTTTTCACCCTGTATCCCAATATAGTAAAAACTAATAGCAAGGGTGTGACTTTCTCATCAACTTTTCTTTAGGAAGCAATAGCTCCTGCTTTATTACGTAACATGGAGGAACTAGGCAAGGAGAGTGAGACAAAGGCCCTTTAAGTGTGGAGTAGTACTGCATGTGCCATCTTCATGCCATCTCATGTCTGCCTGGACCTCCTTCTTCTGGATCTCAAGTATGTCTGATCAGTCAGTCTGAAACCCCCGCCAAAGATCGTGCTTGGAAAGCCAAGTTTCTTAGCTACAGTGTATCTTACAGAAGTGGCTCTAGACGTTTTCCATTGTCTCAAAGAATTCCTTAGAATAGTCCAGCATACACACTTTTTTGTCACTGCATAAAGGATGTGAAAACCACTGATGCACCTGATTTTGCTATGCTGTCCTTTGTTCATGTAATTAGATCATTACAGGGCAGTGGCATTTGTGTAGAAAAGGATTCCATTTCCTAAAAGTATTTTTGCAAGTGCCATTTGGAACACTCTTTGTTGATCTAAGCCAACTACATGGGGCTGGCAAATATGACACACTTCAGAAAGGTTTGCAGCCTTCTTGCTTCTCAGTGTGATACCCAGGATACCCAATGGCAGGTAAAATGGCCCTAAGTGCCAGCATTGCGCATTTAAATCCTGTATCTAGTGGCTGGACAGCTGAATCGTTCTTTAGGCTCCGTCACAACAGCTTAACCACCCAGATTTAGGTGGTTGTAACTTCTGACTGAATCGCATTCTGGTTGCCTAGACTCCCATTAGAGAAGAGACAGCACTTTAAGATTCATCTCATTCTTTTGAGAGACAAATTTTAAGATTCATCTGCACTGTTTGAAATGTTTGTCTTAAGCTACATCCTTAAAATGTCTGTTTGTCCTTATCACTATTGAGGGATGCTACATACATGTTTCCATGTCTGACTTCTGTGTGTTCCACCCCATATGTGTTTGGTGGCTCAGCAGTGCAGCTTAACAATGCAGACTGGTTTTGGCGCAGAAAGTATCTTGTCAAATTATCCTTGCGGCTTACATCAAATTAATTGTCTTCCAAATAATGAGTAAAAGAGAGTCTGTCATAACCTACCTGCATGTTTTATAGATTGAAAAACATTCCAATTATTTTTGGTAATGGTTTGCTGTTATTACTTATCACACCTTAATTATGGCTACTTGTATTGCCTTTCCAGTTTCTGTCTCTCCAGTCATATTTTGTATGAATTATTTTTCCCTGGATACTGTTGTTATTGTACAGTATAATAGTAGAGGAAATGTGGGTGTTCGAGTAAAATAGTCCTTCCCTCTAGCCATAGAGGACTGAAAAAGAAGTAAAGAAGAATAGAAATTGAAAACTGAAAAGTCCTTGCTCAAACACCAGACATTAAGAACCTGAATCTTGACTGTTAAATTTCTAGATCCAGAGAACTGGGTGTAAGATACCTGCATTTAAAAACTAAAATCACCTTAATAATCTGGAAGTGTGTGAAAGGAGTCAATTTCCCAACTTTTCTTCTTTTTTATGACAACATTAAGTACCTAGATGTAGCTACATACTCCAAGTTTATTTAGGTTTTGTTTGTTTCTTAATGTGCAAATGGATTCTGATAAATACATAACTGCTGTGGTTTTTATTTGGTTTAGTAATCTTACTCTGAAGTAAAAGCTTTTCTTTCTTTTTATTAGTGAGAACTTACATTCTCTGAGTGGAAAGCCTGAGAAAGATACTATTTCTTATTACTTGATTTTATATGAAACCAAATTATACTAATCACCCTGCAGATATTCTCAGCATGTGGAAAAGTAATTAAAATAGGTATGTACCTTGTGATATGAAGTTTATTCACAGGTTTTGATTTAGCAACTTTGCCAGCAGTCAAAGGAGCAGAACATCGGTATGAAGTTGAAGAAGAAAACACTGTGTGAAGAAACACATCCTACTCAGTTAGAAATGGAAAACAAGTAATAGTGAAGATAGGAAACGCAGGTTTGCGTTTGGGCCTAATTCATTTCCCCAGCCCATTTCCAAAACCAATATTCCCCCACTTGCTAGTGCTAAGGATTGTTTAACCAATACATGTTTAAACACTCAGACCATTTAAATCAGTTAGCATAACAAGTTTTTGGCATAATTCTGCTTGAACTCTGTGTATTTTTCTTTCCTTAAAATTTCTAATGGAAAATGGATTCTTAGAAAAATTCTTTAGAATTTAGAAATTTAGAAATTAGAAATTTAGAATTTAGAAAAAATCTAAAGATTCTTTAGAAAAAAATTCTAAAGAAAATTGCAACAAAACAGACTTACCATGCCTTATATCTGCTATGGAAATGGAAAAGGCTCATCCAGAACTTTGTACAGGAGTGGGAAATGATACAGTGCAATTATTCATTAAGAAAATAAGAAAAACCCCACAATGCTGAGTGTTTTAAAAGTGTAAGCAGGCTTTTTGTTGTAAGCTACAGTGGGGAACATGTAACAGAGGAGCTCTGCTGCTATCTTTTTATTCTGTAGATGGAGTTGAAAAAGTCTCTCCCTGTCCCGGTGCTCCGTTTTGTTGGCTGCTTTCCCGAGGACTCACTGACCTTGGCGAGAATGTGATGCAATATTTCTGTAACTGCAAAGGAATGGGACATCAGGTTGTTGGAGCCACCCACACATGGTTTATTTTACTGTTGACATCTAAAGTAGCTAAGAACCTAACTCTAAAGATCAAACCTAAAATTCTGATTTACAATGAGAGATTGAAAGGCGTACATATAAACGGCTCTAATTTCACTGAAAATCAGGGGCCTCAGTCGATTCCATCAGGAGTGACAAAGAGGTCTTTACAGAGAAAATGAATGCTCTAATGGTAACGCAACTGGAAGGATCAGAGATGCAAGTTCCATTTTGTTGTACCAGCAAAGGTACAAGAACACAGGTGGAAAAGTGTGTTCTCTGGCTGTGACTGTTGCCTGATCATGCTAGCAGCAAGGAAACCCAAGAGGATGGGTTTTGGACCATGGATCATAACAGCCTTCCCTTCTACATATTTCCTTGAATTGTCAGGTATCTCTATCTTGTACAAACTGTAGATAATAGGCAGTTGGTTTAGCTTGTTTTTTCCAAGTTTTTTTTTAAATTTGGGTACGGAGAACCCAGGTAAGGAGCAAGAAAGCATCAAAGCTTAGTTGTAGCGATATGACCAGACCTGCCTCCTCTTTCACTGCATCTTGAATTCTAAGAGAGAAAAATGTTTTGAGTATCCATATAAGCCCTTAGATGATAAGGACATTTTCCTCAACCTTGTTTTTTTGCTTCATTTACAAATATGTGGCATCTCTGCCTTGTCCCGTTTGCTCTCACTAAGGCTCCCCACAATCATGGGCTGCTTCCTTCATGTCCCACTCCTTGGCCTTTGAGAAATCCAGTAACAGCTCATATTCTTTCTTTGCACATGGAAAGTTAAATAACTCTGTCTTTTTTGCATTGACAACTTATTGATCAAGAAAATGTCGAAACAGAGAGTAAGATACGACATTTTAAAATAACAAAATTCAATAATCCTTTTTGTGATATTTCCCTGAGCTGGGGAATACTAATACAGAATGAAGGTGGAGGACAGAAACTGAGATATGGAGTGTGGAGTATAACAAATCCACAGGAAGGGCTTGGTTTTACTAAAATTCATTTTTTATTTTATATCTACAGTCATTCTACACAAAGACACCTAAGGAATAGAATTTATACAGACGCCATAGCTGCTCATTATGAATCAGAAAATTACTCCAAGCCAAGACAGATGTGTTCCGAAAGTTTGGGACTGGCAATCCTGAAAGTGGTAGTTTAGTATGGCCTTTTTCAAGTAATTTCCTTTTTAATGGCAGGCAAATTCGAAACACCTTTGAATTCAACTTCTTAGTCCAGTTTGACATAGAAAGCTTGTGACCAGATTATCAGCTGCCTTGCTTTTGAGTGGGATTCTGTAACGCAAAGACAAAAGGAGAACTTGTCTGCAGATCTACCCCGGCCTGTGCAGAGCTGGCCAAGGCGCAGACCTGGCAGCCTCCGGGTACTGCTGGTTCAGTGACTCTGCGGGTTCATTTGGATAGTTAAGCATGTCCCTCCATGAACTTCTTAATGCTGGAGTTGTCCAGCTAATTAGTTCTGATGAGGGCCTCCAGGCTCTGTTCTAATGTATTAAAAGTAAGAAAAGACCTTCCCAGCTTTTGTCCCATTGCCTTATTTTAACCTAAATGCTTTAAGCATAGATAGTTCCAAGGAAAACTCTGGTTGAGTGGTACACCATTCTCTGCAGAGCTTTTTTAAAAAAAGTCCACATTTGCAAAATGCAGAGACTGCTCATTTTTGATTTCTTCATTCCCACTGGCAACACTGAATTTGTTAGGTTAAATGAAGAGCCTCATTTTTTTGTAGTGGTTTATTTTTTCCAAGTTATTTGCATAACAGGGACTCTGATTTCTTTCAAACCTGCAGCAACACATTTGTTTGTTTATATATATTGTTGTGACTTAATAAAAATGCATATTAATTAATTTAACTGCATTTAAATCCTGCATTCCTTTTGAAATATTTCTTGAAATATAATTGAAGAAAATTCAGAGGTCGTTCAGATTAGCAATGTTATTTATTCATCATATGAATAGCAATCAACAGGGTTAGGAGCTCAGAACAAAGGGAATCTATTACCATAATGAAAATAAAATGATGCATGGGGGCTGAAGTATTTGATGTGCAAGGGGAGGCTGAGGGAGCAGGGTTTGTTCAGCCATGAGGTGAAAAGGTGAAAGGGAGACCTTGTTGCTTCCCGTGGTAGGGTGTACCAGAAGTGGACCCGGACATCTTGGAAAAGCATGGCTACTGGGCAGGAGGCAATAGCCACAGGTTGCAAGGGGAATTCTGACCAGGTATGAGAAAAAAAGACTTCCCCATGGGGGCTATTGAATACTGCATGGGGGCTATTGAATACTGGCACAGATTATCTAGAGAGGTTGAGAGATCTTTGTGCTCAAAACTCAATGAGGCAAGGCCCTATGCTCTCTGAGCTAGTTGACTGTGCTCTGAGTGGGCTTTGTACCAGATGACCTGCAGAGTCCTTTCCAACTTCAGTTGTTCTATGATTCTGTGGAGTGACTTATCCAAAGCTAAGCTAAACCTATAAGCTTTTCTGTACTGGCTTATCTACCCTATCTTTTTTTTGTTGGTGGTTTTTGTTTTTTGGTTTTGTTTGTTTGTTTTGGGTGGGGTTTTTTTGTTTGTTTAGTTTTGGGTTTGGTTTGGTTTGGTTTTTTTACAGTCTAGTCAAAATAACACACCTGAAGTTTATACACAGCTCTTGTGCTTTTTCAAGCCTGAAATTCAAGCTACTTGTCTCCATTGTTAAACATTTCCAAGGTATTATCCTGTTTAGTTTCTGTCAAGAATTAATGTGGTCCGGTTCTCTCTGACCTAATCCACTAGTTTTATCCCACATAAAGTACAACTGAAAAAATTAAAATCTCTCTGTTCAAAGGAACCAAGAGCTGTTTCTTTTATTTCAGAGAAAGCCTTTGATCTAATGAAATGAACTCTTTGAAGAAGTTTGCATAGGGCAAAAACTTCCAAGCATGAGTCAAATACTTCTGTTTTATTGCAAATGAATGAGTCATCATGAAGAAATTGGCAATAGAGAGACCCACAGAGCCTGTTTTTTTGCCACTGGTGTTAAAAACACAAGGAACCAACTATGGTAGTAATAGAATAGGAGTATTTTTTCTGCCCTGGTGAGACCACATCTGGAATACGGTGTCCAGTTCTGCGCCCCTCAGTTCAAGAAGGACAAGGAACTGCTGGAAAGAGTCCAGCGCAGAGCCACAAAGGTGATTAAGGGGGTGGAACATCTCCCTTATGATGAAAGGCTGAGGGAGCTGGGTCTCTTTAGCTTGGAGAAGAGGAGACTGAGAGGTGACCTCATCAATGTTATAAATAATGTAAAGGGCAAGTGTCAGGAGGATGGAGCCAGGCTATTCTCGGTGATGTCCAATGGCAGGACAAGGGGCAATAGGTGCAAGCTGGAGCATAGAAGGTTCCACGTTAACATAAGGAAAAACTTTTCACTGGGAGGGTGACAGAGCACAGAAATAGGCAGCCGAGAGAGGTTGTGGAGTCTCCTTCTCTGGAGATATTCAAACCCGCCTGGACGCATTCCTGTGGGACCTACTCTAGGTGGTCCTGCTCTGGCAGGGGGGTTGGACTAGATGATCTTTTGAGGTCTCTTCCAACCCCTAACGTTCTGTGATTCTCTGATTCTGTGATTTTCTATATGAATGTCACAAGATATGTTACTGAGCCATAGTCAACCTTTTCTAAAAATCAATAAAATCTAGCAGATCTTAGGAAAATGTAAGATTCATTGTGATAAATTCACGATGTTGCATATAATAACAAAATAGAAACACTGTAGAACATATTATGCAGACTGGAATTAAAACTGAGTGACAGAAGGGAAGAAAAAACTTGGGGTTTAAAGTGAATAAGGAAGAAAATTGCCTGTGCAGCAAAATGGGTTCTTCAGATTCTGTCTGGCTTCCTGGAAACTGCTGCAGTAAAGAAAATAGACTAAGGGAGAGCAGCTTGAGTGTGTGTGTTTCAGACAGGCATATCTTGGCAACCGTGATTTTTAGGAGAAAACCATTAGACTGGATCAAAGGAGCAGTGAGTTTTGAGTGTTTAAAAGACTTTTTTTTTTTTTTTTTTTTTTAATGACAGAATATTTAAATCACTTGTTTCAAAAAGCCAGACCATAGTGGGAAAGCTTTTGAAGAGCCAAATCAATTTTTAAAACCAGTGTTTTGTTAAAATGCCATCTTCCAAAACGTGCTGCTGAAGGTAGGATGGGCAAACCTATTAACAACTGAGGGAACACATCCAAAGTCATATTTCAAGAGACAGCAAATTTCTTCCCTTATCTGTTAGTCCTGCTGTGTTGCTAGGACCTGGGGAGACACGTAGCCCCTCTGAATGTATTCTGTGGGGAGTATTGCTTAAGTAACAGACACTAGAGTTGTCTGTCCCAGTGAAAGTGAAAATTTGTGAAGTTGCTAGATTTAAGAGTAAGAATAACAATGCCCAGAATGATTGTGATAAAATTGCTGTTTATAATGCAATAAAGTTTGCATATAAATGTAATCATTTTGTATAAGGAACAAAAGGTTTTGTTTTGTCTTGTCTTCTTGAATATTAAAAGTATCACATTAAAAGTGTTATATGTGAAAAAAAATAGCAGGGGAATGATCAGTTGTACAGTTAGTGGGGGGAAAGTAGCCTTAATGTTCAAATGATAACTGGGATTTCAGCAAACCTCTCTGTAACAACCCAGCATAATGAAAAATCCTGCTGGGCTCCCTGTAGTACTACAAATCATAATCAAAAAGCTTACATATATATATATATATATGTATGGATCATCCTAGCATTTGAGACTAAGTTACTGAATTTCATTGGAGAGTACAGCACTCTTCCTGTGGTCAAGCCTTGAAAATAATTTCACCAACTCATTCCCCCTCCCCTCCTTTTTTAAAAAAATATTATTATTATTATTATTATTATTATTATTATTAAGTTTTATTATAATTATTTTTATTATTATTATTTTAGTATTATTATCCTTTTTTTACAATCCTGTGTGGAATCACCAACAGGGTCTTTACTCAAGTGATTTAATGTCCAGCTTACCTGCTGCTGTTAAACATGATAGTGGAATTTCAAATAGCAATTAATTACTCAGCATCTAAAGTATGTGCAAGTAGTCTGTTTTAGTGAGCTATTTTTAGTGATCAGGTCAATATCTACCCTATGTACAGACATCTAGGCTCAAAACTTTCCAACTACATTTTGTTTCTTTACAAGAGATTGTGGGGAGAAATAGAGAAGGTAGCTGAGTAAGACATTATCTACCATTTCATATCTGTCCAGGATTTGCTTTCATGAACCTCATAAAGATACTTCCAATCTTTTGAAAATTCCCACCTCTCAGATTCCAGGACTGTCAGGGGATTTGTTGAAACCATTCTGACATGCCATTTTTCACAAACCTCCTATGCATTTCATAATGAAATGTGTCTTTTTACGCTCTGGTGTGTCTCTTCCAACTCCATGGTTTTGCAAGGGGGGAATAATTCAGGCCAAATAATCTGGCAGATCTCAGGAAGGAGGTCAGTGTCTGGATAGCATTACATTTTAGATGCTTTTCTGTTGAAATAGTTTTGCCCTTTTTCAGATCTGATCACAGGTCCCCAGTACATAACAGCCCTTTGAAAAAAGCTTGTATTTAGTAAGGAACATGTCCAGGATGTGGTCAGGCTGTTTCTTCATTGGGTGGTTCTCTGAGAAGGATAAATTTCTGAAGAAGGCAACTGCTCACTGAAAGCATTTTAGTGATGATCAGTTTTAACCAAATTTTGGAAGACAAATGCCGTATTTGTTGATCTGTTTAAAGAGTTTCCCAGGGAGAAGTTTAGAGTGGGTGTTTGTGAGAATTTAGTTTCTGTTTTCACAAGTAAATGCTGTAAACCCTGGACACAAAGCCACAGAGCATGAGAACTGACAAGGTACATTGCACTTGAAATTATTAAGTTTTAGGTTCCACATCACTTAGAAAATAATAATTTTATTTAATGGGCATATTACTGAAGATCATAAAGATTGTTTTATCCTGAAGTTACTGGTTTGATCATTGGTATATATGAAGATTGAAATTGTCTTTAAATGGTAATCTTTGTGCTTTTCTCCAGACAAATCCTACTGGCCATCTCAAAATGTATTTGGGATAAAATGTTGAGAAAGGATTTCCAAATTTCTTAGACAGCCTTTTAAGAATATATACTCTTTGTAATTTATATCTTCAGCTACCTTCTCAGGAAAGGCCATTCAGGAGCATTGGGGCTGTACCTCACCGAACAACTTGCACAGAAATGATAAAGTATCACGTAGCTGCTTTGGAAGAAATTATTCCATGTGCAAGAAGTCTAGTAGCTGACCTGGGGAGGCTGTATGCCTTTGGACCAGTTTGTTAGTCCTCCAGAGAAGGATTTCTGTGTCTTTCTCTGTATTTTGCTGACATTTAAATACTGCCTGTTTCCTCCTCAGTTTCCTCAGAAATCCTCCTGCCTTGTAGGAGGTTTGGCTTTTTCCTGCATCTGTGCTAAGAAACACAAGCAAACTGAAGAGAAGAAGGTTTGTTCTGCACTTTCAGACTTCTGGGGAGGCTGTAGATTATTATTTTTTCTAGCCAGAGAGACCAGAAAAAAGGGTGCCAAACTTTTTCAGGCTTCTCTGTGCAGCCAGCTGGGTGATACAGGCTCTCTGGGAAGGAAAGGGTGGTAGGTGTAGGAGGTGGGAGAAGGGCAGCCTTAGTGTTGAGTAGGTTGGGCTGTTTCACAGCTAGAGCCACAGCTGTTTTCAACAGGAGAGCGCTTTAAATGCATTAGTGAGCCATTTGGTTTGAGAGAATAAAAGATGTGAAGAAACTGAAAGAAAAAACCCACACCCCCTTCTTTCACATTTGAACACTCTGGATTTTCAATATAATCCATTAACCTACACATAGCCTTTCATTAGAGCCCTTGGGAGATGAATATTTTTTGGCAATGTACTGTTATGACAAATGCAAGTAAAAAACCCACATAACTGCCCCCTCCCCAGCAACTGAAGGAGTCTTAGGGAAATTCAGATCTTTTCTCTGAGTGTACCAAGAAGTGTGTGAAGTTACGTGCACATCAGATATGTTTCACTCCGTATTTACATGATTTTTGTGAATAAATAAAAAATCACCCGTATTTTGCCATAAACTGTCTGCTTAATACTCCGTACATAAGGAATAAACAAAGTCATTTTAAGTATGTGTAATTAGGAAAACAAATACCTACAGGTTGGAAGAAATAATGTAGTTTTAGTTTGGAAGGCAGTTGGAAAAAAAGTCAGGATTCAACACTGTTTGAACTGATAAATTCTGATTTATCACAGAACTGTTCTGTTAGTTTCATTGAAGGCATCTGCCGTGTAATACAAGAACTTGCTGGTCATTCTAGTCGACACGGTAGCACATTATTTTCCAGTTTCAGCCTGAGTCATTGGTAAGATGCTCTACATAATTTACCTTAGTGTCTTTTAAAGGACCTTCAAGATGCCCATTTTATTCCCTTAGTTACCATCTTCTTGTCCGGGATGACGTCAAGGATGCTTGTGATTAACCACATGACAATACCATCAATATTGTGCCAAACAATTTCTAAAGTCTCTGAACAAAACCTCTTTGAAAACTGGAGAATAATCTTTCTTGCATTTTTCCTAGACTTTTTTTAATGTCAGCATTATCCCATAAACCCTTTAAAATTAAGAAATTATATTAAGTATCTCTATTCCATTTCTGTGCATTAATCTAGGCAAAGAAGAAAGCATAATAATCCTGCTGGAATTTTTTTCTTTACAATATACTCCCTTCCAGATACCTGTTTGAAGGCCACTCAGTTCACTTGGAGAAGGTGCCACAAATTTGTGAAGAAAGTAAAACTGGAAACAGTCTCAGTTTTATATGTAAAAGGTGAGATTTTTGCCTGTGCTGAAATCATTGTGATTCCTCTTGTGGAACCTGAATTTTCATACAGTCAATACTTTTTAAATTTAATACTGAGATCTTGCATTGTTTAACATGTAAACTATATATATCCCATGTTTTACCAGCAGATAGGACTAATCAGACATTGTCTTACAAATATAATAAAAGATATCTGAGTGATGTTAGAACACTGGTACGTAATTATGGTTTTAAAATACTGTGTTTGAAGCTGTATATTTGCTTGAAAGCCACCTCTTATTAACTAGATAAACATAATTTCCTCTATGGCCATTTGTTAAGAATGACACTTTTTAACTGTTTCAGCTCTGAAGTGTCTTTTGGCCACATTTAAAGAAATCTATGGTGAAAACATACTGGGAGGAAGCCTCAGATAGAAGTATGCACTATTTTTTGCATTTGATTATTTGTGTGGCTAATAGATGCTATATAAACATATTATCAGCAGCTGTCTTGTTGCACCAGTATTTTATCCTTCTTTGGAATAGCTATTTTTATAACTTCCAACAGTTCTTTGTGAGGTCAGAATATCTGGTGTCAGCTGCTGGATAAGAAAATGTCATTGATTTCCCACAAGGTGGCATGTAAGAATCAGTCTGGCTGTATTTTAATTAATATAATTCAATTAATATACAGTTTTTATGTCAATCATATGTGCATATTCAATGAAGAAGGAATATATACAGAATATACTGTGACTGGCTACTTAAATACAGCATAGCAAGTGATGCTCTATCACTAGCTAAATTATAGAGTTGACTACTGTTGTATAATTTACAGAGTAACTTATCAAAATAAAATCTAACCTAAGCACCTCACAGTTTCTTGTATCATGAAATGAGATTAAAACCTGATTCATAGAACAAGATTCTGTCCAGTTACTTTAACGTAAATTATTTACTTATTATTCATTATTATTTATTCATGCTTGCATTTTATGAAAGACAAAGATCAGTGTCAATGTATGTTTTTTTAATGTAGATAAAACATTTTTAAAGCAGGCATTTACTTATTATTAAAAACTCTTCATACAGTTATTCAATTTGTGAGTTACTGAGCAATTTCTGTTCAAGAGAACTTCCTACTCCAACCAAGAAACAGTTCTGACCTAAGCTGCCATCCAAGCACAAGCTAGTCATGATTTGGCAGATCTAATAGTGTTCAGCTAATGATTGGTTTCTTCCAGTGCTGTAGATCTCCACATTCTCTAAATTTCCTAGTACTGCAGTAAGTCAAAGAAATAAAATCTGCTAAACTACCACCAAAAAGTTGCTAATATAGTATTTTTTCCATCTTATTTAGAAGCTAAGTGAACAAGAAATCTGTGCTTATAACAGATTTTCGGCAAAAGTGACTTTTGTCATCTGACAAACTGGGCACTGATCAGAACTGAGTGATCTCCTGCAATTTGAATGGGATTCATCCTGGGCTCTGTCATTATGACAGAGTTAAATGTTTGACTCTGTAAAGCTGTTTGCATTATTCCAGGGACACAGAAACAGGTAAAAATTTGATATTGTTTGTTTGTAAGGAGCATCTCATGTTCAGCCATCTCCAGGAAAGCAGGGGTCCATCACGTTTAATGGTTACTTGGTATGACAAACACCATCACTCTGAACATCTCCCATGTCCTTCTTCTTCCCCCTGGCTTTTATTGCTGAGTGTGACATCATGTGGTATGGGATATCCCCTCGGCCAGCCAAGGCCAGCCACTCCAGCTATGCTGTCCCCAGCCTCCCATGCACCCCCAGCCCATCTGCCAGCAGGGCAGTGCGAGAATCAGAAAATGCCCCGATGCTGTGCAAGCAACTGAAACATCCCCTTGCCATCAACACCGCCCTCCTCACAAATCCAGAATAAAGCCCCATACAAGGCACCACAAAGAAATTTAACTCCATCCCAGCTGAAACCATTACATAATCCCAGCTCTCAAAATGATCCTTTGAGAACCACAGACAACCCAAGGTAGTTCAACATTGTGCCTTCTTTGACCAGTCTCCGCTTACTGTTAGGTAGAACCCAGTATCAGAAGGAAATTAAGTGATTTAAAGCCATCTACTGGTTTTCATATGGTTTAGCTTTGGTCCCTGAGGCTCAAAGACCTCCTTATTCATCCTAGAAGGTTGGTGACAAAGAACCACCTTCAGATTTAGGCTCTTTCCTGAGATCCTTTACAATGTGCCTGAAGTTTATTTTTTAAGATTGAAGACTTCGCAATATTGTGGTAGACTTGCAGATCAAGAAAACTGGAGGAAAAGTCATTGTCAAATGTTGTATCTCAGCTGAGAAATATATGCCATTTTTAAACAATTGATTGCAAATGCAATTTATTGAACAGTCTGTTAATGTAGTTCATTGAACAATTAATTGCAATCTATGCAGTTTATAAAATAAGCATAAGTGAATTTTTCAGTTGCTTCTAGTCCTGTTTGCATATGGTTGAAAATGTCATTATTATAGATTTCACATATGTGAATATGTCCAAGAATAAAGAACAGGTTACAAATACTAAAGGCAAAAACATCTCACCAATTTGACTTCAGCTTCAAAGCCCAGTCGGTCATCTCGTTTTAGTAGATTCATTGGCAAACAAACTCAGTCTCTTTTCTCTTTTGCGTTACGTCCACTCTTCCAGCTTCCCATTAAAAAGCAAACAAAAAAGGCTTGTTCTGCCCCTGCATTGCTGTTTGGCGTGCAGTCAAAGCCGGAAAGATGGCTGAGAACTTCTTAAACCACATTTACTACCAAGGGAAACATACCAGGGAACTGTTCTCTAAAGTAGCCTGAAGTCTGGTGCAGCCTGTTATTTTTGCCCCTCATTTTATCTTTTTGCTGAGGTATAAGGCAGAAGTTGTGCTTTTCAGCCTGCTGATACATTTGCCCATCCAGATCTGCAGAGGGAGAACAACTGCCTTTAGAACTTGCCCTTCACAGTCTCTGGACTCAGGGTGACAGATTTTATCTGTGGCAGTTGGGGAAAGAAATACGTGTACATTGTGGAGAATGATCTCATTCTTCCCACAAATACGTAATTTTGTGGCTAGATACACAAAGTTTTCATAAATACAACATGAACCAACTTTAGAGACATTTGTTGGTTTTAAATTTGAGGAACAAAGCAATCCATACGGTGATCAATACAGTGAATAATAAACTGTTGGCCCAAACAAATCATACCGGGAAACAACATGGCATTTTAACCAGACTGCAAATGCCGTATACAAGATATCTAATTTTGCAGTTACTTTGCAGCGGATCTCTTCCTCTTTCTACAAATGTGAAATACAATCTAGTAGTACATACCAATGTTCTCAAGTCCATATCGAAGACATATAATTATTTGCCATCTGCTGGGAAAAGTTCCCTGAAAAATATCTTGCCTTTTTAATTTTATTACTTGGGAAGATTATTTTCCCATGGGTGGTAGGAGAGCAACATAATTTTAAGTGAGCAGAGGACATCTATAATCAGATCTATGCCAAACATGGCTTAACAAAATATGTGCAAGGGATGAGAAAGAAAAAAATAGCAACATGCGTTTGGCAACCACATTCTAAATTCAGAGTCATTATAATAAGTAACTGAGATAATTAGCACTGTGTCCAAAAGGCTTAGTATTCTTAACCCAGGAGAATGTTGATACTGAGATGTTGAACTTGATCCTTGATCTGAGATTGATCATCTCTGGAACTGATCATCACTGAATTTAATCCTTCATCAACTAAAATTCTCAGAAATCCACAGAGGTGTCTCTGTACCTGAGGCACTAAAGGAAAGGACTTTCCAAGTTTGCTGTTGGCATTTTCCCTAAGTTTCAATACAGCAGAAAATAACACTGGAAGTTCCCACATGCTGCCGTTTTAGGAAATGAACTTTTCAGGCAAAGTAGAAGAGAAGACAGAAGATGATTGAGGGGTAAACAAGCAATTAAGAATTGTAATGAGTTCGGACATCATGCAGAGTCCTACATTCACATGCAGTGACAGTGAAGAGCGCTGTGCATACTGCGGCTACTGATCTGCTAGTGTTAGTTATTTGGAGACACTTGACTCCTTACCCAAGCAAATCATATTGACAGCTGAAGGACAGTGAGCAGCATTGATGGCAGAAGGATTTATAATTTTATGCATGAGATGACTGATACTTGCCACTTTTGACTAAAATTGCTCCCTTAAGCTGTGATACAGAATTTCAGCACCAGTTCCTTTTTTTCTCATGAAATAACCACTGCTCCAACCCCTGCAATGTGCCCACTTGCACTTCTGGAGGTGAAATTACTGGATTTCCATTTGGAGGTTTTTTTGAGCAACCAGCTTTTTCACCAGCTGTCTCAAGATGTCTGCAACTTAAAAAAATTGAACTAAGAACTGTCAGGGGTAGTGGTTTTAATCTCTTATTCCCTCACTTTGGCCACCACTGACTGAAGCTGGGGCAGCAGAGCTGTGTAATACTGCAAAGAATGAGCTGGCTGATTTTAATTAAAGAGAAGTACAGTCTGCTGAATGAAATTTAAGTGACTAAAAATGTTTTTCAATTTTCTGTCTCCGTGGAAAAAAGAAAATTCTTTGTTCTTAATAGCTGTTGTTGTTCAGTGGATGTATAATAAGAACGTAAACAAGCTGGCTATTTTGTACTTTATTATTGCTATTGGCCCCAAAGCAGGTCAAATTTTGTTGACATACTCCCCTGAGTTTATTCATCAGACTGACTTGTTTCTTCTGCTTTGAAGAGGCAGGTGTAGGTGGACTGAAATGTAATGCCCATTTTAAACCTCAAACATAGTAACTATAGATAATGTCTGTGATGTTGAAAAATTATGTTAATACTAACCCACCAAAACGTAAGTAAAGTGAGATTTCAGAAAAACGAGATTTTTTTTCTCTCTGTCTTTTCAGTAATGTTAGTCCTATTAGTATCTTTATAACTGATTTTAAAGGACTCTAAGCCCATATCTGAGGCAATACCCCCAAAATTGGATTTTACTTTCTTGATGTGAAAAAGGCAAAGTTAGAATGTTTATTCTTAGTTAGATAGCCTTCTGTTGAAACATAGCATGTTTTTAAACAAGCTGTAAATTTTTGTCTTCACATTGCCGGTGCCTTTTCTCTGTGGTCCATCTCAAAATATCTTCACCTTTCTTTCACATTTCATCAGGCTTCAGCAGGAAGCTGGAATAGGAATTCTGAGACTCATCCTTTTGCTGCATTTGCTGCATCTGGTATTTCAATTTTATTTGCCTCTCTGAAAACAAGATACTGGAATAGAGGTCACTTTGTGAGATCTATCTGTACCTTCTTTCATTCTCACTGTGACACCCTGAAAAGACTTGCTTGCTTTTAACTAAAATAAGGATTTTAATGCAATTGTACTGGGGTAAAACATATACTTGGATTTGTGAATTCATAGTCATTCTGGCCCTGAAATTATATTAAAATGCTGTTTGCCTTGATATCAGGGATCTAAATCTGGTTGTTCTCTCCTGCTATAACTTAATGTACACAACGTTAAAACTTTAAACTGGTCTGATTTTAAGATACTCTGTCTTTGTTATTGATTAAATACTTTCTAGTAGTTCCCAGTCATGCAATTACTGAGTACACTTACTGAGTTTTTAATAAAGTTCAGTGTGTTCCTAATGGCAAAGGCCATAAAACTCATACATTCATCCAAACCTTATTTTGGTGGATTGACTATGGGGGTTACTAGATGTACAGCTATCTTTTTTCCAACCAGTACTACAAAATCAACAAAACAGACATTCTCCACTTCAGTAACTGCACATTTCTGCCTCATGTTGGTAAACTCAATTTTATTTTTCTTAGCTTTGTACACATTCAGATGATGGTCAATGGGAGTAACTTGTCATGTCGTTCTTTACATTTTATCTGGAGGAAAATGCATACATTAGATAAAGGACATTCTCAGAATAAAAGGTTCAGTCAGCAGGGGTTTTTTTTTTAATTCTCTCTTTATCATATCTATCTGGGTCTTTATAAATCCTCAAATACTGAGCTCTGTCCTCTGCTGCTTGTTAAAAATTTCGACTTCAGTGAGTTTTTTCACTCAAACTTGTTATGGCATCCATCTCATCCAATCATGTCTGCAGACTAGAGGCCAACATCTGACCTATCACCTCAAACTCAAATCATTGTTAAAGGAAAATAACAACAATTTTGTAAGCCAAATCCTGCCTGTTTCAAAAGGTCATATTAGAGAGAAATAAGCTATGCCATTAAAATCTTATTTCTCTCCTTTTTCCATAAGAGAGATCCTTGATGATACCTCAGATGTGGAGGTCTACAGGATGGTATCATCCTTTGTTTTAATAGCCTGTAGCTATGCCTTTAGTGCTTCAAGGAAGAGAATTCAACAAAGTCTTTGGGAACTGTAGACCGTTGACTTACCTGCCAGTTATACTTGATGAGTTCATAATTTCTGGGCCAAAGTGAAATCTTTCAACACTGCACTGCAAAAGCCCAATAGCAGATGCTTCATCAGAGGTGCTGCAGCTTACTGGCCTAGACTGTCTCCTGGACAGACCTCTCATGCGTATCAGTGCTCTGAGGCTGAACAGCTTCAGTGGGTTTTGTCTTGCCTAAATGTAGATGCTATGTCTCAACCAGGTATCCTTATTGTCAGAGGAGAAAAAATAGGCATTTTCAAGACATGATTCATCAGATCTATTTAAGTGTCTACTTTAGGATGAGACAAATTCCCCCGAGATGCCTTTATCTCTCCATGTATAAAAGATATCTCACTAAGTAGTTCAGCTGTGAAGGAAGGCCTACGTTCTAAATGTCTATAGGCAGGTGAGATGAATCCTTCTGCAATCTACGCAATACAGTGAGAATAGATATCGTCTTGACTTTAGTTTAATTGAAATTCTATTTTCCTGAATCTTTGCCTCACTCTTTTACTGCATCTTTGCTTTGCTTTATATATACCTTATGAGTCTTGACTCCCTGATATTGCTTCCTCCAAGATACCCAGCTCCTGTATCATAGGTCATATATAGGAACTATAATCCCTTATAGAGCCTTTTGCTATGCTCTCTTTCCTATGACAGTTAAAGGTTAACTCAGTTGAAATCTTGTATCAAAGATGCAGTCATTTGCAAGAAGCAGTAATTTGTGGTAATGTCTTTTCTTTATGAATCCTCCACTTACTGGGCATGGGGAGGCTACTTACTGACTGCACAGGGATCCTTGGACGTTGTCTGCAAGCCTTAATCTTAAATCCAGACAAGCCATAAAAATGTACTTACTCCGTTAATGAGATGCTGTCTATGACAGTGTAAGCTTTTGAAACAACTGTACAATCCCCTTGCTGGACAGCCCAAGGCAGATTGATTGCCTTGGTTGCTGGTAAGAAAGGGACATGAAAGGTGACTCTTCACTGAACATGCTCAGCAAGTATAAAAAACTCTCTGAAGTTTTACAGATGTTTTAACTTCAGTGCATAATCTTTTCAAATACATCAATACAGTTATAAGATTTGTATTGTTGAAGGAATGAAACTTACTACCACTTCTAAACAGAGATCTGACAAATTTGGAACTGGCAATACATTTGGATTTAATAGTACCCAGATCTCAATGTGGTACATGTGGGGGACATATCTCTCACAAATAAGTTGAATCTTTTGCATCGTATGAACTCTTTTCTTTTTTTTTTTTTTTTTTTTTAAAGGAGATCTGACAGCCACCTGATAATATGTAATTGCACTGAGTCTCTTAAGTATTGCATCAGGGAATTTCTAGGCCAGATACTTTTGATCATTTTTAAGCACACATACTTTTCCTCACCATTCCTGTTCTTCAGCTGAAAGCTTTGAAAAACAATCATAAAAGTGTAGGTATGGTTTATTTCTCAGTGACAATTATAGATATGCAAGTAAGATATTTATTTTTGAGCTTACCAGTAACTTCAGTTATGGCAAATACTCATTAGTGCTGAATGTACAGATGTAGCAGTATTTTTCTTTGATTCAATGTATTAAAACTAAGATATTAGTTTTCTATGCAATCCATTTCAAATGATGCTGACTGTCCTTCTATGAAGACAAATAGCCTTGAAGAGCATATCTTAGAAATTCCATCATGACAAGAAAGATGTGATCACTATTGGGGTAATTACATTTCTTAAAAGCTTTTCTATTCCAGTATCAATTAGGAATATTGTGGCTTACTTCTACTATCTCATAACATTTACCCAGAAGGTGGTTTGTCTTTTTAATGCTTTCTACTGTAGAGTTGTATATTTATAATTACATTCCTGAGTGATTAAGTTCTAAGAATTATCTGGACTTCCTTGAATACTTGAAAACACGCATAGTAATATACTTGTTGAAGTGTGGAGAGTGACCCACTGTACCTCTCATCTCCCTGGTGTTTGTAACTTTCAAAGTTTAAATTTCTAATTTGTGAACTTTGTAAAATCCGTTTTTTACAAATAAACAAAGGACTCCTATACAAATAGATGCGTTTCCAGAGTCAGCTGTTATTGTTGTCAACAGAGAAAGCTGGATTGCCTGTGATAGAAATTGGACCATTGAAACACTAATATATATACAAACACTTGTATGGGTCGTAACCCCTGAATCCTTCTAGTGAAGCTCTGTGGAAAACTTCTTCCTTAGATGATACAGGTTTGGAACTGTCTGATTACCACCAAAAGTGATCAGATCTCGTGATGGAGAACCCCAAAGCAGGCCCAGATATATTGGTATGTTGTGCAGAATATGTATACCTTTTGTAAAGCCCATGAAATGGCAATAGCAGGATTTCAACTTTCAAAGGAACTATTTACTCGATCTTGTCCTTTTGTGAGGATACATATTGCTTCTGTGACCCGTATACTCCCAGATCTCTGTTCTTAGCTGATTTCTAGTGGTAGCCTCTAGGAGTAGTTCAAAATAATAACCTGTGATGTGTGGACTAAGCACTACCAGCATCAGGAGCAAAGCCTTGGGTGTACAACCTTGCTATAGCAGTAACACCTCTAATTTTCAAAAGCAAAGAGAGCCCCATGCACTTCAGTAACAGTGTTGGTTTGTAGTTCAATTATGCATTTTTACAGGGCTGTTATAATGTTGCAGGAGATAAAGGCATTTAGAACAGTTGCCCCTACGCTGCAGGTCAGTTGTCATCAAGGCAGGGGTAAACACTTGTGGTCACCCAGTTAAGTAACAACCAGGGATTTGTAGAAGTATGAACTGTGGCAACAGGACACCATTCGTAATTTTTAGCAGCAGTCCTTTCAGAGTGTGTGAGGGACGTAAGGAGGACAAACTATAAGAATATATTGAGAATTAAGATATCAATAGAAAACCTATGGAGGCCTCTTGCAACAGGATCGAAAGGTCAGACTGATGGAGATGTGAGGCAGCCAACCCTCCTTATCTGTAATACGTCCAGATAAGCTTATCAGGAAAGGCTATTAGCACATTATACTTTAAATTAGCCATGAGTTATTAAAGCAGAAGCATATTTTTACAAGTACTTTTTCTTTTTGGAGTTAAGTATTATCTCTTTATTAGTTTTCACCCATATATTTAAGTAGGTCACTAGTCATTATCTATTTATATTACGGCAGTTCAGAATAAATAACTACTGATGGAACTGTATGCTTCAAATACAGAGTTAGATACATGAAAGTACTTAATTATTTGGGGAAGTAAATTATCCATGTCTAATTGAAATGTCAAACTGTCCTGGTTAAAATAGATCATACTTCTGATTGATCTAATTTCTTTAAATACACGGCTGTTTTTGAAGGTGTAAATCCTATCTTTTTTACTGTTTGTGTATGTACATACGCTCAGCCTTTGCTGGGAGGCAGGTCTAGTGTTTGGTGACTCAATGCTGATCAGAAGCCTAGCCTGAAGCCTTAATGCACTTGCTATTGACACTGTTCAAAACTTGAGCCCAGCTTCAAATAACTGCTCAGTCAGAATTTAAAACTTAAAATCCCTACTCTGAGCTGAGCTTGGCAGCTGAGTCCACCTGTGTTTGACATGTAAGACAAGCTCCACTGTGGTAACCAAAGGCTGCATTACATCATACATCCATGTTTTGGGACCCTTAAGGCTGTTTTGCCTGTGAATTTTCTCAGCTCTCCTGCTAGCATATTTAAAGGTAATACCTGTTTCTCAGCCACCTACCATCTCACAAGCTGTCAAATTTTTACTCAAGTGCTAAAATATGAATTCAAATTTGACATAATTAAGTTAAACTTAAAGCAATTGTATTTCACTTACACTTTGCTTGGAATTTGCTTCTTGTCCATGAAGCCTGAAGACAGGCCTTGCTTGTCTGAAAGCTAGTCTGTTTATCTGCTGATATAACTCAGTGTAATAGTTTTTCCCTATGACAGATAGACCACTGAAGAGCAACTCTGGAGAATTTATTTGAAGTGCTAGCAGGTAGCTGAATATTAGTAATCACATGGTTACCTGTGGCTGTGAAACAGGTGATGAAAATTAGTGTTTAACTGAGTACTCTCAAAGATAGCTAGAAGGTTTACTAGTTGCCCTTACCCTAATCTTACTGCTTTTGGTGGGGCTGTCTGCTTGGTGGCCAGTCCTCTGAACTCAGAGAGCTGTCTGCTAGCATGGCTGGTAGCAGAAGGGCACAGATGGGCAACACAAATGAATAGGACGTTAAGAGCTCTTTTTTCTTCCGGTTGGTTAAAAATCGAGCCTCCTAGTAGCAGAGATGTAAACATATACATTAGCAGTATCTAAAATTGAGCTGAATCACACCCAGCTGAAGTGTGGTTGTCTCACCTCTTCACTTTCTCTCATGACAACCTAAAAAGGGACAAAGTGTCCCTAAAAGCAATGTTTAGGTGATGTGTGCTATACAGTTATGGAAATTAACAGGAGGGTCAAAGAAGTTCACCTACTTATAACAAAAACGCAAGATGCATGTAGTAACCTTCATTTCTTATTCCTTTAAAAGTCTAGACATGCAGTTATTCAATAATTCCTGAAGTCATATCTGACCTGAACAGATTTATTTTGTGTGAGAAGTCTTGGACAATCCGCTGCCAGTTTTGTTATTCATAATATTACATCTATAGAGCAGCATTTTGTGTTCTTCAGCTTTGAAAAACAGGCAATTGCAAGATGCATTACCCTGGAGTAAGTGGCAGATCTGGATTTCTTCATATTTAAACACATTGAGCTGTTTTTATACTCGTGAAAAAATTTGTAATTTCATGGATATTTCAACAGTGCCCATCAGTTTATTTCAGAAGGCTGAGGAAGCTTTTGATCTTGTCTGAAAATTAATGAATTATTGAACAGAAAAAGAAGCAAGCAAGAAAAAAGTCACCCTCATTTTTACTCTGCAAACAGAAGAATTTCCCATAAGAAAAATAGGTGTATGTGGTGAATAGATACAGCAGATTGATTTCTCTAACAGAAAGTTCAAAGCCAATGAACATGGTGTGGAACAGAACTACACAATGAATGGAGAGCAGATGAACTCAGAGGAAGCTGGGCTGGGACCAGCTTTGCTGCATCAAAGATTGTAATGCTACGTTAAACATTTGCTTAGCAATGCCATAGTCATCTTCCACATAATCACCCTGTTTTTTTCCGTATGGTCCTTATAACTGATCTCCTGATAGCTACCAAGCACAGCCCCAGAATAACACAAAAGAAGGTGTCTTTGTCTTACCTTGGAGGAACAACATGTCAAAGGTGTAACTTTTTGGTCTTTTGCTGAACACATTATAGAGGTTTCGTTTTCTTCCGTGAGATTTTGGGTGAAGACTAGTGAATGTATGTAATGCATTCCATGTTTTCAAAACCAAAACTGACTTGGTAGAAAACTTCAGAAAAACTCGGGTCAGCCCTTGCTTTGATGTTCAAATAAAATGTCAAAAGTTAGCTCATGCAATTGGCTCAACCAGAGCCAGCTATTTTCTGCACCAAGGGTGTACAAAGCAGGGCAGGACTAATTTCAGACCTCGCAGCCTTTCTTTCCTCCATTAAAGTCGATCAGTTCAACTGGAGAAATATTTATTTGGGGCTTAATTGGACTAGTCATAGACTTTCAGTTTAAAATATGAAGCAGCCTGTTGAGCTGGAACTATTTTGTCCCTCATTGAAGTATTTCAATTTAGCACTTAGATTATATCGGCATTGAGGAGAGAGGGCTCCTGTGGAGTTCCTGCTGAGGTTCCTCCTGCTCCTCATCTGGCTTCTCCTGAGAACTGCTCTCTGGTTGATAGTGATGACTGGATATTCATTTGGCTAAGTAAACTCTGTATATCTCTGTTGGTATTGGTGGTGTTTCATTAAATCTGTTTCAGTTCTACCCGTGGGTTTGCTCTCTTTTTTTCCTGATTCCTCTCCCTGGCTGGTGAGGGGTTATCGGGTGATAGAGCGACTGCTATAGTTTAGCTCTGAGTACATGCTAAATTTATGTAGACAAGTTTATGACGTAAGAATCTCCCAGGCTCAAATGTAAGAAAAACAGAAGAAAAGAAGATCAAACAATGACTGTGTTCAAGGAGAAGTGCTTATAACTTTGAGACAGGTAATTCAGCCTTAATTTTGCAAGAGATTTTTTTCCCTTTGAGGTGTATACAGAACAGTTTCTAGAACTCATCTTTTCTCCTGTGCATCACTAGTTATCTTTATTCATGTACAGCAAGAATATCGAGCCCTACAAGAGATGCTCAGGTCAAAAAAAGGACAGGCTTAAGGATTTACCTCCTGTCAAAACCACTTATATTTATGACAAAATCTAAGACTTTTGAAAAGAAGGATACATATGTAATATAGCCCTGGGGTACAAAGTGCTTAGGCATTGCCTTCGTATGCTAGTCTTGTGTGTATTGGCTTTATTTAATTGCACCCTAAGGCTTGCACAAATAAAAAAGCGTTTCTTAAAATAGATTAAACATGACACACATACCAACTCTAAGATACCAGGCATGTTAGGAACATGTGGATCTATTATAAGAAAGGAAATAAATCTGCTTTGATAGTTTTCAGCATTGTTCAACGCTGGATCTTCCAGGGGAACAACACTCGCTTGCTTACAACGATTGTACTAAGTAGGTCGGCTAAGTAGACCCTGTGTCTCACAGCAGCATCAGTTTCTGCCCTGAAGTACTTAAAAGATCTTAAAAGGCACAATGTAGAAGAAACAAGAAGATGGAAAGGGAGAAACAAGTTATAAGAGGCAACCCAGAGGCAGCGTGGTTAAACCATGCCACTTGAAAGGACTGATTTAATTGGCTGGTTTAATTGCCAAACTGAAAACTGTGGAAGATGAGGTGGAGTTAATCTTACTTCAGGGAAGGTGCTTGTTTAGTCAGACTTCCTTTCTGTGTTGAGGGCGTCACTTCTGGGGATTTGTAGTCTGCCCTGGTCTGCCTAAGGGTGGAATCACAGTCCAGCAGTAACATTGGATTTGCGCCACCAATCATTTTCCATTTTGGGAATCGATGGTAGCCTTATTCTGACAAAGCGTTATTTCATTAGCAATTAGAAGACTGCAATAAAGGGGAAAGAAAGAAAGAAAAATCTCTTTCAGTGTTTTGACGTGCCATCTTGGAAAAGAAATGCAAAACAGATCAATAGAATGGGATTGCCCTGTTCTGTAGATGTGTGACGTGTGGGCCTTGCATTGAGTAGAACAGGGACAGACAGCTATATATGTAAGTCTTAAGACTGTTCAAATAGCGATATGCAGGGCATGACAGCTCATGTAAGTGTGTTACGGTAGCCCTCATACTCTGTGGTGGATTTATTTTCCCTCAGGCAAAATGGTTTTCATATGTTCCTGTGCTATACCTATGAACATCTTTGCTGCATAGGATGTTGTGGCTGTAAGCCAAAAGTGATACCTGCACAATCCTTCAAAAACGATGATGGTGAACAGAACAAGGAGCTTCTGCTTTGTTTCTGAGTAAAATTGAGGAGCCAAGAGTCAACATGGCTTCACTAAGGGCAAATCCTACCTGACAAATTTGGTTGCCTTCTATGACAGGGTTACAGTGTTGGTGGATAAGGGAAGAGCAAGTGATGTTGTCTACCTGGACTTGTGCAAAGCATTTGATGTCCGAGTGGAGAAAAGTGATGAGTGGCATTCCTCAGGGGTCGGCATTGGGACCCGTGCTGTTTAACATCTTTGTCAGCGACATGGATGGTGAGATTGAGTGCACCCCCAGCAAGTTTGCCAACACCAAGCTCTGTGGTGCGGTCAACATGCTGGAGGGAAGGGATGCCATCCAGAGGGACCTTGACAGGCTGGAGAGGTGGGCCTGTGCAAACCTCATGAAGTTGAACAAGGCCAAATGCAAGGTCCTGCACCTGGGTCAGGACAATCCCAAGCACAGATACAGGCCGGGCACAGAATGGATTGAGAACTGCTCTGCAGAGAAGGACTTGCGGGTGTTGGTTGACGAGAAGCTCAACATAGAATCATTTCAGTTGGAAAAGACCTCTAAGATCATCAAGTCCAACCAATATCCTAACACTACGAAGCCCACCACTAAACCATGTCCCTAAGCACCACATCTATACATCTTTTGAACACCTCCAGGGATAGTGACTCCACCACCTCCCTGGGCAGCTTGTTCCAATGCCTAACCACTCTTTCAGTAAAGAAATTTTTCCTAATATCCAACCTAAATCTCCCCTGGTGCAGCTTGAGGCCATTTCCCCTTGTCCTATCACTTGTTACTTTGGAGAAGAGACCAACCCCCACCTCACTACAACCTCCTTTTAGGTAGTTGTAGAGAGCAATAAGGTGTCCTTTCAGCCTCCTCTTCACTAGGTTAAACAATCCCATTTCCCTCAGGCGCTCATTATAAGACATGTTTTCCAACCCCTCACCAGCTTTGTTGCCCTTCTCTGGACCCACTCCAGCACCTCAATGTCCTTCTTGTAGTGAGGGGCCCAAAACTGCACACAGTATTCGAGGTGCGGCCTCACCAGTGCTGAGTACAGGGGCACGATCACCTCCCTACTCCTGCTGGCCACACTATTGCTGATACAGGCCAGGATGCTGTTGGCCTTCTTGGCCACCTGGGCACACTGCCAACTCATATTCAGCTGACTGTCAACCAGCACCCCCACGTCCTTTTCTGCCAGGCAGCTTTCCAGCCACTCATGCATGAGCCTGCAGCTCTGCATGAGGTTGTTGTGACTGAAGTGCAGGACCTGGCACTTGGACTTGTTAAACGTCATACAACTGACCTCAGCCCATCAATCCAGCCTGTCCAGATCCCTCTGTGGAGCCTCTCTACCCTCAAGCAGATCGCAATTCCTGCTTAATTTCATGTCATCTGCAAACTTACTGAGGGAGCACTCGGTCCCTCATCCAGGTCATTGATAAAGATATTAAACAAGACTGGCCCCAAAACTGAGCCCTGGGGAACAGTGCTTGTGACTGATTGCCAACTGGATTTAACTCCATTTACCACAACTCTCTGGGCTCAGCCATCCAGCCAGTTTCTAACCCAGAGAAGAGTACACCTGACTTGACAACATGACTCGACAATGTGCGCTTGCACCCCAGTATGCCAACCGCATCCTGGGCTGCATCAAAACAAGCACAGCCAGCAGGTGGAGGGAGGTGATTCTGCCCCTCTACTCTGCTCTGGTGAGACCCCAATTGGAGTACTGTGTCCAGCTCTGGACCCCCAGCATAAGAAAGACATGGACATACATGAGCAGGTCCAGAGGAGGGCCACAAAGATGATGGGGGGCTGGAGCACCTCCACTGTGAGGACAGGCTGAGAGAGTTGGGGTTGTTTGGCCTGGAGAAGAGAAGGCTACAGGGAGATCTTACAGAGGCCTTCCAGTACTTAAAGGGGGCCTACAGGGATGGTGGGGAGGGACTTTTTACAAGGGCAGGTAGTGATAGAACAAGGGGTCATGGCTTTAAACTGAAAGAGGGTAGAGTTAGATTAGATATTAGGGAGAAGTTCTTCCCTGTGTGGGTGGTGAGGCACTGGAAGAGGTTGCCCAGAGAAGCTGTGGCTGCCCCCTCCCTGGCAGTGTTCAAGGCCAGGCTGGATGGGGCTTTGATCAACCTGGTCTGGTGGAAGGTGTCCCTGCCCATGGCAGGGGGGCCGGAACTGGATGATCTTGACAGTCCCTTCCAACCCAAACCATTCTATGATTCTGTGATAAAACTACTGAAGTTTTCTCCCTCCCACCTCAAAGAATGCACCAGTTACCCTTTCTTTATAAAATCACAAACCAGCTTTGGCAAGAATTATCAAGGAAAAATATTCTTAAATATTTTGGGTATTTTTAAATTTCATGTCACTAAGGTAATTTTTAATATTAAATTCTTAAAAATGTATTTGTGGAGAAGACTTTGTATAAAATATTTATATTAAGAATTCAGTTATTTCTAAGACCTTTCTAATGACTGTAGAATGCCATGCTGAACTTATATGAATCTGCCATTATGAAATTATGTCAGATATATGTTCAATCTAATTATTTTTTGAAAACTTGGTTCATTGAAATTAATTTAAGTTACAGGATGTGCTTTATTATTGACATACTGATACATATAACTGTTTTCTAGAGCATATTTTGTTTTGTCTGATTATAAAGCAGAATAGTTTCTTATTAAAAAGTGCGCAACTTTGAGTAAAACCAAAGAAACTGATTCTATATGTTACTACATCTTTCTACTCAATGTGTTTCTAGTTATACTGACCCATTTGATTGTTAATCATTGATTTAATGATGATATCTCAAAACAGCATTTGGAATCAAGAGCTTATCAAGGCCTGCAATGGATGAAATTCAGAACACATCTCTGCTAATCCACATCATTACTGGGAGGACTGTGACACCTTTGAAGGATTAGACCCCAAGGTCACTTTGTGTTCAAGTGGAGACTGCCTGGAAGACTGAGGATTCGTGTACAGTGGGGAAATGGTACCCAAAAAGCAGGTCAGGAACAGTATTCAGTCTTCAAGAGAAGTATTTCTTTTCATATGTAATTATTCATGGACTATTTTTGCACTTCTATAAATTATGGGATAGTTTCTAGCTAGAAACGTTTGTCTTGTGGGAGGTTCCCTATTGCTTATGTGTTGTGAGGACCTTTATCTCCTTGATTCTGCAGCCCACCACACTTTGTTTCTGATGGATAAGCCTTGTATTTTAGACTGAAGTATGACTTGCAAATATGCAACAATTGCCATGGCAAGGTCTATTATTTTAGAGCATTGCTTTTTACAACTCTTCAGCTTTTTTGAGATCTTTTCTCAGAAAAAAAAGGACAACTTAGCTTAAAACACCACTGAGGTGACTTAAATCATAATTAAATGTTAAGACATACCCATCATATTCCAGAATTCCCTGAAGGAGGAAAGTGCACACCAGCAGTTACCAGTCCAGCTGTGTAGGTGATGCATGAAACTGTAGCTCTTTAGTGTATAACAATTTGTGTAGAGTTACTTTTTAAAGGAGACAAACAAATTACACCCAGTTTACTTCAAATCACAAAATAACCATTAGCTATCACAATCAGACATTACTACAACCCTCACTTCAACAGAAATCCAGGTTGGCAGCCATTTAGTCTTGTCACGTACTGCCAATGATTCTGAAAACATCCCATCTGGATTGTTTTGGACTGTGCTCTACATAAACCTTGACTGTTTCAGCCATGGCTGGGAACAGATTTGGTTATTCAGAAACGATACTGTACAGCTTGCAGTTACAACACAGCTAAACTTCTAAGTTGTAAAAACCAGGAAAAACTTCATAATTCATGGACCTAAGGTTGGCCCTCGGGAATCACAGAACCTGGAGGTAAGAGATAATGTCTGGAGAAAGGAAGAGTTTCACTTCGTCGAGGAGGATGGGGTTAGAGAACGTTTAGGCAAACTGAACACCCACAAATCCATGGGCCCTGATGGGATGCATCTGCGAGTGCTGAGGGAGTTGGCAGGTGTTATTGCTAAGCCACTCTCCATCATCTTTGAAAGGTCATGGCAAACAGGACAAGTGCCTGAGGACTGGAGGAAAGCCGGTGTCACTCCAGTCTTCAAAAAGTGCAAGAAGGAGGATCCGGGGAACTACAGACCAGTCAGCCTCCCCTCCATCCCTGGAAAGGTGACGGAACAGATCATTCTAAATGTCATCTCGAAACAGGTGGAGGAAAAGAAGGTTATGAGGAGTAGTCAGCATGGATTCACCAAGGGGAAGTCATACTTTACCAATCTGATAGCCTTCTGTGATGGCATGACTGGCTGGGTGGATGAGGGGAGAGCAGTGGATGTTGTCTGCCTTGACTTCAGCAAGGCTTTTGACACTGTCTCCCATCACATCCTCATAGGTAAACTTAGGAAATGTGGGTTAGATGTGTGGATGGTGAGGTGGATTGAGAACTGGCTGAAGGACAGAGCTCAGAAGGTTGTGATCAGTGGTACAGAGTCCAGTTGGAGGCCTGCAGCTAGCAGTATTCCCCAGGGGTCGGTACTGGGGCCAGTCTCGTTCAACATATTCATCAATGACCTGGATGAAGGGACAGAGTGCACCCTCAGCAAGTTTGCTGATGATACAAAACTAGGAGGAGTGGCTGACACGCCAGAGGGCTGTGCTGCCATTCAGTGAGACCTGGACAGGCTGGAGAGCTGGGCAGAGAGGAACCTAATGAGATTCAACAAGGGCAAGTGTAGGATTCTGCACCTGGGGAGGAATAACCCCACACACCAGTACAGCCTGGGGCTTGACCTGCTGGAGAGCAGCTCTGCAAAGAAGGACCTGGGAGTTGTGGTGGACAGAAAGTTACCCATGAGCCAACAATGTGCCCTTGTGGCCAAGAAGGCCGATGATATCCTGGGGTGCATTAAGAAGAGTGTGGCCAGCAGGTTGAGGGAGGTTATCCTCCACTTCTGCTCTGCTTTGGTGAGGCCACACCTGAAATACTGTGTCCAGTTCTGGGCCCCCCAGTTCAAGAGGGACAGGGAACTACTGGAGAGAGTCCAGCAGAGGACTACAAAGATGATTAAGGGACTGGAGCATCTCTCTTATGAGGAAAGGCTGAGAGACCTGGGACTCTTTAGCCTGAAGAAGAGAAGACTGAGAGGGGACCTTATCAATAAGAGGATGGGGCCAGGGTCTTTTCAGCGGTGCCCAGTGACAGGACAAGGGGCAACGGGCACAAACTGGAGCACAGGAAGTTCCACCTGAACATGAGGAAAAACTTCTTTACTCTGAGGGTGACAGAGCACTGGAACAGGCTGCCCAGGGAGGTTGTCGAATCTCCTTCCCTGGAGATATTCAAAACCCACCTGGATGCAATCCTGCTTTAGCAGGAGGTTGGACTAGATGATCTCCAGAGGTCCCTTCCAACCCCTACTGTTCTATGACCTCAAGGATTTTGTTTTCTTTTATAAAATATGCGTATCATTTTCCAGTTGAGTGTTGCATAGTGGATGGACTTCATGTTCATGAAATACATTTTGAGAGGCAGTTATGTTCCAGTAGCATTGTGGGGGATCATTCCCCTCTCCTTAGAATTTCCCTGTGCAAGATTTGGAAACAAATAGATAGAGATAAGTAGACCTAAATAGAGAGAATGTTTGGATGTCCTGGTCTCAAACTGAACACAAGTCTCTAAGCATAAAGGAAAAAAAATATGGAAGGCTAAGTTAAATACCAAACCTTAGGGATGTATTTGTTAAAGATGTTCACCTTTTAGCTGAAAATATAAGAGGTTGTTTTAATAAATTTTTAAAGCAGTATTTCCTCAAGCAATTTTCCCTGAAGGAATTAATGCAGAAAGGGAGAAAATGGATAACAAGTTAATGGAAAGTATATGAAGAACTTCTGCACCCTTCCACATTCTGGAGGAGATGCCTGTGCTTAGATGTTAAATCATTTAGAATTCAATAGTACTGAGTTTTCCATAGGTGAATGTCAGTGGCAGTTCATAGGTTAAACAAAAGCCTTAGAGACCTTGTGTCCGATGGTGGCCAGTTGGATTCCAGATCAAATTTAGAAGTTGAACAAAAGCCCTGGTCTGCAACAACAGATCTTTGGCATTAGGGAAGCAAACTTTCCCTCCTAAAATATAATGACAACGATGATGTTACTAGGGGAACACTTTGAGGGTGACATGAGAAAAGCAGAAACACCCCCCCCTATATTTTGATGGAGTCCTGCTGAAATGATCATGAATGTATGAGTGAAGGCATTATCTACTGTTGCTTTATTCTCACCAAAACTTCTGGAAAACACAGCTTCATGCAATATTTATGAGCAAACAGAACTGCATCAAAGACATACCTAACCTGTCACCAGATAGTCCTACAAACACAAGCAAACTGCAAGACTGGACACTTTGACTATCTGCTAGGTGACAAGGGTATAATAAACATAAAGAAAAATAAGGAAGAGTTTTGATGTATAATCACCCACCTAATCTCTAATTTAAATGATTAGAGTGGGAGTTTATTCACGCTTGGCTCCAATGTTAGTCAAAGTGTGAGATACCTGCAGAACAAGACTCATACCAGCAATTAGTTGTGGCTGTATAGGGAATCTAGAGCAAATATGGGGGAATCTAGAGAAAATTCAAGTGATTCTGGAATACAGAAATAAGTGGGAAGAATCCAGATGTTTTTTAAGAAAAACACATAAACCCTATTCACTTATGAAGAGAAATAATAGAAGACTTTCTTATTTCAGAAACAGATAAGCTACTTTGGCTGGAATGTTCATTTCTAATTGCACAGAACTTAATATTTCAGGGCTGTCTTTTCTACATTTTTTTCAAACACAATTTTGTGTTGTTCTTTTGTGCTCTAATAATTCAAGATTTTCTCAGTCTTGGTCACTTGACCCAGTATATTATGAGTTCGATTTTAAGTCTTGACCACTTTGCTGAATGCAGTTTTTAAAAAAGTATTTTCTAGCAGTTCTAATAACTTTGCTAGGGAAAGTAAGAGAAAGTGGAAGTCACAATCAGTACTTTTGCTTAGGAGTAATTCTTAGACCTTTTATGAGTCCATTTGTCCTTAAAATAGAATAAAACATAAAATTACTTCATAATTTGACAATAACAAGCAATCTCCATGTTTTCTGAAATTTGGAGAATTCTTCTGGCTAATGTATGTAGCAAATGTTGAGAAAAAAATGCTTTTCAAGTTTAAGCTTTCAATCATGCAGTTGCCTATTATTCCCATAATATCTTCCTCTCATTTTTTGTTTTCTTGTGCAAGAATATTCAAGTGGTATTTCCAGTTCTATTGCTGTCTCGGTGCCATGTTAGATTTTAGGCATTAAGAACAGATTTCAAGAATTTTTCTTTCTCTGTTTTTGAAGTATGTCATCCTCTGCATAAGAAACAAATTAGTTAGTCCTGTGAAGTACTACTCAATGACAAAATTAATTTTCAAAAACTCATCCAAAACCCACAATGTCTGGTTTTGGGACAGCATTTCATCTAATACTGTGCATTGCTGGAAGTTCTGTGACAGGATATTGAAGTCTGTTGACCTTTTAATGTCCTCTGGATCCTGGCTTCCTTGAATCCTGACTGGCTCTACAAATACCTTGATTGTGAAGGAGAAACTTTATGCCAGAGAGAGCTGAAGCAGCTAGGCTCATTTAGAAGGAAGCCCTCCCAAGGAAACTGTTCAGAAGGGCTTTTAGGGAGAGTGGAAGTTCACATCCAAAAAGACAGCTTAAAATCTTTCTTACTTAAGGAATTTCTTAACTAGAGCACCAGGTCCCAGTCCTGGCTAGAATTTATCAAAACCTGTTCGCCACAGATTTCTCAATACAAGGTTACCAATGGACAGACTTTTCTGTGGCTGAATCTGTATCCTCCTATAAAAGTTTCACTTTCATCTGTTGTTATTGTAGTTCCTCTGCTCTTAAAATGCATCTCAGTCCATTTCTTTTCCAGTGATAATAACCATCATATACTAGTTTTTGTCCTCCCAGTGAATTTCAGAAAGCACCTTTGGTGTTGTAGAAACCTGTTCCTTTAAAATTTGCCAGAGGTAACTTGAACTTTTCTTGAAATAGCATCAGACTAAAGTTTCAATACCAAAAAATGAAGCTTAGCAATTGCTTAACAAATTGTCATTTCCTCAAGGTGGAAGAGGCTACAGAAAGCAGTGCTTTTTATCTCCCATAAGCTTTCTTTTTCCAGGTCAGCTATAAATATTCTTCAGCATCAATATTGAAAGGTTGTTCTTGTGCTGTCTTTAAAAGGCTTAGTTGTACTTTGAAACATATACCTGCAAAACTGGTGAAGGAGCAGAACACATCCATTTTCATCCCCGCCCAAATACATGCAGGTGAATGGGAGCAAGCAGTTATTTCCTTATAATTTTTACTTTACGCAAAGGGGAAATGCTCCTAGGAACATGATCTGTGACAGTTTTTTATCCTGTTGCACCACAGTCTCTCCCCTGTTCATTTCTGTAGTCTTTATTTCTACCTTGTTTCCTGTAATATCTCCCATTTCCAATGGTGTGTCCCTTACTTCTCTTTTCCTTTTATATAGTATTTCCACAATACCATATAAAGATTAAATTTGATGAAAACTTTTTGAAGCAGAGCAACATGGTGTTGGAAGAATTAGGTGGTTAAATTTAGTGACAGGAGTCCATCTCTTACAAGTCCTCAGAAACACCATTCATTGATTACATACAAATGTGAGAATATAAATTATAAAGTGATTCATCTGGTGCCTGAAATGGAGATGCAAGTTTGAGGTTTGAATTATGAAGATAATTTTCCTGTCTAGGATAACTAATAGGATTTATATTTGCATAGGAAAAGGTGTTTCAAGCATGAAATGGAATCGCGTAAGAATAAAAGGAACTGCTAAGTTAAGTGTACATAAATGCTTTTTGAACAACTTATTAGCAAAGACTTTGAACATGCTTGAAATGAAGCTCATTTCTTTAACTTTGTACTTCATATAGAATTTGATAGATAGAGTTAATAAGACTGCATGTATCTGTTTGATTTTTTAAAAAATTATTAGTACTACTGAAAAATAATTCCAGGAGCCTAGCCTTGCCCTTTAACAGAGTCCTCCTGTTTGGATCCTGCAAGAATTTGGAGTTCTGCATACAAAGGTGAGGGAGGATTCACGTTTGTGTACTTGTTAGAAACCTCAGTAATGATAATGAGTAGAGTAAATTCAGTGTCTTAGGTCTGGAGGACCCTGAAGATGGAGTGCAGAGCTCAGTGAGTGCTGGCCCATCGGGAAGTTCCAGCTACCTCCTCGGAGTCAGCCCCACTGTCCATCCCAGTGGCTACCTGATTTGCTAATGTTTTATCTTCAACTGTCTCTCTTACCCTACAACTCTTCCAGGGCATGTCCCCTATTTTTCCACTTTTCCCGTAATGTCTTCCATTTTCTTGCCTGCTCTGTTGGAGAGCCTGTGTGCATTGATCAGTTGGCTGGATAGTCAGGAAAAGAGTGTGTGCTGCTTTCTTCTGACCAGATCACCAAATAAAACTGTTCCATCACTTAGACATAGCGTAGTGATTTAAAGATACCTGCTAGATTTTAAAAAGTTTGGGATTTTTTTTAGACTTCGAAATATGGGGTTTCAGGCCATAGGCAGTAGGTTTGAGTTGCTGTTAATGGCAAGAAGAACTTTTCGTTAGTGAGTTACGTTCACTGGCAGATTGTACATGAATCTCTCCCCATGTTACATACCACTCTGTTGCCCAAGAAAGAAGTCACTACTTCTGTGGCTATGGTAAGTATGGTTTCCTAAACATCTCATCAACCTCAGGCTTTGCTTTTCTTTTTATTTCTCTTGGTTGACTGTTTTCACTCCTTTATGCATATTTTTTATCTAGAGGAACTTTAGAGGGAAATAAAGGGAACATTTTCTTAAACATGCTCAGAATCTCCTTGTCTGCTCTCACTTTCACTGCAGATGCAAATGCTAACAACAAAAATACCTCCATTATGACGATTACATGTTATTCAAAAAAAAATTTAAAAAATGCTTTAATTTTGTTCTATAAACCAGTAGAGAGACCCAGAAACTTTCCTGCTCCTGTAGCTGCATGATTGCAGCCTGCTGCATGTCTGTTGTACAATGTAGCGTGTGCAGTCAGGGGAGCAACAGTGATGGATGCCTTGAAAATTTGATGAAATACCAGTCAATATTTTAAATGGCTATTTACTGATTCAGTGGAATTTAGTGTACCTCAAGAAGTGATACAGTAACAAAGCTATTTTCTGTTTAAAGAAACCAGGTGTTGTTTAGAGAAAGTAGATGAGTAATTCACGTCAAAACGATTGAATATGTACTTGATATTACCGAAAGAGAGGTCTGGACTAAACAAATAACAAAAAGATCTAGCAAAAGACATTTATGTGACAAAGCTAAAGAAATTAAAACTTCTGTTGTTGCTTTCTGAAGCCGAATAATGCTGAATGAAGTCATTAGTATCTTTCTGTCCTCTGTAGAGAACTGAATCTAACCAATTTCCTCCCAACTTATCTCTTGCACATCTTACACATGTTGGATTTTTATTTCTCTTTGATTTTCAGGTGTGAAGTGAATCCTCAAATAATATAGGCACATACAAATTTCTGTATGAGATCACACTCTAGGTTAATGAGCTATGGGTTATATTGGGTTGTGATTGGTGAAAAATGCTTCATAGAAATGTGTAAAATATTTTAAAACAACTAAACCAACAGAAGAGAAGAGGAGAAGAGAAGAGAAGAGAAGAGAAGAGAAGAGAAGAGAAGAGAAGAGAAGAGAAGAGAAGAGAAGAGAAGAGAAGAGAAGAGAAGAGAAGAGAAGAGAAGAGAGGAGAAGAAGGAGAAGGAGAAGGAGAAGGAGAAGGAGAAGGAAAAGGGCAAAGAAAGCTGATTTAACAGTTATAGCTTGTTTTTTTTTTTTCAAGATTTTTCAGATTTTTGTGTGGAAGCACCAGAACACTTGGTAGTTAAAGACTTGTTCCGCCTTGTAATTGTAAAATATATGTATTTTTAAATCTCTAATATGTCAAGAAGGCAACAAACGCAAAACTTTTCCTCTCCTTCAAACATGACAAGAGCATTAGCAGGACCTTCGATGACCAAACCGTGATCAATTCAAGATGAAAAAGAGAAATACTATCATAGAGGTAACTGTCTGTTAATATTCCCATATATATTTCTTTTATTATTAATGAAGAGAAAAATCATATGTATTTGTACCAATTTAGAAAGTCTTGTAATATTTTTTCCTTGCTCTTGGTTCTTTTGCTAGGAATAAGAGGCAGCAAACCTTTAGGTACTATACAGGGGAAAGACTAATTATAACCATCAAAAAGGAGTGTTTAGCATATATTAATTATTCATTCACCATTTGTATTCACTGAACAGAGACTCATTGAGTGTAAGTTGTCAAATGTAAAAGTGTCTAAAATAGGTAGGTTAAATAGTCCTGTGCGTATGTTCGTGTCTATCTATGGAGACCAGAGAAGAAGACTAGAAAACTAACAATGACAATCCACCATTTTTGGGTCAGTTTTTCCATAATGCTTAAACTACTCTCAGAACATCAGTTTCGAAGCTCACAAGTTATTTTGGACACTGTGTATTTTTGGTCTGGTTTTATGCTTTTCTTTATGCATCTTTGGCCAGTCTTGGATAAAGAATAGTTAGGAAAAAGGACCTTTGTGTGACCCAGTTTAGTCATTCTGTGTTCTCGTAGACTCTAAAAATGACATAGAAGTTCCAAATGTAGATCTTTGCCTGAATCCCATGGATATTATATGGGAAAATAAGACTAGATGGGAAAAGGCAGATTATACAAACCTACAACTGCAAATAACCATTGTTTATTCCAGGATTATCTTGTATGTGCTTTCCAAAAAACACATCACAGCATGATTCCTAGCTTCTATAATAAGTGTAAAGTCTTATGTAACCAAAAACTATTATACATTGCAGGAAGAGTGAACAAGTATCACAAATATTCTAGAATATTGCTATAGGTCAAATTAGTTGAATGTGCAGAAGTAGATACAAAAATCTGAATATGTTTTTGACAATTTGAATTTCAATTAAAAATATTTTTATACAGCTCAGTAAGCAACCCTGGAGTTAATTTCTTTACAATTAAGTCTTTAATATTACGAACAGTGAATCTGTCATAGCAAATAATTTAATGGTAATAAGGTTGACCTGCTCTGTTTAATTCTTCCTAATTACTGTTCTTTAGGTATCTACTATGGCAACTTTGTCTGATGAGAGTTTTTTTTCTTCTGTTGACTTAAATAATGTGATGAAAAATTTCCCAGCATCATTGCCCTGTTTCTCTACTGCGCTGCAGCAGTGTCAGCTTGACAGTACATTCGAAGATCACAGTTACGCCTTTGAATTCTGCCCTTATTCAGTGATCATCTTCCCTGAACTGGCTGATCACTATTTTGTACCTTATCCTTAATTTTTTAATAAGGCCTATTCCTGTCAGTAAGCATTAAAAATAAATAGCTGATAAGAATAGACTGATGTTACTTGAAATATTTTTTACACAAGCTGTAAATGGATATAGTCTCTAAAAATACTCGGTTCATCTCCTTAAGTTAGCTAAAGTAGATTTCTACATTAATAAAGGTGACATCATCTCTGTGTGGGCAGTATTGAAGAAACCGGGAAGCCACATTACACAAAGCTGGAATCACTTGCTACTTTAGGATATTTTTGACAAAATGTGCTTTATCTAAATGTATTTGGACATTAAAAGGTGGACTATACCTCATACTGTTGGAAGAGGTGTTGTGTACTGAACTGTAAGGACTCGATGAGAAAGACCCTAGGCTTACAGCTGTGTCTATCAAGTAGAGTGGACCAATAGCACTGGATCTATAAAATGATATAGCTGGTGCTGAGGACATCCACACCGTATATACTCAGGCTTTTCTGTTTTGGTTTGGTTTTTTTACCCACCTTCAAACTAGCTCTGACTTTGTCCCAAGGACTGTGTCCATTTGTGCCTGAGATGCATTATGTGCACTCTTAGAATTGCTTCCAGTTGCTTCCAAATGCTTCCATCTTCTGGTCTGCTTTAATCTGAAAGGAATCCCGGTCAGGCACTCCATAACCACACTATGATGCAAATCGAAATGTAGTAAATGGGTGAAAAAAAGGAGATTCACTTCAAAGTTACACTCCTGAACTGAATTAACACACTAATGTGGAAAAAAAAGAAAGATTAATTTGTATTTACAAAGGAGTAATGAGTAGGAGAGAGGAAGTGTACATTGTATTTGTAAGTGCAATACTGGAATACTGTATTTAGTTCTGGTGTACGCATGTTTACAAAACTATTCATAAAACAGAGGATACTCAAGAAAATTCATCTATGAAAGCAAATAAGCTCTTATCAGAGCTTAATCTGGTGAAGTCATTAAAGAAAACAATTAAAATTAACCTAATTACATGTATAAGTAATTTCACGGAGAAAAATACTGGTTATTAACAAATATGTTACTTCAGTGAAGAGAGGATAATCCTACAGCTAAGGCCTAGATAAAAGTAGAATGTAAATTAATTTGAATTATAAACAGAGCAATACATCCGTAACAATGATTAAACATTAAAACAAAATATATATGGATGTGGTAAATTCTGCATCTTTTAGTACCTTCCAAATAAGATGCTATGCATTCCTGGCAAACATAATTTTGTCAGATATAAGTTATTGGGCTCATTATGGGACCAAATAAATTAAATTACATAATGTGATCTACACAAGATCAGATTAGGTGATATGATAGCCCACTCTCTGAAGACTCTATGTATTTTATACCTCTTCTGTCGAATCGGATTTATTTATTGTATTTCCTTGAGAAATGTTACGAACATAGACTTATGAGTGATTTGAATATGAAATTGTTTACATTTTACGCTGTTCTGGTTTGTGAGTTTAAAGCTGTCAAACTCTTGGATATTTCTTATATTGTTATGCTTATTATTACATGCCTTGTCTGCTAAGCAAGTTGCAGCTGTGTGTAACAAGGTGAAAGTGTTCATACTAGTCTTATCCACAACTTTTAAAAGAATATGGAGAAAAATTTGCCCATGGCAGAAGAGCAAAATTTCTCATATATCCTGCTTAGAGAAGTACAGTTCTGATAGCAACAGCCTGCAATACTAATATGTACCTTATTGTCATAAGTGGAGCTGATCAGTTGCAAATCTTTACTTCAGCTGTCTTTATGTTATCACTTCTAAGTGAGATTTCTGTTTTAAATCACTATTGCCTAAATACATGCTGGTGCATTGGCCTTTTGACACTCCAGGTTGGAGTCGTGATGAATTGTGACAAATCCTCCACCTTACACCTCAGCGGTTTTTCTCACTGGAAATCATGGTACACAGCAGCTGAGGAAGCAGGAGCTGGTGACATCTTGAGTCTTGCTTTACGCCGAAGCTGAAATAGTCATTGAGCATATATTTTCCTGGGATCTCCAAGAGTATTTCAAGTATGAAATATAGGTGTAATCAGAGAGATCGAGGCCACCATCCTATGGCCATTAATTTTGCAACTGCACAAAATTAATCCAAATCGGACATGAGCACAAACCTGCGTTCTTACCAAATTGGCTAGAGTTCACACCTTGGTTTGGCTTTTATCCTTGCTTTGTACTAGCTGAAAAAATGCAGAGGATGCCTGGTTCTGGCATCCAAGTTAAGTTTCTTAGTCACTGTTTTCTGAAAAAAAAGTGAGTGAATAGACACAGAATTTATGAATCTGAACTTTGTGTCATGTGACCTTGATGTTTCTTTTTCCGTCTTGTGTTAGGAGCTTTAAAATAGAATTTATTGTACAGTCAAACTGGAGATTACAATTGAGATTCAGTGAAGGATTTCTGCAATGGGAATGGATTTAGGTGGAAATTGGTCACCTGCATCCATAATGTTAGTTCTGACAATTTCAGCTAAGTTTGGAATTGCCTAGATGTCTCAAAGGCTGTAAATATTTGGCAATTGATTGATGTCTACTTTTTCATTTGCCCTTTGCTTGCAGGTTTTTCTTCCACCTCTCCAGAATTGCCCTAATCTTGAAGTAGCTTAGTGTTTGGTTGCCTCCTCTAGATGAGACATACTAACAGTCCAAATAGTCAGAGGAAATTATTAAATCCTGTCTTGGTTCTGAATCACATTATAGTATTTTAGTAAAATAATATTTTAATTCAATATGTATTTTTAAACTCTATTTGTTATTTATTCCCTGTTGGATTCTGCAGATTTCCACCATTATTTTCAAGTTTCTTATTATTATTTTTTGGAATTCTATTGTTTACAGTTTCCATTCTATTTTTTTTTCCCTGCATAATATTAGGTTGAGACCAGTGAAACTTAAATATTCGTGCTCTACTATTTATCTAGAGGTACTAGAATAAACCAAACATTTTAAAACAGGACCAGCACTTATTAGGTATAGGCAGAAATGGGTAGTTAAGAAATGCACTTTGAAGTAAAGCAAAACCAGGTTTTGAATTTGTTTGCATTTTAATAGAGTTTTGAAACCATGGGTATTCAAAAATCAGGAAAGCATCTTTGTTGATGAAGTGAATAGATAATACCCTTTAAAGCTTGCTTTCCCTCAGGATACTAAAAGGACAGACCTTGTTATTTCCTGAATTTTTTAACAATAATTCAGCATATTTTTCCTTTAAAAAAGGCATTCATCTTTTAAAATGAAACCCAGGAAGAGCTTAACAGATCAGATAACATTCATTTGCTATTAAACAGAGCTTTGCTTTAAATATGCTGTACTAAGTGAAGTGCTAGCATTATCTGATACAGTTCCATGCAACACAGGAAAGCTATGCTTTTAATGAAAGATAAACTCCTCACAGGCATTAGTAAGGTATATCTTTCAAGTTTTAAACAAGAGGACTAAAAACCTAACTTAATTTAGGATTTAAAACAAACAAAAAAAAACATCCACAAAAAAACAGATTACTTGAAAACCATTTGTTGTGTATACAGTGTAGAAAAGTGACTCCTAAACTCTTTTGATTATGATTCTCATTACAGAGAGCTGAATTTCTGTCAGGGTCCTGATGCCACATCATTGCCATAAACTTACTTGATGTCATAAGTCCTAGAAGCTCATCTTAAAGCACAAAACATATTTGAGATGGTCAAAAGGTAGGAGTTTTGTAGAAATATTCGCAGCTGTGTTCTAAGGAGATTCAAATATGCATGCAGAAATCTAAAGAGGATACTTTAAGAGAATTTGAATGAAAGGTAAAAAGTTTTTCTTCTCTCATGTTAATATTATTAGCAACCTAAACCCTTCTATTTGGTGTTTGTCAGTAAAGGTTCTGTAAGAGCTTCCACAAGCAGTTGCAATTTTCTTTGTATCATGTCAGGAAATATTTGGACCAAGTGAATAAAAATTAAACTTAAAAATGAAAAATTAGGAAATTAAAAGGTGCTATTTGGTGCTTTACTGCTTATTTCCTCTGATAGTTCATTGGGAAATAAGACATGTAATTTGGTGCTCTAGTAATTATTTCCTCTTCACAAATACTCCTAACAAAAGACTTATATGGTTGGTTTTTTTATTGTTCTAACCAGATGGATGAAAAACAAGAAAAAAAAATCAATAAACATCCAAATTTGTCCATATTTTGGTAGCCTGATACTGAATGACTTACAAGTAGCTCTCCAGCCTCTAAGAGAAAAGAATGAATTCTTGGGGAATTCCATTGTTCCTAAAATAGCACAGCTAAAACAACCTTTGTCGTCAGCTGTTTTGTGGTTGTTGTCATATTAATTTATATTAACCCTCTCTGTTGTAAAGTAATAGATGTTATACAGTTTTCTTTTCACAACTCCAGGCTTATTCACTAATATGTATTTATTTTTTGATTCATGTTTTGGTCCAACATTACATCATTTAGGAGGAACTTTTCTGTAATATTCCCTCCGTCCAAAATCCTGCAATTCTGTGGATTTTCTAAACTCAACCAAAATAGGATCAAAAGAACCCAGTTACCTGAGTTAACAGAAAAAGAAGAGGCTTTGATCTTTGTGGCTTTGATTTTATTGTTTGCTGTGAGTTATAATACTACTAGGTCCTTCCTGCTGCTTAGGACTCTCAGCTTATATTCATCCCTTGAGGTAGCATCTGAACCTTTTATTTTTCCCCCTATTTTGATAAGAATCAGAGTGGACAGCACAAGGTTTTAGTCTTTAAATTTCCTATGGAGATAAAGCAATGCCTTCCTTGTCTACAAAACCTCATTTATTAAAGAAATTGTACTAGAGACCCAAGTTGCCTTTTCTACTTGAGAGGTTTCTGAATCATATCAGCCAAAATTGTTCCTTAAATGTCAGGCTAATAACAGAGAAAGTGCACGGGAGCACATGGGTGCTGAAGACATTTACCATTGCACCACACATGCATGCTCCTAGCTGTTTTCTCCTTTTGCCTCCTCCAGTGTCCCTTGATTCAACAAAAAGAACTGAGACTTCGTCTCCACCTTGGAATAGCTGACAGCCTGGTACTCTGGGCACCTAACAGAGCTACAGGCATGGTTTCCAACAAAAATATTTGCTTAAATATTTTTTTTTCTGTTCTTTATATAAATTCTATTAGGATATCATACTTAGCAAAGTAGAGTAATGGAAGAAGTGTCTGTCAAAAGTAACCTCTGCAGAAATAGAAATATGCAGAAATACGTCCTTTCGTGTAAGTTGAATGAAAAGTGTTTCATTACAATTTCTTCAATTGATACTTTAGACAGTATTCTGTAGTCTTCAGACTGCTGAGACTGCTTTTCTTTGACCGAATCAGCAAGTTTGTAAAAAATTACTATAATGAATTATTTTATTCAGAATCTAGCAATTACCTATTTTAAGGGACTCCTCTTAATATATGTGCAGGTATCTCCTCTTTGTTTAAAGTGTATTTTTTGGGACACTGAAGTAGGGACCAAATCCAGGAAAACTCTTAAGCACAAGCAGTATAGCCATCTGTAGTTTCACATGTGCTTATGTTCCCTCGCCATGTTGGGTCCTAATTTCTTAATTAGGGGATTATATTCGATCTCTAGATCCTTGTCAAGAGTTGCCATATTCTACATTTATCAATAGCTTTCTGTTGATTTTGATTCCCTTATCACTGAAAACAGTTACCCATTTGTTGGGTCTGAATTGATTAATTTGTTCTTACCTATAGATCTTCAGATAATTTTCTAGGGAGAAAAGATAAATGAATTTCCATATTACATTTCCCATCCATTTGTTTTAATATGATAAATATAGCATAACTTTAAAATATTAACCATCGTTACATATTGGTGAGGCCACACCTTGAGTACTGTGCTCAGTTTTGGGTACCTCAATACATGAAGTACATTGAGGTGCTGGAGAGAGTGCAGAGAAGGGCAACAAGGATGGAGAAAGGCCTGGAGAATAAGTCTTATGAAGAGCGGCTGAGGGACCTGGGGCTATTTAGTCTTGAGAAAATGAGGCTGAGAGGAGACCTTATTGCTCTCTACAACTGCCTGAGAGGACACTGTGGAGAGGTAGGTGCTGGTCTCTTCTCACAGGTAATTAATGATAGAAGAAGAGGGAATGGACTCAAGCTGCACCAGGGTAGGCTTAGGCTAGACATTAGAAAAAAATTTATTACTGAAAGGGTTGTCAGACATTGGAACAGGCTGCCCAGGGAGGTCGTTGAGTCACCATCCCTTAATGTGTTAAAAGGTCGTTTAGCTGTGGTTTAGGGGCGTACTTGGTAGAGTAGGGTGGTGGTTGGACTTGATCTCAAATGTCTTTTCCAACTTGAATGATTCTATGGTTCTATACTCACCAGAAAGAATAGTTCCTCTACTCATACAGGAGAAACAACAGTCTGCTAACATTTTTCACAGAAAGTTTAACTTTCACTTACTTCTTTGAGGGTATTTCTCTGAAGTTATGAGCTATATAATTTTACTACTATTTAACTTTTATGTTACATTTTCTCTTTATTTATCTGAGACAACACATGTTCAGTGAACCTTCAGAAATTCCTCCACCCATTGTACAGCTGTCTCTAAGAAATGCTGGATTTTAAGCAGCACCTCTGAGATTCATTGAAGCACGTAAATTAAATTTAAAAAAACAGAGACTTTTTGTCTCTAATCAAGTTTTGCAGCTATGAATATTGTTACAGAAAGTAGATCCATTAGATGACAAGGTTAGACAGTCTTTTGGTCCCCATTTAACAGGAAGTATTTGATTGCTGATTCCAGAAATGTGTCCATTGAACATAGACAATTAAGCACTTCAATGCAGTGAAAACCAGCCAGCTTCAAATGCTGGAAAGTCCATGTGAAATCTTGACACTCTCTCAGATGAAGTGAGCACGATCTCTTTGAAAGATCTGATCTTATTTAAGACTAATTTTTGAAAAATATTTAGAAAATTTTAAAAACGTACCTAAAAATATACCCGTTTAAAGGAGAAAGTGAATTTTTCTAAGGGCTTACAGTCATTTCTGTTTGAAGTAATGTTTTTTGATACTTTTGTCAGAAAATACAAGGGGGGAAAACTCACCAGGCATTTTATAGAAAAACAGATAAATTAATTTGGCTTTCAGGGCTCCTAATAATTAGGCTGTATAATGTGAAGTCTGAACACTTTTCATGGTCTATTTGGCTTTTTGGGAATTGCATTAAACATTGATTTTATTGTGGTCAAGAAGTTCTACAGTCAGGTAATCTTTATACAACCTTATATGAAGTCTTTGATATTCAATGGCTGGAAAAATAGTAGAAAATCTAAAAGGAAAATGTTCTAGAAAGGCATGGCTGGCTGTTGGAATAACAGAGCTGGGGCTGAGCTTTTATCTCATGGGGATGAAATTACCATTTCTATGTACTACCCAGAAGAGTAAACAAGAAACAAAAAAGGTCACCCATGTCCAGCCCACTGAGGTACCTTCCAAGATCATCCTTCCTTCTGAGAAGTGGTACTACAAACATATGGGTAGGGGATGATGGGGAGACAGCAAATATCAGGCATTTAAGGAGAGCTTAAGGCAGCTGAGGAACCTGCCTAATTTAGACACATCTTATTTAAGCCATGCATTAATTCCTTAGTCCACTTGTTCAGTTCAAAGAGTTCAAAACAGAGTGTTACAGCTCAGGCCCCCCTTGTCTGTGTCAAAAGGGTACATTATGTGCTTTATGGAAACCCTTAAATCATGTCTGTATGTGGTCTAGACCAAGAGGTCCTTGCTTGCCCATGGGTACTGTACTTTGCAAGCAGTGTACTATGGGCAGCATCACTTGTTGCTTCATGTCAGCAGCCAGCAGCCACTTCTCATGTTCGTTAGAGGGCCTTGTAGGCAGCAAGGTAAGACTTGAGGCATGCGCTGAAGATTGGTGTAAATTTCTATGCAAGAATGGCTGAGTGAAATGTTCTGATTTGTCTTTCACTGCAAGTCAGACTGGGAAATCAAAGTGGTCCTTTCTACCCTGTATGTATTCAGCCTGTTAGCTGTCTTTCAAAAGAAAACTGTCAGGAATTTATTTTCCATCAGATTTCCAAGATGAAAAATGAAGCAGTTTGCTGACATTTCAGAACACTTGCAAATAGGTATTGTGTTATAAAAATTGATGAGGCCATGAAGGACTTATTCCACATATTAATCAACTCAGAAAAATGGTCAAGAATTAAAAATTGGAGAAGAGAAACAGAGATAGGAAATTCCCTCTAAAAAAACTGGCAAATACAAGACAGTAAAGAACAATAAAGTATTTTAGTTTAATCCTTTAAAAGCATTTAGATATCCATTAAAACAGCAGCAGCAACAACAAAAAAACTGAAAGCAAAAGCAATACCTCTGAAATTTGTTCAGTCTTTGTACACAATATATGATCCTGCCTTGTCAGATTCACCAAGGAAGGTGGGAGAAGGCCAGTGGAAAGGAAGTTAGGTGCGAGCCTGGCCTTTTACTTTCGTGCTTTAATTCATGTCATGGGAAGCAATTATGGCACTTCACATGTTGCTCCTCTTGCCATTTATTCAACTACATTGCAGTTGAGTCCAGAGTGAAGTTGTCGTCCAAGGCTGAGAATCTGGGTACAGACAGCTGATGAGTAGTAAGCCTTAGTGGAAGCTATATACCTGCCTTTTTGGGTTTTTAGGTACCTTTGACACTCCCTAGAACCAAAGATGTCTGCCAGTCAGCTTGAAAATGATCAAGGAAGGGGACATTCTAGAAGCTTTTAAGAGATGCTAGAATTTGTCTTCACCAATCAGGATGACTCTTCCTCCCCTACTCCTCCTTTTTCCTAATTTAGAATTAGACTGTTTCTATGCCAATATATCACCAGATGTCAGTTAAACAAAAACAATGCTTATCTGGAACATCAACATCATAACTGCTAGCAAAATTCTCTTATCACTTGGCTGCTGTCAGGCTTAGACAGAGCTTTGTTCTGTCGAGGAAGAAATCACCTGTGGCTGGAAAGATAGCCTGCGATTATTAGATACCCTAGCTTTCAAAATAAATAGAAACCTGGCCTTATGGAAGTCACTGCAAATGGTAGTGATTTCAGTAGATCAGATTTTAATTTCTTCACCTTCTTCCGACTTTATTAAAGAACTAATATGGAATGGTAAATCCATGATCATAGGTCAGACAAATAACTGTCAGAGGAAAAAAGCAAGTCCTTGAAAAGTTAGCTAACTTTGAAGAGTTACATAACCTCTATACATTGGCCACATAGTGATCCCGGAAAAAAAAAAATCATCTATCATCTCTGTGGTTTTTAAACATACATTTTACACAATATTAAAATTGTGCTAGAAGGCCATAGACACTTAAATGCATGCAAGTTTTTCTGCAACTTATCAGCCATTGTTTTCCTTCCAGTATCTTTTTTTTTGCCAGCAATGGGTTTTCTCGCAGTATATTTATTTTCAAGAATCTGTCTCTCTATGTAGTAATATATGTATCCATTGCTGGCAATTAATATAGCAAATTGCAATTGCAATTCTGGAGCATGTCTACTATAAGATACAATGATTCAGTAATGTAATAGCAGAATGTCAATTTAAAATGTATTCTTGTTTCCCAGTTTGTTTACAGCAATGTAAAAAAATAACTTGCCCTCAAGATAAAGCAGTGTGAAAAGAATCTTAAAAATTTCTTTCAATATAAACAATTAAGAAAGTTATCTCTAGAAAGGACTGTTTTAATGGCAATGGATTTTGAAAGGTAACAGCTAGGAGAAGTCAAAAATGTTCCAGTATGTGTAAAGCTGAAAATTCCAAGGTTGCAAGCACCTTCAATATCAAAATCTCCAGATTATTGCGGGAAAATTCTGTTCCTGTTTTGACATGGACAGGATCAGACAGTCGAATTTAGTTCAGATTTGCTTTATCATGAATCACAAGGCTACCTTAGGGCTATGAAATCCTCAGGTACTTTTCAGAGGAAAACCAATGGGAAGAAATGTTCAAAGTAATTGATTAAAGGTGGTGGTTAATTCAGACAGTGAGTAAGTAGAAAAATGGCCCAGCACTACATTTGATAATCTTGTGTAGATTAAAAATAAAAAAGTAAGTTAAAAAACTGCCATCATTTAAAAGGGAGTAGAGGGAAATCCTTGTAAAGATAGAACTGATATGGTCAGCTTATTCAATTTTGTATAGGAAATGTTTACATAAAAGGCACTTTGGAATCCTGCAATAGAGGTGAAGTATCTTCCTTTCTCCAGAACAGCTTTGTTGCTTGTCTTTAACTTGTCAAGCTTGGAGCCAAAATCAAAATACACCTTCTGCAAATTTATGAAACTTGATTTATAAACCAGCAAATAAATGAACTATTCATTCATTGGCTGACAAGACTCAGCAACACAACAAAGCTCATGAGATGCGGGGATCAGTGGTTACCGTCTCCCAGCTGCATGCCATGTCCCAGCTCTTTGGCGTAGATTTATCATCACATGTTCAGGCTCTGGTGTAACATTTCCTTCTCTTTGAATGTGTTTGAATGTGAGGTTGAGAGTGTTGTTCCACAGATGCTTTTCTAAAACAACAAAGTGATTCACTTTTAGGAACCCTCCCATTTGTAAGAGAACATATTCAGCACAGTCCCACAAACAGGCTTTCTCTCATGACTGAGAGCAATAAGCAGTCCCACCGGCACAGGAGCCAGGGTCCCACCTATGACAAATTTACTTCTTCCATCTTAGCACATCTTGTGACAGTCTAAATCTTGATCAAATGTCAGCCAAGTGCCATGGCCTCATCTGGACCATCTGTCAATAGCTTCTCATTATATAAAATACTTAAACAGCATTGAATCCCTCTCCAGAATGATGACTTTCCTGACTTGGGAGAACAGGTATGCCAGCTGAGGAGGCTTGGACATTATGGGTGTGTGGTTACTTTTGAATCAAGATGGACTTTACAAGTATACTTTTGCTAAGTCACTATCAGAGTTTTACTTCCTGACATACAGACTGGATGAGATTTTTCTTTTTCAAAATAAAATAAAATAAAAAATTATGATTAGTTAGTGCACTTATGTCCGTATAAATATATGTATTTGTGCTATGAAAGCTGATTTGAAACAACACTGCTGTCAAGATAAAGAGAACCTCTAGTGAGAAGTATTTTAGGTTTGAGTGAACTTGCCATGCACTGTAACTTGTGGGGTTTTTCCATCATTAAGTCTGTGTTTACCTATATTTTATTTCTGGCCCTTCTGCCATTTTCTCAAATACTTGATCATGAGTAGTGGAGAAACATTTGGAAGACACCAAAGCAACTGCCTAGAGAATAACCAAGCTGTTTTAGAGGGGCTTGCTCACTGCAGTGTGGGCAGAGCCACCCCACATCACCCGAGCTGCTCTCCAGGATCGCTCCCTGGCGTGGATGACGATGGCGGTGTAGGCATGCTACTTAGTACCATGGCACATTGGTACCAAGAGTGCAGCTTACAGCTACCATCATTTTTCTCCATCTGAGTGCCTGCATCCCTCCCGCAACCCTAAATCCGCTTGGACCACACCAGATAAGCATTCCTGTGCCTTAATCCCCTTAATTCCCTACACCTTAATCCCTTCCTTAGCACAGCAGCTAGACACCTGCCTTCACTCTACAAGCACTGCTGGCTATGTGCTCTGCACTGCATTAGCCATTGGCAAAAGTCAAGGGCTAATACAAATACTGCTCCTGCTTTTGCATCAGCCGAAGCAGAGGGGATAGGAGCGAGAGATTTCTGGTATCAGAGCAAGAGCAGGTGCTAACACAGCTCTGTGGGTCAGGCGGTGGGGTGCCTGCCTGGGACTCGGGAGGCCCTGGGATGTTTAATGTAGGAGCCATGAAGTATCTGGGGAGCAGGACTCTCCTACGTGCTCCATTTGTGCTCATTTGTGCAGAGTTTTACACATGGCCCTTGGCTTCACTGTGCCAGAACTCTCAGCAGAGGGAACATCTTCAACTTGCATCATGTAAGGTGGCTTCTTGTGTAGGGTAATGGGTCTTCAGTGACTCACAGTTTGTGCACAGCATGGCTTCACTTTCTCCTGTTTTACAAGAAATTGTTCCCTGCCAGAAAACGGTTATATTGAGGGATAAAGGGAAAAATGGGGCAAAGGCGCTTAAAAACTTCCTTATCCACCATAACAGCTGGCCCATGCAACACATGCTCCTGTGTCATTTCATGTTGACACATGGGCCATCACCCTCTCTTGGCTACTACATAAGGCACAGGCACAAGCGTCATTATTGGCTGAGTTTTCTGTGCTTAAAGGATGACTTAAATATTAAATTCAGGTAAGTGCCTGTGGCTGTGAAACCCATTCTTACATACCTGAGGCTGCAGAAATCCCCTTTGGTCACAAGAAAGCTTGGATTTCATCTGTACTCCTCCTTTTTGGTGTTTATTGATGACAAGTTTAAGTGCTTACCTTGCAGCCTGCCATGACTCTCCTGGTTAGATAAGCAGAAGTTTCCAGGCACGATACTGCCATTCTGTGAGAAGTGAGAGTAGGGTCACTACCTGCATGGCTTCTCCTGAGAAATTCATGCTGTTTGGGACCAGCTCCCTTCCAGGTCTGGAATACAAGTGTATATAAATCACGTTACTGCCAGAACAAGCACATGCTCTGCACTACTGTTTTTCCCTCTGCTGAGTTAGCAACATCATAGGCTGAGCAGAGTAATAATTAAGGGTATTTCAAAATTAAATTCCTCTCACGTGGCAAAGTCTACATTCCTCATTAAGCACAAAGTGCATCTTCCTATAAAGTTTTAACGCAAGGAGCCAGTATATGCAAGTGAGGTAAATGCATGAAGATTGTGAGCAATATTCGTGAAAGTGCTCAGGCATATAGCTTTAGTGTAATTGCTTGACCCGACGGAATACATTTCCCTTGCAGTCCATTCTGTCCTCATTCCTTAACTTCAAAGTAAATTATCTCAGCACTAAAGCCTGCTTACAGATTCTTCAACCACAAAATGCTATTCTATAAAAAAATGTACAATAACCGAAAGTGGAGAATTTATATCCAGAGACCTCCTGACCTGTAACTGCAGTATGTCACCAAAGCCTGGTGCAGCGGGACAGAAGTCCCCAAGGGGCTGTGGAGTGCCAAGCCTGACATCCTTCCATTAAGCAGGTTTAGAAAAGTTAACTTGCTCTGGCCTCTCAGGTTTAGGGAGGATCACCTGCTGCAAGTCTTTGTCTGTATGTGAGATGACTTATAAATATGGTATGTGTAAAGAAGCCTGGGTAGTCCATCAGGAGCTGTGTGTTTGTGGTTACGTACGTATGTATGAGACGGACTCACTGGATGGTGTGCATGTGCATGGGAGACAGATAGAGACATCTCCAGGGTGCCTTGGGTAGGTGTGGTTTTGGGTGCAAGGTCCTGCTCCTACCTTGCCCCCAGTGAAGGGCTCCTGCTGGAGAAATTCAGTTCCTTTATGTCACCCAGGCAGAAAGCAGTGAGTCGAGAGCAGCAAGGGCAGAGGAAGGGCTCCAAGGAGCCTTCACCTGTCTGAACTGGGAAAGAAGAGACCTGTATGGGAGGGGGGGGCAGGACTGACTGCCCATGCTCTGTGATGCTGCCTTGGAGCTACACTTTGTGGCTGGTGTCCCCAAGAGTGTCAGCAATGCTGAGCTGTCCCAGGCTTCACCACAGCCGCTTCAGGTGGGCACTTGGGTGGGGACCTGAGAAGGGTGGCAAGATCAGGTTATACAGTGGTGGGTCACCTCCTGGGGTGCCTCTGGGGACAATTCCATACACTGAAGCTGAGGGTGGGCTATTCCCTCTAGCAGGTGGGCACCACTCTTTGGTCACCTCTGAGTGCAGCACCTGCAAAGAGCACGCAGCGCTGGACAGTCTCTTCATGGCCATAGGGCATGAAGAATGCTTACTCAATTTGACTTCCAAGAAAACCCGCCCTTGATTAAATCTCCTGGACTCTATTAGCGAGAAGACCAGGTGCCGGATCTGTTTATGTTGTAAATGAGTACAGCTTAGAGGAATTTGGCTAAATTACTCTATAAGCGGGTTGACTCACAATCAGCAGAGGCTGTTTAAAAATGTGGGATGAGATTATGTCTGGGTGCTATGAGAAGACAGGGAAAAGGCATTATTCTGTCCCAGAGTGTGCCAGCACTGCAGATAGCTGTGACTATACATGTCTGAGGAATATGCTACCAGATGCTGGCCTGAAATTCCTGCTGCCTTTTGCGATCTGAAGAAGAAATCTTTGTAATAATTACTTTTTTTTTTTTTTTTTTGGTATTGAAGCAGACAGTTGTTCAAGCAGATTGGTTTCAGAGCCATTTTAATGATGTACAAAAAGACTAATTAGCACGTAAAATAATATCTCAGTTACTCTTTAAATTTCCTGGGTTTGCTCTGAGAACATGTTTTAGTAATTATGCTGTGGATGCCAAATGGTGGGAAGAAAACTCATTCGTAAGCAAATTGATGTATGTCTTATTTTGTCCAATCTAATTTTCTGTGTGTTGATGAGAAATATCAGCTCTTTCTCTTACTATTTTTCTTGTGGTGATGGGATTGCTCTTGGTTGCTTATGTTTTGCTTCGTTGTTTTACAGTATAACTTCTTTATCAGGCAAACAAGATAATAAGACTAATTTGAGACAATAGCCAGCTACTTCATAGATCCTGGAGTCAAACTTGTATTAGGAAAATATTATGGTTTGAGGTGCACCAAAATGAAATGGTATTACATTTATAATTAGTTTTGAAGTAGTTTGGGAAAAGTTATTTTGACAGAGTGTTTCATTAAAGCCAGTACATTCATTTTCAAAGTGTAAATTAGAAAAAATTACCTGCATTGTAACTTGGAGAACAGGTCCTAAGGAAGCTGTGAGGAAGCAGACCGACGATCAGAAGTAATTTTTAATTTGATTGTCTAAAATGTAGGGATCAAAATAAATGTTTCATTTTGGGAGGGAGCTTGAAACTGTATGGATGCAGAAACAGTCTGCAGTTATGCTTTTACAGGCTTAATCCTTCAAAACCTTCCTTATAACTGCTTACTGATACTACTGCCACTTTATGGGATTCAAAGCAGGTGCATCATTCCAGTCAGTATCACCATTAAACTGTGCAGAAGACATGTATGTGGGAAAAGGTGTAGCTGATAAAAACCTCATCTTTGTTGTCAGGAAGTGGTATCCATGTGTTACTTATTCTTACCATTGTCTAAAACTGATAGAGAGGATAGCTTGTTTCCTTGTTTTATATCTTTTTTGTAGTTCCAAATAAAAGTCTATTGGTGATAGAATGCATACTACCAGACCTCCAGTGAAGCATTTGACACAGTGCTGAGGGGGCAATTATAAAGTTAATTGAAAAGTAGATTTTATACAAGAAATTTTTAGAAGAATAAGAAGCTGACTAAAGGGGATGTAACAAAAAGTTGTTTGAAATAAATTTCAGGCCTGAAGAAGTTTAATAGTGGAGTTCCTTAATGTGTGGTCTTACAACAGATTGTAATTAGTGATTAGAGAGCTGGGCAGAGAGCAACCTAATGAGGTTCAATAAGGCAAGTATAGGGTTCTGCACTTGGGGAGGAGTAACCCCACGCACCTGTACAGGCTGGGGTTGACCTACTGGAGAGCAGCTCTGCACAGAAGGACGTGGGAGTCCTGGTGGACAGCAAGTTGACCATGAGCCAGCAATGTGCCCTTGTGGCCAAGAAGGCCAGTGGTATCCTGGGGTGCATGAAGAAGAGTGTGGCCAGCAGGTCAAGGGAGGTTCTCCTCCCCTTCTGCTCTTGGTGAGGCCACATCTGGAGAACTGTGTCCAGTTCTGGGCTCTCCAGTTCAAGAGGGACAGAGAATTACTGGAGAGATTCCAGCGGAGGTCTACTAAGTTGATGGGGGGACTGGAGCATCTCTCTTATGAGGAAAGGCTGAGAGACCTGGGGCTCTTTAGCCTGGAGAAGACTGAGAGGGGACCTTATCAGTGCTTATAAATATCTAAAAGGTGAGTGTCAAGAGGATGGGGACAGGGTCTTTTCAGTGGTGCCCAGTGACTGGACAAGGGGCAATGGACTCAAGCCGGAGCACAGGAAGTTCCACCTGAACATGAGGAAAAGCTTCTTTACTCTGAGGGTGACAGAGCACCGGAACAGGCTGCCCAGGGGGGCTGTGGAGTCTCCTTCCCTGCAGATATTCAAAACTCGCCTGGACATGATCCTGTGCAACCTGCTCTGGGTGAACCTGCTTTAGCAGGGGGCTGGATCAGATGATCTCCAGAGGTCCCTTCCAACCCTTGCCATTCTGCAATTTTGTGATTTCATTAATGACAAAGGATAAATGCATATTAATGAAGTGGAGACACAAGGCACATTTAAAATATTTTAGGTTGCATCATTCTTTTAAAAGACACTGTGCTTAAGAGTTTGATGAAAGTTCATGGGGGACACTAGCTATGGCATAGGTACAAAACCACATGAATGCACAGGTGCCTAAGCATATATAAAACATGATGTTACACCAGAGTGAAAGGAAAAGAAGACTCCAAACCATTAATGTTCCTAATCTCCACCTTGGAGCAGGACACATGCATATATTTCAGTAGTAAATGATGAATGTTTTGAACAGTTACCCATTCTAAGTCATGACTAAATTGTCTCGAAACTTTTTCTGATATGAGGATTTCTGCATTATAGCAATGCTTTCAATGACAATATGTGTGAATTAGTTTGGTTTGGAAGAATGGCTGTGAAAGTCTTGTTTGCCCAAAGACCTTCTGTTTCAAGACAGAGATTTCAGTAAGCATTGCCCTTTCCAAGAGAGAAATCTAAATTACATAGATACTCAAGATGCTGTGGACCAGTTTACCAAGTGGAAATATTCACATATAAAGAGAAGATAAGATTGTATGTTTTCACTTACGTAGCCTGTCTATTTTGAGATAAAACCTGAAATTGTGCAGATTCTGGACATCTTCAACTGAATGCCAAAAGTGCATCCCTTCATTTATACCCCGTAAGAAGTCCTTCATTCGTTTGCAAAGTATATGGGTATAGAAACCTTCATTTACTAAACTGAGTGGAGGGCATGGTTTTGAAGGACAGCTCTGCAGGACAGGAGACTGGAAAATTATGCTGGAAAATTCTCAAAATCTAGTGAATATTTTTCCCCAGTTATGACCATTGCACTCACCTTGCCGCCTCCTCCTCTAGTACATGAAGGTGCAGCTTTTATTTTCACTGTCTTGTGTCGCCTATCTATAGAGCAAGCTGACAAGAAGGTTTATTCTTTATGTGTCTACTTTATGATTCAGCCCTATGGGAAGACACCAATGACATCTGTGAGTACCCTAGCTCAAGAATTATGAGCCAGCTGCTCTGACTGCGACAAACTTCCATGACAGCCTGAATGGAGTCCATGTGGCAGTAATCACTACCTACCTCTCAACTGCACTTACACTCTTAAGTTCTTGCCTTCTTTCCTAAATTGGCCATGCAGTAAGTCATCCCAGAGAACTGATCCAGACAAAAAAGAAACCCTGTAGAGAATATAAACAAATGAAACAAGTAACTTGTTTTCAGCCAAAGCTGCTCCCTGGAGCAGTTTATTGCAGAGTGGCACAATAGTGCCTGATGAAGGGAAGGGTCAGGAACACATGGGAGGAAGATTTGGGAAAATTGGCAGGACAGGTTTAAATTTGCATTAGCTGTCATGGGACTGTATGCTGAGCCCTACAGGAAGAGAGACAGATTAGCTTTAGCTCAGCATCAGGTTGATGTTCTGAGACCTGACCTACAACCTGCAATTAATGCTGCACTAGACCACACGGACTTGCCTGAATGTTGGGGCTCTCAGGTGTTTCTGTATTGAGCTGTGTTGTGTGTGGGCATGCCATTTTACACAGAGTGATGCTGTTAGGATGCAGCTCATTAACCTCCAGCATACACACTTAAAAGCTCATCCAGCTGGAGTTTGACTGGTATGTGATGGGCTGACACAAGGAAAGACTGCAAAGGCAGTGCTCCAGCTCATCAAAGGCTCGAAGTCACTTCTGGTTAAAACCTGCTAAGGTCTGAATGTGGAGCCAAAAGCTGCAGCTTCTCACATGGTCCAGATGAGCTGAATTGCAGTGTCACGTATCTTTGAGAGGCTAGTTTGTCCATTGTCACGCTTAGTCTCAATACATCATGGGAAAACTCTCCCGAAAAAGGTAGGATTTAAAAAGAATCATTTTGAAGCAAAGAAGTCAGTCAGAAAATGATCAGTCTCCTAATGGTGTAACACCAATTCTTTCACTAATAAAAACTGTACTGGGATCAAAATACACAAAATTCAGATAACCACAGGGTGCCTAATTATAGTTATTAGGAATAAGGTTTGTCTGATAGTTTCTTGTTTATTTCTTTCCCGGTAATTTGCCTCTAAATATGTTTTACTGTACATAGATTTGGCTGAAAATTATCAAGCCCAAATTAATGGAATGACTCAACTTACAAGATGATGACTCAGACACATCAGTGATGGGAGTTCAGGAGAGTTTTTCAATAAATAAGTAACAAAACAGAAAAAAAAAACCTATTTGGAAATGCAAAGTGAAAACTCTAGGTTTAAATGTTCTTTTTGGTTTATTACATATTCAGAGTTTATCTGGGCTTTGGCTTGCTCTTTTCTAAAAGCCATAAATGTGATGAATTAACTAGATTTCTGTATTGTGCACTTGAGCTTCTCTGCAATTATATCTGGCAATTTTATACAGAATCTACAGGCATTAAAATGTTGCTGTTGGACAGTCATACACTAGACTATTATTATGCTACATTTTAACTAGCTTAATCCAAACGAATTAACGTATTTTGACTATCGCACAAAGGTATTCCATAGTCTAAGTGAACTCAAATATACTGGGGAAAAAAGTGTGAGAATGAGTCTGAAATTTCCCTGGAAATTTCCAGAGATACAGTATAGTAACCCCGTGGCTTTAATACTCTGCTTGATATAAGATGCTCTCCTTTAGCAAAGTTTGTTTATAGGATTGTGAATTATTAGAAATCACAATAACGATAATTAATCTGTATTCATACCACAATTTGGGCACTTTGCAGAGTATTACTATGTTTTAGTCTTTTGTTTTTGTAGTAGTAGCTGTGTCTTCAGTTGTTATAAAAAGTACTTTTTATTCCCTTTAAAAGGTAAAATTGTTTGGTAGTTGCAGCAAAAGGACCAGATCTAATCCCCAAACTATGCAGATTACCACTTACATACACTCCATTATGCTACCTACATAGCTCTATTATTACCACATTCACCTTTCTCTCCTCCTTTCCCCCAAGGTATTTGTCATTTCACACATATTCAGAAAAGCTGATTTGTTATTACCATTCTCTGAATAAAATTCTTTTTTCGGAAATGTATCTGTATTGCAGTACCTCTTGGGAGCCCTAGGCATAGGTAAAAGCCACGCTCTCCTACATACGCTGAATAAACAATAATAAAACACAGCCCTTTCCAGAGAGCTTCCAGTGTAAGAGGAGAAAGGCAGCAGATGATAGATATAAAGAAATGGAGAGGTGTCTCCTCATTTAATAATGCAGAACTCAGGAACAAATCCCTAGTCTCAGCTGGGCCCTTCTTACAGCCAAAAAGAGTTGTGGACACCCCTAGAACCGCTCAAAGATAGAAATCCAAGTGGGGTGAACCACACTTAGAAGTTACTATTTTTTTTCCAAGGACTTTTAAGGGAGGCTGAGCTGACTAGCTGTGATTAGACACCCAGGTTCTAGTGACTAGAATGTAGCATCCTCATGCTGTTATAATTATCACTAGTTTCACTGCTGCCTTTATTTTTTCAAAACCAACCTTAATTCCAGCATATTGCCTCACTATGACCTTTTGTCCTAATACTCTTGTCAAAGTCTTTCTCTTCCTTATTACTTTATTGGCTAGCATTGACTGATTCTTGTTTATCTCGCTGGTGTATTGTGAGGAATAATTAATGTTTGTGTACTGCTTTGAAAATAAGCATCACTGCATCAAATGCTAGTTTGAGGAGAAAGATGCTTTTTGATGTTCTTATCTTTTTTGTGCATGCTTTAATTGGCTCTGTATTCATCTTCCTCCCACTCTTTCAGTTGCGAGTTCAATTCTTTTTTTAACCTTAGATCTTTGAGCAGTTTCTCTAAAAATGCACAATAGTCACTCTTGATCTACTCCATTCATCTCTTTCAAATGTCTGAGTGCCAGGGAAAAGAAGGAAATGAAGACAATTTTTCAGGTCACAAGGATGATATGATGGACACTTAATGCTAGTTAAGTGGAGAAAGGAGAAACTTTTTGATGGGCTGTAGGGAACGGAGAACAGGATTACCAGTAAAGAAAGGGGGAGAGAAATCTCAGTTGTGTGCTTTTGTTTCCTGCTTCGAGAAGTCCTTCACTGGACTGGGATTCCTGTTGCATGTGGAAAGTAGGAAGTCCCTTTCAGTTTTTCAGGAGTTTCTCTTTCTGAGTTTCCTACTTCCTTCAGAGGAATGAGGGGGAATACAAGTAAAACAACCTATCAGATGATGGATCCAAAACCTGAAGTAAAAGAAAAAGGTAATGGCCAGCTCTCATCGGACTTGGATTTGCCTTATTATTTCTCTATAGAGGAAGCAGATTTTTTGACACTTGCAAATTGTGAAACTAAACTGGACAAAACCACAGAAAGTATATGGTACTGTAGAAGTATTACAAAAAATTGTGATCTACAAGGTGTCCCAAAAGTATTTGTATTTCAAATTCTAGAATCTGGAGATTTTGTGCCTGTTCAGCTAAATTTTCTTTTACATCTTTCACAAAAAATGCATGATAATGTAAATATACAAATGCTAACAATCTACAACAAACAAGCAAAAAAACCCCAATAGACAAACTTGTTGTTGCAGCCTGACTGTGGTCTGATTACCTGAGTCTGATGCCCTGGCTAGCTATTTACTGAATGCCTGACCCTATAAAAGCTGGGAAACATATAAATGTTATTATCTCTCAGCTGACTCACACTAAACCATATTAACATTTTGGAAACTCATACAAAAAACCGCAAACCTGAATAACATACGTAGAACTGAAGAAAGGAAAGAGAAGACCCAGCCTTAATAAGTCTGGAAAGGATTTCTCTGAGACAGTGTAAGAAATAGATACAGACCTGAAGACCTTTGCTTTGGACTACATCTGGTTTTGATACTACATTTTCCAAAATTCACATACTTAATAATGGCAAGTGAATATTTGGCCCATATGAACTTCATTTAATCATGAAATTAAATGTCTCTCTCTAGTACCAAAAATTCAGTTTGACTGGAAGCAGTTTTTTGTGATTAAATTTTTGACCGGAGATTGCAAGCAGTGCCATGAGATTTAGCTGACCGTCTGTACAGCTTGTATATGGAATAATGACTATCACAACCTCAGTACAGCATTTATGGTAGGTTGCTTGCAAGGTATTGTTAAGCCAGAACTTCATTCTTCCTAGGTCATTCGTATCTTAATGAATTTTCAGTACCAAACGAATTGGTAAAACTCACAACCTGTATAAGGACAAATAAAACAGCAAAACCGGTGGATTATATGGTGGATTAGATTTTATGATCTTTATCTTCTATGATCCAGAATAGTTTAGCCTGTTTCAACACAGTTTGCCCTTTAGAAGTAATTCTGGATGTGTAATTAAAACTTCTGTTCTTTAACAGTATTGTTTTCAGGCAGAGCTCCTAAAATAGAGAATGGATCCCAGTAGATTAGATCTGAAAGATTGTGGAGAAAAGCAGAGGAATGATTAGTTTTACCTTCTAGAATGGCCAAACAGAAAAAAAAAAAAAAAAAGGAACTAAAATTGTTTGCCACTGATTTTTCTGGGTTTGCCTTTCCTAGCCAGTGATTTCTTGGACTGAATCACTGATAATGACATCTAGACAAAGAAAAGGATGGAAAATGGGACAGGGACAATTTCAATTAATTTACACCAAAACTTTCTATGCATTGTTTTACTTACCTGTGTGATCTTATGTACATGTCTTACTGCTGAATGCAGTCCAGGCATGCACAAATTTATTTTGGCCTTCTCACAGATCTTTCACAGTGTCTTGTGGTATGGATTGGTCACTCATTGCTTCAGCTGACTTTGTTCCTGTATTTTTTGTTGTCCACATTGTCAGGCAAAATGCATAAAAACAATTTACATAACGTTGCAGGTTTTTCCCCTTTTTCCAAACATAACAGGCTAAGAGTTAGTATGAACATTTTATCTTACAGCTGTTATCAGAGAAACAACACAAAACATCATGAAACTCTTTGTCTCTGCTCCTCCACCACTCCAGTATTTCCCTTGTTCCACTGGTTCAAGTCAATCAACGTTTTTTCTTAATTTCCTTTCAAGTTTTGATAGTAACTGTGCTCTGGATAAAAGTGTTGGAACTATAACAACACATGATTAATGTGAGAACCAAAGGTGTTGGAGGATGCTACTGATAGAAACTCTCTAAGCACAAGGGAAAAGGGCAAAGACCACATCAGGACTGACTGCTACTGAATAAACGCTGCAGCATAGAGCTGTTTTGTTTGGAGAGCTACGTGGTGGTCTCTAAGTCCACCTGTACGTAAAAGGAGATGTTATATTCAGATTAAATATATATATATTACACAGTGAATATAGTTCACAGTGAATATCATATTTATGTTCCATCTTTACAGTAAAGAGCCTCCTGGGATGTAGCAGCACTGCCTGGAAGTTCAGCAGAGGTGATCTGTGCTTTGCATTCACTTCCATTCATGGCTGTGGGCCCTGAGCTTCAGCTGGAGATGGTATGAGAGTACCCACAGTGCCTTGGCCATGCAGGATCCCCAGTGCGCCTGTCAAAGCAGGTAGCATGGTGCACCATGAGAGCTGCCCTGAGGGATCTGCTCCCCTGTCTATCCTGGGAGAACCAGGGCACAGTTCAGCATGTGTTTTTTCTCTGTTTTCTGAAAAGCATCAACCTTCACTTAATAGAAACCGTAATGTTCAATTTGGGCTTTAAATAAAACAGCAGAACAAGCGAGTGGCATTAAATCATTTCCTGAGCTAGAAATGATAGCCAAAAACCTAATCTGGAGGGATTGCAGCCAAATATCTTCAAGCTGTAATTAGCAGAGGACTACGTGTTGCATTTTGAAGCCCACTCTCTGTGAGGATTTAAAAGTTATTCACCAAATGGAATATATTCAAAGTGCACGGGAATGTGTCCCTTCTTTGTGATTTCAGTACGCTCTGTGACATGCACTTTTACCTAGAGCTGTCTAGAAGCATTTTGTCTGCTTTTTCTCCAAAATCACCCAGACATTCTTGCTGCAGAGAAAGGACTTGGGATTTTTATAATATTTAAAGTCTTTAAAAAGCGTCACTAAACCAAACAGCTTGAGGACACCATTCATAAGATATTCAGCTACTATTCAAGGGCTCATGTGGATAGTGGATTTGTAATTTTAAAGTACTATTTCCTTGTAGTTCATAACCATTTTTACTTTAAAATACAGGCCCAGTTCCTCAGTGGCTGTAGATCAGCTATATTTACCTTAGCAAATAATTTAGCACCACGGGAGTGGGTTGGTAGATCAAAGAAGATGCCATCTACATTACAGGTTGCTCAAGGTGTTTACATCTGACCAGATGTAGTGTGATTCCCTGAACCAACATCCCCTGGCTGCATGCAGTTTGAAGATATCTACAGGAGCAGTCACTGTTTCACATCCGTATGTCCCTTTTGGGGCTGGAGGGCATGTGATGGAGAGTTCCTGCTTAGTAGCTTATGAAATGAATGTCATTCACCTGTGCACAAACCACTTCTCACACCAGACCCATGCATGGAGCCTGGGGATCGTTCAGGACTTTGTTGCAGAATGGCTTGGTTATTCTAGATCAAAACAGTGACAAGGGCAGCAGCTCCAACACTGATTCATTGCAAATATATTTTTGGCCAGTAGTGTTTACCTCCAAACATTGCAGGAAGTCCTGCAGAACAAACCTTACCAGAAGTGTATCACATGAAGATGTAATACCTAGAGCAGCTAAAAATATTTTAGGAGGAAATATATGAGTCTGAGGCCTTCTTCATAATACCCTTTTACAAAAAAATTGCCAGTTCGAGTCAGAACACTACTAATAATTTGCCTTGCAGAAGACTGGATTGCAAGAGAGAGAAAAGTCTAATTATATTCTGAAATGAATTATGAAGAAGTAAAATTATCATTGGTTTGGCTACTTTGGAGTCAAAACATGTTCTGGAAGGTTGTATTTTACCTATGGTGACCCAAAGGACAGAAATTGTAGAGAACGTGAGAAAAAGGAGTATCGTTTCATAGTTACAATTCTTTTAGTTATTCAAGTAAATTGGGTGATAAATCTTGGGTCACTGAAATCTTAGTAAAAGTCACTTTTATTAGATTGAAAATTATGATAAGAGCCTGCATAGATTAACACAATAGAAACTCTAAGCCAAATAATTAATCCTACTACAAGAAGCAGACAAGCCTTTATATTTTAGAGTATTACATACTTGAGTTTCTGATGCATATTCTTCTCTCCTCTATATTTTTGTGTTATAAAATCTCTTACTTCTAACAATTTCATATTGGTATTTCAAGTTAGATTCACAGAGAAGTGACATTCCTAGATTTGTAAAAAAAAATTAGAATTATTTCTAATACTGCTTTTCTATATAACTGCTTTTTAGCAGTAATATGATGTGATAAATAAGAACATTACCTAGGGCTATAAAATTACGTGCTCTGTATCATAAAATGCTTACACATACTTCTATTTTTTGTGGGGGTCAGTGAAGAAGGTAATGCATTTCTTTTAAAATATAAGCCAATTTCAGGTTGAAGCACTTTGCACATCATATTTTTTCTGCTTATTCCTGCCTCTGACTGTTCACCCGCTTACTAGGGTCACAATTCATCACAATACCAAAGTAGATAGGTAAGTCAGATATTGCATAGCAACTCCTATATAAGACTTAAGTAATAGGAGCTCCTATTATTCATATAAATAATAGAAATGCAGGTGAAAAAGTTCAAAGCTTTTTGGTTTTGGTGTTCGGGTGGATTTTTTTCTCTTTTATTTCTGTTTGTTCTTTGCCCAGAAGATAACTTTCTAAATATATAAGCATATGGCATGGCCTTTAGGAAATAACAGCAGCTCAGTAAATGACACTCTCTAACAAGGTAATGGCAAGAATTGAATGGGATTCAGTGGAAGAATGTGGTTTGGGTCTTTGGACAGGGACTGGGGTCTGCTCCCAATTTTAGAGTTGACAAAGCTGGATGATATTTTCTTTTTTCTCCTGTCTCAGCTTTTGTTCCAAGCAGACCTCAGCCAGATATTCTATTCAAGAGATATTGCCAGATTCATTGATCTAAAAATTTTAATCAAAATGTCCAGGTGTTTTTCTCCACACATTAAGATATGTGTCTCAGAATGTGCCACAAGAAGGGATACTTAAAATGAGGTCGTGGGACTGTTTGACATAAACCATTTAATATTTTTATGTTACAGTATACAGAAAAATGCAGAATGGCCCAAAGTCCCATCTGCACCTTGTGCAAATTGGTTTTGAGGACCTATACTGGGTTACATTACCTGGGATCCTGACCCACAGAGGATCACAAAGCAGCTCATGACTGCTTTTTGTCCATTTCATCCAACATGAATTGCTTTTTGATCTGTTTAATTTCTGGTACAATAACAAGTTTAGTTAGTACTCTTGCACTTATTTATCCATTTTTGAGGTTATGTTTATCTGCAAACATACAAACAAACAACTCCCCATCCCCCCAAATGTGGGTCTAAATGCAGGATTATTCCTTATAAAGACATGCATAAAATGTGTGATCAGTTTTGTAATTAATGCTGAGAATCCTATCTTTCTGTTTGAGGAGAAATTTCATTTGATTCTTTTGATGCACATTGTATTAAGCCTGAAATGTTAAGAGAACTTTTAGGTGAAGTCCTTTAATAACAATTTATTAAAGTAATTTTATTATAGTAAGTTCCCTATAAAAGACCCTTACACTGCATATAGAACTTCATTAGATTAATTGTAAATTATTCTGGAGGTGTATGATGAGTTCTGTGAGCCCCTAAAGCAGGAGACACAGTCACACGATCACAGAATGCCCATAAACTCCACTGTTCCTGTAGCACAGATGTTAGAAAGAGCAGACTGGCTTACCCAGAAGCCAACAGCAAGGCGAACAAAGCTTTGCTTCTTCCTTGATGGAAGGAGGTGGCGTGTGGCCTGGAGAAGCTTTCTTGCTGCGAGGCACGGCAAGACTGGTTGGGCTGGAGTAAGGAGAAGAGAAAGAGAAGGGTTATGCTCACATCTTTATAGAAAAATCCTATTTTGGGTTTTTGGTTTCTGTCATTTGGAAGATTGTTCTGGAAAGTGTGGAAATAAAGTGAAAAAACACCTATGCGTGAATGGGAAGGTGAAATGTTTACCTTGGTACAAGCGGATATGAATGGAGTCACATTCAGTTTAGCTGGTATGACCCTGATCCAAGGTTGTCTTTAAACTAGAACAGACCCATATGGTTACAGAGTGCTACAGCTCCATGAGATCCAGGAAAATGCTTTTTCACAGGAAAGTGAAAAAAGCAGGAACCAAAGTAGGAGCAGTTAGTTCAGCACAGGTTCTCCTAAAGGAGTAACTCTTGTGCTTGCCAGGCTGTTCTAGAAAATCAGAGTACATCAAATGTCATCCTCAAATTACGAAATTATAAAAAAGGGGCGCAGGGGCTAATATTAAGGCTGTAATAAAAAAAAAAATAAAAATTGAGCTTTCCTAATGGCCCACAAGGGATAAACCTCTGCTATATTTAGAGAACATGACCAAAGAAAAGACCATTTAATATTTGGAGAAGTACTTGGACTTTCAGAGCTGTCTTCATTACATCCCTGCTCTTGTTCTGCTAGTGGTCTGCTTATCACTTTCTTTTTTAAGAAAGATAAATAACATCATAAAACCAGTAATTTTTTCCAGGGAGAAAAGTGTATCTTTACTTTGACACCTTCAGGAGTTCTTGGGCACAAATGAGAAAATACATGATTTTTGAAAGTAGAATTCTTTTTGTCCATTGTGGGTTTCTTAGCACTTCTGATAAATTGTTCTGGTTTGTTGGGAATTTGCACCTCCATCAAGACTGACATTAAATTATGTCCGATCTGCCACTGTATTCAGCAGCTAACAATGGGAACCATTGTGACTATGAAAAGTGTTATTATATTGGTTTTCGTATTAATATTCAAAAGTATTAGAGGCTTGAATGAGCAGGAGATCAACTATTCAGTGAGAAAATTATAAGATACAGGGAGAGGAAAGCATCGTACAGAATTGCAACACAATAATCAATTCATATAATTACACTACAAAACAATTTTAGTGTCTGAAAGGCAAGAAAAGAACTTGTACTCTTGTGTGAACTCAGCTCCCAAGGATTATTGAGATAGACCTGGGCTTTTCATTTTGAAGCAATCTTAATTTGATCAGATTTTTCTTCTAACTTTGACATTTCATTTATTTGGTTGTCATGGTGCACCCATTTATTCAATAAGCTTTAATGCTTTTATAATTGTATAGATTTTTTTTCCCCCTTGGTTTTAAAGTCCCTCGATGTTTGGAGGGAGCTTGGGTCTACAATTTGAATTCAAACAACTCATGACAACTTATGGGGTGTCTGTCATGCTGAGGTATTCATATGACATGGAGGTTTACCCCAGGGTTTCCACTGAGGCAGAGGGAAGGAAGCAGGAGAACCTATTTCTGTGTCCTGCTTAGCCTGGGAAGGTTTGATTTCCCCTACTACTTAGCCAAGAGACAAATCCAACCATGAAGCACGTGCCTCACTGATTAGGGGCAACTTGCCATCTCCACTGCTGATGTTGTGCATTTGTGCTCTGCAGAAAAAGAGTTTAAGTTATAAAGCTGGATAGAAGGACTAAGCAGAAGCAGCCTGGCTGAAGACACTTATCTAGTAGTTCTCTAGGGCCACACATAGAAACAGTGTCTGCAACAGGACAAGAACCAAAGTGTTTATTTCATGTGGTACTATTTCTTAACAGCCCTAGCAGGTTTATTGAGAGATGGCTTCTTCAAGCCCATTTACTAAAAAAAAAAAAAAAAGAAAAGAAAAAACACATTTTTAATCTCAAGTAAGTGCTCCATAAAGAAAGCATTCCAATGCACAGGTCAAATGCAGCACTCACACATTGCTACAGCAGATGTTTCCTTTGGCAGCAAGTGCATCTAAACCCAGTCTGCAGTGTCCCATCAAGAGAACATGGAGCCCTATTCATCTCATTTGCGATAGTTGATCTTCATTTCTTTTGCTGTGTAATGGCTTTTATAACTCTGTGCCAATTGTTTTGGTTTATAGGTTTGTTAAAAATCAAAACTTAACGTATTTCCTAACCTGTACTAAATCCTTATTAAGCCCACCCTTTTTATTCACCTCGCAAAAAAATATATAAAAATTAATCATTTAAATTAGATGTAACAAAATGTAAGAATTGATCATTAAATTAAACATGAATTGAAACTTAATAATCTGGTGAAACTAATTGCCAATTATGATTCACAATAGAAATATAAACAAAAAGGCTACAGTAAATTCTACTGCTTCCTATAACACAAATCCAAAAACAGCAACACTGGCAACACTTATTCAAACATTTCAGATTATTGTTGAGAAGGCCTGAGCTCTGTCCTGACAGGTGAAAGAAGCAGCACAAGGAGAGTGGACAGTGTTTTCCTATCGTGGATGTCATTTTTTCCATGCTCAGTCCCTTCAGTTTTCAGTTCTGTTAAGAAAAACAAAATCAAGAACTAACTACATAAGTAAAGATATTCATGCACAGTAGACAGTATGTCAAAGAAAGTTGACTTGTGTGTTCACCCTGCACACTCATACTTATCTGCCTTTGTTTTTAAGGGGAAAAAAGGTAATAGCCACTTTTTTTACGCAACTTCAAAGAAAGGAATAAACTACGGCAGTTTGCTGGAGATACAGTTTTCTATTTCTTTAGCTTTTTTGTGGCTAGTATTGTGTTGTGGTTTAAGGCCACCCAGCTGGCAACAAAGAACCATGCAGCCACTTACTCCTGTCGCCTCCTTGGCAGGACAGGGAGGAGAAAATATAACCAGAGGCTTGAGGATTGAGACAAAGGACAGGGAGGGCTCACTTGCCAATTACGGTCATGAGCAAAAGACAGACTCAACTTGGGGAAAACAACATCAGTTTAATTTAAACACCTCCACCACCACCAAGGATATTAAGAAATACAACCAGATCTTAAAAACACCTTCCCTCCACCCCTCCTGTCTTCCTGGGCTCAGCTTTGCTTCCTCTTCCCTCCCAGCAGCTCAGGCTGGTAGGGAATGTGGGTTGCGGTCAGACCATTACAAGGTGTCTCTGCTGCTCCTTCCTCCTCAGGGAGAGGGCTCCTCACAGTCCTCCCCTGCCCCAGCGTGGGTCTCTCCCATGCGCTGCCATCCTCCCAGCGACAGGCTGCTCCAGCGCAGGCTGCCTTGGACTCATGGCCTGCTTCGGGTGCAGCCACCTGTGGTCCTCCATGGGCTGCAGGTGGGAATCTGCTCCCCTATGGATTTCCATGGGCTGCAGCAGGTCAGCCTGCTATCTCACCACGGGCTGCAGGGGAGCTTTTGCACTGGCACACCTCTCCGTCTCTTCCTCACTGACCTGGGTGTCTGCATGGCTGTTTCTCTCAAGCTCCCTCCTGTCCTCCGCTCACAAACTGTCTTGGTTTGAAAGACAGGTGTCTGCTGAGGAAGGCAGGAGCCTCCCTTGAAATGGAAAATGCAACCCCCTTCCCTCCAAATTATTATAATTTTGAAATTAAGGGACCTTCAGGCGAAGATATGGGGAATAGGAATAACAGTTCTTTACTAAATATATATATATATATATAACACAAGGCAGGAAAAAAACCCAACCCACTGGTTTACACTGACAGAGTCAGAAATACAACCTGACACCCTGTTAGGGTGGCAGTAGCAGTCCGATAAGATGGTGGCTGCAGTCCTCCTGAAGCGATGGATGTAGTTCTGTTGAAGCTGCGATCAGGTAAAAGGGTCTGGTCTTCCTCCGAAGGTCCAGTGGTAGGTAGGTAGCTCTTGTCCTCCGGAGCTCCAGTGGGGGGGAAAAACTCCTCTGGGAACCCAGTGGAAGAAGGCTGCTAGGGTGTTCGAGATCTCAGTTTTTATTTAGCATGGACTGCTTGGCTCCTTCCCCCCTACCCCGGGCGGAGCATCTCACAATGGGATGGGGAGTCGTGAGGCAGTTCCTTGATGGGCCATTAACAGGAGATAGTCCAGAGGGGGGAGGCAGGGAGCACCACCCCACCTGGTCTCAACAGCTCCTGAAGATGGTAATAGAATACTTTTTTTGGGCACATTTTACACTGTAACCTAGGACACAAATGCAAAAAAAACTCACGAAAAAAGGAACCTACCCAACAAGTTTTTTCCCCTCTTAAATAGGGTTATTCGCAGAGGTGCTGATTGGCCTGGCCTTGACCAGAGATGGCTCCAAATTGGAGCCAGTGGAGCTTCCAGAAGCCTCTTACAGGAGCTCCCTCTGTAGCCACCTGCCCCGCTATCAAAACCGCACCAGACACAAACCCAGCACGTATTGTCATTGTAATGAATATTTGTGTTCTCCCTGCGAATTCAAAAAGTTTTTCTCCTTCTCTCCTCCAAGGATAAATTCTTTCTTTTCTTCAGTTTTTGGTCTATGAAACAATACAAGGAAATGGTGACAGATCTTTGACCATGCAGTGGATAGCTACATGAAGCCAAATAATGTTATTCAAGAACCTTATTCCGAAAGTGGTGTAACTGGCACAGCTGGGTTTGCTTATCTCTTCACTTTATACTTTGCATATAAAGCATATGAGGGTCTCTTGGCCACCCCTATCAGCTAAAGGGAGATGGCTCAAATATGCCAATTGAGTCATCAAATAATTGAGCAACAATGTAGATAGCCTTATTAATTTCTCATATTACACTTCTTAGACTCATGTAAGCTACAGGCAGGAGTCATTGTCTCACAGGCAAGCAAGAAAGATACTTCTCAGATAGAGGAAAGGGATGGAGTATGATATCCCATATAGGAATATATTGTACTATTAACCAATGGACTTTTATGTTGAATAAATATGAAATTAAAATACAATTCACAAAATATCTGTGAAAAGTGGTAAATGGACTTTCTACCTAAGTATTCAGATTTAAATAGCATAAAATCTGGAGGCAATTCACTTTAGTTCTCCCAGCTCTTAGCTACAGAAAATAACACTGAGCTTTATTACAGATAAAACAGTAATTTCTTAGATGAAACCTGTGGTGGGTTGACTCTGGCTGGACGCCAGGTGCCCACCAAAGCTGCTCTGTCACTCCCCCTCCTAGGCTGGACAGGGGAGAGAAAATATAATGAAAGGCTTGTGGGCTGAGATAAGGACAGGGAGATCACTCAGCAATTACCATCACGGGCAAAACAGACTTGACTTGGAAAATATTAATTTAATTTATTACCACTCAAATCAGAGAAGGGTAATGAGAATTAAAACCAAATCTTAAAACACCTTACCCCCACCCCTCTCTTCTTCCCAGGCTCAACTTCACTCCCAATTTCTCTACCTCCTCAGCCCTGAGCCACTCAGGGGGATAGAGAGTGGGGAGTACAGGCAGTTAATCACACATTGTCTCTGCTGCTCCTTCCTCCTCAGGGGAGGACTCCTCATGCTTCCACTGCTCCAGCGTGGTGTCCCTCTCACGAGAGACAGTCCTCCATGTGAGTGCTGCCCACGGGCTGCAGTTCTTCACTAACTGTTCCAGCATGGGTCCCCCATGGGGTCACAGGGCCTGCCAGGAGCCTCCTCCAGTGTGGGCTTCCCACGGGGTCACAGCCTCCTTTGGGCATCCACCTGCTCTGGCATAGGGTCCTCCACAGGCTGCAGGGGCACAGCCTGCCTCACCATGGTCTTCACCACAGGCTGCAGGGGAATCTCTGCTCCTGCACCTGGAGCATCTCCTCCCCCTCCTCCTTTGTTCACCTTGGTATCTGCGGGCTTGTTTCTTTGACATATTCTCACTCCTTTTTTTCTGACTGCTGTGGTGTTGCACAGTTGAGTTTTCCCCCCCCGCTTCTTAAACACGTTATCCCAGAGGTGCTACCACTATTGCTGATGGGCTCAGCCTTGGCCAGCAGCAGGTCCATCTTAGAGCCTGCTGGCAGTGGCTGTGTCAGACAGAGAGGAAGCTTCTAGCAGCTTCTCACAGAAGCCACCCCTGTAACCACCCCTACTACCAAAACCTTGCCATGCAAACCCAATCCAAATCAAAGATTGCCTTCCATATTTTGGTTTTCTTTCAGATACTTTTTGGTCTACTGAAATAAACCAATTCAAAGTCAACCTGTAAAGTTTTAAAATCTCTATATGAAATGTGTAAATTAGGGTCATAAGGGAAGATATGTTTGAGGAAATTTTTTACTTTGTTAATTAGACTAAATCAGGATACAAAGCAACACTACATAGCGTTCAAACATTTCAAGCAATTGCCATAAACTTTATAATAATGACTGTACCCCAAAAACTCAATGCAGTATCTACTTCAGGTTTGAACTGTCCAAGATTTGATCGTAATTAACTGGAAATTGTATTCCTAAGCAAATAAAATGGACTTGTATGAAATGAACTACCTATTTATTACAGTATTATAGACTTTTCTGAAAATCTGACATATTATGTTGATTTTGGAAAACTGTAACAGAGCAAAGTAATTATGATTCTGATTTTTAGATTAGATTCCAAAATAACTCCATGAAAAAGGCCTATACCTAACAAATAGTTAATCTAAATGTTAGGTAATTTGCAAATACAGGCAATCTGGAGAACATTTTCGTTATTTTCTTCACACCTAGCTACTATGTAAGTATGTGTGGGTTTATGTACATAACATTTATTATGTTATATGTCTTCACTCTCTGTTTATTACAGTATATGTCTTCAATAGTATTTGGTTTAGTATCTGAAAATGCCTCACTTCCATGATTAAACGTTTCAACTGAGAGCACTAGTTTGTGATCCATATAATAACTGTATTAAGTCATTTGCTGGTGAGCTAATATTTATTTCGTGATTAGGAGTATGAATGTTATCAAGTTACATAATTTCTGGGAACATTCACCCTTGTATGTCAGGGTCTAAAAGGAAGAGATTAATTGAACCTTCAAAAATGGGCAATTATGGGACATAATTTCATACTCCTCATTAAGGAAGTTACTCAGATAGCACAAATGATAGCTTTTACAAAACCTCAGACAAACTGCCAAAAATATTGTGTTCACTAGGGATACATGTACTGCATGCGTCTCCTTGGCATCGTAATTTCAGCTCTGTTGCCTTTGTTGCCTGGTGATTGAAGGCAAAAAATGGCCATTTAACTGCTCTAATAGTTGAAAAAATATTGAAAATCTTTCTGAATTTGAAATACCTTTTATATTTCTGTTATAGCCACAAAATACAGATCTGCAACAAAGTAGGGAAGGAAACGGGTTCTCCAAATTTCTAAGAAGTTTTTAGATTTGCTTTCTTCCTAAAATTTGTCAACATGGCTGTCCTACAGAACTGGTGTTCCTTGTGTTACAGCAGACAATTTTTGGACTGTTTTAAGTAAACTTTGTAAAGAATACTGCATATGCAGTCAAATTTAGTGTTTGAAGTTAATCATAAGAACAGTATAGTGTTGAAAATTTTATTGTAAAAAAATCAGACTTCTGAGGAACTCCAAGTAAATTATAGAGATCTACCTGTCAGAAATATCTCATGCTGAAATTTCAAAGTTCTGTTCTTCTGTTATCTCCTCATTACTGCACCAATGTAGCAGAAGCAGTTTATATTACTTGGGTTTCTAGGGTGCTGTTAAGAGTAGGAAACTATGTAGAGATTTATGTTTGTATAAATAGCTGCTAAATTTCATATGTTTACATGTGTATATAAATACACACAGTTATATATATATGCAAATATTTACAGAAATACAGCAGAAGCAGGTTGAATCACCCAAACATTGTTTTTCATAGAATCAATAGTGATAAGAAACAAAAGAAAAAGAAACAGTAATCGTCTCCAAACATAGTTCCTTTTGGATCATAATTTCACTGCTGTTCATACAGTTTTGAAATCTATTTGAACTCTACCATAGATCTGATTTTGTGCAGTCATCAAGAACACTGACTTGACTCTGAGCATGCCAAAATTCTAATGGTCATTTGGAAGGTATCTGATGTTTCTAGGCATTTTCAAATTATTCTGTTTCTCCGAAAGCAGCTCTTTAGTTATTCTACTAGAGTCATCTTTCCTATAGTTTTCTGGACCAACAACTGATAAATTGTTTGATCCTGTCTTTTGTGTTATCAAGGTAAAAGGCTTAAATGAAAGCAACTATTGTGAAAAGCTAAATTATTTTTCCTTATTCAGTTGGTTTATTTGAGATTGCTACTTTTGATATCTCTTTCCATTAGGAACACGATTAATTCCAACCTATTTTCTAACTTCTGTGAAGACCATGATTGTTGTCTTTATGTGACTACTTTCCTAGACCAAACAAAAAATGAATTTTGTCATGCTAATTGAAATCCTGTCTGCTGGTACAAATTTTCTTAATGTTCAAAAAAGCAGGGAGGAGCAAGCCAGCAAGACCTAAAAGTTTCAAAAGTCATCAGGACAGTAGGAGTGCATCTGTGCTGGAAATCTAAATTGGACCAGAGTTCAGGCTCACACACCATCCCTCGGTCACTCCCAGGGTTTAGTTATTAGTGTACTTCCTCCAGCAATTATGCAGTGAATGAGCCCTCTCCTAGGCAAATCCCAGACTTCATGTATCCCCCACAGTTCTGGAGACAGCATGGAATACAGAGTCTTCTTGATAAGCAGGATAGATTTGGCCACCATATTTTAAGGGAATAAGAGAGTTTACCCATATGGACACGAGCCATGCTAGGCCACTTTTCTTGAGTGTAGAGAATGGGCAGTAATCCAAGAGAGACGTTTATTTAGTATGTGCATGCAGCCTAGCTTTCCAGAACACTAAGTCAGTAAGGAGGTAGATCTCAAGATTAGCAGAAATACTTTGGCTAAAAGCAGCCTTCCTAAATAAAATCCCATATGCTTGCAAAAAAGCTGGGGCTAATTCATTGCCAGGCAAGATTTGTGGGTCATGGTTATATATAGCTCATATACAGAAGCCATAGGAATTGTGCAGCAAGTCTCTTGCAGGACTAAATCCTGCTTCCTGCACTGAATCATGCAGATGCATAGTAACATTTTTCAGAGGCCATATTGGTTTGACTTCTTGCATAAGACAGCATTAGGTTCCATGACAAGGTTATCTACTTTCTAATCATGGCTTTTTTCCTGAACTGTCAGTACGTTTCTAGATACTGTCTTCATCTAATATTTTGTTTGTTTCTCTTTCCAAACTGTATTTAGATTATCTTGTAGCATTATTTAGTCTGTAAGTGATTTCAGCTTCCTATCAAGAATTTCTCAAAAGTGACAAAGGTGACGTGTCAATTCTGAGATGAACTACTATATGTGAATGTATATGCGGGATATACAATAGAAATAGCAATACTATATGTATTATATATAACACACAAAATGAGGATCAGCTATGTGAGCCATCAATAATTTTAAGTTTTGTGGTCTTCCTCAGTAAACTGGATTAAGGAAAAATAACTTCTATCTGCGTGCTTGGTTTCTTTGCTCACTATTTTTTCCCATGATGCTGTCAAATAAAAGCCATACTGTGTGTAATTGCTGGGAAATACCATTCATTTGAAACACTGTTGAGTATAATTATTTGAATTTGGGACTTCACTTTTCTCCTTACTTTTACTAGTTTAAATATTAATTTCTTTTCAGTCAGGTTATTTCTGCCTTGCATTAGTGATACTGCAAGGCAAACCAGTCCCATAGTCTTTCAGTGGCTGTCACACATGACTGTGTTTATACCAGCAAATTACATGTGCCTCCCAGGCACCACAGGCAGTTGGCAGAGCTCTTTTAGTAGGTTTCCTAGTCTCCAAAACAGAATTACCACATGCAAAAGACCTTCTGGGAAAGGCCCCTGCAGCACCCTCTACTTTGGTATCATGCCTGGGAATTATTAGGGAGAGTGCTAGTTGGTACATGCCAAAACCACACCACAGAACATTTCAGTCGCTTGGCAGCGTAGCTGAACATGTACCATTGTCTGGGAACATTCCTGGGCACCGTTTAATATGTTAATATAGACAAAGCCATTATGGCCGGTGGTTCTAACGGAAAATAGGAAATGTGACTGGATGTTTCTGCTGAAAAATGCCCAACGGTATTTAAAATTTTGTCTGTATTGTATCTCATCTTCCACTTCATAAAAGTTAACTATTCAGGACATTTGGCTGATATGTATCAGCTGCTGTCACTTTCCTGACTTGAAAAGCGGTTAAGAATTTTCTTCTTGTACACACTGGCTGCAATCAAAATAATTTTTGAGATTCATCCGAATATATTTGTATTCAGATGTCATCAGCCTTTTAAGGACTTATCAATGTCTTTTTGTTAGGTCAGCAATTGAATTTACTGTTGTAGCTCTGAATCTTGGTTACATTGTGTTCTCTTCCCTTGATGCTGATCTCTGAAAATGCATGGTACCTTTATAAAAGACTTCCCAGGTTTCTTCTTGTATTGTGGCTATTTTTATTCACTTTCCTATGCTTTTCCAGTTCTGTTTAATATAGAAAATATTGACATGAACTATAAAATATAGTTTTGTGTTTGTATCTTTTTCAGAAGCCCTTGAGAACCTCAGCCAGGATTTCACAACTCTAACAAGCCTTGCCATGTGTGACCACTAAAAAATTCCCTCTTGTTCTTTCTACCTTGAATGGCAGCAGTCACAAGTGGGTATCATGATGCTCTAGCATTGTGTAAATCCTACTAAATAAACTCTGCTATGTGATGGCATAAAAGCATCTCAAAGACTTATAGCAGAACAGCCACAAGTGCCTCACTCATTTACTGCAGCTATTTCTCTGTGTATAGCTTGTAGTCTGCTTATCTAGTAAAACCATAGCAACTACACTACTGAGTCATAGAGTGGCCAGAAACGTGAACAGGGTCACTAATGCCTGATAACATGGGACCCCTGAGAAATCACTGTAGAATACCATATTGCCAAAGACCAGGAGAAAACACAAATTCCCTGAGTTTTTATGAAGGGCATGTACATAATGCATGTCATCATTCATTACATGTCTTACGCTGAGACTCCTACTGTGTTACGGGGGTTCTTCATTTAACAGTGAGGCACTGATGAACAAATCTAAAATCTGGATGGAAGAAGACTCTGGGAACTAGGTACACATAGAATATATTAACTTCTTATTACTTCACTCCAGTGAAGCCATCTTTAACTAGAAGAGTTAAGGGATAAGAGAGAAGCAGTGTTTAGAGATGTCTTATGAATTGCTGACACAATAAAAACAGGATTCACTTGATTTCTATTTAACTGGAAATGACTGATTACACTTTGGTTTGTATTTTCAAATATCACCCACTGAGCTGATATATAAATACTACTTGACATGAAACAATTTCTTAGGAAGAAAGAAAAGGATTTATTATTCCTTTTTTGAAGGGATTTAAATTATTCCTTTTTAAAGGATTTTAAAAGGATATCCTTTTAAAATGATAATTTTAAAGGAATTATTTTAAACTTACATAAATAATATATATTAAGTATAAATGAATATATAAGTTATAATAGTTAAATTATTAAATTACAAATTAATTTTTAAAGCAATAGTTCCTTTAAAGGAATGTGATTTTTAGAGAAACCACAACAAACACTGACCTCCACAAATACGGAGAAAGTTTTCCTCTGTATGTGTTATAAATAAGCTAGAGGATGGCCAATTCCCAGTACTTACAAAGTTGTATATGAAAAATTTAGTCTACCTCTGTAATAAGCTTACTTGAATGTATGCAGAAATGGTGGGTAACTCACAATTAGAGGATGAAATTACCCAGGTTTAGGACAAAGTGTGAGATGTTACTAGGTTCAGGTATGTATTTTGGAGCTAGTTGCTAACCTATTGAAGTCAACAGAAATACTTGGTTTAATTAATGTGAGCAAACTCTGTTTTATAAATTGCCTTTACTGTAGTAATCCTAGTGACTCATTACTGTACATCACACGTACTGAAATTGTTGACCCACCCAAGCAACTACAGGCCGGTCAGTCTCACCTCTGTGCCTGGCAAGATCGTGGAGCAGCTCCTCTTGAAGGCTCTGCTATGGCACATAGAAAATGTGGAGGTGATTGGTGGCAACCAACATGGCTTCACGAAGGGAAAATCCTGCCTGATGAATCTGGTGGCCTCTTATGACAGAGTAACAGCATCAACTGACAAGGGAAGAGCAACCGATTTCATCAATCTGGACTTGTGCAAAGCCTTCGACACTGTCCTGCCTGACATCCTGCTCTCCAAATTGGAAAGACATGGATTTGACGGATGGACCACTCTGTGGATAAGAAATTGGCTGGAAGGTCGCACTCAAAGAGTTGCAATCAATGGCTCGATGTCTGAGGGGAGACCAGTGACAAGAGGTGTTCCTCAGGGATCAGTACTGGGACTGGTGCTATTTATCATCTTTGTCGGCAACATGGACAGTGGCATCTAGTGTGCCCTCAGCAAGTTTGCTGGTGATACTGCGTGGTGAGATCGACACACTGGAGGGAAGGGAGGCCATCCACAGGGACCATGACAGGCTTGAGAGGTAGGCCCAGGCCTACCTCATGAAGTTCAACAAGGCCAAGTGTAAGGTACTGAACATGGGTCGGGGCAACCCCAAGCACAAATGCAGGCTGGGGCATGAGTGGATCAACAGCAGTCTTGGGCAGAAGGACTTGGGGGTGCTGGTGGGTGTTAACATGAACATGAGCCAACAGTGTGCCCTTGCAGCCCAGAAAGCCAGCCATATCCTAGGCTGTGTCAAAAGAAGTGTGGCCAGCAGGTCAAGGGAGATGATTCTGCCCCTTTACTCTGCCCTCATGAGACCCCACCTGTAGTACTGTGTTCAGCTCTTGAGCCCCCAACACAAGAAAGACATGGAGCTGTTGGAGCAAGTCCAGAGGAGGGCTACCAAGATGGTCAGAAGGCTGAAACACCTTTCCTACAAGGACAGGCTGACTGAGCTGGGCTTGTTCAGCCTGGAAAAGACAAGGCTCCAGGGACACCTTATAGTGGCCTTCCAGTATCTGAAGGGTGCCTACAAGAAGGCTGGGGAGGGACTTTTTACAATGGCCTGCAGTGACCAGACAAGGGGTAATGGTTGGAAGGTGGGAGAGGGCAGGTTTAGACTAGATACAAGGAAGAAGTTCTTCACCCCAGGTTGCCTAAGGAAGTTGTGGATGCTCCATCCCTGGCAGTGTTCAAGACCAGGTTGGATGGAGCCTCGAGCAACCTGGTCTAGTGGGAGGTGTCCCTGCCCATAGCAAGGGGTTGGAACTAGATGATCTTGACAGTCCCTTCCGACCCAAACAATCTATGATTCTATGATTCTGTGATTCTATGAAAAAGACTAATTGACTGCAGTGCAGGTCCTTGGGTTTATAACATCTAGTAAGTAAATACTTGTAAGTCAGGATTGTATAAATAGCCCCAGCTACTGAAGCATTAGAAGAACAAAGGTGTCCAAAGCCTTGACTCTGAGCCTGTTACTACACAGTGAGAAGCAAAAGCAGAGTAGGGATTTTTCCTTGCCGCTGAAGCCAAAGAGGATGGATTAGCTTTCTTCAGTGAAGCTGACAGCTAGTCACCTCCAAAGCCTTTGAAGGTAGGTCTGGGAGGCTGTGTAAAACGGAGGCAGTGAAAACAAGCACAGCCTCAGGGAAACTGTTCATTAGAACTTCTAAAGTTGGGAGCACCTGAACCATTCTCTGAACCGTACCAAAGCAAAACTAGTCACTATTGTCCAAAATAAATCCAGAAGACCAAGCTAAGAATTAAAGAGTGTGGATGATCGGGGAGCTGGTGTTTGAGTCTTCCTCTGCCTCTCTTTCGTTCAGAGGGGAAGTGTACCTTAAGAAGCAGCAAAGCCATCTGTCTTAAATTACTGTGCTATTGATCCTTCTCTAAGAAAGCAGAAAAATTACAAAGGATGCAGAAACCATCCAAAACAAAACAAAACAAAACAAAATAGAGAAATGTCTTGTAAGAATCCTCACCATGACTGGGAAACTGAGTCACATAATTTAGGAAGAGAAAGAAAGGCAGAGCTGCCCAGTGCTGCACAAGTATGGCATGTTCACTGAAACCTAAAACTGAGTGAAATGACACTAGAATTAAGGAGCATCCTGAAAATGAAAAAAGGCAAGCAAGCCAACAAACAAAACTTAGTATATCACAGTATTGATTGGAAAGTGGTTAAATCTGTAAGAGGTGAAGACACTTGGTTTTATGTTCTACAACAGGGTTTCATAACATTTCCAGTGACATATTGGTAAAATTTGATCATTGTCAAAAGATTTATGAAGAATTTTACTTTTTATTCAGTCCACTACTCAAAATATATTCATCTACAAAAAAGCCCACTTCTTTAACGAATATTTTTTGTTGTTTATTTCTAACTTGTAATTGTAAAAGCAGGCTCTTCTGCCAACATGGCAACATTTTACTGGTTCAAACGATTGTTGCATCACTGTGCATCATGTTTTCCTAAACAAAAAGATTTTTCAAAACCTAATATTTATTTTGATGTTGATACAAATAGTTGTATAAATCAGTTAAAATGCTCTAAATAAATATTTAAAATAGACATTAAATATTGAAATTACTAAGTAATTGTTTGTCTATATATGATAGACCCAAATATTATGCCAACATCTAAGAATACTGAAGTGTAATAGTCTTAGAAACCCAGCTTTTGATATTTTCAGTGAGGTGAATAACATATTGCTTTATAAACTTCCTGATGTGAATACAGCCTAGCTTAATAGGGTGCAATGGGAAAAACAAGCCAGGAAGCAATATAGATAAGCAACCACACAACAAACTTCAGGGAGGCAATTGCAGGGCAATGGCATATTTCCAAGCCACAGGACTCAGCTGTCCTTCTGGCTGGGAATTAGGAGATCAAAAAGGTACTCCCCAGCTGAAAGGCTCTTAGAAGAGATGCCAGCCAGTGAACGGCCCCTATGCAAGGGAAGGGAAGCTGACAAAGGCGAGCCTCCCCACCAAGCAAAGCTATTCATGTGAACTTGCTTGAGGATTTTAAAATGCTTTTTTTTTTTTTTTTTTCCAAAATAACTTGTTATTCCGTAAGTAGAGCCTTCTCTAAACAGATAGTTCGTTTGTGATGGTGGACCATTATCACAGAAGAGCCCTTATTCAGCAATGATTTGGGGAGTCCCACCTCCCCTACGGGAGAAAGTTGGAGTTATGGTCACTTATGGAGGTGTTGCATCTGTGAAAAAAAGTGTAGGTGGTTCCAGGTTATGTGCTGGGCATGAAGGGAGTGGCCCAGAGCAGGCAGCGTTAGGAAAATCCACTTTGACCAGAGGTATTGTCTCACTTTTAATAAAAATAAACTAATATATGGGAATTTATGTATTTAAGCAAATAATAACTTAGCCCTGATTCACAACACCAAAAATACTATTTCAAGTAAACCATCTGAAATGAAATACTAAAAAATTCTCAAGGGCCTCAAGAACTACAAGGATGAAAAGCACAAAATCAATAGGCAAAATGCTTTCTTCATACCTTACTTTTTTAAGTAGGGTGAGAACCAGCCTAAATCAAAATGTAAGAGCACATGTTGCAGAAATCCAACACACTTCCATCTGAAATGAGATGTGTTTGATTTTTTTCTTAAAATACTCTTTAAAATAATTGGTAAAGCTATCTTTCAATAGAAACTGTACCCTAAAAAAAACATTTTCTGAAGTATTTTTCATCCTCTGGAATTAGAAGAGTGAGCCTCAAACAGAACACAGCAATTTTCTTTTATCTAACTAGCCTCCTGTTTTTTCTTCTTTCTGATCACAAACACGCATTAATTCAGGATGAACGTAGCAAAACAGAAATGTTGAGGAATTAGCATAGAATTCTCAAAATTGATCTTACTGTCTTTCACTGGTAGCACAGTAGATTATTCTCTTTGCTGAGACAGGAGACCTGTTTCTGAATTTTTATGTGGGCTCTATGCAGGAAGTTTTAAAGTATTTTGTGATGTCAGCTTTCTGTGAGTGCAAGTCTTTGTCTTCATTAAAAATCCCTAAAAAGATTAAAGCACAGACCATGCGCAGTGGTTTATTTGGTCTGAAGTGGTTTATTTTTGTTTGCTTTGTTTCCAGACTTGTTTCAGCCTGATTTGAATTTTTTTTTTCATTCTTCAAACCACTGAAATAAAGATATATAAATATATATATGTTTAAATTCCTGCAGAGAGCAATACTCAGAAATTCCTTTTTTGGTGGAGTCTTTCCATTGCCACGAACAGTGTTAGTTTGACAGCAGGTTTTTCTTTTGGTTTAAGAGCTTGAAAAGGATATTTCTATAGCTAACTGAAGTGATTTATTTGTTTTATTACTCTTAATCTTTCATTCTGAACTGCAAAAGCTGGTAAGAACAATTCCACAGGGGAATATTAGTGACACCTATTAATACATTATGTAGAAAATATACAGGTTTGATCATTTTATACAAACACATTAATCATACTGGAATGTGCATGTACCATCTGGCACACCATATGAAGTCTGAGAGAACAGGGTGTTACCGCTAAAACTCTATGCATGTAGAAACAAAGACTAGTTATACTTACATAAATTAATGCATTTAATGACACAAATGCCTGAACTATACAGCTCAGCAATTTTTCTGTGTAGAGGTGTCCTCAGTGAACATTGTATTTTTTGGGGAGATATCACTGACTGATTGCTTGCTGATTCATTTGCAATGTTAATTACATGTTCTCTCCATGATGGATAGGAAGTTGTTAACGGGAAGCCCTTTTCCAGTGATGGAACACCCGTTTTCCACAGAAATGATTTTTCCTTTGGCAGTGCATTCGCTAAACTGGCCCCATCTAATAACTTTTGGTAATTGCACTAAAAAGGTTTCAAAACAAAATGAAAAAAGACAAAACTCTAACATGGCTTTGTGGGCTCTTTGTTGCTGTTTTTTAGATTTTACGGTTTGTCTTAGAATCATAAAAATAACATAGACATAAACGCTCAACAAACAACAAAGAATAAAATTAAACAAAATGCTCTCAGACTGACAAAACAAACAAATTTTCTCACCAAGCTCAGGTCTAAGTTAGTGACAATACAACAAAACAAAGACTATCACCATGATCTAACCACCTTTGAACAGATGTCTGAAATATTTCAATTGAAGTTAACTCTGTGTGTTGTGATGAAGAGCTAGTCTAGGCAATACCTCCAAGATCCCATTCCAGCCTTATTTTCTATGATTTCTAGGAACTGGAAATGAGCAAATATTAAACAAAGTTCTGCATGTTCTGGGCCAAACACATTTTATTTTGTTATGTTCTTCAGATGTTTCAGATATTGTGTGGTGATGTAAAAGAGCACCATGACATCTACACCATCCCACATTTTTCTCTAGAAGAAAACAATCTCAGGAGTACACCCAGAAATCTTTTTCTCACACACCTGAGACTTATTTTCTTTCTTTCCTGTCTACTTTTTAGTCAGATATTTCTGGGACTGATAGGGGAGGGAAGTACTTCCATTGTCACTATCCATCAGCTGAGTGGAGACATAGAGCACGGCTCACCTTGGATAAGCACAGACTCTGTACATCAGCTGTTTTAGCAGAGGTCACGGTCCCTACAGCCTATGACTATTTGATCCTGTGGATAGCTGGATAGGGGCACTCTCTACAAAAAATAGATGGACTGCATGCTCTATTGTAGTCATGACCTTGGCATCATCGTTCACGCAAAAAAAAAAGATGAATTCTTAGCCTTGATATTTCACATAAGCAATGAAAGAAGGATACAGTTTGTGCAGTAAAGAAAACCAATGAGCTGCAGAGTAAAAGATGGGGTACAAGAAATGATAAGCCAGAGTAGTCAGAGCACATTGATGAGCACTATGTAGGCAACGTGGCAAAGGAGAGTTTTAACAAAACATTAGAAGAACAGCTTTGTTCCTTCCAGGTATCACCAGGTGGTAAGCCAACACTTTTAAAATTTTAAAGTAAGAAGGACTGTGTTTCACTTCAGTCATGCTCTTTCAATGAGTTCTTTAGCTACAGTCAGTTCTACAGCTGTTCTGCCAGAAGACCCTTGCAGTGTAAATTTGCAAGAGAAAGCCTTTCCTGTGGTCAAATGGAGAATTCAAACCTCAGTGAAACTAAAGGGAGTAAAAATGTTCTTGTAGTGTCAACAGGAAGTTCTTAGCTTTCATGGGCTGGATGCCTACCAGAGCATAATCCTTGTCTTTTCATGGCAGAATTCAGGGTATGCTTACATGATTTTCCAAAAATCAGTATATAGAAATGTGCATTTTTCGCATACTAATTTAGTATTACAAAAGTGCCTACCGTATATGGGCCTACATGCAACATGTTTACGAGGTAACTGAATGGAATAAGCAGCATGGTATTTATTCAAGTATCCTTCATGAAAAGTTAATTCTGTAAGAAAGATCAGTTGGAGAATGGTCCTCTAATATTGGCAAAGACAGATATAATTGTAATTAATTTTGTAAAGCAAGTTGAAATAAATGCACAAGTTACTGCCTCTGGTACAAATGGTTATTTCAGAACATTGCAGTTAGTGTGCTTTAAGTTAATTAAATCATCAAATAACATCCTTTTTCCCCTTCACTTCATCTAGTGCCTTTTGCAGCCTTTAGAGCAGCAAAGTTGAGGTGGCATCTATGCCAGTGTACAAATTCTTGCACGCAGTCGCATATATACACATTACGTGTGCATAGTAGATTTCTGTTCAAGGGCTGGAGAAAGGCAGAAGTTCCAAACCTATACATTTTTTCACCTCTCCATGTTACTTTTTTCCATTTCCTAAGAGTTCCTCCTGCCTTTTCTAGTACACATTTTCCCAGAGATTCACTGACAGTTTGCTTCAAATACAGGAGCTTTATTTCTCCTGTGGGTACTTAAAAGCTATTTGAGAACATTTCTATCTAGTGCTATTATGACATTACCAGCAAACTGATTCATAAAGTTGGTTTATTAACTTTGTGCGGTCTCTTTCCTCTCAAAACTGCTCCAGTTTCAAATGTATTCACAGGCAAAAAGGGCTGTTTATCATCATTTTTCAAATGAACATCAGGGAAATGATGCTTTCAGCCTTCAAAATGAGAACAAATTAGTAAAAAAAAAAAGAAAAAGAAAAAGCTGGGTTCACTCTATGGTTCAATATAATAATACAGAACAGCTATAAACAGAAAAAGGAGCCATCTACTTACAGAAAATGTTAGAAGGGCATATTTTTTTCCTCAGTCAGTAAGGAAAGACATTTGTTCTTTCAGATCTTCTGGGATTAAAATTGTTCAGCAAGAACTGATTTTGTGGATTCTTTGTGTAGGTGTCTTATAAAAAAGCAAAAGTGGGGCATACTTATGTGTATACTTTTATGCTATAGCATGGAATTGCTGTAATATGGAAAAGATCAAAATGAACAGAGAGTTGATGGCTTTCAGAATGGACCTAGTGATTGCTGTGATTGATCTTTGTACTAAACTCTTAACAGATGCGCCCCACAGAGATCAGTTGGATTTTGTAATCATCCTTCACAAGAATAATAAACTAACGAATTTTAAAAAGCATCCACAGGATCACATGTTCTTCTGACAATAATGTGACCTGGGCTTCTAAACCACCTAAAGATCTTAGAGAAATCCACATTTTAATGTGGTATGCTTAAAATGCTGTCTGTAGATCTGGATTTCTCTGTATCCCTTACTGCTGTATCAAAACTATTTTGTACAATTTATCTTGAATGCTTTGAGTTGTGGTGTTCCGTGTGAAGGACTGATGTCCTGCAGTGTTAACACAATTAATACCTGTACTTGCTAAACTCTTGTTGTCAAAGAAGCTGAAGTATTTTCCAGCTAACCCGCCTTTAGGAGCCTTAGTTGGAGCATTGCTGCCTTTAGCTGCTCATCAGTTTCATGAAGTGAAGAAGTTAAATATTGTCACTTCTGCTGTCTCTGCAGCTTAGTCATTATTCAGTTACAGTGGTCTAAATCAGATGAACCCTTATTTTACTTCACCCCTCAAGTAGAACTTTATAGTTGGAAGCCTGGATTTAAAATTGTTGTTATTAATAGTGCTAGGATTTCTGTGGTTCAACATCCTAACTATTCTTCCTGGACTTTGAATACAAGTGTGTTTACACTGTAAGGCTGAATAAAAATCAGTCTTTTCATTCCCTATGCCTATCATCTACCTTTCCCTCTTCTGTGACCAATTTGAATGTCAGTGTTAAAAATCATAGAAGCCTTACTAAACTCTGATTTCTTGTGCCAACATCATCCCATTATTTCCTAATAATATAAATATAAATATGAAATCAATCAATGTGAAGTCAGCATTTATTCCTAAATGAAATTGATATTAATCTTTGGTAAGTTCTAGAAATCTTAACAAATTGTGGCATTGGTGAACATGCACTTAAATACAAAGTGTCTAAGTATGGTTGATTTGGTTCTGGACACCTGCAGGCAAATGCTCCACCAGGACCAGTCCACTGGAGTTACGAAGACATTTTTTCTTCTGTTTTCTGTGTCTTGATTCTCTTTAAGTCTCTGTGTAGACAGACTCCTGTACCCTTGAAAAACTCACCATAGGCTGCTCTGAATGTAAAACGTTTTGGGTTTCTCTGACAGGGAAGTGAGTGGAGAGATATAACATATTCCACCCCCACCCCCTCCATGTGCTCCTAAAGTTCTAGTCAATAATAACAAAATAATGACTTTCCAACAACTTGAGTATAAAAAAATCAAAACACTGTAAAAGAAGTCAGTCATTAAAGCTTGCTTGGGATTTTGATTATACTGCTCAAAGTTCAGAGATAATAGGTATGCCCCTAGGACCTTTAAAGTGGATAGATATTGCCATGCTTTTCTCAAGCCTGTAAGATCTTTTTAAAAGATATTCTTAAATATGTCAATTCTACACGCAGAAAAACAGTTGGCCAACACCTACTCAATTGGTAGCAATGCTGATTCATACATACATAGGTTCCTGCTTGTTTGCTCGCAGCCATTGAACTTACATGGTTCCTTACGGAAATGCAGGAAAAATGCTGATAAAACACTTAAAAATGTTCCTACTCTCCATAAGTTGGATCTTGTTCCTGTTTTACCAATAATTTTACCAATCTCTTTTGTTTTTCTGGAAGAGTAATATATCTTCTCTGAAAAATTGAAGACTAAGATATCTGGTTAAAAAGTGGTATTTTTTTCAAATTGTTGAGGAACTAAGATATTCTAAACTTTTTTTTTTTCTTCTTTTTAACATCAGATTGGTTGGCCACTGTCTTTGTGTAGCCTCTTTCATTGTCCTCAGTCCAAGGGTGTATTTCAGAAGGCTGGGAGAGGAATGGAGCCTATGGCTTTGCTGCTTAGAAAATCTGGGGCACAGAAGTGAAGGTCTTGTCTGCCAAGGGAGCCCCAAGAATCAGGCAGAGACTGTCTGATTATTCCACAGCAGCAATCTATGTTTAGGGAAGTAAGAATTCAGTTTAACCTCTCTGTTTCTTTTTTATATTGGTCTTTTTAAATTATTTTGTTTGTAGTAGAAAAAGTGAGAGTACATGTGCTCATGTTGTACAATAAGTGTAGCAATCTGGCTATAGAAGTCCTCTCAGTCCATGCTGGTCTGAGAAAAAGGGAGGTATGGTGTCCATTTAATTAGGGTGAAAATAAGTTAACAGGTTGATCAGAATCCGAGTGCTGACAACTTTTCATTCTGAGCACAGAATACAGCGTGTCACTTGTAAAGGCAAGTAATTTTGAGTATTCATTTTGTCCTTTATAATTTGAATATACAGCAGAGCTTTTAGACACCTTTAAAGCATGTATTCATCTGAGTTACTTTTGGCTGGATGTTCATCCAAATCATCAGTGACGTGCACAGTGCAATGCAAACACAGGCAGCACTTCCTGGGTTCTCAGTCTTCTTTTCTTTGCCACTCCATTTCTGGAAGAAATGGGGTTTTGAATGAGATTGGGTTGCCACTCTTTCTCTGGATTATGTTTGGTTATCTCTCTTGCTGCACAGCTTTGTTGTAAGCATTTCTGTACTGAATGCTTTTAATTCATAAATATTGTTCTGAATGAAACTGACATTCATCCAGGGCTGGGGAACACAGTGTCTTTCCACACAATCTTGTACAATGTTGGTTTGGACAGAAATAGTTATTGTGGCATTTTAGGCACAGACCCATTTGCACTACACAGGCCAGGTCTAGTGTTGTGAGTGAAGAACTGGGAAATATTTGATTGCTATGCGGCAGAAAATTTGTTCTCAGACAGAAATATTTGAAATTATACGCCTTAATAATCCATCCATTTTTGGGACCCCAATACAAGAAAGACCCAAACTCAATGAGTTCAACAAGATGGCACCAAGATGGTTGGGGGCTGAAGCATTTGTCCTACAAGATGATGAAGGAGCTGGGCTTATTCAGCCTCAAGAAAAGATGATTTAGGGGCACTTAGCAGACTTCCAGTACCTTATTGAAATGATGAAGCCAGGCACTCTACAGTGGAGCAAGGGAGGACAAGAAGAAATGAGCACAAGCTGAATAACTGGTGTTCAGAAGACAGTAAGTTAAGCTGAAGAGAAGCTTTTTTCTTCATGAAGATAGTCAGGCAGTGGAACAGGTTGCCCAGAGAGGTTGTGCAGTCTTCAACTTCAGAGGTGTTCAGCTGGATAAACACTGAGCAACTTGGTCTGATCACAGCTGAAGTTTGGATTAGAGACCCCCTGAGTTCCCTTCCAACCTGAGTTATCCTAAGATCCCATAATCCTGCAGTCAGTGTATAGGCATCTAATTAGTTTCACCAGTTCCCTTATTAAGGCAATAGATTTCATGTGCACTGATAAACAAGCCACATGGGTAGGTATGTAAATACAGTTTTCAAGAAGGCCTGTAATGGTAGGTGCTTCTGAAAACTATCTGCATCCTTTTGGGCCTTAATTTCCTAAAAAAAGCCCAGAGCTTGGACCCCAAAGCCTGAAACTCACTTGCTGCTTAAGAAGATAATTCCCACACGATTTGATTTTCCTGTTTTCCACTGGCATCAGAGTGCTGACTAATATAACAGAATGATCTAAATGTGGTAAGTGACTGTTGTTATTACTATACTAGACTTCTGTGAGAAATTTCTTTAGATGTGTTTGATTTTTTTCCATGACATTAAAGCCACGAGTTGAGTTTTTACTGTGATGCTAGATATTGAGCACTATTACTTGAAGGCTTATACTAAGTGTTGGGTTTGCTATATACTTGCCCAAGGGAAACAAAAACTAGTATCGCCTGCTCCTTGCCCAGTCTGCCCACCTTGTCCTATTCATCTTCTCCTCAACTCTCATGTTTACCAGACCTATGTAATGAAGCTCCAGTAGCCACTTGCCATGAAGTCTCTTTATGATAGCACTTCCTGCCCAAGTTACACCACTAGCCTGTGTCTACACTGTAAGTGGCTGATGAAATAATTCTTTTTGTGCAAGTGCACACATTCCCTGTACTGATAACAGAGGTGGATAGGGAACTGCACTTGAAGACTTCCAGAAGGAGGTCTTGTGCTTTTAAATGTAGGTAAAGAGGCTTGTCCTTTGAAGACCTCTTAAAGCACTACTCCTTCACTGGCTGCACTGGACACTCTCCAGGAACTGCGTTCACGAATACTGTTTTACTAAGGAGCTAATAATGAGGCATTGGCTGGATGCCTACGTGAGGTAGACTATATCCAACCCCTAGCTCTCACTAAGTTAGGTAACTAGTAACTAAATTAGAAAACTATTATTCACTAGTAAAGACCTTTCCTGTTATTTATGTAAGTAGAGGTAGTAAGCATTTTAACCAGGAGTTGTCTCCTGTGTCTTTTCACCAATTCTGAGTTGTACTTCAGAGAAATCCTGTTAGGCGTTTGTTCAGGCTCTAATCATCACCCTTTTCCAAAGAGGACACTAAGCAAAGAGCCTCTACTGATCAGCACTTAGTGGGGAAATGACAGAAGCAGACAAAGTTGTTTCTCTGCATAGGAAGGATGGGATAATCCAAGTGTTAAAATCTGCTCCTTAGACAAATTCTGTCATTTCACCTTAGGTAGGCTTTTATTCTTCCATTTTGCTTGCAGGTCTCCATAAAAGGGCACCTCACCTTTTAATTATTTACTCTAAAGTCTTCTTGATTCACATTTAATGGAAACACATAACTCTTCAAAAATGAATGAACTCTTTATCATAGACTATAATGAGGCCATCTCTATGGTAATTAATTTAAGAGAATGGCATTCACCTGGCATATTCTATAATTATGCTTTAATATAGAAGCTGATCTTTGCAACTAACTGAAATGAATTAATAAAATATGTTTCATTAAAGCTAAGCAGGCTACTATTATTATTATTGGTACAGCATGGATCTCAAATTCTTCTAAAACAGCATCTTTTTCTGCTGGTAAATACTCAGTTTACTTCCAATTAAGTGTTTTTAAGACCATAGTGATGTCAGAGTGGTTTGTCTGTTGTTCAAATTAGAAAATCAATCAAAGAGGATACTCTATAGTTGACTGCTGTGTGTATTTTTTAAATCTGCCTAGATATTAATATATAGCAGTAGTATATATAACACTAACCATTATTATGATAGTTTTACAGACAGCAGGTTAACTATATCTCATCTCTATGTTAGCAAGGGGCTAAGATGTTTCCTTTTGCTGTTTCATAATCTAAACACAAAACAAAGTATCCCTTCAGACAAAAATATCCTTTGTTTCATTGATCTTGTTTTACCCAAAGCATTCCCTAAAGATGTAATGGACTTGCACCTCGAATACTGTGTGCAGTTTTGGGCCCCTCACTACAGACAGACATTGAGGTGCTGGAGCGTGTCCAGAGAAGGGCAACGAAGCTGGTGAAGGGACTGGAGAACAGGTCTTATGAGGAGAGGCTGAAGGAACTGGGGTTGTTTAGCCTGGAGCAGACGAGGCTCAGGGGAGACCTTATTGCTCTCTACAGCTACCTGAAAGGAGGTTGTAGTGAGGTGGGGGTCAGTCTTTTCTCCCAAGTAACAAGCGATAGGATGAGAGGAAATGGCCTCAAGTTGCACCAGGGGAGATTTAGATTGGACATTAGGAAAAATATCTTTACTGAAAGAGTGGTCAAACATTGGAAACATTCTTGGAGGTGTTCAAAAAGCATACTGATGTAGCACTTCGGGACCTGGTTTAGTGGGCATGGTGGTGTTGGGTTGATGATTGGACTTGATGATCATAGAGGTCTATTCCAACCTAATGATTCTGTGATTCTGTGACTTTATCTGTTCATCTGAATCTTATCATCCATTTGTGACAGGCACTGGCAGGACATGCTGAAGCCAAGAGCAAGCTGTGCAACTTATGTTTTGTTAAATCGTATTTCAGAACTGATGTGTCTTTAACTCAGTACTCTTCCAGGGAAACTGAAAAAAAAATTGTACTGGAATGGTACTTCATTTCCAAACAAAAATTACACAGACATGTGTTTAAACAAACCAAGGCCTGGGTTATGACATCATTATGATGATTATGATTTCCCCAAATCAACTATAAAGTCCATTACGGCAATTTGTTAGATTTTTGTTTATAATACAACTCTGGATCTTTTCAGAAGAAAGCTAAACTAACTGTGTGGTTTGTGTTTAGGGAAGCATGGTCCGTTATTCCTGCAATGTTGCATTTACTTTTTTACTGATTCTGCACACTGAGGCAGAAGAATATCATTACTCAGAAAGAAACAATGTTAGATGTAATGCCATTTCCATTCTCTTCAGAGATGTGTATGTGTTTTTGGGAAAAATAGTTTTTGCACTTCTTGATACTCTGACAGCCCATACAGCAGACAAGAACAAGAAGTGGCTAGAACTAATAGCTGAACATATTCACAACAGATAATTGCTGTAGAGATCTAATATGAGTCATTTTAATAACTTTTTCATTGTTTCTAGAGAAGTGCTCCTTTTACCAACATACAGTAGTAACTGGAAAACAATTATGTTTAACTATTTCTTAGATAATTGCTTTCATACTTTTTCATTGCTTTCATTACAGAAACTGCATTTCTATAAAAAACTAAAACCAACCATGAGCTTCTACATTGCAAATATTCTATCCGTATCTCCCTATACTATTTATGATAGCTTCTTCCTTTCTGTTTGTTATATAGATCTGTTTGTTATATAGATTTTTGCTGAAATCTCTAGTGAAGTGAAATGGGTAGTTGCCTGAAAAGCACATGAGAAACAGGATATTTTGCACCATATTCAAGGACTGTTTATCAGCTGTTCACCGTCAGACAAAAGGGACATTTCCAGTAAGTACCAGAGAGGTCTATCTTGGCGAGGTATTGTTGAATAGTTTTGTTAATGACTTTGACCTCTCATTACAAGTGATTTGTAAAATTTATGGGTGGCTTCCTGCCTCACAAGTGCTGAAAGACAGGATGAAAATTCAAAATGTCTGTGCTAAATTAGGAGATGGTTTGATATCAACAAGAATAAAGTAGTACAGACAAAAGCAAAGTGCTTCATGTAAGGAGAAATGGAATGCATAAATACAAAATGGGGACTTATTGTCTCAGAAGCATTACTGCAGAAAAGGATCTGGGAATAATAATTACCACAAATTGAATAAGAGTCAGGAACGTAATGCTGCTGTAAAAAGCAAAAACAAAAGCCACAAAAAAATCATATGTCAGTCTAGGATATATTAACAGGAACGTAAACTGTGTGAAGGAATCATTTCCATTCAAATGTACCTAGTACCAGAGGGGCTTTATGAAGAGTACTATGTCCACCTTTCGGCAGTGTACTTTGGCAGAAAAGCTCATGTGTTGGAGATGGGCAACAACAAAAGGGAAATCAGGTTAGACAGGCATACAGAGAATGGAAACTAGACAAAAACTGAGCTTGTTTAGTTTGGAAAAAGAGAAAGCTAATGGAAACTATAACAACTTCAAAACACAATTTATAGAAGAGAAGGTGCTGAGTTGTCCTCAGTGTTCACTAAAAGTGATACAAGAAACAGCTGATGTAATTTATCCCAGTGAATGTGCAGATCTTGACTGGGAGATGAGTTAAACATTACTGCAGGCAAGCAAGAGATACAAGAATAAGGAAGATTTTAAAAGACACAGATTTGTGTTGAATGACGTAGGTTCAAATGATCACTTTGCCTGGCCTCAAAGTAAATGAGTTCATGAGCTCTCCTCTGAGTGTGCCTTCTATCTGTGAAAGAAATTCAGGGCCACTAGAGGAAGAAGGTAATTTTAACCTCCCTGTGCTGATGCAAAAAACCCGCCTAAACAAGCAAATTGACTTTTTGGATCTCTTGAATGTTTGAGATTGTGTAAGTATGAATTTAATGAGAAGCATCAAGTTGCCTTTTTGTACAAATTTGATGAGTTTCCATATAGATTATATAATTAATGAGATCATTCGATGAGGTGGATACATATTTCTGATACTACCTACATTAAAAATACCAATGAAAAGCTAAATATATGGTTCCCGGATTGGAGAGAAAGAAGTTGTTCTTAAGTAGTTTGACCTGTTTGTCTCATTAAAAAGGGGACTTAAAGCCAACCTGATTACGGAGTACATGTACCTCCATGGAAAAATATATGGAGCTCTAGGGTGTGATATTTGCACAGGTTAATTCTCAGCCCACGACCTTGCTTCTAAAGGCTTTTTTTTTTTTTCAATCTATATAGAAAGATAGTATGTGCATGGAGACAATCGGCGAAGACAAACTTCTGGTGCTCTGAATTGCTCCCAGGAGGGTCCTATTCTGCCTGGAGACAGAGCCCAGGGAGACTACCTCCCTGGGGTGCAGTTAGACTCACTGACTACAGCCCTGAATGCCTCCCTAATTTCGCAGCTGACAGCTGAAAGCAGAAGACAGACAAATTCGGTTTCAAGCAATGGTAGTGATTAAGCTTTGGAAGATGCTGTAAGGGAAACGGCGTATCACTTGCTATTTTTAAATCAAAGCTAGATATCTCTCTGAAAGTTCTGCATTAGTCAAACACAAGGCATGATTCAATTAAACAAAAGTTACTGGTCTCACTACAGGAATGGGTGGCTGAAATAGAAGGGGCTATGATTTAAGAGGGTGATCCTATGGCTTAAATAGGAGCTAGAAATTGTTTTACACAAGCAGTAAAAAATGTGTAATAGAGTGCCTACTACTCAAAAATAAGATCATTTTAGTCTGCTCTTTAATTTAGCTTTTTTGTTTCTTTCTAAGTCTAAAGCAGGAAAAATATGTTTGTTGACAAGCTAAACTAGTTGTGGTTTTAACTGCTATCAAAAGCACTGATGGGACCTGATGAGAATATTCCATGACATTTTATCTCCTTAGCATCTCTTCATCTTCCCGTACTGAACTGACTTTATTTGCATTTCCCTTATTTCCATTACACCTACTAAAGAATCAAAACTTTGCAAGAGGTTCAGTATAGTAACGGCATGTGCAGTGGCAGTCCAAAATTAGTTTTTCAAACAATTAGAGGTAAAAAACATGAAATCACGGTAATCTATAAGTTAAGCCTTACATCCTTTCCCCCTTTGTCTGCTATAAAATTTCTGCCCTGCCTTGGAAGTTGTAAGGATAATGCCGCAGAAAGGACATTTCAACATTGAAGCTGTTTTTTGTCTGTATGATCTTGCTTATTAAGATTTTGCATTAAGTCATTCGAAAGAGAGAGTGCACATGCATATATACTTATGACAGAGAGAAAACACAGCTCGGACCATGGTATTAAGCTGATGATACTGGTTGCAGTCTTGCACCTAAACACTTGCTCTCTTCTACAAGAGGAAACAGCTGCAGTCTCACATAGTGTATTTTGTGGTGTGAAAGAGCCTCGTATTATTCTGGGCAACAGAGCTGAAAAGAACCTTCCCTTCTTAAATCAAACTGACAGTACTTGTGAGAGGAACGTTGGAGACAGTAGTAGGAATATTCATGCTCCGAAAAGATAAGGAAATGGAGGAAAATTGAATAACCAGTTGTCAGCGAAATTTATGTTCTGTAGAAGAGATGTCAGTGTCCAGAATTTCTTCCTTGGTTGGAACTTCATGTAAGGAGAAAAATAATGTGAATGTATTGAAACACCATGAAAATATAGCCAATAGTTTTAAATCCTATTTTAATTGCAGTGGAGTTTGGGGAAAATATTCAGAATGTGCTTTTAGTTTTGACTCGTAAGAGGTATGCTGTCTTCATTGCTACTATATTATTCCAACTGGTAATTAAAAAAAAAGAAGACTCTCAGACTATATCCAGTTTCTTCCAATCTGCCTAAAGATATTCACAGAATTTTCTTCGGCAGCAAAAAGTGGGTAGACTGATGAATGTGATGAGCACTCACAGCTCTTACTTGTAAACCTATAAAAGCTGGAGGTATTCACCAATTCTCAAAATTAAGATGTGTATGGAAATGTGTGACTTGAATCCACAAGCTTGAAAATGTCGATGTGAATTCCTGATTCAAATTTTTCCTATATCCTAAGCGAAGTTTGCTATTATCTATTATGATCTTATGTAAGAACTGTGTTCATTTTTTGCCAATACTTTCTGAAAAATTCTGTGATTCCTACTGTCACCTAAAGAAAATGTAGCTTTGATAATGAAGTGATTATTCTGTGAACAATGACAACTGTTTTCTGCATTCACACAGACTCGCAGACTCACAGACTCACAAACTCACAGACTCACAGACTCACAGAATGCTAGGGGTTGGAAGGGACCTCGAAAGATCATCTAGTCCAACCCCCCTGCCAGAGCAGGACCACCTAGAGTAGATCACACAGGAATGCATCCAGGCAGGTTTTAAATGTCTCCAGAGAAAGAGACTCCACCACCACTCTGGACAGCCTGTCCCAGTGCTTTGTCACCCTTACAGTGAAAAAGTTTTTCTTATGTTAATACGGAACCTCATATGCTCCAGTTTGAACCTGTTGCTCCTTTTTCTTTCATTGGACATCACCAAGAAGAGCCTGGCTCCATCCTCCTGACACTTTTTTTTTTTTTTCCTAAGGGTGAGAAAGAGAAGGGACATATTCTAGATAATGTTCTTAACAAGAAGTCATAAACCACTTTTTTGTAAATGCAAGTGTGTTGTAGTTATACCATTTTGGATAAGTAAACCTTAATGGAGTGAGAAAGTTACTGCTGCACATTCCAGAGCAACAGCATTCACTGGGATCCAGTAAATTTATGAGACAGGAACATGGCACAGTGAACGAGATTTATTCCACTTCGTCTGTAGTAAGCTACATGGAGATGTCATCATTTAGGTACCCTGTGATTCCTTTATAGTCATCATCCAGAAATATGCAAGTTCACTTGAACTTTTTGAGATATTTATTTCAGATTGTGATGAATCCCTAAAAGTGCAAAGAAAGTAAGAGAAAAAGTACCTTCCAAGAAAGATGAGTCTGAAGGAACAGCAAGTAGTCATCTAGCCAATTTTCCTCATTTTTCTTTCTGTTTAAGGACAATGAAGAGTTCATGGTTAAGTTTTCCACTAAATGGACTTTCTATTTGTGTCCTCAGTACTATTTTTCTGAGGAACTGGCAGTTCTTACTTAGGTCCTTTGCCCCTTAAACTTGTTTCCTATGAGGTTAATCTGACAGTTCTCTTTTTGTTGTAGTCATCTGTCCTGATATCTATATCTCAGCTCTGCTTGCAGATTCGCTTTTCATCTCCTCAGGAGTACTTCTGAGAGTATCATTAGTGTCAACATGAATAAATAGTGTTTGATAATTTGTCAAACGGTCCTTTGTAACCTGTCAGATGTGGGCTTCTGGGACATGAAGCATCTCCCATGGTAAACGGATCTGTTTGGCAGATAGGTTTCTCCATTCCTTTCAGAAGGAAGTCACTCTGTTTCCTATTAAAGGCTGTGTCTCTGATCTCATAATCCTTAGGGCACATGGCTTTTTCTGCTCTGTCACAGGTAGCAGTTATCGCTCGGAATTTTATCTGTTGGTGGCCATTGCTGTAAGGCTCCCTTCCCCAGGGTTTCACTGCCCATACACCAACGAAACAAGGTTCATCTATGATAGGGCACAACTGCAAAAGTTTGACCACAGTGACTCAGAACAAGCAGTGTCATTCTATGATTCTATGACAGTCTCTGGGAGGAAGAAACACAAAATTACAGACAGATATTATCATTGAGATGAAGTTGTTAGTAGCTCAAGGATTCAAGAGGGAAAACATCAGCATGGAAAACTGAAAAATCTTAAACAAGAAAACAGGCTAGGAACCTGTGGGGCAAGTTTTTGGTGCTATCAGCATATCAGCATTGAGCAAGCTGGTGGAAGATGACAACTCAGTGACACTGAGGACCTGCTCAGTGGGGGTTTCTGGTTCATCAGAAGCAGCATCAGGAAGTGTCTGTGAGCCTGGATATTTTTACCTCCATGCTTTTCACAGGCAGATAAATTAAGCCATAAACCTGCTAAATTTAGGCTGAGTTTTACTTCGTATGTGGATGATTTGGGCTTCATAGTCGATGGCCAAGGCAAATCTGACAGAAGAGGTTTCTAGCAAAATGGTGTTTGTGCTATTGTCTTTTTTAATTCTTCATAAAATCCATTCCACAAATCCCTTTGGTGAAATTCCCAGTTGCTGCCCCTCCTGTTTGCTGGTTAGTTTTACAGGTAAGAAACTCTCTAGTCTTTGCCAAGTAGTTAACTCTTTAGGTTATGATAACTAATGAAAAAAAGGCAACCTATTCCAAATGAATGAATATTTGACACCAACGTCACCTATTAATTTACATGAATTTGTTGTTGTTGTAATTATTATTAACAATCCCACTGTTGCTATTATTATGCTACCCTGCTTCCAATGTATCTTTAAATGGAAAGGAAAATCTAAAAGGCAGAAAAAGGGGGTGATGGAAACTTCAAGTTGTCTTCCATTGACAGAGAATTAAAAGGGAAGATTTTTTAAGGGGCCAGAATAAGTTGTGTATTCTGAAGCGATATCATGATATTTACAAAGGTTTTACTATGATTTTTTCAAGTTAAAACAGCCTTAAATCCCAGCTCATGCCAGTATAAATTGAAAACAACTCCATCAAAGTTAATGAAAATGCACAGCTACAAAATGCCCTGTGATTGAGGCATTTCAATCAGAATCGAAACATCAAGTTGTCTCTATTTCAACAGAGATAAGATTAGAGGAGAAAATTATCAAATTATATCATCAGTAGCTCCTTCTGTGGCAGCTGAAATCTGATTAAACAAACACCAGAAAAACAAAGATTTTATACACTGGAATTATTGCTTTTCCCTGTCAACGGTATTTTACTCATAGATTTTGTTTTCTTTGCTGTTAAGTGTAGTCATTTTGGTAAACTATCATCTTGAGACTTATGAATTTGCGGTAGTCTTATTCTGTAATATTGGTCTTAAAGTTGACCTTGTATCTTATTGAAGAATATTCCATTGAGAATACATAACCACTTGTTTTCTCCATCTAAGAAACCAGAATATCTTCACTGGTGAGAGGTCAGAGTACGTGTGCCTAGTGTGGAGGTGGAAGAACAACTCCCATTATCCTCTGTCAGTTCATCTGCTCTTCATGGGAGCTGAATGAATTAGAAAGGAGTGTGCTCAGCTGTGGCCTAGCTCTCAGTGTGGCTAACTTCCACTAAGACCAGAAGAAAGTCTACTTGAGAGTAGCTGTCACTTATTGGGCCAGATGTTTATTTACATGTCTAACAAACTTCTGACAGCAGAAAATGGCCTGAAAATAAGTGCAGCTGCAACAACTTTAGTGCCCTTTCACTTGAACAGAATTGGTGTAACTTATGCAGGTGAGATCCAGTCCCTTTGAGGATCTATCTGCATTTGGTATTCACAGGAAACCAGGTTAATGGATTTTTAACATCTAATGTTTTTATCTTGTCTGGTGAATTACAGAAATACTTTTGCCCCTCATTGTTAAATAAGTAAATGTGCTTCTCACAGTTAAAATATACTAAGGCAATGAGATTTATATGTAAGTCATACACAAAAAACTATAATGAAAGAAGAAACATAATTAGAGTTTTCCACAGTATGTATGGGTGTGTAATGGATACAGCGCTAACATAATTTCTATGGCTGCTACTTGAAAATACGAAAAAAGCTCTGAGTGTCTGAGGAACTATGTCCTTCATATGCATGTAATTCTAATGAATTAACTATGTACATCTATTATGCTTTCAGTATGTACTAAAACCATCTGTCTGAATACTCAGCTTCCATTTTCTATGAAGGCTGAAGCCAATTTAAAGGCTAATGCTGATAAGACCTCAGACAGGATAATGAGAACAGCAGTGAGTATTTGAAAATGTCATCATAAGCTAGTTTAATCTAACGATTATCAAGAAATGCCACCTCTTCAAAATGAACAAAACCAAAGAGACTGTGATGTAGTGCATACAGGATAAGAAGTGGGGTTTTTTCTTCTTTTAAAAGGGTAAATATTTCTGCTGAATTAGTAAGAGACTACTGAAAATTTATAAAGTGGTTGTGCAAGATGAGTACACTGGACTGAATGGGAAAAACAACAGTCTGGTTAAAAAGATAGAAAAAAAAAATTGCTCATAGGAAATATAGGACAATACAAACAGAAACAGCTGAGAAAAAGTTTCAAACACACACACACACGCGCACGCTTTTTTTTTTTTAATTCATCAGGAGAACTTGTTAAATCTTTTGGAATAGTTTTGAAGTGGTCTGATATGGAAAAGAAGGATGACTCTAAATTGTAAAAATGTTATAAATGTTATCATTGGCACAACAGCAAAACAAAGCAGACAGGAGTGAATTTTTGGTTAAATTATTCTCAGGAACGTATTAATATTGGTTTCCAGATCTGTGTTTCCACAAAGATCTATATTTATTTATTTAACTAGTTAAAATGGGAAAATTGCATGCTGCATTTTACGATTTGCATTGCCTTATAAAACAGCTGGTTCCTTAGATAAATATTAGCAGAAGACTACATTTTGTATTAGCACTGCTACAACAGAAGTGAAAATTACATCCAATGACACATCTCTATATTGAAATATATAAACTGTGTTGCAAAAGAGAAGTGTTGAGGAAGAACAAAGACAAAAGAAAAAATAAGAATTGTGAATTAGTGTATAAATAGTCTGGTAATTTAGGTTAATATGGTAACATCAGTAGGAGATCTTTATCTGACAATAACCCACATTGATATTCTGAGTGAATAAATTTAAGGAAGATGGCTTCGGTCATATTTGCTGAGGAAAATTTCAACTGCAAAACTTTTCAGAAAAATGTACTGAAAACTTGGAGTCTTAATCCTGAAGATTAGAACAAAGTCTAGACCCAGTGGCTGGAAATAGAACTGAGGCAGCTTCAAATTGGAAATAACAGCTGCATGCGTAATTAACCACGGGAAACATTTATTGAGAGATGTGGTACATTTTCACAGGAAATCACTAAATTATCATGAGTTAGGCTTTTAAAAATACAAGTTTTAGTTCAATCACAGAATCACAGAATGTTAGGGGTTGGAAGGGACCTTGAAAGATCATCTAGTCCAACCCTGCTGCCAGAGCAGGACCACCTAGAGTAGATCACACAGGAACGCATCCAGGTGGGTTTTGAACGTCTCCAGAGAAGGAGACTCCACCACCTCTCTGGGCAGCCTGTTCCAGTGCTCTGTCACCCTCACAGTGAAAAAGTTTTTCCTTACGTTAACACGTAAAACCTCCTGTGCTCCAGCTTGCACCCATTACCGCTTGTCCTGTCTTTGGCCATCACCGAGAAGAGCCCAGCTCCATCCTCCTGACACTCGCCCTTTACATATTTATAAACATTAATGAGGTCACCCCTCAGACTCCCCTTCTCCAAGCTAAAGAGACCCAGCTCCCTCAGCCTTTTATCATAAGGGAAATCTTCCACTCCCTCCACTGACAGAAAAGTTATTAATTTGTGATTTTTATGACAGAAAATCTAGTTAGACTATATAGTTAATCTTGACGTAGTTAAAACAGTACAGTCCTGGACATACAGTTTAGAGCTGTGTTGTGCTGGCTGACTGTAGTGGTGCTAGTCTCAGCTAGCTCAAGGTCTCCCTTCACTGCTGTCTGTTGCAAGTTGTGATAATGGGGTCTTCAAAACCCTAGTTCAGCAACAGGTCACCACCCAGTAAGATGTGTCACTGTGATGAATGAGCTTAAAAACTTCCTTTTTCAAAGATGAGACCCTAACTGAGCTGCAGGGAGTCACTTTCTTGGAGTGCAAACTCCATGAGTTTCACACTCGAATTAAAGGCCTTTTATTTCAAATTGTAGGTGGAAAAGGAGAAAATACTATTTGGTGTCTACTTATTAGGATGAGGGTCTTCTCCTAAAAGGTGGGTTCAAATCCCTTCCAAGAAAGGAGCAGTCTGATCCTTGGCCTGCCACATCCCAGACATTTTTCTTTTGCCTCTGTCAAGGCCATTAGTTTCTTGAGGCTTTGCTGTGGAGGGAGCCCCTGAGCATCCCAGAGCTGCTGGGACTTTCTCATCCTGGGAATGAGAAATAGCAATTCTGCTGGGTAAGTTTGAAATGATGCAAGGGAGGCATGATGCAGGCCATGGTTTAAAGTGTTTGAACGTTCAAAGTTAGGTAGCTGGGCCTGTTTCTGGAAATTTAGAAACTTAAAACCACAAAGGCTCTAGCTGAGACATGATTTATAGTGAAATAGTTCACGGGGTGGTTGTGTCTCATCAGCCATGCTTGCCCCTGCTGAGCAGATTGCCAGTTATTAATGAAGCAAGTGCTAAGCTATTTCCATTTACATCCTAATGTTTAAGGCAAATCCCCCAACGCTCCTGAAAAAGGTGAAACTTTAATGTCAGACTGACACTGAGGAGAGAAACTGCTTCACTAGCAGTTCACAGGGGTGAAGGTGGCTGGGATGACTGACTCACCTTGAATGAAAGAAACTTTTTTAAACCTTAGCCTTTAGTTAGTTTTCACCTTTTCCTAGATACTAAGAAAAACTGAAAAAACATGAGGGGGTTTACTGTAAATCCTACAGAAGATAAACAAATTCTGTTGTCTTATGAACTGCCAGTTGAGTTCAGATCATCAGGCATTTTTTACAGCTTGCTAGGTGTAGATTTTATGTGCTGTTGATGGTCACAGAGCTATTCAGGCCTTTAAAATCTAGCTATCATGTTTAACTGTTGCATGTGAGACAGCAATTGTTGGTGACAAATTGCTAAATTGTATTAAAGAAAAACGCTACAGATACTGGAAAAGATCAAAACCACATATGTGCATGTAAGCTAAGTTTTAAAATATATTATGAGATTAGCAATACCTTTCTAATTAGTATAGGATTTTGTGCATTTATTCAGGTTTCCTAATAGTTCATTCTCTTGCTAGTCCGTGTAGATGATTGATGGAGTAAGGTTAAAAGAATCAAAATCCAGCAGCTACCTAATTTGCCTGCTCATCTGGTGTAACTGCAGCATCTGTATTGAATGCCAGTCCCCACTGCAAGCCATAAGGACAGCTCAGGGTTGTGGTTAACCTGTTTTCTCTGGTGCAGCTTAACACGGGGTAACACGGCTGCTGAACCAGCTCATGAAACTGTGGCCTAGCCGAGACTGGACAATGCAATTCAGAGACAAGCAGGAAGCAGGCTATGTTTGTGGTAAGTACTCTACCTTTATTTAAGGGGTAAAGCAAGGAATTAGAAAGAAAGGACATCTGCCCCACAAACCAGTCAGCAGGATCAGGGCAGTCATTTTTTACCTGTAGACTATGTTGCCCCTATCACATGCGCCAGGGCCTTTATCTTCTTCTATGGAAGAAGATCTCTTCTCCTATGAGTGCTCTAGCAGCCCTCCCCAGACACATGGGAATGAGTGAGGAAATATTGATAGCCTATGTGATGAAAACCTACCAGACCATTCAGTGTCATCTCCAGGTGAATCACATGTTAAACCCTGTCCTTTGCCTTTTTTTTCTCATGTACCTGAGCAAGAAGCAGAATTAATTACTTGTTCTTCACTTAGCAGGAGGATTTGCAAAGGCAACATTGCTCTGCCCAGCTACTCTGCCCAATACTGAGGGCAGCGCTTTGGAGCAGAATCAAACTTAATTCAAGGTCCTCTCTGAAAGTGCACTCTTTGGGCTAGTCGCGTTTGTGCCAGCTGCACAAAAAGGACCCAAATCCAGTTAAGACCTTTAAGACCTGTAAATACTTCACAAATTACCACAGACCTCATGGCTTCAGTCGTCTTTATGAACAGGAAACATGAGTCTGCCGGCATCATAACACAGGACAGTGCCTGTTATCCAAACCTCAAGTGAATATAGCTCTCATGGAAGATGTCCCCTTCAGCCCTGCCAGACACGGGCACTCCTGTGATACCACAGTAGCACAAATTTGCCTTCCATTAAGACTTCTTTGACAACTAGTCACTATGACCCTGTACACTAGATGCTGACCAGAACATGTGTTCGTGTGAGGCAGCTATGCCAATGTGAAAACATCAGGGACAAATGAGTAACTCTTGTATTCAGAGACCGACCCTCTACAGGAATATGCATTTCAAAACTGATCATACTTTCTATTTCAAATTGTCGTGTTAGAGGTAAATCGAGAAATGACATCAGGCTGCCTGTTGGAATTCACTCTGCTGAGCCAAGAAAAAACATCATTATTTGGATGGTGGGAACAGCAATGGTATGAGAAATAAAGTCCAACTAGATAACGTGGGGAAACTTAGGCACATTTTATTATGGGTTTGTGACATTTCTGCTTGTCACTATTTGTTCATGTATGGAGATGGAAAAAGACAGTGTGGATCGAATTTGTCAACAATTGACTTGGAAAAAAGATTGAAAGTATTCCACACTTTTAAGGCCAGTAAAACATAAAGATGCATTACCTTCATTGTTGCTACATTTCATTACAATTCATATCTGTATAACTTGCCAGTAACCTAGTGATCTAACTTGTATTTCAGAGAAAATGCTCACTTGCCCAGAAATAAGATGGACATGCGTATAAGCAAGTGAGGTGTGTGTTCCTCTGTATTTGTAAACATACTTATGCTGTAACTTATGCATTTGGACTTCTCTTCCATGGTGGACCCCTGCCATTGACTGAATTATACCATTTGCAGCTGTAGTTATTGAAAAATAAAATTATTGCTTTTGTTGTAGAGGAGAAAGAACTAGAAATATTGTGGACAAAATATTTCTTAGCATAAATATTAAATTATACTTTTGTTTCAAAGGTAGAAAAACACAGAAGTACTTAATCATATCCTGATATTTAGCATACATTTTGTATGCTATATGGATTAAACTCTCCAAACTCTCAGAATTATGTATTTTGGTAATGGATTTACATGGCGATTTATTTCAATATTTAAATTACTTACAGACAAAGATTTCCTTAGAAAGTGTGAAATTCTATACCTCTGTGTGTGTGTTTTGGAGTGTCTGTGCTTGATTTTGATTAATTTTTATTACAGAGGGTTGGATTTTCACTGTATATTATTGACTTGCCTTGATTTGATAGACAACAAAAAGACAAATAATGCCTGCTTACTTTGGCACATCTTTTTTGTTCCTGTTGTTGAGTATTATGACACGAGATGTATACATGTCTACAAAAGACACAGCAGGTAACATCATTAAATTTTGTGGCCTGTTCTTCAGAAGACTAAAAAAATCGTAGCTATACTATACATTTCTATTTAATGTTAAGTCAGTGATGCAAGATAAATAGAAGGACGAAATATTGAACTTGGGGGGAAGGCTTTTACAAAGACAATTATCTGGTTATAATCTCAGTTGGAAAATGTAATTTCACAGAATGTTTCTTATGGAATAATGCTACTAATCTGTCTGATGTCAGGTCTGTTTCAGACCTGTGTGTGTTCAAAAGACAGTCCACAACTTGACTGAACAAGTAGGTTCATGGTGAAAGCAGTAAATGGGAACATACTAATTATGGACAAAGGGAAGCAGATGTGGTATCAGCAGCTCATTGCTACTATTCATGTTTCTTTATTCAGGAAATATGAGGAAGGAGTGGTTTGCAGTTGTAGGTATACCTCACAGTTCAAAGATTTCTGCAGAAATTGTCAAAATTCAATGAAATCTGAAGATTTAAGAACAAATTGAAAATAGCCAAATCAATTGTATATTCTTAACTGATTTGAATCTAGATGATCCTACTCAGTTACATTTTGCTGGCTGATACCATCCCAGAGGCATCTCTGGTATTGATTATTTCTTTAGAAGGACAGAAGTCAAAGTGCTGAGCTGAAAAACTTTAATACATTAATGAGGAATACAGAAGATGCCTGTGCAGAATGTACAAGGCTCAGCACTTGTGAAGACGGAAATAATTCAGTTACATTTTTTGCCCTGAAGACCATGACTGTGATGAATGTAGAAACATGTTTTCCATCATTCAAGCCGCGTGCTTTTATTTCGCATGCACTATGCTTATAAAAACTGATAGCCTACTAGCAATATTACTTATGGGGACTGAACATCTGTGAAGAGAGAAAAACTGTAAATCTCTTCAACAATTGCTCTCATTTGCAGGTTGAAAAGAAAATTATGTTTGCAAAACTGGCTCTTGTAGATGCAGAGACCTGTGTTTCTCTGTCTCTCACGTGTCTCTCTGCATACCCATTAAGAGATGGTGTTTTGAAGAAATGAAAAATTTCTTGAGCACGTGCAGTCAATCCTGGTCTGTTTGTGCAGGTTTTATGGTGTGCCCTTATTTGTGCCTCATAAATCAGACCTACCACTCGCATTTACCCCTTGTCTGCCTTAGTTCTGCTGGTAGCTCTTCCCTGTCTAAGTGAGGATTGCCTGTACATGTTAGTGGCATGAGGAAGGCTACTGCTCCTTAAATTGTAGGGGCTCCTAAAACTGCAAGATCTTGTGCATGACAGCACTGTCTGTTTCTGAATATGAATTGCATGCCAATGGGGCAAAGTTCACAAATGGAGAATAAAATTCAAACCTCAAGCAGAAAGGAGGGAGAGGAAAAGAAAGAATTTATATATATTCAGTGGTCCAAGGTCTCAGCCGTGCTTGGGAGAAGAGGATTGTTAACAATTAGGTAAGAGCCACCACACAGTAAACACTGTTGCTCTCTGAGTTGGATGAAGATGCAGCCCTCTGCCCAGCCTTGTCAATTCTGGCAATGAACAGACTTTTCATCAGCGAGAGACTGTGTTTAGCTGAGCTCTACAATTGTAAAATGCCTATAAAAGGAAAAACATCTTACATTTCTCTGAGTCTTTGTGTGCAGGATAACTCTCTGTCTGTGATAAAGGAAACAGGCATAGCATGCTGGAGTGGATGAAAAAGAGGGGGGAAATGGATTGTTTTCTTACTGCTGTCATCTGAAGCAAGATATTTCTCTGATAGGACTCCATCTTGATATCAGATTTACAATGATTCATCTCAGTTTGCAAGGCACCCTGCCTCCGGGCTGCTAGGCCTCCTGCAGAGACCACAGCAGCAGGCAGAGAAACTGCGTTGTTTCAGAAAAGGACTGATAATTTTTTTTATTCATCTGAAGTTTTGTGACACATAATTATATCTATATTTGTATTCTAAGCAGAGTAGAAATATCTTTCTCCTGAGGTGAATTTAGGGGCTGTGTCATGAAATGCCATGACATAAGTGCAGGACACACACGTTTAGATCAGTCATCCTTGCTCTTGTGCTTCCTACAGCCTAGTCAGGGATGCTGACAGAAACAAATAAGATTGCCCACAAAGAGCCATCAGGGTCAGATAACAGACAGCCCAGTCTTATGTCTTGCATTCTTTTGGACACATTTTGAACGATTAAGCACTGAGGGATAATATGTCAATAGAAATAAAACAAAGTGAGATGGAGGAGAATCGTATCACATGTATGCCTCAAAAAAGGTGTTTTTCTGTCCAGTTCCTGTTGTGTCCTGTCTTGATTTTAGCGTCAGTGATTGCTGTGAGATATGCAGCTCAAAGAGAAAAGCATACTAGGAATAAGCACTGCTTCCAGAGGAGAGAATTGTGTGGACATCTATCTGGGCTTACGAGACGCTCAACTGGCAGCTGCTTGGCTTGTCAGAGTGGGAGCAGCTTGACTTGACTGCCTGTTTGCTCCCTGAGGAGGATCTCCTCTTCTAGGAGAAGGAGAGTGGTTGATGAATGTTTAACTGAGCATCAGTCACTGTGAAGGGATCTATATGATTGTACACTGAACAGAGTAGAAGCCTACAAAACCATGCTTCCACCAAGGAAAAACAGTAAGCAGAAGGGCTGTCACTAACGTGTAGCATTTTTTTCCCCAAATCATTCCTTTCTGAGGATGATGTTTATTTGTGAAGATATCTCTACTATTGCCCAGAAATAGCCCATATATCTGGAACTCCGGTACTTGCTATAAGAAAAAACTCACTTTTGGTAAGGCTTATAAGGAAAACAGAGGGCATGTATTTTTTCTCAGATGAAATGTTCTTACTGTATGTTCCTACTTCTGCAGAAATTAGTTGAATAAAATCATACATTCTGGATACTGCTCTGGGATTATGAAGTTACTGATTTAGTTGCTGGCAGGACTTTCAAGGGATGGTTAAAAAAATGCAACTTAAAGAGTTTCTTTTAGCTGCAGCCATAGTGTGCTTTATGGATGGACGAAGTGCTGGGTGAATAGGGAAAGGATAAGTAACTTGCTCAAAGTCACAGAAGATGCAAAGAAGGCAGGTAACCTGGTCACTGTGACCTATCCTAACCCACTCCCAATTTTATTTCTTTTAATAAGATCTGATTGTATGCTAAAGCTTTGTTTGCAGCAGGAAATAGGCTATCTGCCTGATGACCTTGACAGTGTTGATGTCAAATAAGACACAATCTGTGCAGCCTCTAAGAGTGGCAGGAGACAGCTCTCTATAAAGCTGTATTCCTTTCTTCTCATTCTGTGTATTCTTCAGTGAGAAGGAAGGAGAATTTTGGGATGGCTATATAGCTGTCCTTGAAAAATCTCTTTGCAAAGGAGGAAAATGCAAAATCAAAACTTCGACTGATCAAAATTCAACTGTTTCCCCAGCCTAGTGTGAGAAGAAATATGCTCAGTCTTTTGGATTGTGCAATGGTTGTGGGACCTAGGCTTCTTTTCAGGCTTCAGTCTGGAGATAACGAGTATTATCTTGAGTCCAGGCTCTTGCTGGGCTAATGATGCCTTCCATTCAAAGGTATTTCAAGGTAGGGAAGCAGTGTTTAGCAAGCCTGCATCTTCAGAGTTTTGCCACCATATTTTGGCATGTATAAGTGCTTTAAATCCACCTTTAAGCCTCATGAGAACATTTAATTAATGTTTGATGGGGAGCCGTCATCTATCATTAGTGTTCCAGAACACTCTTCCCATACAGGACACTGCTGAGACAAGGAACTAGATGGTAAAGTGAAGCTAGTCATTAGAAGAACACAGAAAGGCAGATGGAAATTTTATCCATGAAGCCTAAGCAGAAAATAAAGACGTTCAACTCAAGTCAATGCCTTGTATAAAGCAAGAAGAGATTTGAGGAAACAGAGTCTTAATGGTGGTTAATTTCAGTTTTTAAATATTATGTTGTGTTCAGTGAATTCAATGGTTTTAATTTTTATTAATCATGTATGATGTTAAAATGAATGTATCACATAAAGATTCTTGGCCTGACACCACTGAATATCAGATTTTTCAAAATTTCCATTAGTTTTTCAAGGGTAACACATCCTGTATAAAAATAGGTTCTCTCAAAAGAGGCTTTGGAAAAGAAGTCATCCACATTTTTTTGTCTGTCCAGAAGTAAAAGAAGAGAAAATAAAGAGTGACAGAGAAATTTCTACATTATACTTTCTCTCTCTTGCTCTCTCTTTATTTCATTCTCTGTCTTTTTTTCCTCTTTTTCCTTTTTTGGAAGAAGGGCTGAGTTATTAGCAATATACTAGTACAGTCTGTGTGGCTTGTCTGAACATCTTCCTAGTCATTAAATGGATCACTTGTCAAAAAATTACATTTGACAGCCTGCCAGTAAGTTAAATGGCCAATAATCAATTGATATCTAGTGGACAGCAATACTACTAATGAGCAATGATTTAAAAGATTTGCACAACATGACTGCTTATAGACTGGTTTTCCTTGTGGTTGATCCTGATCTACTGGAAGGTTTTTGTTTGGATGATTTGTTGGGTTTTTAACAACAAAATGAAGAGCACCCTGAGCAAGTAGTGTCTGACTACCTCCATTTCCAAATCAGAAGATCTGGAATTTCTCAAATATTTCAAAAATTTAAAAAGCCAGTAATTCACATTATATTTTCCATGCATAGTTTGAGATCAGTAGAGGTAGGGGAGTAACTGTTTTTCATTTTGATGCATGTAAATAAAATCAATTTTTTTTCTCATTGTTTTTTAGGATTACAGTGACCAGTAACCCTGGGATTTTGCATGTGACTTTTTCTAAATCCTCTGTCCAGTAGCACTTCTCAAGAGATTTTGTCTATTTTTTACTGCAGGGAAAGTAGGACAAAGTTTAATTTCCCCTTTATTCTCTATTACATGATTTTTTAAATGCCCCCAGTGTAACTAGGAGAATAATTATATTGCACATGATGAAATCCCAGTCAGTATGGCAAATGGCAGGACTTCTGTTGATTTTAGGGGGTGGCTTTTAATGGGTGCCATGATTTTAATTCATTTTTTAAATTTACAAAATCATCCCAATCCTTTGTCAGCAGAAGGACGCATAGCTGAGGATGTCTTAAGATACCTGTAATGTTCCCTCGTACCAACAGTGAAAGAGGAGGCTATGTATCTTTATGCAAATACACATACACATTCGCTGACAGAATACGGAAGAGTTAAGGCAAAAGCAGAAGAAGAAAGCAAGAGTTTTTAGTAGTGTTGTGATGATCTTTGTTCTGCCTCCCACCTTCTCTCCACAGAGAGAACAGCAATGGCAGACACTGCTGTTGTGAGTGATTTATAGACAGATGTTTCGCCCTGTGTTATCTTGTTTGCTATCCAAAAAAAAAAAAAGGGTTTTGTATCTCTGGGCAGTCACTGTTGGGGCCCAGAGTGCATCCTCCTCCTCCGAGAATCACTCACAGAGCCAGGGAGTTGAGCGGACTGAGTGCAGGGTCAGCTTCTCACAGACATGAACCATTGTGGGGCAGGGTAGAAATGGTGGCAGGACTCTCCTCTCCCTCGGGAGCTGCTTTTAAGCCAAGGTAATGCAGCATAAGCAGGGACCCATTGTGCAGCAGCTGTGCCTGCACCCAGCCTCCTGCCTCCTTGGTGCTGACCCACACCTGCTGACTTGGCTCCCCAGGGATGCTAGGAAAGAAAGTCACTGCAGGCTGTATGGGGAGGGACCCTCTCTAGGCCCAGCTCAAGATTTGGAATATTGCTACTGCTGAGCAGATGGTGTTTGTCAGGTGGACATTGTCAAGGTGGTAAAGAAAACAAAACCCAGCCCCTTCTGCCTCCCCTTCTTCAGTGTCAGGAGCCAGCAGGGTGGCACAGGGCACATTAAGCAGCCAGGAATAACACACCTGCTTCTTTAAGGTCCAATAGCTCTGGCTCGTCTCCAGTGGTATGCAGTGGCGTTTGAAAGGCTGGTGTGCTGGAAGGAGGAGGAAAGAAACAGCATACTCCTTAGGAGAAAGTCTGGCAGGTATTATTGTGATGAAACATCTCTCATGTGGCTGTTTTCTTTCTGTCTTCCTTCCTCCTACCCTTGCTCTCTCTGCATGTCTAACATTTGCAAGTTTGAGTTGAGCTGTGGCTAATGGCTTGCAGAGCCTCCCTCAGAGGCAGAATATAAAGAGGTGGAAAAATGGGGATTACAGAATTGTGTAGGTGGCTGTAGCAGAAGAAAGCTACAGAGAGACAAACTAGGGGCAGAAATACCTCTGTGATTCAGTAAGAAAATAATTTAACATTTACTTTAGCTTTTGATTTAAAAATATATTCTTCTCTTAATTCCAAACAAATTATTGTTTTCTGTTTATTTGTTTATTTTTATTTCTATTTTAAGGTAGGCCAGGACGTCTTCACACAGGTTATGGTTGTTGCTGAATGCAGGTGTTGCAAGGATGTATTCCTACCAATTGTATACAGATCTTAAGGGGTCTGAATCATTCATTTAGTCTCTCAATTGGAGAGATCACAAGAGTTGCTGTTTCTGTGTTCACAGGTGAGGACAACTAGTACAGCTCTGTGCTCAGCCATCTTATCACTTTTCTTACAGCATTGGATAAACCAGTTTGAAGCAAGAGCTAACCAACCACAGTTTTCAGTCTGGTATATTAAAGTAAATGGGCACTGATTTTGGATTTCTTTGATAGTCATTTTGTAAATGAGCTGCTGAACTGACCTTGCTGATGGCTCAGGGTACAATCTATTTCAGTTGCTTTAAGATAAACTATCTTTCTTCATGGCTCAGAGGCTGGATCTGGGAATTTATCTTCAGAGCCCCATATAAGGCCTCAAAACCGCTCATGTCAGAATTATTCCAGTTTTGAGGGAGGGCTGGAGGGGGAGGAATTTTAATGATGTGCATTGTGGGAGCTGGATTTGTAATGTTTTTTGCTATATGCTGTTTACTTACATTCTAGAGTTACCCTGTTAAAGCAGGATCTTGCCATTTGTCCTGTCTGTTCACAGCTGGCAGGTATTGGGTCAAATAGGCTAATGTGAGACAGCACTAGAGACTAGTGTTGTTGAAATGATGGCTGGCTGTTGCCTCAGTCCACACAAAATACTCCTCTCCCCGCTTTTTTTTTTTTTTTTTTTTTTAATTTCTGACATAATAAGATCTACCCTGTTAATTCTCATTCTACTTTCAAATACTCAGTTGATGAAATTACTCTTGAAAGATTTGTGTCGACTGTCCATCTTTCACAGGCAGGTGCCTCTCTTTGTGAGTAAATATTTTTTTTCCTTTCCAAAGAATCACATTATATTCATTATTCCTGCCTTTAAAAAAACTCATTGTCATCCCATTTCCAAACTCATACATGCAATTTAGCCAAACAACCTGACCGTTTAGACTATGAAGTTTTCATAACTTGTGTTCTACATATGCTGTGAGAAACAATAGCCAAAATAAAGTAGCCTGCTATCAGAAAAGTTTAGGCCTGTTTAGCATTCAAACCAGTTGATGCCTTTTGAAATATGAATGGATGAGATTTCATCTGACACTTGCTCAGAATGCCAATTTATCTACATAAAACAAGACATGCCTGAAAAGCATTGATGATACATTTGCCTTATCAAAATATCTTGACAGAGAAATTCGTGACAAATGAAAAAAAAGGCCACACTCACAATAGCATGATTGATCTGATGGCAGTCAGGTGCTCTGAGTTGTTGGATCTGTGCATTAGCAAGTCATTTTTGTAGTGCAATAATATTTGGGGTATAGCAAAATTAAAACTGACATAGAGTCAAAGATAACTTAATTGTTGGAATTACACCTCAAAAGAACAGTCAAATAAGACTATCTTGTAGCACAACCTTTCAAGAAAAAGGTGCAAGAGATATATGCATTGTGATGGTCACACAGGCTCATTTTCTGGCACCTTTCTTGTAGTTTGAGTGTGACTTATGTTATATTAAAATAAAGTTATTTCAAGATCCTTGACCACTGGCTTATCGCTTGCCAGGAAGGTAGATGTGGCTTTCATGGAAGAGCTTCTCATTAAAATCCCTTTATGCCATCACTCACCTGTCTTTCTGCTCAGACTAGGAAGGAAAAGGATAGCGCAATCCATATCCTCTCCTACCTAATATATATACACTGATCCATAGAAATCCCTACACCTCTGTGCTACATCTGAATTGATGAGCACTATGCTTGGTCCTGTATCTCTGTTTCTCTTCCTGCTCTATGCCTAATTCCTTTCCTTAACAGTGCTTTTGCTGCTCTCACTTATTTTAGTGCCTACGCTATGAAGTCAGCCACAATAACCTCATAACATCGCAGTTCTGACCTCCAAGACTCCCTCATATCTTTCACACATTTTTTCTTTAAACTCATTTCTTCCCAGTATTAGCTTCAGCAATAACTTCTCCACAGCGTACCCTAGATGGATGTTTTGGTTTTGTGCCAGGCTCTCTGCATTTGTGCTAGGTCACAGTATTTAGGAAAGCACTGTGTGGTTTTATAACACTGCATAAATGTTAGTGCTAACGTGAAATCCCGTATTGCTATGTAAGAAGTAACTGACTGTCTGATTCACCTTTTCTTCTGCTTGCACAGGCTGCCTACAGCCTGACTGCCACCACGGTAATCTTAATTCTTCCAGTGCCACATACAGAAATGACAGAACACATGAAGATTCCCTGGCAGTGGACTGCAATATACCCTTGTTACTTTATCTTGTGCACAACTTAATTTTCTGTGTTCCAGCTTCTTTACTGTTACATATAACACATCCATGCTGTCTTTGACCTTGTGTCCTCATTAACTCATGCATAAAAATGTAACCACCTTCAGCCACTGCTCCCTTGTCTGTTTCTGCTTCCCCATGACAGAACTCCATTGATATTCTGCTAAGTGGTAGTTCTTGCCCATCTTCTGTGCATACCTCCACTGTTTCATCTTTCCTCAAAGGTTTTCAGAGGGCACCAGGGAACCCTCCGTTGTTGATAACCATAGTCTGTCTGTTTTCTCACTGTCACCCTTGTCCTACCAAGTATTTGAATCTTCTCTTACAATTCTTTACCTGTACATGCCATGGGCACAATGAAAGTTTTACCATTCCAAGGGAGCCTCTCACTTTTGTCACACACTGAGCACATCTTTTGACTTGGTTTGAAGGGGATAACTCAGATTCAGACACCTATGTGTAAGTGTCTGTAGTGGAGATGAACGCATAAGTACCTCAGCTCCCATAGTAGATGGTGGTCATTTGGTAAGCCGTCCACTGAGTTGAGAAAACTCTTCATCTGGAGCAGGCACCTACACTTGGTCAGCTGTATAATTTCCCAGGCTCTGTTGCCTTTATGATAGGGCAGAAGTAGGAATGAATAGTCTTGCAGTCTGAATAGGAAACTGAATGGGTTTCAACAAGAGTAGAGAAATCACAAATAGTTTACTGTATGCATATTTGAGAAGTTTAGAGACAAGCATTTTATTTCACCTATTGCTGTTCTAGCTAATTGTGGACTAGCAGACAGCATGTGGAACTGCTGTTGTGATATGCTGGGATAGACCAACTGCCTCTGAGCTCCAACATTGTACGTACCAACACTGCTTTGATTGGCGGGGTCTGAAGTTCTGGCATGTGCATTAAAGAAGGAAGTGATTTGGGATTTGCTGAGGACCAGAACTACAACTTTAGCAGTGTACAGCTGTCTGAGAGCTCGGGGATCTTTGTTAGTTTTCACCAGCTGAGAAACTTGCATTAAACTTCTCACAAAGACTGTCTTTCCAAACAGACGGCCCTGACAGACATTGTTGATGTAGAGTTACAATAGTCTGGCTGACTCAGTTAACAGATCTGCCAAACAGCATATTTTTGGTGCAAAATGCTTATATCCTCTAATGTGGAAATAGATTGTATTGTCATTCAAGTTATTAATATCCCAAAAGAAGCCCAAACACTGGGAGAAATCTACCTCGCTATACTACTTGCTTCAGTTAATTTCAGTTCAGAAAATTACCTCCTTTAGGACTGCTATAGAACAGAAGTTGTCATACTGGTCCCTGTATAGGATACAATATAATTTATTTAGGTGTTGTCTAGTTTAGGAAAATAAGACATCAAAACTACTAGCTAATGTTTGTTACTCCTCTTCTTTCTTTAAATATTGCTAATGCCAAGGGCTATATTACTGGTAATTAGGCAGTATTTAATTTCCTTAGTTTGGACAGGGCCTTAGAAAAAGAGAAGATTAACAAGCCTTTACATAAGCAGTAAAATTACTGAAGCTTTGCTTGTTATATTCTTACATGCAGTGGCTGGCTTTGTGGTTGTCTAATACTATCATTACTCAGATATAACCTGTTCGGAGGGGTCGGGATCCATGTGATCAATGTAAGACAAGGAGAGACTTCCAGGTACACCTTTCTCTCTGTCAAGGTGCACAGAGTGCTGTTCTATGCAGTTGTCTGTGCTCATGAAACCTGCAGCAACTGTGAGACCTTTCCCACAGTGTCAAATTTGGCTGAAGATCAATGCAAGTAGAAAGTGTAGGCACGAAGACACACACACATATTAAAATGTAATGATTGCTTAAATCTTGTTTCTTCTGTAAAGCTGCCTGAATAGTTAAAATATCACCTGGAAACAACCTCTCCCCAAGCAGGCACTCCAAATACTGCTTTTGCAGTGAAACGTACCTCGCACACGCATAAGAACTACTGCTCAGGTAAAAAATGGCTGACAGGATCTACATCTAATGACTCAGTGTTTTATCTTCTTCAGTTATGTATTGCTATAAGCAATAGCAAGAAATACACAGAACCGTCCCCTGATGACTGTCAGTCATACTTCAGCCCATGATGTAGGGGAACACAGAGAAGAAAAATAAGCTCTTTCACATTTCCAGAAGGATGGCTGAGTGAGCAGGCAGCAGCAAATAGAGCAGCTAAATTAGATGGTCTAAGCATTTGCTGTATTTGTTGCAGATAGCATCTGGGTGTGTTTTTTTGATGAGATTTTTCAGATTTTGTTCACATTTCCATCTGCTTTGCCCCCAAGGGACGAAAGAGTTCTCAAATCAAACAAAGTAACAAATTGTCAGTGTAACTGCTCTTTTCCAAAATGAGCACAAGTGTCTCACGAAATCACTGTGTGCTCTGTGCTTCTATACAGCATAAGTGGAACTGCAGGATATGAAAGGCTTTGAATCTCATGAGGAGAGATACTGTACGTCTTACAGTTCCGTGAAAGCAGTAGTCCTGCTTATAGCTAGGGAAAGATCTATTAATCTTATCCTGTTTTTGATTAATATGAAGTATACAAAAATGGTCTAACAGGGACTAGGCTTCATGCTTCCCCTCTCCGGTGCAGTAGCAGCCTGCTCACCTTCCTAGAAAACAAACATCCCACTCACTGCTTATGTCTGGACCAACAATTCTTTAGTTCTGGTACTCACAGGGTAGGATGTTCAGTAGAAAAGGGAAGGAAGCCTCCACATCAGAACATGGTCAACTTCCTGGTATTTCCCATTTCTAGGAGGTGGGAAAGAAGAGCGATGAAGTCCAAAGAAGAGCAACAAATCTGATGAAGTGTCTAGAGAACAAGTCTTATGTGAGGAGCAGCTGAGGGAACTGGGGTTGTTTAGCCTGGAGAAAAAGAGGCTGAGGGGAGACCTTATCACCTTCTACAACTACCTGAAAGGAGGATGTAGCAAGGTTGGTGTGGCTTTCTTCTCCCAAGCAACAGGTGATAGGATGAGAGGAAACGGCCTCAAGTTTCACCAGGAGAGGTTTAGATTGGACATTAGGAAAAATTTCTTCACCGACAGGGTTGTCAAGTATTGGAACAGGCTGCCCAGGGAAGTGGTTGAGTCACCATCCCTGGAGGTATTTAAAAGATGTGTAGATGTGGTGCTTAGGGACATGGTTTAGTGGTGGACTTGGCAGAATCAGGTTTATGGTTGAACTAGAACTTAAGGGTCTTTTCCAACCTAAATGATTCTATGATTCTATGAACTGTAACTCTGGTGTTCCCACAAGCAGAGGAGGATACTGAACTTGAGCCTTCTGCATCTGGAAAGAGTTACCCTAACAACTGAGAAATCGTACAGGAGCAGCACATAACCATTGCTATACTTAACAATGTGTTTTTGCAGATTAGACGCTTGTAAAAAGGCAGGGTGAAATTCTAATTTTTCTTACTGGTTTGAGTCTTTCAGGGATTGTAAGTGAAAGAGGACCTAAACAGGAAACGCAGTGAGGGCTTGAGCATGATACAGTTGCTGAACTGCCTGGGAGAGTCTTTAGGGAAGGCCTTTAGGGAATTTTACTGGATAAAAAAAGAGTATCTGTGGTGTTAAAGAATCTAATGCTTGGATTAGCACTTCTGATTTCCACTTCAGCCCCAGTTTAGCTGTAGATCTGCAGCATTATGGATCCACTCTCCTATGTTTTTCCTAAAATAGTCCTGTATTCAGCTACCTTATAAATGTCTACTTTACCTAGGAACTCCAACCATATAGCTGAAAAATAAGAACATGTTATTTCTAATAACTCACACATCTTGTGAGCAGTACAGTGGCACTCTAAAGAGATAACAGAAGGCAGTTATTTTATGAAGATAAAACTGTGCTATGCAAAATCCACACCTTCTTATACTCAATTAAAGTCCCTCAAAATTTGTCAGTCCCTCAAAGTCAGTGATGAAAGTTTTAGGTTGGAATTCAAAGCAGCCACTGTGCAGTTTGTCTAAAAATTAATGGACTTCTTAATTCTGAACTTAGTACCTGTAATCTTATATGGCAAGTATATTTTTCTTTTGAAATCAGAACCAGTATCTCATATTGATGCTTCAGAATTTTGTCTCCAGAGCTGAAGAAGTTTCCTTAAGTTTTATGAATTCAATTAGAATCATAACCCAGACAGAGACGGCTTTGGCAAAGCTTTCTCTGCTCTCTGTTACTTATTTAGTAAGTAGAACTTGCAGAGTGCAGGGACATTGCTATCTCCTCTGAAATCTTTGGCGTTGGTGTACTGAACTGGAAATGAGATATACAGATCAAAACAACTCTAGCAAAACAAGAGAGAGTGCTTTTGGAAAGCAACAAATATTTTTTTTTAAACCAAGAAAATCTGCCTGTTAATAGCAACATTAAAGATCTGCTAAAGCTTTGTGGAAAGCTTTGGAAGTTATTTTGTTAAAAAAAAAAAAAGAATTTCTAAGCTTACACTGTTTGTCTTCCCAGGAAAGATAAGACTGAGCAAACAGAAAGATAGAGCTCTATACACACAGAAAATCTCGCTGTTAACTGAGATGCCTTTTACATTAGACAGGTGGTGTGCAGACTTAAGTCGTGTGTGTAGTGTGTAGTACAGTGTAGGAGAGTCATGAATAAGAACTCCAGCTGCTGTAGCCCTTAGTTTTCCATGGGGTAATTTGCCGTGCCAGATGAAGTATTTCTACTTCCGCAGAGGTATATGACTTAGATACACAGTCTCTCCATCTGTCCTTTCATGGATCTAGCCATTGGATCCTTGGTGGCCTGAACATTTTCTTCTTCCAGTCCTCAATCTTACAGCTGTCTCTGGGTTTTCTTCTCTTCACTTACCATCTGTTTATATATCTTTAAAAACAGTGATATGCAGCTCTGTGTATATATTGGCAACATGTGGACTTAGAACTTTGGTTGGGTTTTAGCTGCACTAAATTTATAGGCCCCTACACTTTCCTTCTTCTAAAACAGATACAAGCATACTGACACTGAGCTTGCTTTTTGATGACCTTTTACAAATCTTTTAGAAATAGTCTGCAACAGCCAGGGATCCCAAATTGCAGGTTTATGGTGTAAAGCATAGAGGAAATAAGGCCTGCTTCCATACTAATAACCCTGTGAAAAAAACACACCACAACAATTTTAAGTTTCCTGCTGTTTGATGGAATGTCTGCAAGACTTTTTCTAAATTCAGCAGGACAAAAAAACAATGATAGGGGAAGCCATAACTGTAGGATGATCTTTTAAATCATATATCTCCATATCCTATTCACAGAACATCTGCAAGTGCCCAGTATCAAGCTAAACAGAATATTTAATTTAACTGAGATTTATATAATATTACTGTGCATAGCTATTCTAAAAATACATGTCTGTAGGCATTTCCATGCCGCTTGTGAAATTTTCACTGGAAATTTTTTTTTTAAAGTGTTTGAAAAGATCATGTAACTTTACATGTAATCGTACCAGGAGCAAGCACATGTTAAAGGGATAGCTTGATGTTACAGAATTCTGATGGCGATAAATTCAGAAAAGTCTTGGAACATGAGATGCAGTATTAGTCCTTTAGTAATGCTCTATTTTTGGTTTTCAGCAGCTACGTATGTCCATACAGATCTATTCTTATAAAAGTATTTTTAAAACCACACAAAGCAGAACAAACCAGGTGGTGATTCAAAGCTCTTTTGGGTAATCTATAGATTAGATTGGCCAGCAGTTACAGCTGTGAGGCAAAACAGTTTCTACTCATTTAGTGAGGCTTTTATGCACTGACATAAATCAACCTTTTTAAACTAAAGGCCTGGAAGACACATAGATCAACTTTAAGAAACTGAAGTCCTGATTCCCTGCTAATGAATCAGCCTAGCATCAAGGAAGAATATTTAGATGGGGAATGACTCATGAAAAATCTCTAAGGACTGACTTCACTCACTTAGAATTATGTATATAAGTGAGAGCCAGAAAGCCCATGGACTGTCTGCATGCTTAAAAAATTGAGCCAGCGATCTCTGATGACTGTATGTCATGAAATTTCAGGCTTTGACCTGCAGCCCTGTGAATGAATATCCTTCTCCCCGTTCATTGAAAATTAACTCTAAGATGCAAGCTAAATATCTGTAGCATCCAGTGGAAAGTTGGGTGAAGGGTAGAAGGAAAGAAGAAGGATTCAGATGCCTTAAGTTTTAGGATTTCTAACACAGTTCTTGGTTTGCCTAACCTGTGAATTGCTCTTCAAGAAATCATATTCCTGGAGGTAGTGTCTTCTTTTTCCCCTGCTGAGATTTCTCCCATTGATGGGAAATCACATTAAAAAAAAAAAATCCTGCCTTTGAATTAAACTCTGTCTAAATATTGTGAAATTCTGGCAGAAGTGTCCTGGGCTTAAGCACCACTTTGGAAGAGTAAATATTTTGCTTTTATAGAGCACCGGATTGCACCAGTCTCAGAGATATGAGGGCTTTGAGGAAGTTGACCCTTCTTGAAGTAGAATCAGCAAGATTTGCAGTCTTGCTTCCCTTTCAAATTAGGTAGGTTAACCTTTACGGTGCATATATTTACAGTATTTTATATATTATGTAATGTAATGAAACATATGAGGATTAGGGGTCAATAGAAGTCCTGAATCCTTTGACATTTTTCATAAGGATGTATTTTAGGCATTAAAATGAATGATAGCAATGCTAAGAGTAAAATACTCTGTTGAATCTGTGCCTAAATGTATTTTGTGTGGTTGAAAAGAAGTGTTTCATTTACATGAAGAAATACACTTAGGGATACTCAAGTCTTTCAATTCTATGAAACTGAAACCCCAAAAGTAGGAGTACCCGCGCAAAACTGATTGGAGGAGGCTTTAATTCAGGCTTTGTCCAAAGGCATTGCTAGGAAATGCCTCTTAAAAAAAAACAATGGTAGAATGTTGACTAGGAATGTCTTCTGCTGCTCTGTGCTACTGTACTGATTAGATGGGGAATGACTCATGAAAGAGCTCTAAGGATTGACTTCACTCACTTAGAAATATGCATATAAGTAAGAGCTAGAAAGCTCTCACTTGGAAATGCTCTTCTGAGCTCCTTTGAAAGTGCTAGGGGACTTAGGTACCGATTTCCATTATTGATAAGGTAGGATTAGACATGCCTTCCTATAACACTGTCACAAAATATAGGAATTTACAAGGAGCCTTGAAGCTCCTTTGAAAATATCAGCCTCTGTCATTTAAGACACTAGTTTTTTACTTGTGGGTTTTGTAGAACAATGAACACAGTGGTTCTCCCATCTGCCTTGAGCCTGTATATCTGTCCTAGCTCATACAATATTCATGCTTTTCTACTTTTAACAATTTCATTTATCTTTTATATTCAATGCAATATATCTGTCTTTATTGGTTTAGGTAACAGATGCCAAACTTCATGTGATCCTGTGGATGCGAATCCTCTTATTTGACTCTACACATGCACAACCGAAAATGTAATATCTACATCTGGCCATCTTGCTTAGACTGCCTTTACTGTCTATAGGAAGTAGATGTAGAATACTCTGGCTACTTTCAGTGTCCATTTTAGGAAGAAATGGTTCAATCCTTTTAAGGGCATCTTTCTCTCTGTTGTACATAACTACACTGACAGCACTTAATTTTAGTATCTATCCGATGTAATATATGCGTAGTTGTTCTTCCCTGCAATGGGATACAGTATGCTTTTTCTTTGTAATGATGGATTTTCTTCCTCTTGTCTCTGGCAAGAGCCTTTTTTTCTGTTTACAAAGCTTGCCAAACATATTTTAGTGTAATCTCTCTTGTAAAGTGGGGTCTTGTTAATATGAAAGCGTTTTTCTGGGGGCAGATCATTGTAAAAGAAACAAAACTGTAAGGTTCTTTCCAGCTGCCAACCACTTGAAATTTCAGTTTCAAAAGCGACAGAAATTATTCCAAGACATCAGAGATCACAAGTGCTCAAAAAACAGAAACCTTCATATCTTGGCAGCAGGTTGTTGATAAATACTATTCTAGCCAGCGTTTTCTTTCTCATATATAGAGATCATATTCAGAGATTGTATTAATGATTTAATATACATTAAAAGTTAACAACCCAACCCTAGATTCTAGGACTTGTTAAAGATTTATTCCACCTGTTAAGGCTTTATTGAAAGTCAGCTCCAAGATAACATTCTTGATCATGCATTGAATCATTTCAGTGTATCTGCTTGCATAGTTCTGCACGTGCACCTTGACTTGTTTGAAGCCTGATGCCAAGAACAGTTCTTCATAGACAACAGGCAGCTGAATTAGCAAGCACCCAGTCAAGATTTAAAAGTGCACTTATGCTTCCTGACAGTACTTTTGAAGCAAATCGTAGGCTAACAGTCTATAAATCAAAGCAATACAGATAGGAATATAGAAGCCCTATGTATACTAATTACTATAACTACAGATAGGGGTATAGAAGCCTTATTTTTACTAATTACTGTATTGTGGAGAGTGACTGGATAGAATAAAGAGAAAAATGAGACGAATACCATGAATCACTCCTTTGTGCTGCTTTAGACCTTTGTTTGTCATGTAATTAATATGATGAATTTTTCTATAGGAAGAGAAAAAATAGTATTTCTGACAGTAATTGAAAGCGTAGTAAAGTGTGATGGCAGGAAAAGTACTGTGATCATGAGAGAACTGTTATTTTTCAGAAACTACTAGTTTCCCATAAACTGATTCGGCTAGTCATTTCAGAATCAATGCAGCTGTAATCATTTGTTTATAGCCATGGCGAGGTGTATTTGTCACTATTGAATGGACCAGGAAGAAGTTGACATGTGGTATCATGAAGCACACCCTCCAGTGGATTGGTGGCAGGCTGTTATCCACGGTCCTTTCAGTTTCTGCATATATGAGCATGTGTAAGAGCGCTGGGAAGCCAGTTATAAAAGGTTCCTATTACCAGCGTTCTGTTGTAAAGTTATGAAAAACCTTTTGGTCTTTGCCTGTGATTGCTTCCATTTTGTGTACATCCCTGATTCTTCTCCCACTTCCAGATCTAGAATATTGTTTTCAGAAACTGGCCTTGCCATGCAGTGCCTTTTGAGAAGCACAGATTTGATAATAGTAATATCATAAACATCATAAAAAATAATAATGAAAATCACACTGAGAGCCCTTCCAGACCATCCATCAGGTCAAAACACTATATCGCTCCTGACAGATGAACATATGACACATATTAAAATGTTAACTTAGATGCATAAAAACAGTGAAAGAATTATGTTCTCTTTCACCGTATATTTCCATGCACATGCACAGAGTATATATAAAATATCAGAATAGCAGCATATGAGCTTCCTAATCATCTTAAACTCAAGAATTATTTATACACAGGACTTTTCCTATGTGAAGGTGAATTTGATTTAATATTTTACTTAATTTAAATAAAGATGCTCTTTAACATGTCTTTCCCATCATTAATTGCCATGAATAAGTATTTTGAGTGGCCCAGACTTTTGAAAATCATGAGTAGCAAATAACTTATTTAGTTAAAAGCTGTGACTAATTAATTTTCAGCATTGGAAATGAATATTACAAACTAAAGAACAACATTCAAGGAATATATGTAATGATAGTATATATGTTTGTTATTTTAATTTTGTTACAGTTGAGGCTAGCGAGTCTTTTGGGGGCCTGATTCTCACAAAATATGCCCCCGTATATAAACATAATCTACATAAACCCCTTTAGAATTCCCATGTTTATGTTAAGGATAATTCTTTCATGTATAGACATACACGTCAGCTTCTTATATTGATTAAAACATTCCATGGACACATGAATTAGTCCCTAAAATCTCTGTTCTTTCCAAATTAGGCTTGAAAAGGGCTGTTCACTCAGTAGTTTGCTCAGGACATGCGATTTTTTTATTTGCCTTGAAGAAATTAATCTGGTGGTTTAGTGTCAATGTGTAGTGAAGCAAATCAAAACACACCCTCCAGTCTTGCAATGCTGGTGAACTGATGGTTGCCAGAGTGGGGTATGAATGCACCAGAACTCTTTCATGGGGGCAATCAATCTTTCCAGAATCAGAATTATTTTGAATCACATCACCAAACACAGGCACCACAGAGGATGCAGAGCAGACTTCCCAGGAAGCCATGGTCAAACACCTGTGAGGCTCAGCTTCAGAACAGGCTTTTGAAACAAAGAAATTTAATTTAGGGAAGAAAAAGATTCTGCACTTACTGGATATTGAAAGAATTGAAAGCTGTTCAGGTAAGAACTTTCCTAAACATTTGGGAAAAAAAAATAGAATTTTCCCTTAGTAAAAAATTTACTCTGGCTTAGGAGTTAGGTGTTTTAAATTTAAGCTTCATCTCTGTGATGTGTTTAGCAACTATAACAAAGTGATTTCTTGGCACTGATTTGGCCTTCAGTCTGATGGTTTGTCTAAGCGTATGTTAATAAAAACATTTATTCTTTGGAACAAATGAACTTTAAGAAAGATATTTTTAGTCTAGGTAATGATATGCTAGCTACACAATTACACATGCAGCTGTTTGCTGTTTTAAATGTCAGTAAGTCTGTAAACATCTCACCTTTTTCCCCTGTCTGTCAATTCACAGACAGGTTTTTCAAGGAAAGGTGATTTGTCATATGATCTGTAGTGGGACCTGAAACACAGTGAATCAATGCTGTTACACACAGAAGACATAAATACAAGTAGACATGTGAGACAGCTATACCTGGAAATTAGAAACAAGATTATTACTGCATAGGTTAACTTAGAAGAAAAGGATAAAATGTGAAGGCAGGCCAACACCAAATAGATGAACACATCAGACTTAAACGTTTTACTTAACTGCAAGTTAAAGGTCTGAAAGAATCAGTTAAGCAGCAGTCAACTACAACGCCATCCTAGCTGAGTAGATGGGGACCTGCCCCCCACTTAGTGAAACAGAATTGTCCCAAGTCTTGAACAACCAAGGACACTGAGGGATTTACGTGTGTTTGAGTCTACAGTAGGCTTTCACAAGAAGGGCTACAACGTTGCTAAGTGTCACATAGGCAGAATTTAGTTGCTTAGTTTGAAGGAGGATGCTCCAGGAAGACTTTTACTGAGCTGTTCAGCTACTGTCTATGTCTGTAGGGCCAGCATTTTGTTAGCTGGCTCCCTAGATGCCTCCTCTGTTAGTGACGGAGGATTCCTCACCTCTTCCTCTCCTGAGTGGAAATCAGCACAGGTAGAGATGGCAAAGTTTCAACTTTTCATATCAAACCTTAGTGGTTAGGGCTCGTAATGGCACTTTTCCCTGGAACCCAGCCCAGACAGGGTAGGCAGTTGGCATCCCAAATCCTTGATTAGCTTTTAGGTTTACTCCACCGAGTGGCCATATAAAAGGTAAGGTGTCCTAAAAGGAAGTGGAACTGCACCTTCAGGCATTGTTTGCTGCCTGCCTCAAGCTTACAGTGTCAGGGTCAGGTTGCTTTCCTCCTTGTCCTATGATTTTTTAATTTATTTTTCTAAGTTTTAGCTTCAGAGGGGCAGAACAGAATGAGTAGTGATTGCTCGTAGCAAGTCATTCCCAAAAACCTGAGCGCACCAACAGGTTCTGCAGACTCTTCTCACCTCCAATGATTTGACTGTAGGTGCTTAAGACCAGCTCTGGCACAGTGTGGCTGTAACCTTGGGTCCAGCTGCTGGGAAAGAGCTATGTGAGAAAGAGCCAGGAGAAGCCTCACTGAGGCCTCCCCTGGGCTCAAGAGCTGCATTTGGGCTCAAAACTGGCTCACAGTCCTTGCCCAGGCTACAGGCAGTGCCCAGTCTTGTGCCACACTGACCTGTTGTTGACTTGCCTTCCCATCACCACACACCTGCTCCATCACAACATACTTGTCTGGCAGTTTGGGGCCGTTGGCTGGTCTTTGTTGCCATCACCGGACCTACTCTCCTTCTCTTGTTTGGGTACCATGGGACAGGGCCCTTTTCCTGAGGGCCTCTGCCCTGCCTGCCTTGTTGCCCCTCAGCTCCAGGCTCACTTTCCCTTGCAGAGCAGCACCACTACTGCAGCTCCCTGTCCCAAGGTACTCGTCCACATCATGAGAACTATGTAAATTATGTTCCTGCAGACTGACATGGTCATAAATCTCAGGGCCCATGTTTCCAGTGAAGTACCCTAACCACTATGATGTCTTCTCACAAAACAAAGTAAGCAGGCAGCTCCCTTTCCTCCTTTGAAGAGGAAGTCTTAGGTTAAAGGCATAAAATTTGGAATGAGTTTGGGAACGAAATTCCTGACAAAAGAAATGTACCTTTACTGACAGAAAAATAGACAGACAGTCCTGCAAGGGATCCCATCTACTCCTCCTCCGTCCCTCACATACTGTTGTTTTCCTAGTGAACCCCAGCATCGGTCTCACTTCTGCCATCCCAGATCTAAGGATTTTGGATGCTGTGGTGAAGCTTATACCCCCATGGCCTCACTTGCTCAGTCATCGTACAAGTTTCACAGCACCTAGGTAGTCAGAACATCAGACACCAAAGATTTTTGGAAGAGATGAATTTAGGAATGTCTTTTTAGTAGGATGATAGTACTAAAAGTTTTCTACACCTGGCAGATAGTTACAGCCACCTTCTCTTTTCATCTGTCTCACAGAGGTAGAAAATTTTTCACTGGAAGTCTATTGCCTTAGTGTAAAGCAGGCCTTTGCAGCACTGAGATACTGACATCACATTTGAGACTGGTCACCACCTACAAACCTGGCTCAGCTAGAAGCAAGGATATTACACCTGCATGGCCAGCTGATATTTAAACTCATTGTCAGTTAGCAGCTCAGGTAATACAAAGGGCAAGACTATAACATAAAAGCACAGATCACCTATCAACTGAGTCAAAAGAAAAAGCAGAACTGGGCTTTACTACTTAAGGAACAACGCAGTGCAAGAAGGCATATTTTCTGTGACCAGATCTGGATGGGGAAACTAACTTAATAACACAAGGTCAAAACTCACCCATCTTGCTGTGTTTAACTGATGGTCATATATGCAGCAGTTTGCAGTCAGCAGAATCTGAAATGATATAAAATAATTCCTCTGTGTCTCTAAACCCTGTCAGCAAAGCATATATATAATCTGGATTTAAAGTGCTAATCTTAAGAGATAAGGTAGGGATTATTTTTTTATTGCATTAATAACTGCTGTTCTATGGATTTTTTATTTCTTTTGACAGGCATTATAATTAAGCATTTCCTGTTTTTTTTTTCTTTTTTTTTTTTTTTCTTTTTTTTTTAATGCACTGCTTTTTGAGTCAGCACATCTGTAAAACCTGGAAGAGGAAGATACCACAACATTAGGTAAGAAAGATACTTATGCTTTGTGTCATTCATGGCATCACTGTCAAATCAAACTCTCCTGAGACTACCCTATCATATCACATCAGAGGAAGGCTGGAATGATGCAAAAGAAACGCAGTTCTCTTTGGCAGCCCTGGCAAGGATACACAGCATTTTTTCATGTGTCCTGTCTAATCCTTTTAAGCTCCTTCTGTGGATGTAACGAAATATCAAGGCATGAAATCTTAAGGAAAGTCAGTACATCAGAGTAAAAGTAGAATATGTGCTCACTTTATATCTGCTAACATATAAAGTAACTCACTGGTAAGACCAGCAACATTTTCACATGCCATTTAGGCTTTAATCTGCAAAGAAATCTGTGTGAGTAACAGAACATCAAACACTGCAAAAGAATAAAGACTTTTCATTGCTTTCCATAGATCCTTCCCTGCCTCCTACTAAGTTAGCAAGAGGATAACAGCTAACAAGAAAATAGTCTTTGCAGTACTAGGCAGCACAGAGATCTCCAGGCTAGACCCCCCACTTTGTTTTACTAAAATAAACAGCGACACTGCGATTGGACTTAAGGGTTGGGTTTCAGTCAGGTCAGGTAGCTTAGGATTCTACATTGCAACAAATCCCAGGTGAAATTATGTTTCTTCCAGAATTAAATGTGAGATGAATCCATTTTGGTATAACTGCTTTGGGGAACCTTCTACATTTGAAGTAGATGGAGAAGGGGAAGCAGAAGCAGAGATTTAGTAAGCTAAGTTAGGTGTTCAATGAGCTTCCCAAGAAATTAAGAGATAATTAAGTTAAGCTTAGCTGTGCTTCATACTATTTGCCAACAATTTTGATAACGCAAATATGTACAAGTGACTGTGCCATTGCATGCTGCATTGAGATATTGCTCCTCAAAATTTCCCTGCATTACATTTTGCTTGGTATATTGCAACTTACATTAACAGTAATGTTGTATCATGCTCAGAACTAGAGAAATATAAATGAACATTTACACATGAATGTTTATAAATTATGTCTGAAGGGTTCACAATGACCAAATGTCTCTGGTAATAGCATAACACAAATTTGAAGGAAACTTCTTTAAAGTAAAGTGGAAGTGAAACAGCCTATATCATAGAATCGTAGAATCACAGAATACCAGGTGGGAAGAGACCTCAAGGATCATCTGATCCAACCTTTCTTGGCAAAAGCACGGTCTAGACAAGAGGGCTAAGCACCCTGTGCAGCTGAATCTTAAAAGTGTCCAACGTTGGGGAATCCATCACTTCCCTGGGGAGATTATTCCAATGGCTGATTGTTCTCGTGAAAAATTTTCCTCTTATGTGCAATAGGAATCTCCTCAGGAGTAACTTGTACCCATAATCATATTTGCATCATACTACATCATACCATAAATATTTGCATCGGGAATGCACTTTTTGCTGTTCTGTCTTTAATAAATAAAACATTACACTGGTAATTGTTTGTATGCTAAAGTGAACTACCTCAAAATAAACTTACTATACAATAACCGCAATCATGTATCTTTTTCTTCAAGTTCCAGTTATACTTTAAAAACATGCCTCTGTACATAAAAAACCACACGATTTCCTGTTAACAGCTGTAAATTAAGTTTGCCTCTATTTAATGAACTGTTGTACATTATTTAATGATTACTAAATGTCACTGTCAACACATTCTGTCTCTCTGACATGTTTATATGATCAGGGATCATGCATATGCTGAAAATTAATAGTCTTACCTTCCTTTCTGACACATAATTATTGATCTGACATGAAAATTAACAGAAAAACTCAACACACAACAAATAAAAAAAATAGGACTTCAGCCAGTTCCTGTCATGCCAATGCTGTGCACCCCAATTCCTTTTTCGTGTCTACCCAGTTGTCAGCACTGCTGATTTCTACTAAATTAACTTATGAGGTGTTTGACATGTGAAACATGAGCCTACTGTCTGTAATTAACTGAATTCCTTTATAAATTATAGATCTGGTCTGAAGTAAGAAGACATTAAATAGTTGAGGATAGTAATGCATTTGTGTGGTTTATTAGATTGTGGGGTGTATATCCACAAGAACATTGTTAGAGCTAGAAAGCATCTGTTGAAGTCAAAGGCAAATATCGTTTTTTTTCCAAATGAAATCAGCTTTAAGTCTAATACAGAAATGGTTTCATATTCTAACATACATCTATTACATTGCACTATCCTGTCACTATGGAACAAGCCCACTGACCACTAATCTGCTGGGATATAGTCAGATTGAAGTCTGAAGGGAAAAAAAAAAAAAACGCACACAGTTTCAGTGAGCATTTTTGGCTACAGAAATTTCAAATTTACATCCTTTCTTTTCTTTTACTGATTTGCCCACCTTTGGGCAAAACCCAGCAGTTCTACAACTATGGTCCCAACTCAGGCAGGCCTAGTGTCTGTAAGAATGACACTCCCAATTACTTAAAAATTATTAAATCCTTATTGTAGAACGCTGTTTTTCAAAAAACCACAATTATTTGAGAAAAAAGTCACATCTCAGTAACTATACAAGACTGTGATCATTCTGATTCCCACAATTAGTCTCTGTTTAGGACAGCCACGTCTTTGGCCAAGAATAAAATAAAATTATAGAATTCTTTTTAAATTATTGAAGCCATTTGGCTCTCAAAAAAAGACCATATATAAAACTTGCTTTTCTAGTCCATTCAAAATCACCAGTTGAAGTCCAGTGTTTTGATCAATCATCCTTCTAGACAAGGATTTTCAATCCTTAAAGGTGAAATTTGCATTCTTAAATCAATATTTAAATTCCCAGTGGAATATGAATTCTTGTAACAGGAGCTGAACTTTTGCAAATTGTATCAGATTTGTAGATGCTCAATAGCTGAGAAATAAATGGATTTCTCTGAAAAATTTATTTGCAAAGAGTTTATAGAGTATGTTGGTTTTTTCAAGTCTTGTGGTTTACATGTGTTTTACAAGCCCAGAAGATAATATGAAAGAGAACACACTGATCTCACACAGATTTCAGTGAGACCGCTCCATCACCTACAGTGAAATGTTTCTGATACATGCCAAAGTGAGAGATGAACCAGTGTGAATTTTCTAAGTCCTTCATTGCTCATCATTGGCCTCCCAGTGCTTCTGTTCCTTCCTGTCTAGTCAAGCATCTGCTACCCAAATAAGCTCCAAAGCTTTAATGAATCATGGGGTTTTTGCATCATATCCAAGATCTTCATCCTCAAGTTTTTGGCTTGATCCTGTCTGTATGCCTGTTTTTATTCCACACTATTGTTTAACATGCTCTTGCTGCTTTTTTCTGACAAAGACCATAAGATGCTTGATCAGAATGATGATGAAAATCAGAAAGAAGAAATCCTGGCATGTGAGGATGATGGATTTAAAAAAAGCCAGAACAGCTACTAAGAAAAAAAAACCAAACAAACCACAAAACCAAAGAAAAGCCACTGCAAAATCTTCCAGGATTTTGCTTTATTATACACTTGAGCCTAATCCAGCAGTCTGCTCTTTTAGTGCACATCTATGCACCGAGGAGCAGACACAATGCAGTCAGTTAATGAATGCTATTGCCTTTTCTTTAATTCTTCTGGTGTGATGCTCTCAAAGTAAACGACAGTGGTAAGCAGCCTTCATTCAGTATGAACCTGGTTGCATGCATATGGCTGTCTGGGCATGTCCTGGGGATATAAGATCTAATTATGTACTCAGGACCTTTCATTTCATTGAGGAACATTAGAAGTTTTGGGAGCAGAGCTAAACATATTTTTTTCTCTGTAATATTTGGAAACATAAATATTCATGAAATCATCTCAAAAATTGAAAAAAAATTAATGTCTAAATATTTTATTCAAACTTCTTGCAATTCTTGTTTTAACTTTTTTTTTTTTTTAAGCAGCATTTTCATTTGAAGATTGACCAAGCTTTTATTTTACTTTATTTTACTGTATTTTTTAAAGAGGTTGGAGCCTGAAATATTTAGTAGTACACAGAAATATAGATCACAAAAAATACCTGCTATAAACCCAAATATATTCTTTTCTTTATTTTTCCAGTTTGGTTATGAAAATAGAAGACAACACTGTGATTCAGACAGCTGTGGGCTCTGTTTACAGAGAGAAAGCAGGGGAGCAATTGTTTTGCACGGCTGAGCAAGAAACAGGAATCACAGAACAAAGGTTTCTGTCTTGAATTTTATGGAATGTGTCCTGGAACTCCTTTTTTGTCAGCTGACCAGCTGGCCCATCAAATTTCACAGAACAAGATAAGGAAAGTGATAAGCAAATTGTAAACTTCCCCCATATTTTGACTCACCATGGGAAGAACAGATTTACTTTTTTTTAAGTAGTGAATTATTAACAAATACTGTGACCAAAATCTGATTGAGATTATTTAATATCCATTGAATGTATACGGAGACAGAAACTGCAGCCTTTGGCAATATCTTGTTTGAATCACTATTTTGAATTTAGATACCCCAGAAACCATAGAAATCCATTTTAGGTACTGTCATGAGTAGAACTCTCGTCCCCTGTAAATATCAGTGTGCTTGGGCTTCCTTAATCTGGCTGAAATAGAAATGAGTGTAATATGTAGTAAAACATGTGCTACATAGTGAGACCTGAATCCTGCTTTCACACAAACTTTGACTTAAAACATCTTAGTGAGAAATGAGTGTTTAAACAAACACACCCCAGCACAAGCAAAAGAATCTGTAAATAGCCTGTAGAAATAAAATCAATATATATAAATAGAAGTCCTATGTAATTCTTTACACAAATATTTCTTTGACAAATAATTGTACTGAATGGCCCATGAACATTTGTATTTCATGATTTACTGATTGGCTGTTGTTAAACTCAGTACATTTAGTTACAGTGGACCTTTCATCTCCCCTATCTTATATCTTGAAGGTACAGTCCAGTGTTTATTCTGAATATAAAATATGATTAAACATTTTTGACATAAAGTCCAAACATCCCATGAAAGATATTCTTTTTAGATTGTGGTAGGTCATTTTGCTGCTACGTATTCTGATTCAGACTTACATATGAAGGATGTGAAACAGTGTGTGGGATGCACTGGGACTGCAAGGAAGTAATCTTTGTAATAATGTGTCTTCTGGAAGGTTTCATGTAGCTTCAGAAATTTCCTGGAAGCAGTCATCTTCACAATTTTGGAATTTAGGGTGGGGGGTGTTTGGAAGAAAGGGTAGAAAAGAATTTTCCTGCTTTATCTGTTTTTAGAAATAACCTGTATTTTCAGGACAGTGTATCGAAAAAAATGAGGTTAAAATTTTCACAGGTATTTTTCTTTGGTCTAACTTTGGTCCCTCTAAAATAAGCATTTTAGCACTGATCTCAAGCAATACTTAATCAGCTGACGTATATGTGCTTTTGAATATTGGTTCTCAGTAAATTTAAGAAAAAACAATACTCAGTTGTTATGTTTTAGAAGTAACTTAGAGGATAGAGAACTATAAAGCAGCGTGGTCTATCTAGGAAAGGCACAGGTCAGTAAAATCAAGAGAAACTGACCATCTAGATATGGATATTTTCTTTCTTTAATGTAAAACTGAAGGTGCTGATAACCACTTCAGTAAAGTTTCTGGATGCATATGTGAGAAGTACAAGGGGAGTGAACCTGTAGTACAATTACAAGATCTATATTTCATCTGTGAAAAGGGCTTCTGAGAGTGGACTGCTGTGCAGTTAGTTAACAGGGAAGGATGAGTGAAAAAAAAAAGCACAGAACAGAATTTCTATGAGGTTGAAAAAACATGTTGTGCCATAAGAATGATCACTGCAAGAAATGACTATGGACTGTAATGCAGCTGAAAGAGATTGCTTTGTACTTGTAAGACTCAAATAAGGCAGAAATTAGATAGCAAATATCTGACATTTATTCAGGTGCGTGGTTGTGTTTTCAGTAGTTTCTGCTACACAAATAATTTATCTGGGCCTTACACGTGTTTCATTATTTAATCTGTGTATTTGTTTCAAAGTGAAATTAACTTCTTTGTATAGCTTAATGGCATTCCAACTTTGTCGTGCCATTATCCTGATCACTTCTCAGTCTCTGATCACTTCAGAACATGGAACAACTACCTTTTGTTTGAGTGCTGTGGAAAATGAGAGGTTGTGGGTCTGGCCTACGCAAGAGAAAGAACATATTCCATATGTAGAGGCAGCCTTAAAAATCATCTGGAAATTATCTTAAAAGAAACATCTCATTAAGAAAAAAAAAAGTGAAATGAATTTATGATTTTTAATCTTGATTTGCAATTTATATTATTAAAGCTGAGGTTAAAATCTGGTTGACTTAAAGGATGCACTCCACCAAGGTTTGAGGGGATGACAAGACTCGTATTACAGATGAGATTCCTCTCGTCTCATGATAAAACTAATAGGCATAATATTTACCTGGATTTTATAGAAGGAAGGACAATGTATTTAAAGCTGAAAATCTGAAACCACTAAAATGTTAATTATTTATGATGTCTACCCCTTACATTTTGTTAACTATTGGTTCTACAAATAAACTGCTCGCTTTCAATTCTGAACATTCTCTCTGCCATAAGCTGTTATAATATTGCACATTTCTGGGTACAAACACTGCAAGGGATATTTTAACAGGCAAAATAAATGACTTTATTAGAATACAAAGTAACAAAGCAACAGCAACCTATTGTTCCACAGTACAGACCTGAGTATATATGATTATTTTTAAGCTCAGTATTCTTCAAATTTATATAAAAGTGATTTCTTTAACATTCAAATATTCCTAGGAATAATTTCCTAGAAACAGGCAATAGATTAATCCTCTCGAATCAGACCTTTGAAGTGTATGGAAGGCCTGCACCTTACACAGATTCTACTTTGTCTGCAACACTTATAAATGTGTGGTGAACTTTGTGTTGCTCTCTTCTCCCCAAATCGAAGTGGGAAAATATGTAGCACATATCCATCAGAGTGACGTGAAGTTTATGCAGTATGTCATATGTCATAATGAGCATCTATAAATTAATTGATTTTGAAAGAAACCTGCATGAAGCTAAGGTCCAGATCCAAAAAAGGACTTATGTGCCTTAAGACTTCGCAGAATTTAGGTCCCTAGTGATCCTGAGAACTGCTAAGCATCATCAGCTTAACCCTAGAGATGCTTAAAACCTATATTATTGTCTATTTTTGAACATTACATTTCACCAGACACTATAGCCTGCTTCTATGTATGCCCAGCGTTGCCTCGATTTGACTTAATGGCTGTGCCATTGAGCGCTTAACTCATGCTTAGTACATGGTGTCTGCATCACGAAATGTCTCTGAACCCTTCAAGTTAGGAGGATAGCCCATGACTCTCTTTCAGGGGAAATACTTGACTCAGAGGATAATTATAGAATCGTTTAGGTTGGAAAAGACCTTTAAGATAATCGAGTCCAACCATTAACCTAACATGACCAAGTCCACCACTAAACCATGTCCCTAACCGCCACATCTACACGTCTTTTAAATACCTCCAGGGATGTTTCCTCATGCTCTCTTCTCTGTCCCAAGTCATGCTTTTAAGTAATGTCTCAGTTTCAGAGGAAAGTGATGAAAAAATGCTCTTGAGTCAGGTAGCCTGGTGAGGAGATCAGTCAGTGAGAAGGAAAGAAAAGTGAACTAAAAATATCTCAGAGAGCATAGGGAATCAATGCTGCTCAGCCCACCTTGTCTAAGTGCTGTAACACCTGATCTATAGTGGAAAAGGCAGCTGTGACATTTTAGGTCAGGTTTTAAAAGAACTTTTGATTCATTTGAAAAGGAAGTGCGTTCATTTTAATCTCCACAAGAAAGGTCCAAAGGTGAATACTAAGGCAAATAAAATGTTTCCTCCCAGTCTTGACTACACTACCATACGTTGATCAGGAAATTTGGTGGCCTGCCTGCCAGTTCTAAGGCAGCAAGATCCAATTAACTGTATAGAACACTCAAACGTCCATGTGGGTGCAAGAGCCTACTTTATTGGTTAGGAACCTTCATTTTTTGCCATCGGAAAGATCAGCATTTCAGTTTTCCACTCCCCTTTCCTCTAGTATCTAATGGCAAGTGTTGATTCAGAGCTCTGTCTTGGTTTGTCTTGGGTCTGTTCTTTAACAGAACCTGAAAAAGCAGTGTGCTGTTTCATGTCAACCCTTCTTCTCATTGGCAGTTTTTGTTCCTTAGTCATGCAAACACCTCAAAGAACATGCTGTTTCTGTTTGATTTTAATCATAATGTAAGTGCAAGAAATTTGCGCATTGTTTTTTGAGCACTTTTATTCAGGATCCCAATTATTCCAGTACCTAACAATCTTCAGATGTAACGGTGAGTGTGTACAAGATGGCTGTACCATTTCCTAAGGAACTAAACACAGACACAATTATGCAAAAATCAGTCTTTCTATTATATTTTTGTTGCAGTTTGTCTATCTAAAGTCCTTAGCAACCAGAACTGTATGCTAGATGACTTCAAAATCCCATCTTGTCACAACAAAAGATTTATTAGGAACAAATCAGCTTAATCTCAAAGTGCTTTTCCTCACTCTACTGTCCTGTACCCCTGCATTAATGCAGTTCTCTCCAGCTTCCATATCAGTTTTCACAGGCCTAATTAATTCATGAAAACTATACAAATGATGTGAATAAAACCACTAGTTCCATTTTGTCTGTCCAATATATGTCAGAAGAAATAGATTGTAAGACATGTGATGGACTTAGCATTGGTAAGGTGTGCTTATGTTGACAGGTGGTGTAACAATCATCTCACCTACATTTGGATAAACTTACTTACAGCATAGTTGTCTGACTTAATAAATACAATGCTTCCAATATAGAGAAATAGGCTTATGAAAGTTGTTGGTCATCTGATGTGTTTTAAAGTTTTAATTTAGAATGAAATTACTGCCTCTCTTTTGGCTATACAGGGAGTTCAAGAAATTTAGGAAGACTACCCTAGATTTCAATATCTACTTCACAGACATTTAAAACTAAGTGACATGCACCCATCTATACAAAAGAGATGCCTTAATTGCAGCCTGAACACGCCACACCCATGAACACTGGACTACTTAGGATGATAGAAAAGCATAAAATATCTGAAAGACCAAAGCTTTATCTAGTCAGAAATATATCTTTGTGTAAATCCAATTTAAAAGCTTTTTTTCAAACTGTGTGGAAGCAAGTCAGGTGATGAAAATAAGAGCTTTCACCTCTGAAGCACACATAATTCATAACTTCATTTCCTTTCTTCCTCTCCTCTATTGCCACTTTATGTGAATATTACAATAATCAATCCCAAAATTATTTTTAAAGCGGTTCTTTATTTCTTGAGCATTCAACCTAGCAAACATCTAGATGTCAAGGGGAATTTCACAAAGTACTACAGATACAGAGGCGATAATACACAATGACAGATGAGTATGAAGAATGTAATTCCAGTATTTGAATTACCTCTAAAGTGTAGGTGCCTTTTCCTGATGCTGGGCTGCTATGCAGTGAAGTCAATGAGATGAATAAATTTTTGACTGCTGATAAAGCCTTACTGCAAATCTAAGCAATATTAAATAAAATCTTTACAAAATGTCTTGTGATACACAACACAAATGTATATATACAAACATGCCATGCAAATCTATGAAAAAAAAAGAGACAAAACTATAGTGCATTTTCTCAAAAGCAATCATCACTTGGCCGTTCAAAAGAACTTGATTAATTCAGAGTGCTAGTTCACGAACACAGAATGATGATCCCTTGACAGATAAAATGAGAATACACCCAAGTAAAAGAAAAAGAGTTTATTGGGCATTTTCCCATTAAGCTTCAGTTTGCCACACTTGGGAATGGCTGAAGCAAGCATTATATTTAAATATTGAGGTTTCCTAGGCTCAAATTTTCAAATATAAGATCACCTTTCAGTTTTGTCATGAAATATGCCCAGGTCTTTACAGTTCATTGAGGTAGAATATTGAAATATTTCATTTTTACTCTAGTTTATGAAGATTAAACTGTTGTAGTTAGATATGTATGTATGTATGTATACATGTATATGTGTGTATATATATATATATGTACAGCTACGGAATTAGATGTTAGTTCTAATAGTTCTCTGTGGTGGGAATGATTAGAAGACTAATAGACCAAAGTAGTTCTGAACTCTAAAATTAACATTTGCAAGACTGGAATTCCTTAACAACATACTCTAAGCTAATAGTTCTTACTGGTTTTTCAGTCATTATTGCTGTGTAATCAAAGCAGTCAGCCCTTACTAATCAAATCCTACAACATCTCAGGGTTAGTCCCGTAATTGCATAGCACTGACGGCAATAACCCTTGATGGTCTTAGTTTCTGAGGTCAAGGTGACTGTTCACACTTACGGCTGTAGCCTGTGATGGTCTTAGCTGCTGAGGTCAAGATGATCAAGTTCAAAAGCACATCAGTAAGAGAAGCCAGAATTGAAGTCAGTAAGTGCGTACGTCGGTGCTTAGCTCCACTCACCCTCTCAAATGCAGGATCTTGTCCCTTTGTAAGATGTTTGACTGTCCAGATTGTGAGCAGCCTTTGGCCTCCACCTTGGATTGTGTGCTGCACAATACCTGGGGCAGGGGTAGAGGGAATATTTTCTCAGGTCACAACAGACGCCTTACTCTGATGTGGGCTGGTTTATTTCCATTGCTTTGTTGCTGTTGGTTTTTTTTTTAAAAAAAAAAACAACAACCAGACACAGTTTTTCCCCCCCATCTTTCATGGCTGTGCTTTTCCTATGTCTAGTAGCTGATTGTCAGCAAGTAGTAATTCTCAGGTATCTCCTTGCAACCTGTGCTCATATTTTCCAAGCCTTTGCTGTTATCTCAGGATTAAACTACATCTTAACAAGAAAAAACATGTACTGAGGTCTCCCTCCCACAGCAATTGCTTATAATATGTTGGTAATGAGCCTAAAAGTCCAGGATTGGGGCCTTGCAAAATTAGCATAAAGCACAATTAACCTAAAGTCTGTTACTAGCATGGCAATACTGGTTTTACTATCTTATACAGTTATGTTAAATTAGTGTACTTGTCTTTGAGTTCAAAACAAGCTAATATTAAAGTCTGCACAATGTTGTACATATATGGGTACAACAGACCTCTGTTGCAGCTGCACAATTATTGTACAGGGAGTTTCCTTATCCTTACTGAGTCTTGTGCTCTGCTGTGCTCAGTTTCACGCACCTTTTACTACCCAGGCTACGTAGAAGGGGAGAAAATTTCTCTGGGGGGAAGAATTATTTTATTTCCGTCCCACGTTTTCTGAGAATCATAATGTTGGAAGGATAAGATTAGTTGTGAAAAAGAGGAGACAGAACTGGGATTTTCAGAAGTAGGACTACTGTATATCCAGGTATCCACGAATACAGCTTTAATGGTTTTTTTTTAATATTTTAAGTAGGTTGGGACTGAATATAGGAGCTTTGTATATCGTAAGATGTTTGGAGTATTCATTAGCCTAGCCAGATCTGAGGTATATGTGGGCAAATAAACTCTGTGGCACAAATAGAAAACTCTAAGAATGAGATAAAGCAGTAACCATTTCTAAGCTGTCAGGTTGGTGCATTTGTTTGAAGAAAAGGGACCACTAGGATGTGATAAAATAATGGTTATGTAGAGAGGCTGCTGAGTTATCTCCCAAACTCATTCCTGCCTGTCTGCTAGGGAATCTGTTCTGCTGCTATTGTCTGGAAATGTATTACCTTTATGTCACAAATAGATTTGTTTGAGAATATGTTCATGCGGGTTGAATAGGCCTTTGATGTCAACCAGAAGAATCCTATGAAGATGGACTATATACATATGATGGGTATATCTTAATGGCAGTCATTAATCATCAAGCTTGACCACTGCAACGTTCTCTAGAGCCTTCTTTTTCATACAAGGGTGTATCTTTGTTCACTTCTGTGAAATATCATTAGGTAACTGTCTGGATAGGTCGTTAATGCTAAACCTATCCTAACATGGTTTTATTAAAGACTGCATTCTGTATTTTTAGTTAAAAGCAAACACAATGGTGGTTTCAGCCTTTACTTGCACACTACGGGGTACAAGTCATAATGTCTGAATAAGTTCTTTTTTTAATCAAATATGACATTTTAGTTTGATGTATAATGTATTCACATGGTTTAGAAAATACATGTTATATTATAACCAGAACTTGGTAGGGTAGCTTGAAAGTAAAGCTAAACAAGAAAGAAAAAAAAAAAAAAGATGTCCACTTCTCAAAAGTCTTTCTTCTTATCCCAAAAGTGGTGTACTGTAAAATATAATTAAGTTTAAAAAAACCACAGCAACACTGAAGTGTTAAATTTTTATGAATATAAATAAATCACTTCTTCCCTAAAATCACTTTCAGTCACCTAAATGGAAGATTTCATATGAAACCCTTGTCAAATAAGAAAGCACGAAAGAATATTTTTTTAAAGGTTTTACGTACAACATTCGTACATACTTAAAAATAGTTTGAAATACATAATACTGAGGAAAATACAGTGCAGTCAGCATAATAAATGTTTTGATGTAAATTCTACATCACAACACTACAAAGCATAAAATACTAAATAATGAATTTGACAGTAAATCACAACCCTAAATTCCATCTAGGGAAAAGAATAAAAAAGATTTGTGAGAATAAATGTTGTCAAATATAAACAGAAGAATAAGTTCTGTTACAATTCTTTGTATAAGAGATTCAAACCATAGAGAATAAAGTGAAGTCTGTTCTAAATAGAGATATATATTTAACTTACTATTCATAGAGACCATGTTGGGTGGGTTTTTTTGTGTGTTTTTTTTTTATTATTATTTTTATTTTTATTTTAATCAGATTCCCACTGTATCCTGATTCGTAGAAACAGTTCATATCAGTCTCACTTCAGGCTGAAAGCAGTGGGTAATTCATACATTCAAGCATCTGACAAATGCATTTTTCTGAACATATATATGTTTGAAATTCTTAAAAATATTAAGTGAAAAATTCAGGCAAGAAACCTTGTTATTTGTTTGAAAAGTCAATTTCTCATCATTTAAAAGAATTAATTATTTTTTATGCTTCCTTGACAAACACTTCCTGTCCTACTCCAATTTCCAGGATTCATAGAATCATAGGATATCCTGAGTGGGAAGGGACCCATGAGGATCATCAACTCCACACAGCGCAACTTAAAAGTTAAACCACGTATCTAAGAGCGTTGTCCAAACACTTCTTGAATATTGACAGGCTTGGGGCCATGACCACTTCCCTTAGGAGCTTGTTCGAGTGTTTGACCACTGTCTCAGTGAAGTGAACTCCCTGTGACACTGCTTTAAGCCATTCCTCACATCCTATCATTGGACACCAGAGAGAATAGATCAGCACCTCCTTCTCTGGTACCCCTCATGAGGAAGCTGTAGACAGCAATGAAGTCACCCTTCAGTCTCCTCTAAGCTGAACAAACCAAGTATCTTCAGCTGCTCCTCAAGCATCTTGCTCTCTAGTCCTTTCACCATCTTTGTTGTCCTCCTTTGGACACATTATAATATTTTTATATCCTCTTTATATTCTGGAACCCAAAATGCAGACTGTATTTGAGGTAAGGCTGTACCAATGCTGACTATAGTGGGAAAATTACTTCTTTCAACTGGTTAGCTATACTGTGTCTAATGTACCCCAGGATATAGTTGGCCCTTTTGGCTACGAGGGCACATTATTGACTCATATTGAGTTTACCATTAATGAAAACGAGGCTTTCTCCAGGGTTGCACTCCAGCCTTTTGTTCCCCAGTGTATGCATACATCCAGGATTGCACCATCCCAGGTGCAGAACCTGGCATTTGTCCTTGTTAAATTTCATGCAGTTGGTGATTGGTCAGAACTCTAATCTACCAAGGTCACTCTATAAGGCCTCTCTACCCTTGAGGGAATCAACAGGTCCTCCTAATTTAGCATAGTTGACAACTTAGTGTGCATTCAACTCCTTTGTCCAGGTCATTGATAAAAACATTGAAGAGAACTGGCCATAAAATTAAGCCCTGGGGACCACCGTTAGCAGCTGGTCACCAACCAAATGTTACCCTTTTACTACCGCTCTTTGAGCCCAACACTTCAGTCAATTGTTCACACATCATATTGTATACATGTCTAGATACGTGCTGGACATATTGTCCAGAAGGGTACTGTGACAGACAGTATCAAAAGCCTTTCTAAAATAAATTTAAGAGCCACACGTTCACTGCCTTCCCTTTATCCATTAGGCGGGTAACCTTGTCATAAAAGGAAATTAAGTTAGTAAAGCATGACTGCCTTCATGAACCCATGTGGCTTTGAATAATAACTGCATTGCCTTTCAAGTGTTTTTCAATAACTCTCAGAATAATCTTCTCCATCATTTTACCAGGCACTGAAGTAAATTAGAATTACCAGGGTCTTCTTTCTTGCCCTCTTGAAGACTGGAATAACATTTCCTAGCTTCCAGTCAACTGGGACCTCTCCAGATTCCCAAGACTGTTGATAAATAACCGAGAGAGATCTTGCAATAACATTGACCAACTCTTTCAGTACCCTGGGATGTATCCCATGGGCTTATGTGCATTCAGTTCCAGCACCAAATTCCTTGTTACATCAAGCAAACAGTTGAGAAAAGATGTGAGTAAAAAGCTGGCAATATTAGATAATTTGAGCTTTATAAGGTCTTAAAATGTAGGCCACTGGCACAGAAATGAGCTCTGCTACTGCCATAAGCAAGGTCTGTCTCTCAGTTTCCCCTAACCCTCCTTTTATTCTTCACTTGATGAAATCTGCATGGCAAGGATCATCCCTCGTAGTGCATGATGACAGTATGGCCCTGTGAGATCTGAACTCAACTGAGTATGTCTTGAGTACAGATAATGGTAATTTGAGACAGGGTGTTTTTCAAAAAGGGTCTTTCTTTCTGTGTCTTCAAGTTATTCCCATTAACTCACTTGTCTTTTGCTTATTCCCTGAATCTGATCATGCTTGGGAGAAAGAGAAGAAACTGGAGGCATGACAGAGGTGGCTCTTAACAATATAACTCTAACCAATTAAAAATCACTCACAGCTATGCAATTGCAAGATATCTGAAGGAGGAAAAGCTTACATAGGCAAATGTCACAGGTCATGTGCTTTCTGGCTGGATTCTCTGGTTCTCTTTTCTGTGAAACCAGTAGAAAGGAATTAATGGCACAGTGGTCTCAGACAGATTCCTTTTCGTCACCTTGGATGGGAGTGAATTATCAGTTCTCACTAATCAATCAAGCCAAAATAACGAAAAAATGACAGGGATGTTCCTTGACTATCTGCAGGTCACGACTCATGCACAGAACATGGGGGATTTCTCAAGCTCTTAAAGCTATCCTCCACAGCTCATGTAGCCGTTGCCCCAGGCTGTTCCCTTGGAAGAGGAAAAGGAAATATTTCATGTCAAAGGGAGGGAAGAAAGCTGCAGGATTCAAAGAAAGAGCAATTAGATAGTTTTTAATTGTTTGGAAAAAACCCACACAGGTTTTGTTATTGTTCTCTTCTTCATTCCCTCTCCTCACAGAGCAGAACGTGTTCTGCTGGGAAGTTCTCTGTCTCTTCCACTGGCAGATGCTGGAGACTGTTCAGAGAAAAGACATCCCTAGAGCAGCAGCTTGCTAAGGAGGGCCACAAACAAGTGTGGCACGGACAAGCCACATAATTTACATCTTTTCAAATCAGGTTGGTGGAGATGAAGATACATGTTCAGGTGAAAATCATTTCTCACTCTGCATGCCAAAAATGATTAATATTCTCTCAGAAACTGTTCCTATTCCTTCTTCAGATTATTAGTTTTAGTAGTAGTAATAGTAATAGTATTAGTTTTAGTATTATATACAGATATTGCAGTAGATTCTTTTATTTCCCTTTTGGGGCAGAACTTCACTTCTACCAGCTTCTTTTGCAAGAATTACCCTTGTCTGAATCATGAGGTGTATGACAATTTTATTTGTAAATGTCTTTATTTCCAAATTAAACCATTAAATCTTAGAAAACTATTCTAGCTGCAGTACTTTATCTGATCTTGCCAGAGAAGCTGGAAGATTTTAGTCTTATCCAAACCTCAATTATTTATTTTCCTATTTGTAGAATTACAAAGCTGCTGGGAATACATGTGTTCCAGGTAACCCAGTCCAACCCATCAGGATACACCTAAACCATTTCTGAGAGAAACCTGTCTAACACTCAGTAATAGAGATTATCCAAACTCACTAGACAATCTATACTTGTACGGTGCTATCTTTAGAACATCTTTTCCTCAGCATCACCCACATTTTTCTGCTGAGAGTTAAAATCTAAATATAGGTAATGGTACACATTCCTCCAACAATTATCTGAGTAGGCAGCTATCATAAATGCAGGCCTTCTTGTAGACACCAAAGAACATCAGATGCTAAGCATGTCTTAAAATCAACCCATCTATTGTTCAAGAGTGGATGACAGATTTCACTACTGATTTGTAATCAACTGAATAAGTGGTTTGTATTTTTACTTTATTAGGAGTAAAAAAATCACTCAACATATCTAAAAGTAAGCCACTTCTACTGAGGTACTGAAATATTGAAAGAGATGTATAACTGTCCACACTCAGCTTTGGAAATGTTGACTAAGGCACATGTCTTATTAATGCTGCCTTTTTACTCCCGGGAAGTTATTGGATAGTGCAAAAGTTGGTGATAACTAGGGCATCTGATATGGGTATTGCTCAACCCTTTTTGTAGAAATATTTATTTGAATAATTGACTATTTGAAAAACTGAATTAACATACTTTGAATAATTTAGAAATCCTCAAGTGCTTAACAATATGTTTGCTACTGTACCACCAGCTTTTTGGCATGTACACTGGCAGAAAAGTTCTTATGACTGAGAACTTACGGTACTGTATCTCAATTTTATGTTGTGTTTCCGTTCAGACTGTCTGGTGGATCTTGTAGATAACAACAGCACCTACCTTGTATGCAGAATTGTCTCTCAAAGCATTAGTACATGTATAAATTTCAGCAAGTACTTAATTACACATATTGGAACAAAATTAAGGGCCTCTGTCCCAAGTCTGTGGAAAATGATTCATCATTCCTTTCCTATTCTGGTTTCCCCATTACGATAGACCATCGGGAAACAAGGATTTAAGTGGGGTTTTCCCCCCCTCTTCAGAGCACTAACACTAATGAAAGTTTTCCCTACCCTAGGAGTTGCCCCATGCATAGGCTGTTCAGTGAAGGGGTTGCTCACTCACTTTCAGTGAGGTATTGGCAATTCATGTAAATGTTAGCTGCCATGGCTGTTTAGTTCTGTGATTGTGTGAGTCCTGAAATTACTTTTGAATAGTTTGAGTTGACAAAACCAGCATTTTTCTCTAAATGAAGTATTAGTTGAAAACACAAAGAAATAAACTAAAAGTTGTTTAGCTCAACGTCTGACAGCACTGTGCTTATGAGCTTGCTATAAGCATTTTCATTTCAGAGACATGGAGGAACTCCAAGTGTGCTCACACTAAGGCATTATTTATGTGTGTGTTTCAGTTCTGCTTATGACAACAGGATGTAAATACATATATGCAGGGTGTCTCAATGTGTGAATGGGGTCTTTGAGTGAGTTTCAGAAACTCAGTGGCAATGGCCAACATTTATGCATGAAGCAGACAGAGCATAGGAGAAAAGGCTGTACCTGCACTTCACTGCTCATACGTTTTGATTTCAACCTAGAAAACCCACACCTTGGCTGTACTGGCTCCAGCAAAAACAAAATTTCACCTGGAGAATACAAGGGAGATGCTATGCACACCCTTCCAAGCCTTGACCTAAAATTAAAATGGTTACTCTAGGTTTATTTGTTAGTAGATGAGCAAGTAATTTTGACAGATATGCTTTTCTATTAGTCAGATCCTTAGTAGATGTCCTAAAAGTTATATTCTCTAAAATGCTCTTAGCAATTTGGCAATCTTTCATTTCTTTCTCCTCCTTCTACCCCAATAGATATAAAAATACTGTATTTATACAAGAAATTGTGTATCAATTCTACGAATGACTTGCCTTTTTGTAAATTAATGTAATGTTTCTGTCTCACTGCAAATTTTTCAGCTATCCCAATAACGAATGCCTACTAAGCAGTATGTTTTGCACCACAAAGAAAAATGTTTCTTTCTAAGACATAACACAGCATTACGACCACAATTTCCATGCTATTTTGCACCAAGACTTATGTCTGTATTTTAAGGCAATATGGACACAACATACTGAAAATTTATTTTCAGTTGAATATATTAGTCATTTTATGACTCTAGGCCATCACTAGACAATCTTCTGTGCTGCAGCCTCTTCAAAAGAATCTTTTTTAAATTACCAACTTCACATGTAAGTGATGGTGTATTGCCAGTGAGTGAACTGTGTTTCTCAGAAAGGAACTGACCTAAATTGCTATTTTTCTTTTCAGGATGTATATTCATGATTTCAAATAAAAAAATAATAATTTCTTTCAAGTGTATGAAGATTTTTTTCTTCTTCCCCAAGAGGAAAATTTTAAAATGAAAACAAGTCATCATTTTGTGCTCTTGTCCTGTCAAGCAGCTTGTCCTGTCAAGCAGCTTATCTTGTCCATGATGATAATCATGCTGGGATACCTACTTTTTTTTTTTTTTTTTTTCTTAATCCCCTCTCCATATGTTTCAAAAACTGTACCTCTGAGAATAGACGTATGCAGCACTACAGGCTTGGGGATGAGTGGCTTGAAAGCTGCCCAGCAGAAAAGGAACTGGAGGTGCTGGTCAACAGCCGGCTGAACATGAGCTAGCAGTGTGCCCAGGTGGCCAAGAAGGCCAACAGCATCCTGGCCTGTATCAGCAATAGTGTGGCCAGCAGGAGTAAGGAAGTGATCGTGCCCCTGTACTCGGCACTGGTGAGGCCACACCTCGAATACTGTGTGCAGTTTTGGGCCCCTCACCACAAGAAGGACATTGAGGTGCTGGAGCGTGTCCAGAGAAGGGCAATGAAGCTGGTGAAGGGCCTGGAGAACAGGTCTTACAAGGAACGGCTGAGGGAACTGGGGTTTAGTCTGGAGAAGAGGAGGCTGAGGGGAGACCTTATTGCTCTCTACAACTACCTGAAAGGAGATTGTAGTGAGGTGGTGGTCAGTCTCTTCTCCCAAGTGACAAGTGATAGGACAAGAGGAGACAGCCTCAAGTTGCGCCAGGGGAGGTTTAGATTGGACATTAGGAAAAATTTCTTAACTGAAAGAGTGGTCAAACATTGGAACAGGCTGCCCAGGGAGGTGGTGGAGTCACCATCTCTGGAGGTGTTAAAAAAAGTGTGTAGATGTGGTAGACGTGGTTTAGTGGGCATCGTGGTATTAGGTCAATGGTTGGACTTGATGATCTTAGATGTCTATTCCAACCTAACGATTCTATGACTGTATGATCCTATGGGAAAGTTCTATATTTAAAAGCATGATTCCAAACTACCCCAGGAGTCCCCTCATCATTCTGATCCCTTGCACAATTGAAAACTATTATATATACATATATATATGCATTTTACAAAATGTTTCAAGTTACCTGGCAGTCCTAGAGAGGGAAATCAAACTCTTGGCTTCAGTGATATTTCAACAGTTTTACATTATTTTGCTTCTAGATTTAATATAATCTGTACCTCCTAGGACTACTGTTTTCTTAATGGCTCCAAGCAAACAACAAATAAGGCATATTTTCAAACTTGATTATTGACTTTCCTAAAAATGGAAATCCAATGCTGTTTGTTGATAGGGACCCAGACCTAATGAAGTATTCAGGTTCCTAGGAAAGATTAAGGTATAATGTATCTCTACGTTCCCACTCTACTCCTACTGAGTGGTCAGAAGGTGTTTATTTCCAAAAATATATGCCATTTTAAAAGGTTGCCACCTTACACTATTTTTCATATTCCCTTTCCTAGGTATAGCTGTTGCTACAGCTCTGCTAGGGAAACATATAATTAGGCAGAAAAAAAGGAAGCTGTTTCAGGCATGTCTCGTGCATATTAGAAGATACTTCTCTACAGCCCTTGATATCAGCAAAGCTATAGAGCTGGAAATCTCTGAAGGGTGATAAATGAGGAGCTGTTGGAATAGGTAAAAATCTCTCTGCTTGATCCAGAAGACAGCATCTGTCCATCCTATTTTGAGCCCCCTAGCCCATGATTCTCATGGAGAAATTATGACTTTCTAAGTATTTGCTTAGGATTCAGCTCCTAATTAACCTCTCAGCACTGTTGGCTTAGCAGTCACCACCTGTGGGATGTTCTGAATAGAGCAGCACAGCCTGGACTTCATTTACGTCAGGATTTGGCCTGGATCATTGTATCTGAAGAACTGAAGGAAGAGGATAAATTGGTATATTGTCAAATGCAAATTGACTCAGCACTCAGCTGCCCTTATTCTTCTGAAATCCTTTGACTAGAAATTCATTTAGTCATGGCACAGAAGCCCTTGGTCTGCTTATGCTTTCCTTACTTTGTAAACTGTTCCACTGACAACTATGGAGTAGTGTGTAGCATGAAATCTCTCATTACAATTTGTCCTTAGCACTGTTCCAGGCACTGGAAGGCATGAATGGCTGAACACGATTCCCATTAATGCAATAGTCCAAAATGAGACAAATCTGCTTAAAAACTCGATTCTTCAGATTCAGATAAATGGACTACATTTTATAGAGAAAACTTCCAAGGACATACTATAAAAGACACCATAATTCTATCTCCCCAGTTGTTTTTTGCTTCTTGTCTAAAATTAAGTCTTCCAGAGACCTCACCTCTTCTGTTTCATTACAGCTTTTAATGCTTTGGGAACATAATAAATAAATATTAAAAGAAACCTCAGTACAGAGCTTAGCGTGACTCTCACAGGCTGAATAGAAAAATTTACCATGAAGCATGTCTAACCATTTGGGGTGTATGCCTGTCCCCAGCTGACTGGAGGTACAAGGTCGGTTAGGGAAATCTTGATAAAAGAAGGAAGATGCACAACCTGACTGTGTAATCCCAATTTGTAAACTAACCGTTGAGCCTGCAGAGAAGCTTGAGTGAGCAGAGGAATAAATTAACAAAACCTGCATACTTGTAGTTTGAAACAGCTAGATACCCCAAGCTCTAACATGTACAGCTGTGGAAGGCAGGGGTTTGATGCTGTTGTGCAGAGTGCTTACGCATTAAAAGGAAGTGAGATCCCAAGGGGAGGCCATGCTCCACTGCATGTTATCATCTGATCTGTAATGTTCTAGCATTTACTGATCACTATATTGTCTAAATAAGGTAACTCAATTGATAAATTGAATAGGTGTCCTAAGAACCTCTGTTTCTGAATGAGGTGAAATATGACCCTTAGGGAGAAGATGACTGTAAAGTCTTGAAGTTTGAGAGCAAAATTGTTTTTTCTTCCCTTGCTCCCCACCAGCCTTCTCTAACATTTACAGCATTAACTGTTCTGAGTTTATCTACTTAATTCTGCACATATAGGGTAACAACTATATGGGGCTCCTTGCCTAACTTTCTTTTGAGCTCTATCAAACATTATAAGCATGTGCTTACTAATCCTGTCTTATAGAAATGGGGAGATCTAGGAGTCTGTGCAACACAGGATTTTGTAATCTAGGGTAAACAGCTAAATCCAAATTCTCCTTTTGTTTATTCCTGTGTACTTAGGGAGTAAATTCCCTGAAGTGAATAGGATAATCCTGGTGTAAATAGGAAGAGAAGCATGCTTCTAGTTCTTGTAAATATTCCCTTTAGAAAATACTTTTAAAGTGTAGAGCTGATTGAACTTTGAATGCTAAAATGTTCTCATTATGGAACAAATAGTCTTTGAAAAAGGCCTTTTAACTTTTTCTCTGTAATATTCAAAATTACTCCGTGGGAACCAGCTCTTTAAAAAACCCCAAAACAAAACAAAGGAAACTGAAATCTCCTTCTCCCCCAGAACCTTAGGGGTTCAAATTAAGTCAATCAAAATCAAGACCTTTTGTGGGCTGAGAGTAAATGCTGTTTTCCTCTGCAATCTGTGACCTCAGATAGGCCCTTTTCTTTCTAATCTCATGCTTTACATGCTGTGAAGAATGAAATGCATTGAATTTTTTGACTCAGCCTCCCTTTATGACTACATGAAAGAGCTGGTGAAAACGGCAGGTGAAGTTTAGTAGGAAAGAATAAAGCAAAAAATGGTGTCATGCACATTCCCTTATTCCTAGGGCTCTTGCAAGTGTACACACAGCACGGTAGATCACCTACAGTGATAAAATTCAAGGGTTTGAAACAGAGTCCTGGAATGATAAGAAGCAAAGATAACCACATTTTATTTGCTTAGGGTGGAAGAGGATCTTTGCATGACTCTAGGACTACCTCTTCAGTGTCCATTAGAACAGAATATAATAGAATAGTTCAGTCAGAAGAGACCTACAACAATCATCTAGTCCAACTGCCTAAACAGCAGCATAGCCTTTACACCAGAGCAGTTGTATCATTTCCCTCTGACTTGTGGGAAGCCACAATTCTTTTTTATGCTGTTTGGCAAGGCAGATTGCTGTGTGCACGCAGTGACTATTTAGTTGCTTCTCAGAGAACTTCTCTGCTGGACCATTTCTTACTTTGCTGAAAAAAATATTTCAGGGCCTTGGAAGAGATACAATGACTTTTAGCCACTGCTGCTCTTCGGAACAAGATGGTTTGGTTATATCTGTACTTGTAAAAGACGTGCTCAGGACCACAATCTGAAACAAAGCAGTTCATACGCACCTGATGAAATATTTTTATCTCCGAAGCAGGGCGTATGCATGAAGACAGCCTACTGGGAACAGTGCTTGCTGCATGCTAAGCTACTGAACTTGGAAATGCATGAAGGCCATTTCAAGGATCATCTGAATAATTTTAAAGTATATACTATTATTCCTGGCACCCAAGAAAGTTTCTAGACACTGTTTAATTTACTAGTAGAAGACCTGGGGATTGCTCAGTTGTGACAACCTCTCACTTGCAACCTGTATTTTCCTCTTTTAACCTCAACACTTCTATGTAAATATCAATCTACTTCTTTCTGTTCTTCCACTAACGCTTAATGCTTTGTCTCCTCTACCCCCGAATACTAAGCTATTTTTTCCCTGCAGTGCTCTTAGTATAATTATTTATCTTTCCTCACCTTTCTTGTCAGTTCACTCTTTTCAGCCATATGCAACCCTTTTACTGTACTCCCACATATGTATGATTCTTTTCCTCACCTCTTTCTATCTTGTTTCTCCCCAGCCTAGAAAATAGAGGTTGTTCCATTTTCATGTTCTCAATACTTAACTTCAACATTGCTGGCCATTTCTTTGTCTTGGTCCTCAACGTCTGAGACGTGTAATTGAATAAGATATGTTATAGAATCATAGAATGTGTTATTGCATGCCTTCATGTACGAAGTTCAGTTCTAGCCCATAAACTTCTACATGGTGACAAAAATGTCTATGTGCACTTGCAGCCCAGAAAGCCATAGTGTTATAGAATTATACTATCTGCCTACATCATATAAGATAAAGACTTCATAAGAAATGGAGAAAAATCTAAAGAAAAACACCTTTCTGAGACAGTGAAACAAGTCTGTTATGGAAAACTCTCATCTTTCCTCGGTGAGTTAATGCCAAAGACTCCACAGCAGTGGCATTTTCTTACTGTGCTAATAGGTGTGTAAAGTACTGCCCACCACTTTAGGTAACATTGTCATGGCTCTTTTCATAATGACAAAATTAGCTCCTCGGTGTAATTTTTCTCCATCTTCCCATTAAGATATTTATTGAATGGTTTGGGTTAGAAGGGACTTTGAAGATCACGTAGTTCCAAACCCCCTGCTACGGGCAGGGACACCTTCCACCAGACCAGGTGGCTCAAAGCCCCATCCAGCCTGGCCTTGAACACTGTCAGGGAGGGGGCAGCCACAGCTTCTCTGGGCAACCTGTGCCAGTGTCTCACCACCCTCACAGTGAAGAACTTCTTCCTAATATCTAATCTAGATCTCCCCTCTTTCAGTTTGAAACCGTTGTCCTTTGTCCTGTCAGGCCTTGGGAAAAAGTCCCTCTCTGTCTTTCTCGTCAGCCTCCTTTATACATAGAGAAGCTGCATTAAGGTACCCCTGGGGCCTTCTCTTTTCCAGGCTGAACTATCCCAACTCTCTCAGCCTGTCCTCATAGGAGAGGTGTTCCGGTCCTCTGATCATCTTTGTGACCTTCCTCTGGACCTGCTCAAGAGGGACCATGTCTTTCTTATGCTGGGGGCCCCAGAGCTGGACACAGTACTGCAGGCAGGGTCTCACCAGAGCAGAGGGGAAGTCTCACCAGAGCAGAGTAGAGGGGCAGAATCAACTCACTTGACATGCTGACTACAGTTCTTTTACTGTAGCCCAGAATGTGATTGGCTTTCGGGGCTGCAAGTGCACATAGAAATTTTTGTCACCATGTGGAAGTTTATGGGCTAGAACTGAACTTCGTACATGAAGGCATGCAATAAGCAGAAGAGACACAGAAAGTCAGAAAGAGGAGATTTTCCAATGTCATGCTGTCAGTAGGGGAGTAGTAGAGGTTTCTAGCACATGAATGTGCTAACTTTTTTGTCTCTTTGGTGTTCTGCCAACACCAATCAAGATTTTATTTGAGAGGCAGTATTTTGTGCCATGTGGCATCCTTATTTCAGGAATAATAAAGGCAGATCACATGCTGGCTTTTTAAACTATAATATGTCACCTTTTTATAAAAATGATTGTGCAACATGCTTTTCACTCCGTTCTACATGTTACACAATGCTGCAGACACCTCTAATTTATTGATTTATTTATTTTTAGTACAATCAATCCTTCTTCCATCAAGAAAAAATGTATAAGATAAATAATGTCACATATATTAGTAGCATGCACCAAACTGCAATTCAAATATATTTTAAAAGATTTATTGTAAATATTATTGAAAGAATGGAGTGGGGGGTTAATATAATTCAGTGACTGTATATTTTTGTTCTGTACCTTCATATCTTGCATTATTCTTTCATCATTTTTTTTTTTGACCTAGGTTGCACCTGGAATTACTTTAACTGAAAGTCACAGTAAAGTTACAAGACATGGTATTTTACAAACAGTAGAAGACATTAAAACTGATCAGATGATAGGTGTTCATAATTTCATGATCCTTAAAAAACTGCACGACTATTGCATATGCATTTGACATCTGGGCTGCCCTTCTATGATCTTATTAAAATTATCTGGTATATTTATAATATAATAAGTATTATTGGCCTCTTCACTGCCAATGCACCTGAATTTGCTTTTAGTTGATTGTCTTCAGAGCATGAAGTCTGTTGCACTTATGAGACATGTCAAAGTTATATTTGACAGGAGTACATGAAGAGCTGACAAATAACTTGGAAATATTTATCTTTTAGAAAACGGAACCTTTTCAGGAATATATTTAGTACAAGCAACACATAATTTGTAAATGATAAGCAAAGCAGTAACCAACAAGTATTTCTCTTTATGAGACACTCAGCCATCAAGCCTTAAAAAGCAAGCTGGTTTCACTGTCTTGATAGTGTTACATTCAGACTGCCAAGCCACAATGACATTTTTCATTCAGAACTTATTTCACTTAGTTTTAGGCATTGACAGCACAGAGCAAATGAGAAAACCCTGGGCATATCCACCAAGAGAGTCTCAGCTCTGTCATAGACACCTTAAGATGCTCACCAAGGCAATCTATCTTACCCTACTATAAGGAAATCCCAGATGACCTTTGACTAGATGCTTAAAACCAAGCTGTCCAAAGCTGAATCCCACAAAAATCTTAGCGAGCAAATAAAAGCAGTTGCACTACACAAAAAGATTCAAACTGTTTCTTACTTATATGTAAGTAATTTAAAGTATATATTTCCGATCAGCAGCAATGGAGACTTTCAAAGCAGAGTCCTGACAATTTCTTCAACTTTTATTTTATTCATTGTCTTTATTTCTTTTATTAATTAATTAATTAATTCATTTGTTCATTTATTTTAACTTATAAAACTCAGAGAAATCTGCATGTTGATTCTGTTCTTGTTTCTTAGCGATAGCTTCCTCTTATGGATGTGCTGGCATGGAGACTAGAAAGAGACTGCAAAATCCAAATGGCAAAATTTCTTTATATGAGGCATTAACTAACAATTAGAACAAAATCATGTCTGATTATTAACAACTCTCAGCTAGTCCTAGGCCAATGACAACAAAGGAAATTGTTCCAAATTTTTTCCCAAAATTCCACTCACTAACAGCTTGCATGTTTTATTTCAGGAAGAGACTATATCATAGATACTCCGAAGCACAGAGAAACTGTGGGGTCATCTAAGGTGGAAAATATAGTAACTTAGCCAAGAGCTCATACCGGCCTGATTCCAGTCCCATATTGACAGCAGATGTCAGTATTTCTTAAGGGTTGTGTATATTAGAAAGGAAAAAGTGCCCTGAGGATTTGAACAGGATTCTGGGTATTTGTGAACACTCCAAGTGATCTAAATTTGTGAGGAACAGATTTTGTTTTTTCCATCACCTTATTTTTAAAATGTGCTGACGAAGGTGTTTGTCACTGAACCAAAGGAGTAACAACTTAAATTTATGTGTGGTCTCAATTCTGAGCAGTGCTGAGTAGCCTGAACTCAAACATGGCTTTACCTGGGGTTGAAAGAAACAGTTACTGTCATTCCAAAGCAGCTCCCATCACAGAACTGTTGGTGGGGATATGATCTTGAGATATGGAGGAAATAATTAGGACATGATTCAAGAAGGCAATCTGCTAATCTCAGAGTGGAATGAGAAATACTGTGTAAACTTTTAGAACTGAAGTTGTTAAACATAGAATAAAGGCTGACTATCAACATTTCAGAGAATATGATGTTACTACCAAATAACTTTCAAATATATGTGTAAGAAGACAGATTTTCATCCAGCCTATTCAATCTTTATACCATTCTCTCAAACATACACATCTGTTGAAGTCTTTGAGACTACTCACAAAAGTAGTTGTATATAAATCATTAAAATTCAGCATAAGGGTTATTGAATCTTTCCTCATATCATATAGCCTTGAGTGACTTGATGGAAAAACATGTTACACCTGTACAAGCTGAGGAGCTGGCCCAATCTTTTAGCTTACCAAAGGAAGAGAATTTTTTATTCACTTCAAGGATCAGCTCCGAAGGTACCTAGCAGCTGTTAATGCTTTCTGACAGTAGGGAGTCAAGAAACACAAAACTTCGCGTTGTACCCACAAAGAGCAGTTACAGAATGAATGTGGTTCCAGCAACTACTCAACTTTGAAGTAATGTCAGAAATACTGTGCACTTTTCCAAAATGTTGTATGATTAGGAGGGTAGCTATGGTCAATAGCAATGAAGACATAGTTACAACCTTCCCCGATGCTAAGAGAGGAACCTATGCATAACAAATTAGATGGAAAAAATTTTAAGACATATTTGATTTCTACAACTCTAGCTGTTTATTAGGTTTGCTAACATGCACCATACCTGGATTCATGATATATAGAATCGGAGAACACTTTATAGTCTGAAGGATCCCCAGCAAAGCAAAAGATACAGAATTATAGGCTGGTTTTTATAAGATTCAGCTTCTTGAAGGTGCAAAATTTGTTTTAACAGCATATTTTCGTGTGTTTTGTATAGATGAGATAATAGGAAATCCCCATCATGACATTTCTAGCATTTCTGGAGCTGCTAACCACAACCACAATAACTACCACTGAAGGCAGAAATGGGATTTATCTCACCTAACCTTAGATTGAACCAGTCAGTCAAGCTTTTCTTTATAGTCAGTAGAGATAAAGAAGCTGTTTTAAAGTGTCATTCCCATGACCAAAGACAAATGTCTTTAGGAACAAAATATTCCACCATAGAAGTGCTTTTTCTTCCTAGTAGCTATAATGAAAAGGACCATGGAAAACTAACACATAGATACTTTCTGTGTAATTTATATTGTCATGTATATTTGCTGAGATTGAATTCAAATGAGAGATTTTGTAACAGAATGGAGAGTAGTTGTTTGCAGAGCAGGGACTGCTCCATTTCAGGTACCCATCTACTGAACTTCTGTACTGCAGAAGACTAAAGCACAACTTCTGAAAAGTCATCTAGCTTTAATTTCAAGACATGAGACATGGGGAATCTGTTTTTTTCCTGTGATAAATATTTCTTTTTGCTATGATTAATACTATGCTATTAAAAAACACACCTAATTTCTACTTGGCATTTGCCTGATTCTATGTTTTGATGTCCTATGTCTCTCCCTAATGGATTAAAGAGCTGAACCAAAGGTAATTTATCCTTTTAAAATGTCTACATGCTATAATCAAGTAACTTCTCAGTCCTCTAAGCTGAATAGCTTAAGCTCTTTAAGAGTCCAAATGTAATTTTCCAGCCTTAACATAATTTTCATGGCTCTTTTTAACTCATCGTGCAATGTCCTTTTGTGATTTGAAACCAGGAGAACCTAGAATCAAATGGTCTGATGAATTGAGGGGATCATATTTCTTTCAAGTTGAGTATGAAACAGGTTGAGTGGAGTTAAAACTCACAAAGTATTTGCCACTCAGACAAAAAAGCATCTTAAAATCTGCTGTCCAGAAGAATTACTTCAAAAGATGAAATACAAGATACTGATGCGGTATGCAACAGAAGGGGGCAAACGAGTCTCATTTCACTGTTTCAAAGCTCTCTGAACATCAGATGATTCAAATTTTATCCTGAGCTATTATGTGTAAACATGTGCAAAAGAATGCAAAAAAAAAAACAACCAAAGAAACAAGAAATGAGCAGAAAGTGAGTAGTACGAGGACAATGTTCAGTAAATTCTGATGAATGACATCAATTGCATTCAACTGTGACAACCTAGCTTGATGACTATGTTCTACTCAATACATAGACAGGGTAAATTAAAAAAATAATTATTTACTAATCCTTAAACAAAATTGTTCTCTAAGTTTAGTCCTGGTGGCACCCCACTGACTGCTTCTCTTTATCAGGTGCAAAACTGGCCATGTGAGTTCAAGTGATAGAAATATTAAGGATATCCACATTTAGAATAATTTTGACAACACAGTCAAATATTTCTCCATGTTTGCAGATATCTCACCTTCATGAGCTACACTCAGTTCTGCCTACAAACTGTAGCTAGGGTCCTGCTTCTTTTGTTTGGAAGTAGGATTAAGTCTCCTGATTTTTAAGGGCAGCCCTCTAGGCAGTTTTAAAGCAAGTGGTAGATATGGGAAAGGTTTTATAAACAATCCTGTTAGGTGTTAATAGGATCAGAATTATTACCTCTCCTCTCATACTGAAAATGCACCCTCAGAGATATTTTTCTTCATGCTATTTATACTTAGGTAAGCCCTCTGCAGAAGTTTCAAACCACAACTTTAAAGTAGTAGAGATCTGCACAGGGCAAAGAGATGTTATAGCACATACAATCTGCAGTGGAAGAATAAGTTTTTACATAATCTCTCTGAAGTTTAGTACAGGTTTTGCACCACCCCACAAAACCCAGTTACTGTTTATAAGGAGTGTAAAGAAACAATGTTCAGAGATCAGCGACTTCTGGCTAGTTTGGGGTAGTAGAGAGCTATCGATCAAACAGCCCAGGCTGGTCTAACACATGCATCAAAGCTGGGCAGGGAATCATGGAGTGATAGCCAACCAGCCTCGGCTTTCCTCCATCAGCAAAGCAAGAACGTTCTCCTTGAAGCACACCACAGAGTGAAGTTTAGCCAAAACCAAACTGTTCTTTCAGGAAAGACAGTAAATCCCTCAGTTCTCACAGTCAATTGTAAAAAGGTAAAGAAGTAAGGTACCTGAAGTCCTGCTAGCTTGTTTGAAGCAAGGGGTAGTCTACCAGCCTCTTACATGAAGCATTTTCTACAGGATTCTCACACCTCAGCGGGACACCCTGCTGATCAAAAGGCAAAGACAGTTCACAGGTGTATGTGAGAATATGTATGTATTCAATTGTACACACATACACACAGACATACTTCATACGCACACACATACCCATACACATACATTTGCTGTCAGAAAATAAGTCTTTCCTGACCCCTCAGTACCACCACTGCCACATACAAGGGTGTAAGCCTGTAAGCATTATTCTCAAAGTTGTGAACACAGAGTTCAACACTTTTCATTTTGCAAGCAAATAACACAATATTTATTCAAAAATACAGGAGAAAACCAAGATTTGTAATATTACAGTGATGATCTCTGAACTAGCCTAGTCAAATGTCCTTTTGCATTTTGAAGACGAGGAGTTTAACTAAAAAAAAATTCATTCTTGGGATCAAGAATGGAGAATTCTCCAGCTGCTTAGCCTGGACATTCATTCTTTAATATCTTTGTGCTGTATTTTGTGTTCATTCTGATACTTTTGCATAAACCAGACAATTCAAGGAATCTCTTACTACGGAAGGGATGTACTACTAATCTTGATAAAGTTTTGGTGTGCTTTATAAGACAGTGTTTGCTAATGACCAGGGAAAACAGTCAATCAAAAGAAGTGGTATTTTATGTTATTGCTTAGTATTTCCACTTTGAGCAAACTAATTGGACTAGAGTTCAAAATAAATTTTGAAAAGCTAAGACAAGGTGGAGGAGTTGGGAATGAAGAAGTGAAGTTGAGCCTAGGAAAAAGGGCAGAGGGGAAAGTGTGATTTTAATTAACTGTTTCTCACCATCCAATTGGTGATAAATTATATTAATTTTCCCCAAGTTAAGTCTGTTTTCCTGTGACTGTGAGTCGTAAGTGATCTCCCTCTCCTTATCCCAACCCATGAGCTATTCCATCTTCTTTTCTCGTCTTGCTTGAGGAGAGGGGCAAGTGGCTGGGTAGGCACCTGGCAGCTGGCAATGGTCAAGCCACCGTAATATCCATTTCTTGATTCCATACTCCATATTATCTTGGAATCAGACTTTTCTATCCCAAAGAATATCTTTTTCACTATGAGTTTCTCTTAGTAATTTATTGTCCTCATCGCCTCTTCTTTAAATGAATGTTTTCATACATGTCGTAGAAAACCACACAGGTATTATTTGAATCTTAGCTTCAGTAAGAGCCTTTCAGGCACATTGCTTCATTTCTAATTGTCCTGTTCTTCATTCTGTTTCATTTTTTACCTCCTCTACTTCTTAGAATTTAATATTTCCTTTCTTTATCCTGAATAAAGTCTGGCTATGATGTGAACCAAAAATAACATACCTATGACGTTCCAGATGTTAAATGTGAATAGACACCATGCAGTAAAGATTATTGTCTTACTGCTGAGCTATTCTCATTGCATTTCAAAAAAGAAATATCGTATAAAGTCTTTGGGACTTGTCCTAATTCTATAAGACCTCAGGTTCCATGACACCACATCAGGAATAAGCGTAACAGTCAGATATTTAACTTTAATGCAGGTGTGATTTGTAAAAAAATTGCAGAATCAAACACTTTGTGTCTGAGTGATGCCAACAGTATAATTAGCCCACATATTAAACTCATAATGGTCTGAGATACTCACAAGATATGAGTACCTGAATAACCAAAATAGCAATATATTTATATATGTATGCCTTCTTGGAACTAGACTTTTCTACCCAGAAGCATTGTTTTTTACTTCATATCAACTTCTCTTGGTCTATTATAGGCATCATAACTTCTTCCTCAGATGACTGAGATAAATTTGCAGATATTAGCACAGGAAGTGAAGACAAGAAGTAGCAAAAGTGCTCAAAGTGGGTCTCCAAAATCTAATGCACAGGCAACAGAGACTGGCAGCAGGGGATGACTAGATGTAATAGTTAACCTCTTGAAATTGAATGAGGGGTGGGTGATTACTTCAGCTGAGGGACTGAAAGAGACCTGATACCATACAGGCCACTGAACTGAAAAAGTAATTATCTTCACAGCACAGACCAGGAAGTGTAACAGTCACACAGTATTCTGACGAACCTTTTTAAAACAGAAAACACTGGAGATGCCAGGAGCAACACTACTAAATCCTACATATTTTCACAAATATACTTAAGTCTTATCAATTATTTCAAGGTCTTCTCCCAATATCTGACATCTATTTCACCCGTGTTTACTTCTGATCTAAACTTATTGATACATAGATTCTCACATAGCAAGGCTCTGGGTAGTTTTCTAGAGCTTCTTATTTTTCGTATTCTCTATTTAGCATCCAAACAGCAAGCAAACTCCTAAATATCATATCTCTGTACAGTGTGTAACAATAAGATAAATTAATCTACATCTCTCACTTTTTAGTCTTGACCCATGACCCTTCCTTGTGCAACCCCTTCATCTTACACCCCTGTATTATTTTTCCAACAAAAATTTGGATTCTGATAAAATATTTACTTTCGTCTTCAATTTCGTCTTGACTTTTGAATACTAAGATGTTTGGCACAAACTGGACACTAATAAATACCTGGAGTTTGAAGAATTATAATATACAGATATAATTCATGATCAGACTCAATCAGATAAGATATTAAAGATACTAGATTCCATCTTCTTATAGATGCAGTTCGTACTTTATACAAGCTTTTCTGTTAGTGATCTAAGAAAACATTAGAGATGTAATGGAAGAAATATGCATTTGTCCTGTCCTAAAGCAATTTTTTTTACGTTAAGATGGCAAACATAATAAAACTTTCTCAAAAAATTAACCTAAAAAAAAACCAAAATAAAGAAAACCAGTAATGCACCTAAAATGAGTCTTTCAGAAATGCTCGGTATTGCCAAGGCCTTCTTTTAGTGAAGTCAGTACATCTTACACCTCACACAGTCATAGGACAGAATTAAAATAACAGGTGGTTGTATTTTTTTCCTGAGAATATCTTCCAAATTTGGTTTTAGATGGTTGAACAAATGCGGTATGTCACACTGAAGACATCTTTGATGGTTTTTTTTACTTGTTTCACTGGGTTTTTTACTTCATATGTTGACGAATGAATAAAGATTCGAAATTTCAAAGCAGAAAATACGTGGGTGTTTAAAGTCTAGAATTAGGAATATGAAAGTTATCATTCTTGTCAATATCAACTGGTTACCTCAATAGCCTATGCTGATAGCATTACCACAAATTACCTTTCAAACATAGAAGAAATATCTCAGAAGATAATTAAAAGAGCTGAAGTCATAGTTTGCTTCTTTCTGCTTTAATGAGGGAGTCATGAATGATATGTGCGCCTACGCATATATGTATAAACATACTAAACGTCTGGATTCTGCTTGTTCTGCTGATTGTTGGGAAAAAACCCATATTTTCCAGCACTGCCTGGAAATTTTATTAAATTGAATATCACCAGTAAAGTTAGATTAACAACAATTTTGAAGTTAGCACTTCTGATTTTAAAAAAATGCAGAATTGAAAACTTTGTGTGTGAGTAATATAAACAGCATCATTAGCCCACATATCAAACTCATGCTGGCCTGACATATTCACAAGGTCTGAATAGCAGAACAACAAAAATAGTAATATATTTAGGCTTATCCATGAGTATAGAATGTGTTATTATGCAGAGAACAACTTCAATGCTGGTAGGCCTCAGAAACCTCCCCCAACATCCACGACTTTTCAAATACAAATAAGAGTGGCTTTGCAATGACATCACCAGCTCCTTCAGCACTCATGGGTGCATCTTGTCAGGTCTCATGTAATTCTCCATGTCCAGCTTGTTTAAGTGTTCTTACTAACTTGATCTTTCTCTACTGAGGGCAAGTCTTCCTTGCTCCAGACTTTCCCACTGCCTATTGGCGACTGAGATTCCTTAAAGCAAGTGATACCAGTAAAGACCAAGGTGAAGAAGACGTCCTCCATGTCTTCAGCCTCTTCCATGTCCTTTGTCAGCACATCTCCTGTCCCATGCTGCCAGTACACATTTTCTCTGGTCTTGCTTTTGCTGCTGATACATCTGTAGAAGCCCTTTTTTTTGCCCTTCACATCCCTCCCCAGGTTCAATTCCAGAAGGGCTTTGGACTGCCTTAGCCTATCCCTGAACACTCAGTGTCTCCATATTTCTCCTGGGTAACCTGGCTTTCTCTAATTTTATGTTTCCTTGTTATGTTTAAATTTTGTCACAACCTCTTTCTTCATCCATGCAGGCCTTCTGCAGCCTTTGCTTGATTTTCTGCATGTTGGGACTGATGGCTCTTGAGCTTGGAGGAGGTGATCCTTGAAAATCAACAAGCTCTCCTTGACCCTTCTCTCCAGGACTGTAAGACATGTGATTCTTCCAAGCAGCTGAACAGGCCAAAGTCTTCTCTCCTGAAGTCCAAACTTACCATCTTGATTTTTGCTTTTATCTCCTTCTCTCAGGATTCTGAAGACCATCATCTCATGTTCAATGCAGCTAAGGCTTCTTCTGACCTTCTCATTGTCAGTCAGTTCTTCGTTGGTTGTAAGTCTCAGGTTCAGCAAAGTGTCTTCCCTGACTGGATCTTCATTCACCTGTGTCAGGGAGCTGTCACCAGCGTACTCCAGAAACCTCCTGGACTGCTTGTGCCCTGCTGTGTTGTCCATTCAGTATCTACTGGGTTGAAGTTTCCCATGAGGACTGCAAATGGGAGGCTTTTTTCAGTTGTCTGAAGAAGGCCTCACCCACTTCTTCTTGATCAGGCAGTCTGTAGCAGACATCCACCACAATGTTGCCCCTTGGTCTGCCCTTTAAACCTAGCGCCTTCATGGCAAAGAAGGCTGACAGTATCTTGGGCAGCTCTAGCAAGTATGAACCCAGAAGGTCTGGAATAGTGATTCTTCTCTACCAGTCATTGCTTGTGAGACCATAGCTAGAGTGCTGTCTAGCTTTGAGCTTTCCAGTACAAGTGGCAAATTTGACAGACACTCCAGCAAAAAGACACCAAGGTGATCCAGGGGATGGAAAACACTGTGTATGAGAAGAGTCTGAGAGCTGGGTTTATGCAGTCTTAAGAAGATAAGACTGAAGTGAGAGCTAATTACTCTCTAAAACTACATAATGAGAACATGTCAGGTAGAGCCAGATTTTTCTCAGAGCTGCACAGTGATAGGACAAGACAAAATGGATCACGTTGGAATGCAGGAAACTACAGTTAGACATGACGGGGAAAAATAAATCTCCATTAAGGTTGTCAGACGCTGGCGCAGGTGCCCAAGGAGACCATAGAATCTCCATCCTTGTGCAAGGCCTGAGCAATTAGATACAAATTGTCCCTACTTTGAGCTGGTGGTTTGACCAGATGACCTCTAGAGGTCCCTTCTAACCTAAATTATGCTACTACTCTGTGATTCTGCAATGAAAAATCCTCCCAAAGTATTATTAACGTTATAGGGCTTGTGTTTCAGAAAATACTTGACAACAGATTACTAGAATCACAGGGGCTTGGAACCCCAAACCAACAAGACATAGTATATGACATCTTTGGACTGAAACTTTCCTAGACAATAGTTGTCACTCAGAGAAGGAAACATCCAAACAGAAGTCGATCTAAACCTTTTTTTTCATTGTTATTAATTTAAGTGATGATGGTATACCTGGAGCCAAAAGGATGCTTGGGACACTCCACACTGTGTTGAGATGAAAGGACATAGAGACAATATGAGCTTTTCATAATGACATTACAGGTACCCACCTTTACTACATGTTACTACAATTACGTACAACCAGAAATTATATACAAGTTCTTAACGTCTTTTTTAATCATTTGAACTTGGTTTTCAGATTCAATTGTGGGAGAACTGGGGTAGAATTTAAAATATTGTAAAAAATATTTGTTAGAGTACTGGCATTTCAAACTTTGTAGTGGTACGCCTAGAAATAGGTTTCTTTAGTTAACTCCAGATATGAGAAGCTTGTCGTCATTATAGTTTCACAGAATTATGGAATACTTCTTGAACCTTCAGAGAGGACATATTTAATTTCACAGAATTTGCTAAGCTGAACATTTCTCTTTGTTTGTACACTTAACAAAAATAAATATGCACCTTCCAGATGGATGTTCCAGGTTTGGATTTGCAGGAATTTGTTCTTCTGAGAGATACTGTCTGGAGGAGAAACTGGAATTTCTCTTACAAATATTTAAGTGTTGTGCCAATATGTCTAAGAAAGATAATAAGTCAAATAAGACCAGTACAAACACAGAAGTGAAACTAGTATGTGTATATATATATATATATGTATATATATATTTGTCTTCTCAATATTTTCACCTATGCCTTTGTAAAAATAGATGAAAAGCAAACACACACCACTGGCTATATTAAATATCCGTGAAAACTTGTAAAAGTACCTAATGTTAAGGCTAGAACAGATGCCTGCCTACTGACTATTTAACTTTTCCCTCTGTTCTCCCACCAGCATTACCTATTGATGAGTGATTATTGCTTTTTGCTGCAGCACTGTAAAATTATATCACAGAAAGGCTGAGACCGAGACCATCTAAGGCATTAAGTACCCGACTCATGCTGAGCTCTGGCAGTTAGATCTAAACAATGGTTCAGGCCTTAGAAATTTTTCAGAATCGCTGAAAAATTTCCTTGAAGGGCACATAGTTTCTTAATGAAACTGCTGAAGCATTAAAAAGAAAAGCTAGATGGAAATCATCAAGGTGAATAAAACTTCTCTTTATTTTAGCATATAGAAGTAGAACTAAAGGAAACACAAAGGGAAATGTGTGCTGATGAACGAGCTCAATATCTGTAAACTACATTATATCAAGCCTGTTGACTAAACATATTAGATGAGCCATTTTCCTGGGATTTTATCATCATTCATACTGAAGCTATGCTTCAGCAAAGAGCAGTCAGTCCTTTGTCAGGGGGCCTGTGGTGAGTGGCTCTTGGCTGGCTGCTAGGTACCCACTCAATTGCTTTTTTTCTCCGCCCCTTCAGTAGAACAGGGGGGAATATAAGATGAAAATCTCGTGGCTCAACATAATGGTAGTTTGATGAGGAAAAAAAGAAAAGAAAAGAAGAAAAGAAAAGAAAAGAAAAGAAAAGAAAAGAAAAGAAAAGAAAAGAAAAGAAAAGAAAAGAAAAGAAAAGAAAAGAAAAGAAAAGAAAAGAAAAGAAAAGAAAAGAAAAGAAAAGAAAAGAAAAGAAAAGAAAAAGAAAAGAAAAGAAAAGAAAAGAAAAGAAAAGAAAAGAAAAGAAAAGAAAAGAAAAGAAAAGAAAAGAAAAGAAAAGAAAAGAAAAGAAAAGAAAAGAAAAGAAAAGAAAAGAAAAGAAAAGAAAAGAGAAAAGAAAAGAAAAGAAAAGAAAAGAAAAGAAAAGAAAAGAAAAGAAAAGAAAAGAAAAGAAAAGAAAAGAAAAGAAAAGAAAAGAAAAAGAAAAGAAAAAAAAGAAAAAAAAAGAAAAGAAAAGAAAAGAAAAGAAAAGAAAAGAAAAGAAAAGAAAAGAAAAGAAAAGAAAAGAAAAGAAAAGAAAAGAAAAGAAAAGAAAAGAAAAGAAAAGAAAAGAAAAGAAAAGAAAAGAAAAGAAAAGAAAAGAAAAGAAAAGAAAAGAAGAAAAGAAAAAAGGCTGCAGGTGGAAACAAAGCAAAAAAAAGAAAAGAGATTTATTTGCTACCTCCCATCAGCACACAATGTCCAGCCACTTACTGGGTCTCAGTACACATAGTGGTTGTTTCATTTCAGAAGATGAGTGTCATATTAACAAATGCCCCCAGCCTCCTTTCTCTGAGCTTTTATTGCTCAGCATGTCATATGTTATGGAATATCCCTTTGGTCAGTCTGGGTCAGCTGTCCCAGCTGTGTGACTTTCCAGCTCCTTGCCCACTCCCAGCCCACTGGATTTTGGGGATAGTGGGTTGGAGGGATGCTGTGTGAGCACTGCTCAGCAATAGCCCAAACTTTTTTACGTTATCAACACTGTTCTAGCTACAAATATAAAGTACAGCATAATATGGGCTGCTATGGGGAAAGTAAACTCTATCCCAGCCAGACCCAATACAGGGTCAAATTTCGTGGGTTTTGGAAGGCCATTTCTGTCTATTGGGACACCTACTGAGTGTGTTATATTCCGTATTTACTTGGCAAAAAGTAAACATAGCTTAGCTCTCAGTGTCAGTGATACAGAAGCTGTAACAAATAGGTGCTGCAAGTACAAGTTGCAGTCAAGACCATGTTTTTATTCTTTATTGTGTTTGTATTAAATAGTGGCTGAAGGAATGCTGTAGAGGAATTGGCATGACAGATATACAGCTGTCTAGGAGGGAAATGAATGGCCTCCTCGTCACCATTTAAAGATTAATGTTTGCCAATATTATCATCACTTGCAATCAACATGCAAAGGAGAATATAACTGTATCCCTGAACTGACTCCACCTGTTTTACCAGAAAAATACAAAAATCTGGCTTTCTTTTCAAAAGGACAGGAAAAGCACCCAAAGAGTGTTACAGATCAGGCCCTGCTTCATGTGCCTTCCTGCCCAGGGAAAGTGAAGGTTGCCAAATAACTTCCCTTGTCAAACTTCATAATTCAGAAAATGGTGTTGATGATATGTTATAAAAATATTGACTACTCTGAAGAGGAACATTCTGCTGGGGAGGTAACTCACGTATCTATGGACAATTTCCATGCATTAAAATTTTCCACACAGGGTTTTATGTACCATTTTTCTTCTTGGAGTTAACCTTATACTAGCAAGAAAATGTTCCCAGACATTTAAAATGAAATGCAAAATCGCCCTTATAAATGTGCAATTTTAAACCTGATCATACTGCAGGAGAAGCGACATAGAAATGCATTCATTTTGAGTCAACACCAGCTAATTATCCATGCAAAGATCTAATACATCAGCATGAATGAATCTTTTCAGAATACCTGTCTTCCCTCATGTCACTTTTTTTTTCAAATGAAGTGAATCGTTTCCCAGTTCTTTGTTCCCCAATACTCTGGATTTCTTTGGTTATACCACATACTGACTTCCAAGAAGTATGGAAAACTCAGGACTACAAATCTGAGCACATCTTTATGAAGAAAACTGATTAAAAGCACTACAGAGAGTAGTAGATCAACTGTAATCAGCATTTACACTGGCTATTTTCCTGGTTCTTCTGTCAAAGTTTTCCCTCACGTGCTTCAGTCCTTCCTTCCACACACTTGCAGGTCGTCACTTACCAAGAGAATAATGCAGTGAAAGGCTCACTGTGAGAGAGATTCTTACATAACCATTTTTCTTAAGTTTTCTTTAAGAAACCTTTTCTTAACTAAACAGAAACATCTTCTTCTGAGAGCTCTTGAAAATCCCCATACCTCTGAGTTCTATATTACTGCTTAAAAGGATACTGATATTGCATTAGGATTCCTACCAAAACCAATAGATAGAGAATCTGAAGGACGAAAAACCGCTCAATAAAAAAAATAAACTCATAAAAAAGCAGCAGTTATTCAGGGGGATATTTTCTAAATTTCTGTTAACAGTGAGCATTTTCTTTGTGGCCCTTTGGCATGCAATAAGCCCCAAAGAGTCCTTTTCTGTAAGATAAATTCTAGGATAATGCTCAAGAAACTTTGGAAAAACAACCCTTCTCTGTAACGTTGACTCCATCACATAACAATTGTGAGTTTAGTGAATTAGTACAGTTAATAGGGAGTGCTCAGCAGTTTGAGGCAGCTCCACTAATCCATTACTTTACCATAAAATCTTTGCATTCAAAATAGCACAAGGATTTTGAATCAATTCATATGTTGTCTCTTGATGACTTCCCCACACGAACATACCTTGAAGACAGTGATTGTATTACAAAGCTGCCCTTCAATAAACTGCTCCGTTTTTTTGTCCTCTCCAGCAGTGCTTGCCCACCCCAATTGCTGTTTTAAACCATCATCTCACAGACTTCTGAAAATGAAGAAACCTCCTTCACTGCCCACCTGCTTCTACCAGGAGCTGTGAATGCCTCCCACATTCCCTATTTCGTGCTATAATTAGAATAAATATTTGAAATACAAATACTCTCTACTTCTTCTGCTGCAGTCTCTTGTTGCTCTCCTGTCACTCTCCGGTGCTGCCTAGAAAGATTTTGAGCCCTTATTGGCAATCAATTTTTCTGCTTTTTTTTACCCAAGGCTTTGGTTTAGGCACCTCAGCACAAGAAATATTAAACTGCTTTGTTACACATGCTTGTGGGTCTGTGCAAGGTCTGTATTGTCCTCAGAGCTGACAGCAGATCCTTTAGCTCTTTCTATACTTAGATCTTCTCCCTCTGTATTCACATCTTCGTGATGCCCTGGCAAGTAGATATCCTTACACTAATTATTCCCTTTGAAGCAGACAATAGATGCTGTGATGCATTTCAGTCTGACTAAACCAGCCCTTATTTACGGCTCTGTCCCCCAGAAAGATTCCCATGCTGGAGCCAGACCATGGAAGGCACATCACATTTTTGTTGTTTTTTGATCAGTGTTACACTGGATACGGCAGAGGGTATCGCTGAGGGTTGTTCACTATATAGCCCTTTTCTGCCGCCAGACCCGTAACAGCATTATTAGTCAAGGGTCAGAGCGACAGCCTCTCACAGGCATGTTCTCTGTTCTGTCTGCCTTGCACAGCTGAACCCAGTACTTCAGCACAGGGCAAGACTGAATTTCAAGGCTTGATAGCAGCAGCCTCTCTGGAGACAACACGAAGTAGGCTAAAACACAGCAACAGAGCTACCAGAAATGAGCAGAGAGATGAGTTCATATTTTTCCTGTCAGTCATCTGTTTACTTGAAAACAAATAACAAACCAACAGCAACATACCATGCATCTACTAAGATGCTTGCTATGTCTTCCCACCCCCATCATGATGACTCTTCTACAGACCTACTGAAGTCCCACAAATCCACCAGACTGTCAGCTAGGAAGAAGATATTCTGGGATAGTTGGAACTTTTATTGTTAGGTGTGGTTTAGGCAATAGAGGCTGCTTTTCATTCCAATCATGCCTATTACTCTTCTAATCTTTTGTTTAATGTTTCTGAGACTTTGACACCCTTGAATTGTTAAAGGGACCTAGCCTACGAAGGAGAAAAATGCTGAGGTGGGATGAAGGAATGACATTGGTTTTACTGGAAAGACATCCTACAGACTCAAATTTGAATCCACACTTGTGTGCCTAGTTTAGAGCATCTTCCATTGGGGCAGCTCCCAAGACACTTTCCATTAAGAAGGACAGTGTGGGCAGATATCTTTCTTCTGCCTTTCCTTCAGTGACTGACACATCAGAGAGTGGTCCTGGAGCCCTGAGAAGTACAACTGAAAAGCATTCCCACTCCCATCACCAACTGTGCCTTCGACAGCTTTTCTGTCTGTGTTTCCAGTTATAAGAAAAAGATTGACATGGATAAAGAAGTCAAGGTGGGAGTCTACCTGGATCCTCTGTAAAAACAGCAGTTCTTGTGACGCATGGATATTAAGAAATTAACTAAGATCATATTCAGACTGCTAGGATATGTATAATTTTTTTTTCCAGTTGATCATCAATATATAGGTGCTACTTGAATCCACTGATAGTGGAGGTTTGGAACGTATGAGGCTTTATGTCTTTGCTTTCCTGATCCCACTTAGACACTTAACAACCATCTTAGGAGCTAGAGCAGGTGGTGAAAGTATGGTCCTCTGCCTAAATACCTGTATTTGTTCCTTCCTCCTTTGCTTGCCTGAAATCTGAAATTCTTCCACTGCTTTATCTGTATACAACTGGGAACAATGGGGCCCTCCTCTCGTTTGCCAGAATAGTGAGACGAGTACATACATGCTCTTACCTGTGATAAAAGAACACTGAAAATTGAACATTAGAAGTTAAAAAAGTGAAGCAGAATTGTTTGTGGAGTCTGGAATCAGTTCTATCTTGTGTTTGCATGCTCTGTGACTACATCTGCATTTTTGGCACACAGGAGATGTTGTCTTCTGAAATGTAGTCCTGATTCAAATCAGACCAAAATGTTTTTTCCCTACATTTTCTACCAAGCAGAAAGGAAAAACTTAATTCTTGTCTATTTCCACTGGGGGTCTTTGGGTAAAGCCTAATGAGCCAGACATGTTTTGAAAGAATCATTTGAGGCTCAGCAAACAGGAATGGTCTTACAAAAGTTCCTGTACGCCCAGTGCTAATTTTGATACAATATGTGATTTTGTAATTTTACATAGTCTTTTTAAAGATATCTCTGGCTGATTCAGGCTTTATTACCACAAGATAGTAACATGTGTCTTTTCATCACTACATGTAGGTTTTGATGGATGCATTTCCCTTCTGTTGTTGGTTGTACAGCAGTGCGCCCCTAGTATCAGTCTGCCATATTTTTGTGGTGCACACTCAGATCTGGGACTTGGAAACACTCCCACATATGGAAGACTTAGCATCATAAACTTAATAAAAAATGTTGTTTACACTAATCAGTGCATTAAAATTATTAACTTCATTATGAATCATGTTCATCCATACTTTTATTTTGTTATGAGTGTACAATTTCAGAGAAGATAAAAAAAGCTTAGCTAGTCTAGCCTAGTGAAATGGAGTCTGAAAGTGGTATGATTGCTCTCTCTAAATACACCAGAAAATCAAACATCAGAGGACAACAGCTGTTTAAGGTAAGGACAATATTGACACAGACAGGGAAAAATCCCCGATTATGAATACTAGGTTTACAGCTGCAAGAACCCGAATGGTTTTCCAGTTAGTGGGTAAGGGCATTAAAAATAAATAAACCTAAAAAATTTAGGATTCTGTGACATATTTGCCTGAGATAGCAGGGTTGAAGTCACGTATCCAAGAGATTCCCTTTTGCACATTGTTCCTATATTTAATGTGTTTATCTTCAGAATGACTGAGACATCTGGCTGAAAATATCAGAGATACTCAGCTTGGAAATATCAATCCAAATGGTTTATTCTTCCTCACAATAGAAAATTGCCAGTTGTAAGCATCTGATAGTCTTATTAATGAGTGATACTATAAATCTCCCCCATGCTATCAGCAAGTGTATCCTACACAGGTTTGAATCAAGACTCAACATTTAGGATTATGTAAATGACAAATAATTAAATAACATCCTTAAATCCAGCCACATTTCCTTTCAAATGAAACTCTAGTCTCCCAACTTTTATACTTGCAACTAACTCAGAGATCAGGTTCTGTTCTACAAGTGCATTGCTGTAAATACACAGGCATTTTTACTATGTGATCCCCTTATTTTTTTCATATACATGTGGAGGTGACAGTAGTTGACTGTTAAGGTGGTCAGATAGGCTTGTGAACTTTATCCCAGTGCCTCTAGAGAAGCACTGATTTTTTTTCCCCATGTAGGAACAGAAACAACAAAGGAGTCCAACACCATAAAAAATGAAGACCTGGTGTTACTGTGGCATTATTGCTTGGAGACATGCCAAAAATACTTTGAAAAGATCCAGTTCATTTGCTAAATCATAGATGGTGCTACTATTAGCACTTTAGCTATGACTGAAAAGGGTAGATTACCACAAATTCCAGCTAAGCATGACTTACATTTGAGATGTGCAAAGGGGGGAGAAAAGACAGATGGAGAAACCATCCATGGAAGAACCTAGCATTATGTCTTCATAAGCTCTCAATGTTGTTTACATTTGGAACATGGATAGTATATTCCTGTCCTGTATTCCAACCCATAGCCGTCCTTGTTTGTTCCCACGTGCAGTAAGCAGGATAAATGTCTTCATGTTATTGTCCCTAAACTTCTACTCACACCCGGCTAGCTTGTTTAAAGATGCCTCTGCTGTCTCACTGGTAGCCTTCAGTCAGCAGCAGCATCTATTAAGGGAAGAAGCATATACTCATCATAGTCCATCAAAATAAAACACAGGAGACGAGCAGATGATTCCATATCTATGAGGAATGGAGAAACACTTACAACAGTGAAGACCAAGCCATTCAGCTGATAGCAAAGGGAAACAGCAGTTTTGAGAGTGGCTGGTTGTTGCCAGAGAAACTCATCCTAATCTGCACAGAAGGGCAGAGGCCAATGGCTGTTCTCTGCCTGATTAAGTTTTTGCCTGCCCAGCTTGAATTTGATGAAGCATCTCAGGAGGCTGGCAAGTGTGCCAAAGCATGTGCCTTATTTATATGTATAAGGACTGCATTCATTCTTGAGAATTGCATGATAGCTAATACTAATACACAAATAAATAGATAAAAGTGCCTGCTCTCTGTGTGTAGCAAAGATAACCAGAGATACCTGACCCATAGCTAATCAGATAGATAGCTTTCCGCTGGATCCTCTACAGCAGACATATACTGAAGGAGTACACATGAACCATGTTTCCTGATGCCATATATGTTGCTTTTAGTAATAAGGTCATGCAGAGAAAGCTGTTTCTAAAACCCTGTCCTGCTAGTAGGGTACTCTTCTCACAAAAAACAACCTTCAAGGAGTCTTCTCAGAAACACTGTACTTAGTGTAGAATTGTGTTTCCATTTCTGCAGCAGTGTTCTGGCCAAAGGCCCTAAGCAGGGCATTTGAGTAGGACTAAAGGAAAAGTAATAAATTTTAAATTGAAGTGCCACAGATTATTACCTCAGTTCTTCTGTAAATCCATTTATTTTACTGTTACTGCCTGGAATAAAACCATATTGCAAAGCTGCTAGCCAGCATGCAACATTGTAATACTGGGAGTAGAAAATTCCACCAAAGTCATCATGAAAAGCTTTGAGACTTACTGGGAAAGCTCGATCGCACTAGGAAAAGCTTATTCAACAAAGTCAGCTGCTAGATAAGGAGGCAGCACTATCATTAATTTATTGTCCTGGAAAGATGAAAAGGTCAGTGTTCAGGATTAGCTCCGTAACACCTGGCTTCCAAAGGAGTGCAACTGGTCAGGTCTCTGAGTCATTCCTTGTAGTGGTACTCCTGGTTTCACCTCAAAACTTGTGAATTAAGACAAAACATGGCACTTCAATAAACTTTTTATATTCAACATATAAATAAAACCTGGCTGTTGACTGCATACATCTGAACATCTACTCTAACAATATGCTATGTCTAAAGGATTTTGTTCTTTACTCATCCTCTTCAGAATGCCATTTTCTTACTTAGTAACATTAATGTATATTTACAAATTGCACTCAGTAGGCTTAGGCATTATCAGATCCTTCTTCCACCATTAGTCCAAGGCTGTGCAGATAGTTTTTGCAGTAGTTTAAAATAGTCTGCAAGAGGTAAATAGCTGACTTACATGATAATCAAAGATGTTCTTGACTGAAGGGATATTTTCAGAGATCATAATCTACTGCAGAAGTCTTGCCCTTTAGTTCCTTTTTGCCATTCTTATGTGCCACAGAAATTCTGTCACTGATTTCCAATTTTATAATTCGGTCTGAGTGACAGTACATTCAAAATCCTACTCATTAGTTCTCTTGGTGATCGAAATAATCCTTACACATCAGGGTGCATATAAAATATGCTTCTATAATCATAGAACCCTGAAGACAAACAGTTATACATGCATCCAGCACTGTCTTCCTGTTAGTTTTCAAAAAGATAAAATATTACAGAATGGTAGGAGTTGGAAAGGACCTCTGGAGATCATCTAGTCCACATTAAAACAAATGATGCTAGAGACAACTAAGCAGGAGACACCTAGCATAATAAGAAAATGTTTTCACTTTTTTCCCCTTAGGATATGTTCATGAGAGCCTCTGAAAGGATTTGAAAAGCTTTGCTGTAAATAGGCTTCCCAATATAGCTCCAGGAATTTGACAGGACCCCAAAATTCATCAACATCTGCAGAGGCATACAGAAATTATTAGTGGTGTTGTGCAACAATTTAGGCCAACAAAAATCTGAAGCAAAAAGGTGTATTTCGACAAACAGCACATGCATACAAGAAATTGTTTTGAAAAGCAAATTTATGAATGGATGTAATGAAGATTGTGCCATTTTTAGGACTGTGGCACCCAACTTGTTCAGCTGTACTGATTGACTGAACTGGGACCTCAGTTGTAGCAGCTAAGTGCTGTCATCTCTGATTAGCAATACTTCTTTTGCAGCTGCTCGCCTCGGGCACCTTTTCAAACATCGGAAATATTCCTGGAGATTTGAGCAAGCTTAAGTGATTAGGAGGGTGGCAATAGTTCAGGACAGAAACATACTAAAGGGGCAAATGGGAAATCTAGAATGGCTATCACAGAAGTCTGAGGAAACCGATGATATCATCCATACCCACTGAATTCAGCGAGAACAGATTAAAGTTCATAAAAAACTGGCAATATCTCTAAAAAACTCAGTTAGTATGATCCCATGAATTTTGGAATATATGAGTTTGTTTACCCAATTTTCTAATCTCACTTTTTTCCAAGTTAATATTCTTCTTCTAAAATTGAACATTTGAGCATTGTGTGTTTGTATGTATATAAATATACATTATAAATATATAAGCGCCATTTTCTTTCATTTGTAAAAATGGATGCCTCACAATCTGCCCCTAAAGCCATTGAACTTCTGTACAGATGCAAGAAACTGCTGCCAAAAATAATCTTTTGTCATCAAAATTTCTTCCATTATTCTTTCTTCCAGGGTCCTCACCAGTTGACGTTTCAGAGAGTATTGTTGCCCTAAGTCATAATACAATGAATACATTTTCTATTTTGTGTTTTACTTGAGAAATAAAATTTAAAAGCTCATTATCTGATAGCTAGATGATGCAATGTGTGTATTTTAGATTTTAATTAAATTGAAAGTTTAATGTGCCTGAAATCACAAAAAGAAAAATACCTCTGAACCAGTTTTTACAATTCGGATGCAATCTTGTCTAGAAATATCCAAATGTTTTAGTCTAGCTGGCTTGGTACATCTATTCCTGATTCTCTGTACTATACAACAATCTAGGAGTTAATTTGCCTTGCCCATGAGCTGGAGTTATCTGGTTATTTACAGGATGCATGGATGTGTCTTAGCCTGCAGCCTGAACTCTCGATAAGCTTATAGCCAGTGAACAGCAACAGCCAGCACATGTACTTTTCCTTCCTAATCTTATAAGTAGCAGTGAGCACAGGTTGGTTTGTGATGAAATGGCTCATGTTAGTAGTTGTAAGGGGTTGTGTGCACATGGCAAGGTTTTGGTAGCAGGGGGGGTTATAGGGGTGGCTTCTGTATGAAGCTGCTAGAAGTTTCCCCTATGTCAGATACAGCCAATGCCAGCCAGCTTTAAGATGGACTCTCCACTGGCCGAGGCGGAGCCAATCAGTGACAGTGGTTTCACCTCTGTGATAACATATTTAAGAGAGGGAAAAAGTTGTTGCGCAGCAGTAATTGCGACGAGTGAGAGGAGTGAGAATATGTGAGAGAAAAATTTCTGCAGACACCAAGGTCAGTGAAGGAGGGGGAGGAGATGCTCCAGGCGCCGGAGCAGTGATTCCCCTGCAGCCTGTGGTGAAGACCATGGTGAGGCAGGCTGTCCCCCTGCAGCCCATGGGTGGTGGAGCAGATGACTGCCTACACTCAGTGGAGGACCCCACAACGGAGTAGGTGGATACCTGAAGGAAGCTGTGAACCCGTGGGAAGTCTGCACCAGAGCAGGCTCCGGCAGGACCTGTAGCCCATGGAGAGAGAGAAGCCCACGCTGGAGCAGGTTTGCTGCCAGTGACCCCATGAGGGGGGCCCATGATGGAACAGTCAGTTCCTGAAGGACTGCAACCCATGAAGGAGACCCACGCTGGAGCAGTTCATGAAGAACTGTAGCCTGTGAGAGGACTCATGCCGGAGAAGTCATGGAGGAATTTCTTCCATGAGAGGGACCCCACATTGGAGCAGGGGAAACGTGTGAGTAGTCCTCCCCCTGAGGAGGAAGGAGCGTCAGAAACAACAGAGTGATGAACTGACCACAAGCCCCATTCCCTGTTCCTGGCCCTGCGCCACTCAGGAGGGGAGGAGGGAGAGAAATTGGGATGAAAGTTAAGCCTGGGAAAAGAAGGGAGGGGTGGGAGGAAGGTGTTTTAAGATTTGGTTTTATTTCTCGATATTCGTCTCTGAGTTAATTGGTAATAAATTGCATTTTCATGAAGTTGAGTCTGTTTTGCCTGTGATGGTAAATGTTGAGCGATCTCCCTGTCCTTATCTCAACCCCACAAGTCTGTTGTCATTATTTTTTTCCTCTCCCCTGCCCAGTTGAGGAGGGGGAGTGATAGAGTGGCTTTGGTGGGCACCTGGAATTTGGTCAGGGTCAACCCACCACGGTAATGAAGGTCACCTCCTGCTAGAGAAATTTCACTATGTTCAGCAATACCCTTCACAAATTGCTGAGCTGTCCTCCTGAACTCACTGTCAGCACCCAGCTCTGAGTGACAACTCCTCAGCCTCCATGCAGGCTGCTTCCCCAGGGCCACCATGTCCACCTGACCTGCAGGGGAAGATGCTGCGATTGCAGGTATGCAAATCTCTTGGGACCAGGCTCTGGTGTGCAGAGAGCTGTGACAGCATGATGTTCTTCTGGGACAGGTACACACAGCCATCCCTGTGCCTTCTCTGTCAGCCTCAGTAGAGGAAAGCCCAGGTCCACACACACATTTAAAAAAAATTACTTCAACGAGCACAACGTTTTGTTTTTTGCAGCCTGGGCTGCATAGGTGAACCGCTGAAATTCAATCCTGTATTGGAATTGGTCTGCCTCCTTTCTTTCCTTTCTAAACATTTTCCCTGCTGCCAAGGAAACCTTGTGTAGGAAGAGCAGTCCGGATAGCCTGCACATGGCTCCTGTTGCTAAGGAAACGACTGAGGATGTCTGCAGACCTCTGTGCAGAGCTCTTAAGTGCAGTTGTGCACTTGGAGGGTTGAGATCCATGTGGGTGAAAAGGCTATGGAGAAAACAGAATTGCTGTTTTTCATCTTGTTTGATATCATGAAGGTCTTTAGCATCTAGTGTCTGAGATTGATTTTCCAAAATCATAGCAATGAGATTATCTCCCATATTCCCTTAGCACTGCTGCCTGCTTGAGCTTGCAATCATTTGCGCACAAAGCAAATAATCAAGCAGCTACTATAACTGCCATATCCAATTGCTCTCACTCTCATGTTGAGTTATTCCAAAGAGATAGATAGGAAGGAGACATAGACAGATGTGATCCGTTTGGAAATGCAAATGATGACTCTTCAAAAGTTTTTTGTACATCTGTGTAGCTAGTATACGGAAACAGTAGCAACTTTCTAAGAACAGTGGAAATTATATGTGTTGCTAAACCACACGCTGGAAGGATACTAGATTAATTTTCAAGAGTCCCAGCGATATTTCAAATGTGTCTATTTTGAGCTGAGGTTATATATGCAAAATCACATAGCAAATCTGATGACATTTCTAGTCTCCTACAAGGACTGACACTTGTCTGCTCATTAGTTGACCTTCATGGGCTTCTCATCAGGTGTGCACAAGCACATTCAGCTTTTTTACTATGGTAGTACTTCTCTTTCTCATTTTAGCACAGACTCCTCACAAATTTTTCACCTTGTAGCTTAGCCAACGTTCTTACAGTAATAGGTAAAGATTCAAAACTAATTGGTCGAATAAATTATTGATCAGAAATAAACTGAACACAGAAGGCAAGTAGAAATTTGAGATGTGAAACAAACGAATTTTATATGTCTATCCAGTGTGTTCAGTACACATGCTGAGTGTTTCTTTTCTAATAGGTACACAGATTCTTAAGCCATTCCTGTACATTATTTGCAAGATGTGAACTCTAGGTATATAGGTTGTTATAGCCCTCTCTCTGCCTCAGTCTTCGAGCTCCTCAGTAAAAATGCTAACAGGTACACAACCCATTGTATTCCACATCTTGTGGGACTTGCCAAATAAAAAGCAGCTGCATAAATTAATGACTCATATGGAGAGTTTTGTGAGCTTTGGGATTATACTGGCAGCAGAACAGGAAGAAGCAGCTGGAAATGAGCGGAAAGCCCAGCTTTTACCTTTCATATTAAAAATGTAGTTGAGGTTGCAATAGTAGAATGTTGTTCTTCTTTAGTATGTCTCCAGACACGGAAATACTGACCACATCATGGTAAAAAGAATTAAGTTCAGCCACATGGTCAGTATCTCTCTGCCTGCCAGCCACAAAATTAAGGAGCTGAATTTATCAGTTTTGGACACATCTTTGAAACATTTGCTCTTTTCCATAACTGTCCTTCCAAAACCTTGTCAGGGTCTTCCTCTGCTATTGCTTTGTGTTGTGTAGGTGTTAGCAAGATAAATGGATATATCAAAATGAGGTCTGTGCTGGGAACAGCTGATATTTCCCTCAGCAGGTTTTCTGAGGCAGAAGAGTCCTGGAGAAGTAAGAAGAAAAATTGTTTATTTTCTTGCAAAGACTTCAAATTAAGAAACATAAAATCACATTTTTTACTGTGACAAAACCAGTATCTTTTAGAGAATCATGAAAACTGAGAGAAGCAGGGGCCTATCATTTCACTATACTTCTTGAGCAGAGTGAATAATAAGAATAATATAACACAAGGCCAAACCCTTGGCCCAGATCAGTCTGACTATGGACTTTAAAAAGCCTTGGTCTTCAATAACCTGCACAGATGAACAAATCAGAGGGCAGGATCAGATTCACTCTTCTGTTACACCATCCTAAACTATAAAGTTCTAAATGACAAGACATTAAGTAGAACTGGTACATTCTAATAAAAACCTGTCACAGCAATAAATCCAAATGTTCCAAGAAGAAAGAAAAAAAAAATGTTTGTCGAAACCAAAGCCTAGCTCTGGAATCCAGCTTCTTTAGACATGTGAAAAAGGGAATCCTGACTCACATTGCCTTGCATTGAAATGTTATCTTCAGGAAACAAAGGGCTACACGCAGTTCAAATAAGCATTGTGATACTTGTGGGTTTCCCCTGTATTTCCATTTCTATTTCCCTTCAAATCAAGTAACTAGGGCTCCACCGAGTTTGAAGTGCAATACTAGATATTGAATCATGCAACTAAAGCAATATAAAGATAGAGAATACTGAGATTTTGAATGGCACCAGAAAGGTCATTATGCTCCTGGTGATGTTCTTTGTCTGCCAGTATGATAGATAGAGGGGATAACTAGGACTCATCAGAGTGGCCACAGGTTGAATACCAGATTAAAGCAAAGTGTCATGAAAAAGATATGAAGCTGTGCTTGAATATTTTTGTTGTTTTTTCCCACTATTTCAACAAAAGACAACTGACTTCAGTATTAAATCCCATACCGTCTGTACGAAGAAACCCCTTGTCCTGCTGAAGGATGCTTTCTGGAAAAAGAGAAAATATCATGTATGTCCAGTGTACTCAGAGCAATCCCGTGGAGAAGTGACAGTATAGGAAGCAACGGTCAGCCAGGTTTACATACCTACCAGAAAGGCCGGGAAGACCCCTGGGGAAGTTGTTGTTAGTCCTTCATCTCTACCTTCTCCAAAAATCACTCAGCCAACTGGACTGACTCAGTCTGAGTCTGACAGGAGACCCTTTTATTCAGTTAGTCATTGATTTCCAATTAGTTAGCGCTGTGAATTCACTGTAATGCCACTCTTTCCAACTCCTGGTGATATGAGACATCTTAAAAATGCAGTTTTCCACAGTTGTGAATTCATAGGCTTGGAAACTGTCTGGCATTTCATAGAATCAAATGATGTATATAATATATTTATATCACACATTTATATATAATATTTATATTTATATAAAATTTATGTATAAATAATATTTATATTTTTACATATAATATATTTATATCTCTCTTTTATATAATATATTTATACCAAATGAAAATTAAATGCTCTTTTCCCAAGGGTACAATGATTTTTAACACTGAATAAATTTCCCTGTATTTCTTTAACAGTTTACCCCAGAATTTCTTATTTTCATGAGTTTACAGAAATGGTCATTTTACTCACCTAAAAAAAATTCTCTTTGGTTTTCATGTACACATACAAAATAAAACTCCATTTCTACAAAATTATAAAACTGGGATAAGTTACTTCAACAGCTGTAGAGAAAAACAAAATTATTACTTGTGAATATTAAAGCAGGTGTTTCAGAACTCCCCTGGTTAGAGGTAAGCAACAGTTATGACTACAATTACGACTAGTTATGCACAGTTTATGTTAGAACCTGATTAGCAGGCAATACAAACAGATCCTGTAATGGCAATAGGGAAGTGTTTTTCTGTAATGAAGCAGAACTACAATTGTGACTGTGAAAGAAAGAGCTGTTACTGTGGTTGAAATAGGAGAAAAAATGAGCAAAATGTTTGACTAGCTCATGACAATTTCCTTCACATGATTTTCATCTCATTGAAGATGTGAATTTTCAGGGACCTGAAGATTATTCTCATTGAAGTATTGTCAAATGTGAAGCTGCTATTACACAAAAATCAATTTACCCATCTTGAAAAATGTCCTGAAAGTGTAGATGAAACACATACTAGCAGAGTGAAAGCTACAGATAGAAGCACATGGCTCAGAGCTCTGTGATCCAGGATTATCTTCCTTCTCTTAACAAAGAATAGTCTTACCACACCTTACTTACCAGTTACTTACATCTTTTCAATAATCACATACCACTGATATGGAAATAGCGACTATCCAGCAGATCAAGATCTCTCAAGCTGTGAGCAGTTCAAAGAATCACAGAAGGGTTGAGGTTGGAAGGGGCCTCTGTAGGTCATCTGGTCCAACCCCCCCTGCTCAAGCAGTACCACTTGGCCCAAGACTGTCGAGATGGCTTTTAAATATCTCCAAAGATGGAGGCTCCACAACCTCTCTGGGCAACATGTGCCAACACTTAGTCATTCTCACAGTAAAAAACGGTTTCCTGACATTCAGAGGTAACCTCCTGTGTTTCAAGTTGTGCCATTGTCCATTGCGCCATTGGGCCTGTCAGTGAGCACCACTGAAAAGAACCTGGCTCCCTCTTCATTACACTCTTCTGTCTGGTACTTGTACATGTTGATGAAACCCCACCGGAGCCTTCTCTTTCTTAGGCCAAGCAGTCGAACCTCTCTCAGCCTATCCTCATATGAGAGATGTTCCAAACCCTTCATCATCTCAATGGCCCTTTGCTGGACTCTCCCCCATATCTCCACTTCTCTCTTGTACTGGGGAGCTTGGAACTGGGCACAGCACTCCAGGCGTGGCCTCACCAGTGCTGAGCAGAGGGAAGCATCACCTTCCTTGACTTGATGGCGATGCTTTGCCTAATGCAGCCCAGGATTCTGTTAGCCTTCTTTGCTGCAAGGACAATAGATCTTCCATGAATGGCAGATTTCTCACTAATATTTGGGCAAGAGCCAGCTATGACCATAGTGTCTTTCTGGTTAATTATTTGCTTTCTTTCTCAGAGAAGAAGTTGTGGATGATGAATCACAAAGACTCAGTTCTCCTCCCAGATTTCCCAAATGTGCTGAATAATCTTGGGAAAGCTATCAGACCTCTACGTTGCTTTACCTGCAAAAATAGGAATGATAGCATTTCCCACATGTGTGAAGTAACCAGCAACCTGGTCTAGTGGAAGGTGTTGTTGCCCAGGACAGGGGGATTAGAAATAGACAATCAAGTCCCTTCCAACCCAATATACATCTATGAGGAATATTAAGACTTACTCGTGAAAAAAAAAATTAAAAGGTGCAATTCTTTGTATAAGAAATTGCAAGCTAAAAAAGTAATATCATGAAAAAGTCCAGCAACAGACAGAGATTTGTTAATGAAGTACCTTTTGCTATAACTCCATACAACAAAGCAGGCTGGGACCATCTGATGAGAAGCGACTTTGCAGAGGAAGACCTGGGGACACTTGCAGACAGTTGAATCAAAGTAGCTGTGTGGTAACAAGGAGTCATATTTGCTACAAACCAACAGAAATAAAAACCTAAGTGTTACAAACATTTCAGTCAGATTTTTTCATTCTTATTTACTTTTGCATTTGGAAACATTTAAATGTGTTCAAATCTGTGGAAAAGTTAGTGCAAATATTTGACTTACTTTTGTTTTGTTTTTATGTGCTGTTGACAAGTTTTTGCCCACTCTTATCAGAGGGAAGTATGACTTTTCTTGTGCTGGAACTGTAAGGACTGCTGCAGTCAGGGTAGGCAGGAGATAAACCCAACTGGGAATTAAGTGATTAGCAGGAAAAAGCCAAGGATACCAGCTTTGGTTATGCTCAGAAAGGAGCAGACATATCTTCCTGGCAAGATTCCTAAAAATGCGCCAGTGTTTGTACATGTAAGATGTGAGTTTTCTTGCACATCTTCAGGAGCAATAATGATAAGAGCTATAGAACAAAACATTTTTTTTTGTCTTGATTTTTATCTACATATCTAAATTTCTTTTTATTTCTTTACTTTTGTTTGCTTTGAGATTACATTCATCATGAGTGAGAGTTAGTCCTATAGTTCTACTTGTAAAATTTGCCTTATGCAGCACTTTGTCTGAGATCACATTTCAAAACTCACCCAGCTGGTTTAACTTAGAGGATTTGACTTCCCTCCTAGTGGCATATAACCATCAATTCAGATATAATGACTATGCAGCTACCCTATTTTCTGTACCATTACAAATTGTCCTTAAGCAGTAATCCAAGCATCCTTGACAGAGGTCACAGTTTAGCCACCTGTCTTTGGTGGATCACAGTGATAGGAAGCTTTTTCTTCTTTGGAAACCCTCAGCATTTGCTAAATATTTTACACTCCTGTTTCTGTAAATGCACAGAGATGATGACAAACAAATTATAGCAATGTTTCCTTAAGAGGGGGAAGTGATCAAAGATTATTTATTCCACTAACTCATGATTTGCTCTGTGTACTGGGTTTGACCTTGACTTGCTGCCAGACGCCCACCCAGCCTCTCTGTCACTCCCCCTCCTCAACAGGATAGGGGCAGAAAATAAGATGAAAAAAAGCTCGTGGGTCGAGATAAAGACAGAAAGATCACTTACTAACTACCATCATAGGCAAAACAGATTCAACTTTGGGAATATTAATTTAATTTATTACCAATTAAAAATAGTGTAGGATGGTGAGAAGTGAAGACAAAACTAAAAAATCTTCCCCTATCCCCTTCTTTTTCCCAGGCTCAATTTCATTCCTTCATTCCCAACTCTTCTACCTACCACCCAGAGCGGTACAGGGTGTTGGGGAATGCAGGTTGTGTCCCAGAAGCTTCTCTCTGCTGTTCTTTCCTCCTCATACCTTTCCCCTTCTCCAGTATGAGGTCTTTCCCACAGGAAACAGTCCTTCACAAATTGCTTCACTTTGAGTCTCCCATGGGCCACAGCTCCTGCCAGAAAACCTGCTCCTGTGTGCGCTTCTCTCCATGGGCTACAGCTCCTGCCAGGAGCCTGCTCCTGCATGGACTTTCCACAGGATGCACCGTTTTTCAGGGCATATCCACCTGCTGCAGCATGGGGTCCTCCATGGATTGCAGTGTGAATATCTTCTCTGACATTGCCCTCCACAGGCTACAGGGGATCTCTGCTCCTACTCCTGGAACACCTCCTCCCCCTCCTTCTTCTCTGACCTTGGTGTCTGAAGGGTTGTTTCTTGCATATTTTTCTCACTCCTCTCTCACAGCTGCTGCACAGCATTTTTAGCCTTTCTTAAATATGTTATCACAGAAGTGCCACCAGCATCACTGATGGGCTCAGCTGTGTCCTGTGGTGGATCAAGTGGAGTGGGCTGGCACAGGTTGTGACCAATGCAGGCAGACTCTGCTCTTTTCTCATAGAGGCCACCCCTGCAATCCCCCCACTACCAAAACCTTGACACAAACCCAATACACTGTGATAGTATCTCTGCTATTACAGACATGTTCACCCTTCATGTCACCTGGCTTAAGCCTTCCCTTCTCACCCTGTTTTCGCACATGGACACACACACACAGAGCTCAAAGCCATTCTACTGGAAGCTTCTGCACTACAGTGAAGCATGTCTGGCTCATGTCATAATTTTATGAGAATGGTTTAGGGAGCTTCCTCGGTAATTTCAGGAACTGGTCAGTACTTCCAGCATATTTTCATGAGCTGCTTGCATCAGCCATATTTTCTGAGTGTTCTCACTTTCATCAATGAAAAATGTTGTAATTGATATCAGAAGCTTGGCTGACAGAGGAGAATCAAAATCCCCATCTGTCACGATATGAGAATGCTGCCTGTTTATCACCCATAGTTTGGATAAGAAGGCAGCTGATGGAAGATTGGCAAATGACATAAAGTTATAAAATAAATAAAAAACCTTTGGGCTCAAATACTCAGAACCAGTTCATATTTTCTCTAATATGCTATCTGTGGGACTCTGAACAACAGCAGGATGAACCCTGGGATGCCCACTACATCAGACCTTTTACTGGCATCAAAACAGCATGTCCAGTATGCACTGGCCTCAGACAAAGGGGACAAATGTGTACACGTTACAAGGATATTGTGCTGTTGGTAGCTGTCTGCTAAATATCATGGTTAGACTTGCTAGTGTAGATCCAGTGCCTGTATGTGTTTGTGTAGGTACCTTTCAGTCAACTGTTCCAAGGAAATGCTGTGTAAGTATATAGGGGTGTATCAGTCTACCTAAGAATCCTTTTCCCCTTCCACCTTAATGATTGAGTCTTGTCACTTTCAATTGAATTTCGCAGAGGAGAGGAAATGAAAGTTAGGCTTCTACAGCTTTTACAGAAATGGGAAGCTCGGTAGAAGAAAAGATTTGTGACCCCAGCTAAAGCTAGGGTAGCAGCTGATCTAATCTACGTTATGCACCCAATATTATGCTTGGAAAGGAGCAGTTATGGTGACTCCAGCTACAGACAAAGCTTTGATCTGAGTTCATATCTTAGCAGATATGAGGTAATTTAAGTGTAAGTTACAAGCCCACCAGAGCCCAAGCTCCATTATGTCCAGGGACCTACAGCTTGCTGGTTTTCTCCATGATCAGGGTTCTGTGATTCTTAGAGAAGTTTCACATTCTTACTTATTCCAGAAACCCTAGGCCCTCTTTAACTAAAGGCTATCTAAATATAAATTAATGAGAAATGTGGTTCAACCAGGTATGACTGACAGACAGAGCTCTCAAAGATACCAGTTTTGTGGGAACAGGCTGGGGAGAAAAGGGAGTTTCTGCTGATGCTCCCATTATGAAAGAGTTATGTAAGCCTGGCATCAGAGGTCTCACAGGCAGAGGAGCTCATGTCTGCAGAACAAATTTGTAGGAAACTGAAACTGGGCTTCTTTGGACCTGAGTCTCACAGCAATACTTGCAAATGAGATGCAAACAAAGCCTGCGAAATGTATGGTGTCCTGTTGAAGAAACACTACCAGTATGCTCACTTGGTAACACTGGAAGCGATCCACTCACGTCCACGTGGGCAACATAGGAGACCACTGAACTGCATTGAGTCAGGGGGTACAAACCTCAGTGACCATCACGTACGCCAGGAGAGATCTAGCCACAGACGTCAATGGGAACAAGTTTTCACTTTTCATACCTCAACAGATTCAGATTTATCTCAAAGCCTGTGTTAAGAAGGAAAGTCTTTTGCTTTTCTGTGTGCACAGTGAGTACAATGCTACCACAAACATAGCACAGCAGGATATAGCATTGCTTTTCCTTTGGGTCTCTATTCTCATCACATTCCTGTTCACCCCACCTAACCTTATAACGTAGCCCGATAAAGATTTTTCAAGTTTTTCCAATGCACCTTTTCATCATCCGAGATGGTCTCTACACGCTGCTTGAAATAATACATATTTTGCTTTCTGATGGAGTTACTACATGATGTTATAGGGGAATCAAGGCAGAGGATGGACATTGGGAGATCCTCCTCCCAGGAGAAGTAGAAAAGGGATCAGGAAGCAGTGATGGTAGGAGCTGATGAAATGGTATCTGATGATGGTAGGAGACACACAGAGTGGAAAGGAGGGATGACAGACATGACCTGGAGCATGGATAAACATGATTTGTTCATTTGACCTCAGGTACTGATAGCTGAAAGATTTTCTTCACATTACTGCATTCACACCTTTGTTAGAAAAAGGCAAAATAAGGTTTTCTTTACTGTTGCTGCTCCCTGTGCGATAGGAATACATCACCTCCATTTTGCTTATCTCAGTACCAAAGAAGCTTACTGAGATGGAAGCACTGACGTATTTCTGTACTGTGTCTCTAGAGTACTGTGCTATGAATGTCTCTGTAAGATAAAAGCACCTGTAGCTATCTGTGGTAACACACTGCAGAGAGCAAACAGCCATGACAAGACTAGTAACATCCAGTTAGCACAACTCCCACCCACACCCTTGCTCAGTGCTAATGCTAGCATGAGATTTGTGTTATGTTCCACACAATCCATAAGCTCTTGGATTGCTACTGACAGTAAGGCAGCTTTTAGGTATTTAACCGGTGGACACCACACTATGAGACAGTATTGATATGTTTGTACAGTAAATCAAACATAGTCAAAATGGCTTCCAGTACTAAGGTCAATTGTCATGCAGCAGCTGTCTCCATATTCTCGAACTTCTCTGCCCTCCAAAAATAGGCAATTGCCTTTTAGAAACTGTCCCTGGTCTGCTCTAACTCCCAGACTGTTCCCAGGTATTTTCTGAGAAAGCTGGCTAGTTGGCAGAGGTCAGGTTTATGGCTTGGACTTGTCTAACAACCTAGAGTGAATTGGTTTCTACAGTCAAGTAATGTTGTCTGGAACCATTTAATTTTTGAATACACTAGGACTCTTCATTTTATAGCTGGCTTCATATGAACAGGCCTTTGCTTCTATGCAGGACTCCGGTAATTTAGCTGGAGTTCTGCATGACGATAAAGTACTAACACTGCAGGTGCAATGAGAGTGCTGGGACCAAGTTGAGAGGAAAGATAAAATGTCAGTGAGAGATGAAAAAAAATTATGAATAGATATTTATTGCCCATGAGAAAATAAAAAAATAGATCAGCCCCACTAAAGGCACCTGTAAAAAATTGGTTCCAGAAAGATTTTGGTGTGACCAAGATTCCTTGTTACAAGAGCACTTGTAACTTTGGTAACTTTTTTTTTTGTTGTTGTTCGAGGAAAGAGTAATAGAAAAAATATTCCTTATGGTCTTTTAACTTGACCATGGGAAAATACCGTGTTGGCTTTTACTGTCTTTTATTGTTTTGCAGCATGAATGCACAGTTGCAGAAACCCTGGCTTGAACTTTAACTTAGGAACACCTAGGTGTTACCTATGGGTTGAATTTTCTTAATCATGTACTGTGTTTTCCAGTCATCTCTGTAATTAACAACTAAGTCATGGGAGGGAAAAAGATGTACTGAAGAAATAATAGATCTATTTTCAAGTGAAGTTAGTAGTGTAAACTTTCAGCTTCTGCTGAATAAAAACTACATAAAATGTTAAACTGTGGTCTTGATAAATCTACAGTCATTCAATGGATGGGCAGAACTGGCTACTGATTTGGAAAAAAAGGAACAGGATGCAGGTGCACCTTAGTTAGGAAAGAAAGAGATTGTTCAAATTGAGAGGATCCTGTCCAATGTCTCTAGCAGAGCTAGATTTTGAAGTGATCATTAATTAGGGCTGATCAGAAGCTGATAAAGCTGGTTTTTAAATAAATGATCTTTAATAAAAAATTCTGTCTTTTCACAGTCAGAAACCTAAAACTGTCTCAAGAAGAAAGAATGTAATTTTTCAGTAATAAAGATTAGCACTATGATTACTTGTGGATCTAGAAATAATATCTTTTAAGGTATGAAATCAAGTTTTTATTTGTAACAAGCAGATAAATTGCATAAAATAATACAGCTTTTATAATGCTGCTTCCATCTGAGTCTGATTCCAGAGAAGTGAAGGGAAATATATACATTGCAGAGAAGGACTCCAGATCCTGTATAAGTTAGTCTCTGAAAAAGGACCACGAAAGTAACAAAATCCTAAAATAACTGGAACAAAAGGTCTGCAAAGAAAATTACACTAGGTTAAGTGCCAAAAAAGGCATGTATTTAAAACAGGATGACACTTTGGAAGTTCTTAACTTTCTTCCTGGACTGGCAAAGGTGTTTCAGCATCTGTGGTCCGCTGGCTGTCCACTACTGTCAATTAATTAAATTTAGATTAAATTATTCATGCTTAAAAGACCTCAGTTTCTTATAAACACAACAAAAATCAAAATAACATCATCACAACACCAACAAATGGAAAATTTACACATATTCCTCCCCTCATCCCTTCGCCACAATTACAACAAAAATTCCCCAGTTATTCTGTTCTCTCACATTGTTCAGTTTCTGTTTTGCCCATTACCTTTCCCAATTAATATTCTTATACTGAATTCCAAAGAGCCCCACATTGGGTGCCACAAAGGACTGTGGTGGGTTGACCACAGCTGTCAGCAGTTGCCCACCAAGCTGCTCTAGCACTCCCCTTCCATCAACAGAATGGGGAAGAAAATAAGATGGAAAGCTCATGAGTCAAGACAGGGACAGGGAGCTCACTCAGCAGTCACCATCACAGGCAAAACAGACTTGACTTGGGGAAATTAATATAATTTATTGCCAGTCAAACAGAGCAGGATAATGAGAAACAAGAACAAATGTAAAACACCTTCCCTCCATCCCTCCCTTTTTCCTGGGCTCAACTTCATTCCCAACTCTTCTACCTTCTCCCTGTGAGCAGTGCAGGGGTATGGGGAATGGGGGTTGTGTTCAGTTTGTAATATTTTGTCTCCTTCCTTCTCACACTCTTCACCTGATCCAGCGTGGGTGTCCCTCCCACAGGACACAGTCTTTCATGAACTGTTCCAATGCGAGTCCTTCCCAGGGGCTGCAGTTCTTCCAGAACTTCTCCAGCATGGATTCTTTCCACAGGATGCATTCATTCAGGAACAGACTGCTCCAGTGTGGGTTCCCCATGGGGTCACAGGTCCTGCCAGGAGCCTGCTCCAGTGTGGGCTTTCCATGGGCTGCAGCTTCCTTCAGGGCACATACACTTGCTCCAGTGTGGGGTATGCCATAGGACTCAGTGTGGATACCTGCTCCACTGTGGTCCTCCATGGGCTTCAGGGGGACAATCTTCCTCATCATCGTCTTCACCATGGGGTGCAGGGGAATCTCTGCTCTGGTGCCTGGAACACCTCCTCCCCCTCCTTCTTCACTGACCTTGGTGTCTGCAGGGTTGTTTCTCTCACATTTTCAAACTCCTCTCTCTCAGCATTTTTTACCCTTTCTTAAATATGTTATCATAGAGGTGCTACTAACACCGCTGATTGTCTTAGCTTTGGTCAGTGGCAGTTCCATCTTGGAGCCAGACGGAAATGACTCTGTCTGATGTGTGGGAAGCTTCTGATGTCTTCTCACAGAAGCCACCCCTGCAGCCCTCCGCTATTAAAACCTTGTCACGTAAATGCAATACAGACATGCAAGTGCTTGCTGCAAAATTAGTGGCAAGGCAAATGAAGGTAAGGAATATCTTTAAAACATGTAACAGGTGTTAGGGGACCATGAATAAGTTCACATCTGAAATTAGAAAAAGGAGTCTTCTAGTGGTCCAAAAGTGAGGCTCTAGACCTGCTTTTCCATAAGTATAATGCAAAACAATACAGCTTGTTTTAAACAGAATTTAATGTACTTACAGATAAGTTTGTTCAGTTTGTTTATGACATGAGGTTGAACTTGATGGCTCAGAAATTGCTGTGAAATTTCTATGCTTTTACGTCTGTTGATAGCAACAGGATAATGATAAAACATACATTAAAAGCACTATCAATCAGCAGTATGCTTTCTCTAGAAAAAAGAAGAAAGCTCTACTTTGCACAGCGAAAACAAAGATTTTGAAATAAATTTAATATCTATCAGACTGAAGACAAGATATTTATAGAGATCTCTTCATAACAGGCGTTTTAATTAAACGCCAGCATCCACATTATATCAGTTCTCACAAGGGAGGCTGATGTACAATAGAAAGAGGTTACTGTCCATCATCCAGTCAGCTTCACAATTTAACCACATGCTGAAACCTAAATGTTTCTTAACAGAAAGAATATAAAATTTCCAATTATACATTAACATGTAGTACTGGAAAGGAAGGAATTTCTTCCATGATGCTTTTAAGGTGTCAGGATGCTGTTTATTCCCATTTCACTTATCCATTATATTAACAAAGAGGATGCAGAAATCTAATATAATTACAAGTTTTTCTTTTGGGTTATGAATCAGCAACATGTTCACTCCTTTCTCTCTCTAATTTTCTAAGTACGATCAAATTCAACAGAAGAGCAGAGAGGACAGCTTGGGGCAGGGATTTCTGAAATCATTGAAAGTTTATTTCCCAGAGGTCCAAGTTCATAGCCCCTTGATATATAAAACTCATTGCATCCTACCAGATTTCATAGTTGTAAGAGATATTTTAGATGCATTTGAATGTTTTGCATGTATTACTTCTTTTGGTATTTACCTTAAACACAATGACACTTTCAGTGTCTAACTCAGTCTGTCCTTGGTTTCTAGGGTTTTACTCCTAGGCAGCAATGGAGACAAATAACCTTGAGACAGCTGATAGTAGCAGGTTTGAATACAACATAGTATGCCATTTTTATGCTGCTGAAATCTAACTGGTTTTCAAGGACAGATTTACTTTTTTTTGCTACAGGCAATTAAATTGCTTTTTATATTAGGTATTTAGTTCCCACTTCAAAAAAAAAAAAAGCCATCAGTCTTTCCTGAGAAAGGCTGGAAGTGTGAGATATATTGGAACTTTCTCTTGTCTCAGTGAAATTTTTTCAGTTTTCTGATGGTGTTTGAGGGATACTGCCCACAATTAGAGATATTCATCTTGTAAATAGAGGCGTGACACTATCCTTATATGCGTAGGCAGTAAATTTAGTTACTGCTTCTGAAACCAGGAATAATCCTGCTAGTCCTGGAGTTCATTAACATTGGATGATCATGAAAATAGAGAGCCCTGGATGAACCAGCAACTGCAGGTGAGTTTCTGAGATATCTTAAAATTTAGCATAGTTTTTATGCTCTACAGAAGTAACCTCTGCAGGAGGGAGTCAAGAGGGCTTTGCAAAGTCATCTGGCCCTCTCCTGTGACTAGCCTCTTCTCCTGTTATTCTCAGCACAAAAATGTCTTGCCTTTCCTTGGAATAAATATACATTGCACAAACATTGCAGCCAAGTAAGCTGAACACTAAGCCAAATACTAGGATCCAAAAGATCTTCTTTGATGAACTGCTTAATCTTACAGCCTTTGATAAAAACCAATTTTGCCAACACTGTGAATAAGAATACAGTTGGAAGACTTTGGAATATAAGAGGTTTCAGGCAGAAATACTCATAAAAAAAAAAAAAAAACAACAAAACAACAAAGGAAAGGCAGATGATGCACTGAACATGAAATATGACTAATATTCATCAAATTAAATGTTTGCTTTTGTTCTTCTGTCTTTTTTTCTCTCTAAAAAGGATTCTCAGTAATTTATTTGTTTTTCCTGTGAAGAGAAAGAATGTCAAATTCATGTTTAGAAAGTCCTGACTTGATGGAGTTGGCTTCAAGCATTAAACCCCTTAGCTGCAGCTTTTTAAAGTAACTCACAATACTTGAGGCAGCTGAGAGAAAGGGAGGATTGCATTTTATTTCAATGGTCCTTGACACTGCTCTGAGTATATCTTTAAGAAGAAATCTGGATTAAAAAAATAGTCTCGACAACTATAGAGTTAATTATACAGTTATACGCTCAGTTGAAGTAAAATAATGTAACTTTCAGCACACAGCATATAAGAACGTGACAAACTGTTCATAATGAAACAAGTCCATTTCAAACTAACTGTTCCATTGGTCAGAATAAATCTGTAAAAATAGTTGATAAAACAACAGATTTACACCTTGTGCTATTCTTTCTTTGAGGTATAGCTTATGTACGCTGACTTGAAAAATTACAATTAAAGCTTTTCTCTTTCTTGTGGAATTTTTATACACACTTTTGAGACTCAATATTTTTGCAGCACAGAAGGCTGATAAATCAGACACTTTGAAACTGAGGATCTGGACTTAAGAAGTATTCAAGTTTAGAGAGTCTATTTGAGACCCTGTAGCGACAAAGACAGAAAAAAGACTGCAAAATAGAGACATGGCAGTTGTTAGGCACACATACAATCTGCAAAATTTAATTATTTTCAGTCACTCACATTCTTGCTTTTCTTTGCTAGCACAGCCATGGGACAAAGCCCCAAGCTCAGCCCCAGTTTGGAGACAAAGTGTGGAATCTGCTATTGGAACTACTGGTACCTCAGGCTTGTACAACATATATGCACATTGTAGTTCCAGCTAGGAAATAATAATGGTGATGTCTGCCATGCAGCTGTCTGTCTCTGAAGTAATACAGTCATGTTGCCTGTGGAGAGACATAAGTGCTAGCAGGGCATAATTAATCTCTGCCTAAAGCAGACTTTTAAAATAGGTTAGATGAATCACTTCTAAGTGCCCATTTCTCTCAAGTATAGGATATTAATAAGAGGATTAGCCCAGCTGTAGATCTTTGCAACTAAAATAGGAGAAATAAATCCTAGTTTTCACACACTATTTTATACCATAATCATAGTTATAGGTATTTTTCTGAAGCCTAACAATCCAAGTTGGCATGTTACATGTAATATAGACACAAAATACTATCTGAAGACATCACTATCATCAGCAGAGCATATGTATAAAAGACTGTACCTCCCTAGTCTAACTACTTGAAAAATAAATCTAAGGGATTCAGTAATTACACAAAAAGAAAGGAGAGGCAAAGAATTCAGGTTATCTAATCAGAGAAGTAGGTCAGCATATTCCCTAATTTGGAAGGAGAAAATAAACTTTAACGAGACCAGCCAACAAGGATAGATCTGATTTTTCTTACAGTTAAGTAAATTATGGAAATTAAGGAAAGATGAGAGAAACGTTGGAAAGTTACAGTTCTTCCCAAGATGTATCAATCATTGTAATTTCTCACATACAAGCATAACACTGCCTCCCTTTTAGGCTGCAAATTAAGAAAATTAATACACAAACATGAAGTTTGAATAATTTAAACCAATGTGATGACTCGTCTCATTTCTCTAGCTAATAAAAGGAAAGGAAGTCTTCACAAAATGCTCTTCATTGCTATTATCAGTCCAATTCTGCCTTTCTGGTGGCAACAGAAGGTCAATTTAATGACTTTGAAAGATCCACCAGTAATGACGCAGAACCAAGATAAGCATCATGCCATTAGCAGTCACTCAGCAGACGGCGTGCAGGTGGAAGATGATTTTGTGGTTCAGACTCAGTTCCTGTATAATGATCCTCTGAACTATTTGAAAATTGCCTGTATAAGTGTTTTGAAAGGAATTAAGGAGGACAGATACTCGCAAGATACCCACTTTACTCATCCACAAAGAGACTTTCGTGAAGACATCCCAAGAACTGGATGAGGTGGACAGTCATGGAGTTTAGCCGTAGAGTCAAAACAGAGGTTCAGCAATATGATGTACAGTGCCAGACTAGGATCCTAAACACTGTGAGTCTACTGAAATCTGTGATACATGTAATTCTTCTGTCCAATCTGTGACTGTATCAATTCTAATAAATACTGTTTTTCTTGGAAATATTCTCAGGCATATTCCTTTTACTTATATGGACACAACCTGTGACTGTATTTGGGCAAGTCCCTCAATTTCTCTGTATTTCATTTTTTGTGTGTTGATGCCTTACTCAGAGACTGCAGTGATACTGCCTTACACATAAAGGCAAACTGGGACACATGTTTTGGGTAAATCTAGTGATACCTCAACTGAAATAGTCTTGTAACTTATTTCATAACCTGTACCATATTATGTGAATGAATAATAAAAAAAAAATAGTAGAAGTGGTCTATTTTGAATGCTGCATTCTTATATTGCATGCTTTCTTTGGAGAGGATTTCTTGAGAAAAAAAATACTAGAAAAACAACACTTTCTGTATTCTCTGCACCCACTACTCAAGAAAAGAAAGAACAAAAAGTATGATCCGAGAGGCAAAAGAGAGGAGTCATAATTTTTGTGTTCTTAGCCATTTGATTATTCACCTGAACAATGACCTCTCTGCACAATTTTCTGCACTATATGACTAAGCTGTGGAAAAGCATTAGTTCTTGCAGGATGTTTTCAAGCAAAATATCTGTATTGACGCCCTGTCTTCCTTCAGTGTTAATCTATGCATCAGGGGGATGATGAGTTCTTAGGTATCTACCTGCTCATAGTACTTAGATTGTTGTGTTTCAAAGTATAATATAATCCCCAATAAATTAAAAAATAATATTTCATATTTTTCAGAGGGTAAATTTTAACTAATAACTTGCTACAGTCATACTTAATTAAAAGGAGTCAGCAGGTAAGAGTAGGTGCTGTGTTCTCCAGATTGCATTGTGTTAGACTGTTCCAATCTTCTGTGCACTTTTGTTCCAGAAGAAAACTCTGAAGTGTACTGCTTCTCCTGCATGCGACGCATGTGTTGGGAAAATGTATTGTGAATTTATACATGGGAGAAAGCAGCTGTCATGTGGCTGTGACTGACCAGCACACCTCCACAGTGGAGGAGAGTCCAAAAGAGAAGGGTAAAACACCTCAATGAGCACAGGGAAGAATGTATCATAAAGAAAGCTAAACTTACCTCAACACCAGGGAGGCTGGAGGGTAACACTGGTTTTAGATAAGACAGCTGCACCATTGAATCATCATGTTCCCTGAGATAATTAACATAGAATAATGTCTTCTTGAGCTACCCAGACAAGCGTGACAGGACTGGGAGGGTATATACATGCCTCAGCCCGACATAAGTTATAGAATCTGGTCAACTAACAGAACAAATTTGGAATAGAGCTTGATCTGGCTTCAGCCCGTGCGTGCCTTCCTAGGGACTGAGGATGCCCAGCACTATGACAATGAGCATACAGAGACTGGTAATGGGAAACAAACAACGATGCAAACAGTATACTGCAAGTGGTACATTGTTTTTCTGTTGAGATTGTGTACATTGCTGCATCACTCTGCTAAATCAAAATCCCAATTATACCAAATAAATAACTGTGATAATGAACATTAAACCCTCCTCCTGGACAGAGTATTGAACTCTGACAGTGGCAAATGTGGAAATGCTTTTCTTAAGATACAGTCAAGACAAAAGTTAGATCTATTGTTGAAGTGGGTCAACTGAACTTTCAGATAATGAGGTCAGAGTTTACAACTCGTGGAAAGCAAGGATTAGGAAGCATACAGTACATGCCTGGTTATCATTCCAGATTTTAAGTCATAAAATGGATCGGGCCTATCCCTGATTTCTAGGAACATTCCCATGTCCCAGTCTTTCATTATTTATCTGTAGACTGGCTGGAATACTCCTAAACAAAGAGTTAGTCCTAGAACTGTAGATTAATAAATGATCCTTTGAAAACTTCCATGGCAAGATTGTTACCTATGCTATTATAAGAATAAAATAATTTAAAAAAAAAGAGTTGCAGACAGGGACATAATGCATGCTTACCTCTGCAAATCAGATAATGAGATAACATGGACCACTATGTGAAAATACCTGGCTTTCAAAGAACACACTTACAAGGATACATTAGATTGAACTGTTGGAGAAAATCAGTCACTCAGGATTTTAAATGTACTTCTATAAGTAAAATAAATTGGAATACTACAATTTTTGGAAGTTCCTAATAGCATAGATCCTTTTTTTTTTTGGCAAAACATAGGGAAAAGCAGTACCGTTTCAATCTAGAAAAATTGTACCAGATGATTTTCTCTTTACTGTTGAATAAAACAGTATGATAGGAAATACAACAGCTGTAGTACTATAGCATAGCACTGAGTACTCCTTAAGTTTTTTCTGTGTTTCCTTAGTAAGGTATATATATTTTTTTAATAGAGGAGTTGTTTTTTTTTTTTTCTTAGGGGTGTCAGGTCTGGTTTTCTCCAGTGGTTTTTAATTAAGAACATGTCAGTTCTTGTAAAAGTGCAAACTAAAAGTGAAAATAAACTTGAGGTTCTTTCACTCACAGCCTCAAACAACAAAGCTGGTGTACGAAGCCAGCTGGATTTACCGCATGTGCCATGTCTCTTCGCAGACTTCATGGAGTGAGCAAGCCACAGTGGAAACAGGGTAACTCATAAGTGAAAGTAACAAATTGCAGCATACATTGACAGGATTAAATTAGTGAGAGAGAACCTCATCTTAATAATGAAGTAAACCTGTTGGGAACAGGTAAAATGCTGTATTTTCTGCTTTTTTGGTCATCATGACATATGTCACAAGGTGAATACATAAAGCAGTAGGTGACAGTCTACATTCCTCCCTGCAGTATGTGGGGTCGAATTAATCCATGAAAACATAGGTGTCTACTGTCATTTCAGGCACTGTGGGGATAGCCTGCCAGCTTCCAGCTGAAGTTCCAGAAAGTTGTAAGGTGCCTGTAAATACATGTCATCTTCAAGCAGGTATCTTAGATAAAACAGGACTTTTAAAACAGCACTAAATGACCATAAGACAACTCAGGCCAGTCCTTGCCTTCTTTACTGAAATATATATAAATGTTGATGTGTTTATCTATGTATACATGTACACAAATATGTACACAAGTATGTGTGTCACCCACAGTCAAAGGAAATAAGCATCTATATTTATGTTTGTGTATCTGTGTATGTATGCAGTTTCCTAAACACAAACACATCAATCCTCTGCATCCAGCAAAGTGCTACCTGAGTCCAGAACAAGGCTTTCTCCAGACTGCTGCACCCCTTACACCTTCTGTAGGCTGCCATGACTGCCGTATTCACCATGTTGCCTTAATTGACTCTGCAGTCTTCCCTAGGCAATTAAAGCACAATGTTACCTGCTCTCCAGGTAACATTTTTTTTTAGTTATGTAGTGAGCATTTTAATACAAGCATATTCTCTTTTTTGCCTTTAATCTAGATGACCTGGTCTTCTAATGGGGCTGACGAGTTCTTCCAGAGAAGTGTGAAGCACCATCTGTTTTCACAGATGAGTTCTCAGTCACCATTTCCCTGTTGTTGAAATATTGTCAATCATTTGCTAAGGTCTAAGATTTTTCATAACACTGAGGTATTTAAAGATCCAGTTTCTTCTCTGCCAGAAAGGCTTTTTTTTTTTTTTTTTTTTCTTCTCGTCAACACATAACATTTGGGTAAGGAGAAATTCACCCCTCATTACTGAACATTACTCGTTACTTGTCACAGACCATATTCTGAATTTGTGAATCAAGTGAATCTGTGCATCAAGTGAGAGGCATAAAGGGGTACTCGGCTCCTCTCTACAGGTGCTCTGTATTGTTGATAGCAGCATGGAGACAGTAATGGTTAATCAAGCATGTCACCTTCCTTCTCCTCTTTACTGGGTGTGAATTGGGCACAGTCTTGCTCTTTTCTCCTGTCTCAGAGTGCCAGACAGTGTGCTTCATTTGATGAGAGAGAAGGAAGAAAGCAAGTCAGCCTGAGAAGCAGTACTGCACTTTCTGTTTTGCCATAGGATAAGGAAGAAACAGTCAAGACTCTGCTTTTCAAAGATGAAGACTTTTTCTGAAGGACAATCTCTCTCTGACTGAGCACATATAGACTTAAATGTAAACTGGAAATTTTTGTGTTCTGTACGAGCAAAGTATCAGACACAAGTTACATCTACCTAATACATTCAGTTAACAATTTCAAATGAGTACTGCTTTGCTTTTAATAAAAGGGCTGACATCATAGAGTCACAATCAAACAGTCATACAACGATTATAAATGTATCCATATATTTTTTAGGAGAGATAATCTGTTTCAATTACAAAGAAGTACTGTACAACAATTGACATTTCTTTAACGGTTGCCTTCTATGAAAAGACATCAAAAAAACCCTAAGTCTGAAATGCAAATTGCATTTAAACCGACACCTTTATGCTATTTCAGTAAACTCCAATCTCACTTGGAAAGAATTGTGTAATGATTATATTTTTGTACAAGATGGGAGGAGTGGTGTGAGATTTTTTCCACTATAGACCTCCTTGGATCAGTCATGTTGGATGGAATTCATCTCACCTGTCTGTAGCCAGATATGTGTTAGTCATCTAGTTTAATCTGATTTCCCTGGAGACAGATGGGCACCCTCAAAAGACAGCTGAGCCAAACTCAGCTGTTCAGCATCTATGGGATGAATTCTACTCCAGACCACCTTATGTATTCCCATTAATTACAAAGAAGGCATGAATTGGTAGTTTAGAATTGATATCTCAATTTTACATAGCTGAAGTTATGCTACATGAAACCCAGTCTTTGTCTCAGTGAGACTTACTTCTTCACAATACTGCATTTCACCATTACATTTGTGCTGTAGTTTGAACTTTAATCCACAACAGGTTCTAAACATACTTCAACCACATACATCTTTACTTATACGATGGTTCCACTGACATCAGTTATATAGTTCATATAATAAGACAGAATCATTCATTGTCCTCTGTTGTCTAGAGGAATTTTTTTTTCCATTTCCTTTGTGCTTTTTTCATTCTCTCTGGCCTTTCCTTAAGCTGATAAAGGACACCTAACTTTTCCACTAATTTTCTTTAAAAAAACCAACCATGCTACATTTCCAGAAATGCCAGCTGTAACTCATTACAATGTAAGAGAGCAACTAGTAAAAACATTTTAAACTTCCACCTATGAATTTTAAAAGACTTGACTAAGGAGTTATCTAGTTACTGAATACTGATTTTCAATAATTCTTGCAATATTGGGAAGGTTCCTAAAGACTGAAAAAGACTAATGTTGCACTCAAAGTGTTGCCCAAACAAAGTAATTAAAAATAGACCAATCTGACCAGCATCAGTAAATATGGGAATGGCTGTTAATGAACAACTAAGAGAATGATTAATGATTTATGAAAAACCATTAGATCTTTTCCAAGTAGTTTGGTCTTTTAATGATCCCAGTTTGGTTAATAAAGGTAATGGATGCTGGTGCAACATACCTCCACTTCTGTAATGCTCATGACTCAATATTGCTTGACATTTTGATTAAGAACTAAAATGATCTGAAATTAAAATGATGCACCAAATGCATGCATTAAAAATAGCCATGACAGATCTCAAAGATAATTAGAGAATCAGCCAGTGTGTTTCTGAGAGAGCAGAAGGATCTGCAGGAATTAGTTCTTAGCTCTAGAATAAAATATCTTAGAATATAGAAAAATCACTGATAAAGTTTGCTGATCACACATATTTGTGGAAAATAATAAGTATGAAGGGAGAGGATAAGTTCCCCAGGGCTGAACAAATGGATTTCTTTGTCTGCTGAATGGAAGCAGACAACATGCTTTTTTATCCTGTTAGTGGAAGTTAAACATATGGAAAATAGGCGTTACTGAGAGAACAAGAGAACTTCTGCTGGTTGGCAGAACTCCTCCTGTAGAAGGCTCTGAACTGATGGAGGAGCGACAGCTGAACCTTTTACAGAGTATCTGTAAGACCAGTATACAGTTCCAAGTAGCACTTGCATGGCTACATTTCCTTTGTTCTGACAGATCTGTGACTCTCACCACATCCACATATGGTGGTTACAATTTATAAGGATTGTTGATATAGCCTAGAAACTGAGAAATCAAAAGTCTTGCCTTGTAATGGCATCCTGGAAGCTAAAGTTATTTAGTTTATCAAAAACTCTAGAGTGATAAAGACTTCCCTTAAGCATCTATACTAACAGTAAAATGTGGATAACAGATACTTCAATCCAGCTGCCAAAGTTATAACAAAGTCCAATCCATACTGGAAATTGGATTAGAAAAATTAAGGCTACAATAAAGATGTATTTTTACAGCTTTCAGCCTAACTAGTCACTGAGAAAACTTACAGTAGCTCCCAGTGCATATTCCTGACACTGTATGTTTAAAACCAGGATGTGATACTCATTTTTAAAACTGTAATTCAACCAAAAATCTGGTGAAATGTCATGGTTGATGTTATACATAGCCAGACTGTTTTCTTCTGGGAACTCTCAGCTGAGTTTTTAAACAACAGTGAATCAGTGAAGTTGGCCTAATAGATACATTTAGTTTTGAAAATGTTTAAAAGAAGCTGTTAACATTCAAAGTTCAGTCACTTGCCCAAGGTCATGCAGGATGTGTGCAGCAGAATCAGACACTAACTCGTTATCTCCAGTGCTCTCAATATAATCTTCTTTCTTACCATTTGGGGATCATTCATACCCATCAGTGTCCCCATTCTGAAAATTAAGATTGTTGAAAATAAGCCACAGAAATACAAATGCAATTGCAAAAGCTTTTGTTTCTGATTCATGCTCAAATCACTTTTAAGCTGGTAAAACTATTCAATCCATATTATGCTACGTATGATACAGTTAACTTCCTTGGGGTGGAAGTGAGGATGTTATTACTTCAAAGTAATTATTTACATCTAACTTCAAAATCTTTAGTTTGCGTGCTTTATAGCTCTGATTTTTGATACAGACTTGCTAAGACATCCTGCCAAGCAGGCCATCCTGTTTTGTGCAGTACAACCTCTACCTAAAGCTTATCATACAGAAAATTATCTTCTATACCAACAGCCAGCCTCCCAGTCTCCAAAATGGCCCATGAAACCTCATGGAAAAGCACTCTCTACTTTTTATACACACTTAAATTTTAGCTCAATGCTTGGCACCTTGATACTCTCTCTTTCTTTAATTTAAATATAAGGGATTGTCATTCCTTGAAGGATAGCATGCCTTGATGTTTTATATTTGACTTGAACTCACACTCAGGCATAAGACAAATACAAAAGTAAAAGAGAATTGCATGCAGAACTCAAGAGTTTGAGATTTGGACTAAACACAATGGTACCCAAGATCCTTGTGACATGTCCTGTCAAGCACATGGGCTTGGACAGATGGCTGACACCACAGGAAACAGAGACAAGTGTGTAAAACCAACAAAATAAATGTAAAATTGAGCTTTAATGCTTTGTTTCCTCAAGCCCACCTACACTTCAGATGTTCATAAAATAAGGTCTCATACAACATAATTATCTATCTGCCCAGATACAATCATGCATTTCATGGGATCTCTGTAGCACATTTGTTTCATTTAAGCTTTTTTTTTTTTTTTTTTTTTTGTTTTTTTTGTTTACCTAAAAAGCCCAGATAGAATTAAATATGGCCGGGGACATCAAGGGTAACAAGTAAAACTTTTATAGGTATGTCAGGGATAAAAGGAAGACTAGGGAAGCTGTGGGCCCTCTCTGGAAGGAAGTAGGAGAACTGGTCACAAGGGATATGGAGAAGGCTGAGGTTCTCAATGACTTCTTTGCCTCAGTCTTCACCAGCAAGCGCTCCAGCTGCACTATCCAAGTTGTAGAAGCCAAAGGCAGGTACTGGGAGAAGGAAGATCTGCCCACTGTAAGTGAAGAGCAGGTTCGTGACTATCTAAAGAACCTGAAGGTGTACATGTCCATGGGACCTGATGAGATCCATCAAAGGGTCCTGAGAGAACTGTGGACCAAGTTGCTAGGCCACTTTCCATCATATTTGAGAAGTCATGGCAGGCTGGTGAAGTACCCGCTGACTGGAAACGGGGAAACATCACCCCCATTTTCAAAAAGGGAAAAAAGGAAGACCCAAGCAACTACAGGCCGGTCAGTCTCACCTCTGTGCCTGGCAAGATCATGGAACAGATCCTCCTGAAGGCTCTGCTATGGCACATGGAAAATGTGGAGGTGATTGGTGGCAACCAACATGGCTTCCCCAAGGGAAAATCTTGCCTGATGAATCTGGTGGCCTTTCATGATGGAGTAACAGCATGAATTGACAAGGGAAGAGCAACTGGTGTTATCGATCTGGACCTATGCAAAGCCTTCAACACTCTCCCACATGTCATCTGGGTCTTCAAATTGGAAAGACATGGATTTGATGGATGGACCACTCTGTGGATAAGAAATTGGCTGGAAGTTTGCACTCAAAGAGTTGTGATCAATGGCTCGATGTCTGAGTGGAGACCAGTGACAAGAGGTGTTCCTCAGGGATCAGTACTGGGACCGGTGCTATTTATCATCTTTGTCGGCGATGTGGGCAGTGGGATTGAGTTGGCAAGTTTGCCGACCACACCAAGCTGTGTGGTGTGGTGGACATGCTGGAGGGAAGGGATGCCATCCAGAGAGACCTTGACAGGCGGGAGAGGTGAGCCTGTGGAAACTTTATAAAGTTCAACAAGGCCAAGTGCAAGGTCCTGCACCTGTGTCAGGGCAAACCCAAGCACAAATACGGGCTGGGCAATGAGTGGATTGAGAGCAGCCCTGCAGAGAAGGGCTTGGGGGTGCTGGTGGATGATAGGATGAACATGATCCAATAGTGTGCGCTTGCAGCCCAGAAAGCCAACCGTATCCTGGGTTTCATCAAGAGAAGTGTGGCCAGCAGGTCATGGGAGATGATTCTGCCCCTCTACTCTGCCCACCTGGAGATCCCCCCTGAACACTGCGTCCAGCTCTTGAGCCCCCAACACAAGAAAGACATTGAGCTGTTGAAGTGAGTCCAGAGGAGGGCTACCAAGGTTGTCAGAGGGTTGGAACACCTTTCCTACAAGGACAGGCTGAGAGAGTTGGGCTTGTTGAGCCTGGAAAAGAAGGCTCCAGGGAGACCTTATAGTGACCTTCCAGTACGTGAAGGGGGCCTACAAGAAGGCTGGAGAGGGACTTTTTACAAGGGCATGTAATGATAGGATGAGGGGTAATGGTTGGAAGCTGGGAGAGGGCTGGTTTAGACTAGATATAAGGAAGAACTTCTTCACCCTGAGGGTGGTGAGACACTGGAACAGGTTGCCTAAGGATGTTGTTCATGCTCCATCCCTGGCAGTGTTCAAGACCAGGCTGGATGGAGCCTTGAGCAACCTGGTCTAGTGGGAGGTGTTCCTGCCATGGCAGGGGGGTTGGAACTAGATGATCTTTGAGGTCTCTTCCAACCCAAACTCTTCTATGATTCTATGAAAAAGAAGCTATTTCTGTAACAACATGCATGAAAACTAGAAAGATAATTTAAGTCTTGTTCTAGGTGTTTGAGCGGTTTTTTTCTAACTTCTTAACAAGAAGGAGTTAAGCAAGAAAAGACAGAAAAAAAGTGGGATAGCAACGTATTTTACAGGCATATTAAAAATTCTCATCCCGTGCATCGGTAAAGGTGTAGGTGGCTGAAATCTGTTAGGTGTGTTGTAACCTAGCAAGAAAGGGTTACTCAGTTTCTTTCTTCATGTGGTGCCAACTTAATTGCTCACTTCATTAAAACATTACTTCGAAATATCCCAAATATTTGTTAGCGTGGGTGTTTCTTCCCCCATAAAAGTGAGCTCAAATGAGAACCATTCACCCACAGGCTTCCTGACAAGGAAGCTGGAGACATGAGAATTCATGTGTCAGGCAGTCTGCAAACCAAATCTGGCTCATCAGGCTCAGTAATATGCAAAAGAAAGGTCCTAGTTTTTCTCTATCCCATATCCAATTTTTTACTGTGGTCAGGAAGGCTTTCATAATTTAGGTCTTGTGTTTTAGTATTTCAATCTAGCACAGTATTAATTGAAACTTACAGGCTTCATTTATTTTATCTTCAATCTCAACTGTTCTATTACAAAAGCAGTTCAGAAGATATCAAACATTTTGGGATCTGGGACCATTATTTACAATGCAGGAGACAGATTGTGAACATCCCATAGCAGAGTTCATATCAGTCCATATTGCTTATTAGGGATGCTTCTTCTTAAGTGTATTAGTCAAAGGAATGCTTTCAAACGATCCAAAAATACCCAGTTCAGCCAGGGGCTGAGGCTTTGCATCCAGTATCATCACCTTTAACATTCTGCTAGTTGTGTTACCCAAAGATTGTGTCAGCCCCTCTCCACGCAACAGGACCTCTCTGTAACCACACCCTAGGAAGCACGTCATGCGATGTGAAGTAGTACCTGTTTTGTCCTTTCACAGACATTTTTGTCCCTAAAAGTAGCACTGGTAAGGAAATCAAAGATTGCTGTCATGGAAGGTGTGTCTTATTTTTGGTGTTGTCTTATTTTACCAGGTAAGAAAAAGCAGAAGTACCATACGGTACGTGCCTTTGCATCCATTCCTGATGCAGATTGCTGCACAGCCCACACCCACTGAACACATTTAACAACAGCACTGAAAATGAAAGAAGAAAAAAAAAGGCAAAAAAAGAAGAAAGTGTAATTTTCTTTGGGAAACAAATATTTGAAGCATTTCTAGGATCCCTAGCACTTAAAGGCTCTGACCTTGGGTGAGGATGGAGCTCAGCCCGTCACTCAGCTACGATTTTCTGGTGATGAACTTCAGGCTTCAGTATCCTAAAACTGTCAGTCCTGGAATAATCCATAGCTATCCCAGTGTCACAAACCCTGTCATTCTGTCATACTGTTGTATGTTTAGGAACGCAACGCTTCCAGGGTCTTAAAGCAATAAATCATTTTCATTTTCAAAGCAAATGTGTCAAATTGCTTAACACAGATTAAGGAATACTGAAAACACAAACTTTTTTGTAGGGTAGTTCATCAAGCATCCAGATAAAAATAATTCCAACCTGACATATTAGCAAGTAAAGTAAATGTTTCAGGCTCAACGAACTAGGACTTTTTGCCAAAATAGATTTAGTTGAATTTTTTCCTACTATCTCTAACTCCACAAGTCATATCATAAACTTTGAATAAATTCATTACACTGATATGGTCAGCTAGGGCATTTCTGCAGAGCAATCAATTCCTTGGTATGTCTGTCCCAGTGGAAAACACATATCTTGTAAGTAGAAATTTGGAATAAGATTTTAATAGTTGAGGCAACAAATCACTAGGTTTTATTTTCTCTATACAGTGTTTATTTTCTACATTCTTAACTTTTGACAATTGTTCTGTTTCCCTTGATTTTTTTTTTTTCTCTGCTATGTCTGAAAACCCTGTCACATACAGCTAACAGCAGTTATTTAAGTATCTTCTTTATGGTAAGACATCATCCAAACCAGAATATTATGCGTGCCTATTGCAGGGAAAGGATCACTAATAAGTAATCAACATGTGAACAAGAGAGTTTATGTAAGATTTGTTACAGAACCAGACTTCAAAGCAGCCTCAATGTGTGCCAAATCTCCTGATGAACACAATTTTTCATGTTATTGTATACTGTACACTGTACATGATCCAAAGCCCTGCGTTCACTTTCTGAAGATTAGAGGAAAGTCAGCCATATAATAGGCTACGTATAAAAATAGCAGTGCAAAATGTCAAGTCCTAACTCATAGGAGACGTGAAAATAGTTCTGATACATCAGCAAGATGACTTACTCTGGGCTAGTGACCTGACCTTCTGCCACCCAAGTGAAGACAGTTTAATTGTTACTGAAACTATTCCTCTGCTGTGGAATCTTACAGTCCATTTTTAAAGCAAAACAGCATCATTTTTGAAACACCACCCTCCAGACTGTGGCGTTTGAGGAGCCATTTCAGAAGAATTGACCTGCATAGTTGAGGCAGCAAGGGGACCTGAGGAGCAAAGCTGTTCAGCTGTCCCACTGTCACCAATCCCCACTCCTCAAAAGCCAGACCTTGAGTGGTCTTAGCGAGATCATTGAACTTCTGTACTGCATGCTCAGACTAGAAACATGTCATATTGAATGTCTGACCTATCTTTATATTGTTAAAGAGCAGGGTTTTATTCCCAGATTATTTTAACAGTTACTGTACTCTGAAAGTCCCATTTACCTTAGTACAATCATCCATTGCAAAGTAATGCAGTCAGGACTTGGTGCTTCTTTTTATCCTAAGCTGATGAAGCCTCTGCCTGTCAATGATCTCCTTTCCACTATGACTCACATCCTCCTGTGTCTCAGTGACCATTTTTATGTCAGCATTCGAGATTTTATTTGGCCTGGAAATTGTATACTCAGTAGAGATTTCTCAGTTATAATTGTTAACTGGCACACCTGACGCTCTGCTTAAACGGTTAACTCAATTCCTTACAAAAATCTAAGAGTTTAAAGAACGAACTTGGAAAAGCAGAATGTATAGACTGTTATATATTTATGTCTCAGAACAGCCTCAAATGATCAAAGTAAACTTAATCTGCTCTATTACTACAAATTATTCTCATAGGTTGCCTATGAGTACAAAGAAGAAAAAGGTGTTAGGAATTTAAATACTTGGACGAGAAAACTCTAGCAGGCAATGTTGATGATGGTGACTCCTTCCCTAAAACTTAGGCTCAACATTTGCAAGTTTTTCTTTTCCCAGTTATTTTTTACATGCATTAACACACTGAACATTACTACTGGCTTTCAAAACAATGTGTCATATTGACTGGAATACCAGGAAAAATGAAGGTAAGTAATACATAAAATATTTTATTCTGACATTTGCATCCCCAGAGTGGTACTCCCTCTAGATTTCAATTTTTTTAAAAAAAATTATTCCTGTACACAAAGTGTAATTTTCATAGGTCTTGACATTTTAAGAAAATTTATAATTAAAAGATCATTTAACAAAGAGTTTATAAATTCTGGTTGTTTAAAATTGAGTCTAGGAAGATTTCTAAGTTTGAAGTCTGCTACTTCTGTTGCACTGGATGACAGCTGAACTCTGAAGTCTGTTAGTGGCTGCAGCAGGCAACCAGCCCACCAACCTGAACCGATCCTATGCTCCAGGCACAGGGCTGATGCTTGGTCTTTACAGCATTTTTTCTCCATTGCCTGGATGTCCCTCTTTCTTTTGACAGCTAGTCTGTAATGGTGGGTGGTGAAAATGCTGTGCCAATATTATTTGTCAGCTCATCATCCCATAAAACATACATGATTTTTCCAACAATTTGCATGTCAATAGAGAGTGACCCTCTGGACAGAGTAGTGTGCACATGGTGATGATCAAATGTGGAGGCATGTTTTCAAGACCTGTCCTTACACAGGAACTGCTGTAGAGGCTGCCAAGCCCCTATGGACTGGCCAAGGAGGCAACTCTTATCTACTCTATCCTCCAGCAGGCTGTACTGCCTATACACACCAAGAAACATCTTAAAATAAGTGATGTTTCAATTTGTTGGCCACATTTGCAGTATCCCTCACCAAAACAGTGTTTTTTCCAGTAAGAAACAAAACTTACATGTCCAGGTGCATTTTAGGATGTTTTCCATTGCAGTTTCTAACTACATATAAGTGAATTTCTAAAATAATGTGCCATTTTGAAATGAGAGTCTGAAACTCTTTGACTAGAAATATTAAAAATTTATTTTTGATAAAACATCTAGAAAAACTAACACATATTTATAGTTTAAATGCCATTCAAATGTAATTTGTTGACAGAAAAAATTAAACTCTCTCCACAAATTTTCTGCTGTTTTAGTATTCATCATTCACATAGAATACAATGAAAAATAAACTATTCTTAGACCTTCCCCACTGCACTGTTAAAGACTACCAGACAAGCTACATAGAGAGAGAAAAAAAGAGGAACCTGAATTTTTGAAAAATAAAACACACATCTTATGTGTGTTCTCCTATACTCACTAGAAACAGCCTGGGTTGTAACTTTTAAGATATCAGTTTTAAATTAAACTTAAAGAATGCAAACTTTGAAAAGTAACAGAGTTGAGAATGTGTGGGAATCATGGAAGTATTTATAATGGAATTTCAAATAAAATTATTTTTAAAAACTACATTCCTGTGGACTCAAAAATCTGTTTAGGCTGCAATACAGATCTCTCCATAATTGCTTTTGCTTGGATGCGTTTAGAAATTTAATTAACTTTAAAAACCTCATAAATTCAACACAATACAAATAATGAAACAATAAGGAGTGAGAGTGTCAGGAATAAAATAACTACCATATTTCTTGGTGTGTTGAAAAAAAAGTGACAACTTGAACAAAAATGCTGCTTCTTCCAAGCTGATGATCTGCTGTTTTTTGGACCAATATAAACTGAACCTAATGGAGAAATGGGAGTGAACTGGACTCCTGGCTTAATGGAAAATTATTTTTTAATGGATTTTTTTTTCTCTTCTACACTGCAACAAGACCAATGAAGTCAGCATGCCTTACAAAACAAAATTCTGACAGAAAAAATAAAAGTCCCCATTTTGGGTTGATGAGCATTTTCTTTCTCATTTGAACTTTCTCACTTCAAATTAAATTTTTAAAAACCCTATCCCAGTCTGAATCTTTCATAATGCTCGGCTCTCATCATCCAGTGATTCAAGGTGAATGTCGCCTTTTTCAAATTGCTGACAGAGAAGAAAGATCCTTTGGGACCAAAGATGGAAAGAAGGCAGAGAAAAGAAGAGCAAAAGGGAAGGACAAATGATAAACAGAAATTTCCAGCAACTCTTCCCAGAAGATTCACTTACACCTAGTCTTTATTTTTGCTGCCATACCTGGTGGTGCAAATCAAGGTTTTTCACCCTTCTCAAAGCTGCTCTGCTTTCTACAAAATGACCTGAAATCAAGGAAAAGGGATTTTCAGATTCTGTTTATATTTATCTCCCCATACCTCTCACCATGAAACTGGTGTATTTCCTGGCAATCTGTCACTGCTACTTAGCCACCTGTAACACATCTTAACAAAGTGTTTCTTTGCTGAAGCACTCTTAATATGTATGTGCTTGCTGTGCTTTGATTTTTATTCTTTGAAATACAAGTGCTTCATGACAAGAATCAGGTTCACAAGCTTGTCAGTAGCTTATAGTGTATTGTGTTCTCTGTACACAATAACTGGTATTGTGAATTTTTCCAAAAAAAAAAGGTTTTCAACTTTTTCATATCGCAGCACTCCATGATACCTTCTTTCATCTCTCCTGCCCTCTCCAAGGAACAGAGGCATGCAGAACTGAGAGCCATGAGGGTCTCTGGCTGTTCTTTAATCTCTGTGGAGTATTTTCTACTGAATTCCAGGGTGTAGAAACAGTAAAATCTCATAGAATAGAATCCTAATCACAGAATCATAGAATAGTTTGGGTTGGAAGGGACCTTTAAAGGTCATCTAGTCTAACCCCCCTGCAGTGAGCAGGGACATCATCAACTAGATCAGGTTGCTCAGAGCCCCATCTAACCTGACCTTGAAATCTCAGTCTAAGGCATTCTGCTGTTTCTGTGCCTGGCTGTTTCACAGCCATCTCCCTCCCTTTTGATCTACCTTAGTCCCCAGCTCCACGCTCTGCCAGCATGGGCATCACCTGGCCCATGATATCGATCCGTGCTGGCAAAGAGAAAGCAAGGGTTGCTGACTGTATTACTGATTTCTGATGACAGAGTCCCCCTCCTCCCCACCCCTTTCCTTTAACAGAAGAAAAACTGGGGACATACAAGTTGTGGGGACTTAGTGCCACCACCTCTTGTCACCACAGACTAGCACCAGCTCAGTGTTGTTCCAAGATGGGTATTTGTGAAGCTACAACTCAGCAGTGCCTCAGTCATGATTGATAGTTGGGGTTTTGTCAGATCTTCTGCAGATCAGGGCTTTCATCCTGCAGCGCAGAGAATTACAAGCCTGATAACAGCAGAGGTCTTGAGAAGTGGAGAAGCAGGATGCGGCATGGGAGAGTATGGGAATGGGATCGTAGGAGACAGAGCAAAGGTAGGCAATGGAGACCTTATGGCTATAAACAACTTGCCAGTGGTCAGTTACAGAAACATAGGACTGGATTTCAACAAAACAAGTTTTGAGGGTAACGAAGAGAACAAAGTAGTATCTAACAAGTGAGACAGGCAACATGCATGATGAACTCAGGTAAGGCAGAGCACTGCTGATCAGGCAAGAAAGATCACAGTGTAAAAGCATGTTAACAAACATACAAAAATTACCTTGAATGAATCCTAGAGTGAGTAAGAAGAAACCATCAACATCCTAATCCTCCCAGCAAAGGACTCCAGATGCTGACAGCTTCCTGTAACACTCCCACCACCACACCAGGATGAAACCAGCAAGTTTACGACCCTGAGGAGCAGAGGAAGAGCAGAAAATCAGGTAAAGGGGTAGAAAGTAAGAAGTGCACGAATAACACATTTAATTGAACTATTATAATTACTGGAACTTTCTCTGCATAGCTGTATTCTTTGTCTTTCTGCAACAATTACTACTCAGTTAGCAACGATTCTTGAATTAGACTGTTAAGATTTTAATTATACTAACAACAAACTCCTGACTTTGTATATAAGGTGTGATTCCTCTTTTCCCAAAACCAAGATTTTGAGTGTAACACTGTTTCCATATCCCAATAAAGAAATAAAAAGAGTTCTTATTGGTGATGCCAGTAAACTACATCATTCTGACAAGAAGACATGGGTGTTGTCAGAATAGCATCCACTGGTTGCAATATTCATACAGGGGCAGGCTACTAGACAAATCCCTGAAAAATGTACTTTTACCTTACCCCTAAATGTTACCTGCTACAAAATAATAGATTCAGAAAAAATAAGCAACATTTATGGCTATATGGAGCTGTGAATAAAGCTGTCTGCTGCTTTGCCTTCTGCTGAAACAGTCTCAGATGACATAAAAAATCAAAGAATCTCTCTTGGCTAACAGAGAGCTGCAAGACATGAGCAGTGGATTCAGCTCATCCCTGGATTTTTATGCCTACCTGGATGGAGTGTTGTTTATTTTCCTTTCACTGAGAAGACTATCAGATCTTGTGTTTTGAGTCCTGTTACTCCTAAAATATTCAGGGTTTAAAGCTTACAGCAAGCTGATGGTTTAAAATACTTGCATTTCTTGAGTGCACGTGAACTCAAAAAAAAAAATAAAAATGGCTAAATACATCAAAAGAATTGGTTTTACAGGCTAGAATCCATTACCCCTAAAAGTCATCATCTATCACAGCCAATAGCAATTTATTACTGTCAGAGAAAAAATGGCATTTGCCTTGTCAGGATATTCTGCACAGACTGTTACTCAATGAAAAAGCCATTATACTCTCCTTAATCAGCAGACAATAATAAATGAAGACAAAACCCAATGATGTTTCTTCAGTCACAATGTAAGGAGAAACAAAAAGGCTACAGATTATTAATATGGGACCGCAAGGTACACAGCTCACTGGTGGACGACAAATGTAAAGTGCAGCATTTGTTCTAATACGCTCGTGACACAAAAGACACCACCAGAAATGAAGGACAGCTGAGCTGGTCCAATTGCAAACAGTAAATGAGTTACATTTTCTGATAGTGGAAATCACTAAGACAGTCAAAAGTGATTGGACATGTAAATGAACCAGGAAAATTAGCTCCATTAGGCATATTTTGAGCTTGATTTGTCTCTTGATGATTCTGTTTGTATTTTAGTAGATTGATTATTATGTCAGTGATGTAACAAGATTATTCAGGACTTTTACACATAGACGTGAAGAAGTTCCAAATATTATGACAAATATATTCTGCTGTGGCATCCCTTCAGTAAATACAACATCAATTTCTTTGTTTTTTCTTTGGATAAAAATGAACAGCCACAATTTACCCAGTACTGTCAGCTCAATGCATATTCATTATGGTGCTTTGTAGGAATTCCTGTCTCTGAGCCTTCATGTTTTTAGGAAGTCTGTCTTGCTGCAGGACCATTTTTTTTTAGCTGCCATTTTGACACTAATAATTCATGCTGCAGAAGAGAACTTCAGTATGCTCCCTCTTTCAAGATATACTTTATAAGACTTTTTTGTTACCCCATTTCCTTTTTAACTATTTTGCCTCTGACTAAAACTAAATCCTACAGATGCAAAAAATTGACAGATTTTGAATGAGAAAAAAAATCCAATCTCAGATTATATGATTTTAACATCAGACTCAAATCAGTACTCATAAGTTTTATAAGTGTCTATGAGTAAATACAACTCTTCTGTTCTCACAGAAAGCTACAAACTAAATCAAATCTTTGATTTTGAAGTAGGTCTTACTCACTTCAATGAATCAAGGCATTTTGGCAACCTATTTGTCAGAAGACAAGTTATGTGAAGACATGTAAGCGAAGTTAATAATTTGTTCTGTTTTCTCTACTCGCTGAGTAAGGGGAAGAAAGGCCTCCAGACAAAGCAAATGTGAGGGGCTCTCCCCTGGAATATTGCTGCTGGAAGGAAACCACTTTTTTGGCATTGAGGAGAATGCTACAACTGATATTTCTTGAAACATACCTTAATCTTCTGTAATTTTTAATTTTATTTAAAAAGCACAAAAAGATTTTTCTGTTCATTCTGTTTTGTTTAAATAGCTAATCTCCTTTTTACACATTGCTCATAGACTCACAGTTTGGCTAAGCTGTTGAATGGCCATTAACATTCGTGACTATTTAAAGGTTCTTTATGGCTCTGACTTAGCATATTGTTCTGCGGCAGATGGTGATCTTCCTGCCATCTCCCCGCACCTGATCTCTGAGATGAACACCCTCATTCTTCACCTGAAAGTAGCTCTGGCAATCACTAGACCCCTTCATGAGCTGATGAAATTTACCCTAATGTGAGAAAGGATTTTTTTTAGTTTGAAAAAGTTTGGGTTTTTTTTAAACTTAGAGAGTTAGCTTTCATCCAAATCTATTCTCGCAACTAGTTTAATGTGCAGGAAGGAGATTAAAATCAGAGACTAAATGTGTTTGAGATGCTGTGGAGCAGTCAGGAAAGATTTGTAGTTTTTATATGAAAAGTGAATAACCTCTGATTTTCCCTTTTTCTTTTTCAGGAATAATATTGTATGGTTTACAGTAAAGACAGCCTGAGAGGTGAATCAGAGTCCTATCATATTGGTAGAAGTGCTTTTGTATTTGAAAACATGTGGTAGGAAATCATGTAACATTATGAACATTACACTACCCTGTAAATAAAGTTCACAGAACAACATGCCTACCTTCAAAGACTACTTTTGAAAATGCATTGTAGAAAGTCGTGATAGACATGAAAGCCTCTTGATTGCAGTGCATCTCTTCTAAAGAGACAATACTACATTGATCTAAGGACTTTTATTTTCTTTTTCTCCATTTCAAATCCGAAAAAGTTTGTGGGTTTTTTTTTTAATAAAAAAAAGTTTGTTTTTCCAAATGCATCAGTTGGTATAATAAAACAATTCTTATCTGAAAGTCATGTTTTAGTTGATATAAATAGTGATCGCTGCCGATATATGCATCAAAACTACATTTATGTAGTCAATATGTAAGTCAATAACCAACTAATACACTAATCGAGCTAAGCTGATATTTTACAAAATTTTACCTATCATTTTAAATATTCAGTGCTACAGTGCATTCAAAATGTTAATTACTAACTAGATCTGATATCAAGAATAATTTTCCAAGAAACAACTGTTGCCATATTCCTCTTTTTCAGACATGAAAACAATCTGCTATATATCTAAATTACAATCTTTGATTTTATGCTGTTTAAGAATAAAATGTATTCTGGATCACTGGTTTTTAGTCCTTCATGCATAACTGAAGCTCAAACAATCTGATACTAAATCTTCTGATGTTAAATTTATTCACAATGATAAATCATTTTTCTACTTCTTAGTCTGTTCTGCCAGGATGGTAGAAAATAAATCTGATATAACCATGAATAATTTGAAATTATTTACATGTTTGGAAAGCTATTAAACTTGGGGAAATTGATTTATTTGCACAATTCAAAGGAAGACACATTTGTATTCCTTTTAAAAGCATGGCTCACCTCTGTTCAAGTACCTAAGAGTTTACCATTAAAAACAGCTTTAAGACTCATTTTGAGATAAAAAGTATTTCTAACGTTACTGTATCATAAAATATAAGGATTCATTACATTTTAAATAGACGTAAATGTAACTGTGGTACAAATATAGATCAACTTCTAAAATCAGATTTAGTGAAGTTACAGATGTATGAAAACCAGTTTGAGGGTTTAACAATTACATTTGGATACAAAATAGGTATGTCCTGTAATTATAGTGTTAAACTACTGACTTACTTCAAATGTCCATAAAGAGGAATAAAGCACATGTGTTCAAAAGGTTTTTCAAATATTAAGTCTAGTGTTTTGTAATTTGATCATGGGCTTCATTCTGCTAGCCTTCCTCACGTTAATCCATTTATTATAAGGAACTCTTCCAAAGCTAAACTTTTCAGCCTGGCTGAAATCATTAGTCTTCATTTTGTAGAACATTATTATCTAATTGTGTATGTGTCTGTATTACTGCCTAATAAGAAAACAATATATTTTTTCTATCCATATACTTATTTTTGACATTTTAGACACTGTATTATATTTATATTCATAATTTTAATCCTTCCATTAATATTTAAAATAAGAACATTATAGCTATCTGAAAATTAAATTAAGGGCAAATGGAAATCCAGATAAATCCAATTAGAAACTATGTTCACGCTATGCAGGAGCTTGAAAATACTGGGGTTTTAAATCATGGCTGCATTACAGAAGTGAGAGCCTTTCCTAGTTTCCATGCTGATGTGCATACTCTGATAAGATCTCACACCTCACTCTCTGAGGAGAAGCAATCATATTTTTTTTACTGTAGTCATGAACCATGATTCCAGGGTACGTCATGATATGCGTTAGTAAGTCTAAATGCAATCTATATGACTAGAAGCAGATTTTCTATTTCCTTGTGGGAGAACTTAATGTTCTAACATAAAACCAGCTTTCAGGACAAATTAAGCATGGAATCTATATCACATTGACTTCCCACAGATCATAGGAAAGCATATGAATCAGCGAGATTTAAAATTACGACTACTGAATACACTGAATTCAGAACTGTCATACTATATACTATAGTTTATAGTATAAAACAGTATTATAATATTAATACATTGCAGTATAGTATAATAACACACTACACTGTTTGGAGAGTGTATTTAAACAACACTATAAACTTCTTTAAACCACTGAAAAAAAAATATCCAAAGAATAAAGAAAAAACTAAAAGTGTTTAGCCCACATCACAGCTTGTCTTTTACAGCCACCTTTCCAGCCTACAGACCAGCTGTTGAGCTTTTGCCCTTCTGAGATCTAACTAAAACATTTCTCCTATTTTGTAGGAGAGTGACTGCCCTTCTTTACAAGACGATGGCAGAAATAAGGAGAAGTGTGGATGATCAGAGGAAGAAAGAGAAAGGACCAAAATTAACCCATTCCTGGAAACTACTAGTGGTGCTTATATCTGATATTACGCTCATTTCATCTTCCAAGTGCCACTTCAGCAGATTTTCTTTACTGTTAACCTTTCTTTGAAGATTTTCCAACCAGGAACATCACTTTACTATGATACTCATAGCTCCCTTCCCCCTCATCTGAGAGGAATTTCTCTCATGGCTTCTCCTTGAAACAGGTAAATAGCAATACACATGTGCTGGGTAAGAGCATCACTAAATATTCCTTCCCCAAACTAGATGCTGTTAACTGATAGGTAGGTAACCAAGAAACTGAGCAAAACTTAATGTGCCACAATCAGTTACCTTTTTAATTAGACTGACACTCAAAAACATGAGCCTGTATGTTGTGAAAAACATATGACACACTGTGTGACCTAAATTCATCTCTGTAGATGTAAGAGTGCATCTGCATGGAAAAGCTGTCCTTTTTTTTACAGGACATTTCCCCCAACTTGTTTTGCTAAGACTTTTATCTTTCCTGATTGTTTGGGTCCCATGCGAGCCCTGTCAGCAGGAGGCTGCCCTGACTAAATCATTGTTGTCCAGGGTGTCCAGGAAAAATATGTGAGACTGGGATAGTGCTAACTGGTATGGGATGCAGTCAAATCAGGGAGCAGGCTGACTCCTGCCCAGGTAGGGTGACCTACGGCCAATGCACAGACCCACACTCCAGCCCTGCTTGCTTTACAACTTACACACACTCAGGAATTTCTTTTAGTGTTTTCTGTTCTAGGTCTTCTGGTGATAAAGCAGTAACTGATGAAAAACTGAATCCATCATGTTTGGGGTGAAGGGAGCTTCCACTGGAAAAGTTATAAGCTGTGGGGAGGGATTCACAATAGAGAGGAAGGAAAGCCAAGTCCTGAAGACCAACTAATCTAATGATAAAAGCAATTATGTGGGATGCAGAAAGCCATTACCATAGAGGTTTGACCATTTAGGACTCAGTTTGTATCATGTACTACTTTGTGGAAAACTTGGAGATAAAAGTCGCCGTTTTCTCTTTTTTTTCTTTTTTTTTTTTTTTTTCCCCAGGTTGAGAAATGGGAGTGTTTTTGAAGTCTTGAAAGTTTTAATGCGATAGGAAATACGACTGGATGTGCTCAGTAATTTGCTCATCACTGTGCCATTGACATATGAGTACTGTCTTAGAAGATATCATCCTGAAACCTTTTAAAGCCATTCATTTTATTTTAAAGTCATAAAATCCCTTGGTTTTATCTCCCATCTTAGATGTAAACAGTGTTTTCAGAGCCAGAATGAGGCCAGTTTGAAACATTTTGTTCTCAGAGTCAGGAGGGACTAAATTTAAAAGTGCTAGTGAGCCAACACCTGCTACGAATAAAAGATAGGCCCAACTTCATGCTCCAAAGTTTCTTTTCAGTGCATATGGGAGATGTGGTAAATGTCCAATAGGCTGCTCAACAGTTTCTAGGGGAAAAGACACATAAAAACAATACTAGGAGAACAAAGTATCATGATAGGGAAAGAGTAATTCTTTCAATGGATTATGGCTAAGGGACAGTCTAAATTTGTAAGCATTTTAAGATGGAATTTCTTTATACCCAGACTGGTTAAAATGTAGAAGCAAAATACATAAATCTGTTCCAGAAGAAACTGAATATAAAGAAAGAAAAAATAAGAGGCTGCAGCAGCATGTTTGATTCAGAGACATAGCTGATGAGATCAGACTTATATTTGTACTTCTCAGAGGCGATGAGGGCCAGTGAATCATGACATTTCTCTTCTGGCAATGAAATGTACATTTAGTTCTATTGTATGCCCAGAACAAGGTTTTAAAGCATTGCATATGTTTTCTTCTGATTGTCCATGCAAGAGTGACTGTCACCCTGAGAGGACTGACTCTTTATGTCATCAATAGGCAGAAAAATGTATTTTGCTTTAGACATAATTTGAAACTTCACTGTTAAAAATACTAGTTTTTCCATACTCAGTTATTTAAGCTTTTTCTGTAATCTTTATTTTTTTCTACATTTTTGTATACAGGGCTCCTACAGAGTCACAGTCCAAAAAAAGACTTTGTCTGAAGAACAAATCCAGCTGCATGCAATCACACTGCTTTATTACCCTTCCTAGCTCCCTTCCTGAAATACTCTTCTGCCAAGATACCTACAAAAATGAGAAAATTTAGTTAACAGGTTTTCTATGATCACTTTCATCATGCTGAGGAGTCAATATTTATTCTTATGTTCTCCATATACATTTGATTTATCCACTTGCAGACAGGAAGGCATACTCCAGATAACTTTAATACAGGCATGATGGCACAGGCTTCAGTGAAATCTTCAGAAGCATAGCAAGGTTGCTAGTGTATGCTGAAATCAATAGTGAACATCATTACTGCTATTGTTTTACACGCTAGTTGTACTTAGGCTGGCATTGTAGTGACAAAATGTGAATAAAATCTCTGAGCCTTCAAGAAAGAGATAGTCTCTTCCTTAGGTATTAGTAGAGAATCTAGCTTTGACCTCTAGGAATTACCATACCACTTCTAGTGCCACTGCTACTACTAAGCACATGAAGAAGTTTAAAATCTTAAAAAAAAAAAAAAAAAATCTATCAAGGAAACAAGAAAGGAAATAACGTAAATCCACTCTGAGGGCACCAAGATAATACTATCAGACTAGATGGAAATTATCAGTACAGTCTTTCATTTTATTGGATGCACCATAGTCTCCTGTCAGCAGTTTCAGAAACCCCTGGAGTTGTCTCTGACAGGGAAGTTTCTGGATGGCAATATTGGAAAAAAAATATGTTATTTGTTTTTCTTCTGTTCTGACAATAGCCTTGATAACATGCAAATTACATAGCTTACAGACATATAAAAAATCAAAGCAGATACAGACATATCTGCCTTTTCTGCTTGCTTGCCGCTTAAACTTTGAAGACATACAGTTAATAATCCTGTTCCATCAATTTTAAATTATAAGGCTCTTCTTTTGCTGGGAACTGTTCCTCATAATTATTATCCTTTTCTGTGAAGGTCAACAAATAAAGCAGATATTTGGTTTACAACTGAAGTGCTGAACTGCTACTTAATTGTCACGGTTTGAGGCTGGGCCGGCCACTAACGAATGACAGACGCTCTCTACTAACCCCTCTCCCCTCCCAAAAGGGAAAAGGAGAGAGAACAAGGGAGAGAGAGACTTTATGGTTTGGAAAAGAAAACTAAAACAGCTTTAATGGAACAATAACAATAAAAGAAAAGATAATAATAAGAATAAGGAAAAAATTAAATATATACAGTATGTACAAATATATACAAAACCAATACCGAACCCAACTCCCCCCACCCTGATGACAATACGTCACCACCACACCGCAGGGCTGGCACTGGGGCAGTCCCAGGCTGGACTCGGCAGCAGACAGGGACGGGATGCAGGAGCTGGACTCAGGCACTGGATTCAGGGATGCATGGATCAGTCCTCCACAGATGTCGGCCATCGAAGAAGAGCGAAGAAGAGCGAAGGGGCGAGACCCTCGTGATCTCTCCGCTTTATACTGAATATGACTTGTATGGGATGGAATACTCTGTTGGTCAGGTTTGGGTCACCTGTCCAGTTCGCTCCTCCCTGTAGGTGTGACCCTTTTCACACCTGGCACCCCAACACGGAGTACAAGATTTAGCAGTGACCTTGGTCGCTGCAAGAACAAGTATAAGCAAGGGCCTCTCTGCATACCATTCCTTGGTACGAACTATAAACATCAGGCCTTATCACTGCTAGGAGCAGTCACTGTCTGGAAAAACATGCTGCTGTTTCAGAAAGTGCTGGTAGTTAGAGGAGACTTAACTGAAAAGTTAAAGCACTAAAACAGAATTAGTTCTGATTTAGCCCAAACCAGGACATTAATGTAGCAGAAACTCAGAGTATTCCCCATCAAAGCAGAGAAAGCTGGACCATGACACTCCTATTTCACATTCCGAGTCCAAGAGTGATTTTGTATCTTTGCTATCCTTTCTCACCAATAATTTTACCATGACCTATTTCTTATCAGGTTTGTAAAACGAGTCTCAGAGACAGCTCCTCAGAGTATATCTGCAGGCCCTCACTAACTGAAATGGAGTTTTACCATGTATTCTTCCCATTTTATGCACACTCAAAATTAGGCTCATATTTCACAGTGTTGCTACAAATAGGCAAACACATTGGCTTACTAGGGTCATTCAAGAGCATTTCGCATTGGCCTTTTGGCTGTAATTTTGGTTTACGAGAACTGTTGTACAGTTTGGAAAGTTAAACTTTACACTTTTGCTCCTGACTTCTAAATCTCATGGCTATCAATACGAAGAGCTAATTAAAACAGAAAAATCAGCTCTTGCCTACCTACAGAAATGTGTGCTTCCATATTCTACTTCATAATGCCTAGATTTCAACTTGGATGACAATGACATACTATCTAAAAAATATTCTCATGCTTTCTAAAAAGTATCATTAGAGCTGGCTTAGAATAGCTGCTACATATTTGGGCTGCATTCATTCCTGTATGGATGAAACATACAAATGTAGATATTTGGTTTAAGTAGATATGAATAGCAGCTTTTTTCCCCCTCTCATCCTATCACTACACTCCTTGATCAAGAGTCCCTCACCACCTTTCCTGTAGTCCCCCTTTAAGTACTGGAAGGCCACTATAAGGTCTCCCAGAGCCTTCTCTTCTCCAGGCTGAACAACCCCAACTCTCTCAGCCTGTCCTCAGGCTTGAGCAGGTCCATGCCCTTCTTGGGCTGGGGGCGCCAGAGCTGGATACAGCACTCCAGGTGGAGTCTCACCAGAGCAGAGTAGAATTACCTCCCTTGACCTGCTGGCCATGCTTCTTTTGATGCAGCCAAGGATGCAATTTGCTTTCTGGGCTGCAAGCGCACATTGCTGGGTCATATTCAGTTTTTCATCCACCAACACCCCCTAGTCCTTCTCTGCAGGACTGGTCTCAATCCACTCATCACCCAGCCTGTATCTGTGCTTGGAATTGCCCTGACTCAGGTGCAGGACCTTGCACTTGGCCTTGCTGAACTTCATGAGGTTTGCCCACCTCTTCCAGCCTGTCCAGGTCCCTCTGGATGGCTTCCCTTCCTTCCACCGTGTTGACTGCACCACACAGCTTGGTGTCATCGGCAAACTTGCTGAGGGTGCACTCAATCCCACTGTCCATGTTGCCGACAAAGATGTTAAACAGCACCAGTCTCAATACCAACCCCTAAGGAATGCCACTCATCACTGGTCTCCACTCGGACATCAAGCCGTTGACTGCAACTCTTTGAGTGCAACCATCCAACCAATTCCTTCTTCACTGAGTGGTCCATCTATTAAATCCATGTCTCTCCAGTTTAGAGACAAGGATGTTATGCAGGATAGTGTTGAATGCTTTGCACAAGTTGAGGCAGATGATGCTGGTTGCTCTTCCCTTATACACTAACATTGTAGCACCATCATGGAACATCTATTTTCAATGAATTACACTAAGTTCCGATGTGCAATTCTTCAATTTTTTTAATTAAAACTTTTCATGTAAGCAGATCTGTTTTGAAAAAACATACATTTAGTCAAAACTCGCTTTCCACTAGGAAAATATGGGGTTTGGTTATTTTGTTTTGTTTTGTTTTTTTCAGTACAAAGTGTAGATGTAGTATTCAAGGAGAAAACATGGCAGAATTGCTTTGAAAGCTGCTGAACTCTATAGAGTACTTTCACAGAGACAGAACAAGCATTAACTGTTCCTTTTTGCACTTATCTGAATTACCCTCCCATGGCACTTATTTACAACACATTCTCCATCCTCAGCTGTGCTCCCACAAATACTAAAGGGCATGAAAAACCTTCTTTAGCTTCTCCACTGTTCTGAGAGGGAGAGGACCTTCTAGTTGTACGTGGTCATAGTTTTCACATAATAGGAATTTAATAAAAAATCCCAAAATTTATTTTAAAAGGCTTTCAAAATACTTTCCATGTCAATGTTATTTTCGCAAAAAAAATAAATTAAAACACTATAATAAGAACTTTAAAACAATTTAATTTAAAGAAGGTATTTTTAGAATCATACTGAAGAATTGTCATTATTCTATTGATTTATGACAACTACTAAGAACACAATTTCACACTATTGTTATTGATTTTGATATAATTTGAAAATATCAAATCACTAATTATAAGCTGATATTATGGATTTCACAGTTATTTAAGTGATCAGTGAAAAATAAATATTTTATTCCCCTGCTCTTCTAATCACAGCTCCTACCACTTTGTTGCTTGTGTCTGTGTTAGTATATTGAATTCAACATTTCTCTTCTCCAGGACTTTGTACAATACAAGTGTTTTTACAGAGTAGTGCAAAGGCTGGCCTAGAATGTATTCCTGAATGTAGTTCCAAGAACACTGGATTCAGAAAAAAAGTCTGTTAATCTCAGTGGTCTTTGTATCAGGCTCTACAGAAAGTGTAGTATTGTAGATTTCCTTAGCACAAAAGTAATAGAAGAAAGCTTATTTTAATAAAACTCTTGTAATCAAAAGCTTTGAAAATATATTCTTTTTATTTCAGGATAGGATGGCTGTTGATTGTATCTGAAAGTATAATATCTTTCAAAAATATTTTCCTCTACAGATTGGAAATCCGAAGACTTCAAAGTGATTCCCTTCCCCTCCACACTGCCTTCCATGCTGGATTTATTTCCTTCAAATATATTTAAATAATAATAATTTTACTTCCAAAACTTTCTATTCTTGGACCTCCACCAGATCTCTCATTCCCACTCGTTGTTGGACATCTCTATCATATTTTAATCATGTCTCAAATGGGTTTATTACACATATGTTTTCAAATGCCTCCTATAATCCTTGTGAAGCCTACAGATTTCGAAACACGTTTTCTTCAACATCTGGAACTGCCTGCTTTAATCCATTTTTAGTCAAGCAGTCTGCTGTACAGTGTTTGGTATCCCCACGACATATTAACATTTAGATTTAAAATGTTAGTCTTCAGTAAGATGCTGTACTACATTATCTTTAAATTATTTCATCTATCATTTGCTTGCCAAGCTGTTACGTACGATATGATGAGGGAGCTAAAATATTCATAACCATCAGTAGCTGCAATAGAATGAGCCAAAACCTTCAGGAAAGGATTGGGCAAGACCCTTCATCCAGTAGTTTGAAAAAGGAATCAGGCTTTTGCTGGTTTAGATCCGATCCTGAGAAAATGACTAAGAATACGAAGATGGAAAGCAGTTGGATGAAAGCAGTTCCAACACAAGTGTTTGTGATTGTAAACGAGGAGCAAGAAACTCCCAAATGGCAGTTTTCTAAAAACTCAAGAAAATGGTAAGAACTCCTGAGATGGTGCTCCAAAGGGTAACATGGTTCAGATAAGCAAATAGTTTTTGAAGGGAGGCAATATCAAATGTGAAGGAGAAAACTGCCCTTTTGTTATATCTTACCATTGCAGTACCAAAAGGCTTCTAATGACCATGACATTAATTGACAGTCATATAAAAAAGGGGCTCAAGGACAGAGTACTAAGGATACATAGAAAAGCATAGTACAAGCTTGTTGTGAGAAAATCAAGGAAAAATAAAGAACATAATGAAATCTACACAGAAACAAATAAAATTTTTAAAAGCACAAAAAATACATTAGAAAAGGTAGAACAGTATAGGCATCTTTGCAAGGAAGACAATAACTTGTTGACATGGAAAAGAATGAATTTGGCTCTTTTTTTTTTTTTTTTTTAACTTGTTTAAAGTTTCTGTAAAAATGTTAACAATAGCCATACATTCAACACGGTTAAAATTAACAATGGAAACACAGGTCAAACCAGAAAAAAAAATATATTTAATATTTAGCATTGTCAGCAAGACAAGAAATATAATGCAGGATTTAGCAAGAACTTGGCAGATTAGTCTTTGACTCTGTAGCAATTGTCTTCAGGAACCCCTGGAGGAAGCACAAGACCTCAAAGATCCTTAATGGCAAACACAATAGCTATTTTTGAAAAAGTATAAAATGAGTGATCTAGGAATTTATAGGTCAGGCAGACTAGCTTCAGTATCAAAAGGGATCCTGTAAAAAATCGTACAATGTTAAATTTGTAAGTATTGAAATATTCTTGATGATGAGAGAAGATGATAGTAAGAGAGTGGGAACTGACAATAAATTATTATGCCAATTATATACAGTTTTAGACCTTGCCTGATATAACACAAAAGGGGCAATACTGGGTAGATACAACTACCACAAAAATGCGTCTTAGCTTGGACTGGATCACAGGTGGAAAATGTGTCATTGGTGTACTGCAGTTATTCAAAACTAGCAAGCATGTTACATGCAAGACATGAAAAGTCCTCAGAACTAGTTATGCTTTGACTGGAGTACATATGTCCAGTGTTGCAATCCACACCTTAAAAACTGCAGGCAAGCTAGATGTCAGAAAGAGAAAAGTATAATGCGTAAGAAAACAAAGCATGGATGGGCTGCATTTTTGTATCACCTGGAAAAAGAACCAGAAGAGGTGACATGAATGTGTCTTTGTAAAGAATTCGCTGACTGGGTATTCCATCTCTCTGTTCCTTATGGGCAGAATGAGCTGTACCAGCTTATTTTGCAGAAAATCTGATTTAGAAATATTAATAAAATGAGTAAAAAAATCTTTCTAACTTTAGTTAAAGCACTTAAGCAAACTGCATCAGAAGGTCAGCAATTTCCTATCAAACAAGATTTTTAAGAACTAATTAAGCAAATATTTGGGAAGGCATCATGTGTAGGATATGCCTAATTCTGTTTTACAATATAGGATGAATTGCAGGGCCTCTTGCAGCTCTCTCTAGTCCTACCTTTTTATTATTATGTATATAATGAGCTTCAACATCAAACTGTTTTCACATGCTAGGAAATAATGACCTGAATGTCAAATTACTTACGTTGATTCATGCTAATGTAATCAGCTAGGTAACTGGTGTTGCTCCTGATAAGACACAACATGGGGAGGACAAAGAACATAATTTTGACTGTGTTCAGTCCTAATTAAATGCAAAAGATATGCTCTTTTCCCAGTATTATGATTATTTATTCTGTCTCTCTCCTAGTAAGTAAACATTCATCTTCATAGAGAACTGAGGAACACCTGTATCCTTTATTCACAATACCCAGAGTGAAAAGAGGATCTTACCTAATTTTGTCATAAGAAATAAAATAACCATTGCAGTGTTTTAGGATTTGTTCTTTTGTTGCCCTTTCCCTCCCCAGCATCAACTGAGAAATGTTTACTGTATAATGCTGAATCACACAATCTTATTCTATTTCTTGAAGTATGAAATAACCTTTCTTTGTTTCCTGTGCCTAACAGCTTGCACCTTGATGTTTTCTTAGTGACAGAACACAAGGTCTTCAAGTAAATGTTGACTTGTAAGAAGTAAATAGTTTTTCCATTTTACCCAACAGTGAGGAATTTGGCAAAGCCATTCACGAAAGCTGTTTGCCAATAGCAGAGAGAAACACAGGAGCAGTGATTAATTTGACACTAGCCTTTCCTCCACCTTCAGCCCTTTCACAGTGACCAAAAATAATCAAGACTGAAAGACAGCCTTTTGTTGGTATGCCATGTAACTAACCTCTGGGGTTTTTTGATCTATTATTTTGCACACTGAGCCAGCCCTGGCTCTACATATTTATCGTTCATAATCACGTAATTGCACAAGTTTCAGGCACCCTCAAGAAACAGTACCTCTTGAGATAGTCTGCTACCCACAGCAAACATACTACAATCACAATTCTTATAATCACCTTCCTTTTTCTTAATTTTTTATGGCTACCACCATCATCATCGATGATGGTTGATCTGCTGGCGAACAGCTCTGCAGAGAAGGACCTGGGAGTTCTGGTGGACAGCAAGTTAACCATGAGCCAGCAATGTGCCCTTGTGGTCAAGGCGGCCAGTGCTATCCTGGGGTGCATTAAGAAGAATGTGGCCAGTAGATCGAGGGAGGTTATTTGCCCCATCTACTCTGCCCTGGTGAGGCCACACCTGGAGTTCTGTGTCCAGTTCTGGGCCCCCCAGTTCAAGAGGGACAGGGAGCCACTGGAGAGAGTCCAGCTGAGGGCCATGAAGACGATGAGGGGATTGGAGCATCTCTCTTATGAGGAAAGGCTGAGAGACCTGAGGCTCTTTAGCCTAGGGAAGAGAAGACTGAGAGGGGACCTTATCAGTGCTTATAAATATCTAAAAGGTGCATGTCAAGAGGATGGGGCCAGGCTCTTTTCAGTGGTGCCCAGTGACAGGACAAGGGGCAATGGGCACAAACTGGAGCAGAGGAAGTTCTGCCTGAACATGAAGAAAAACTTCTTTACTCTGAGGGTGACAGAGCACTGGAACAGGTTGCCCAGGGAGGGTGTGGAGTCTCCTTCCCTGGAGATATTCCAAACCTGCCTGGACATGATCCTATGCAAGCTGCTGTAGGAGAACCTGCTTTAGCAGGGGGCTGGACCAGATGATCGCCAGAGGTCCCTTCCAAGCCCTACCGTCCCGTGATTCTGTGATCATGTCGACCCTCAGATCCAGGCATTTCCTACCCAGTACATCTTAGACACGATGTGCCAGCAGGCTGATAGACTTCTTGAGTTCCGATAAATTGTTTTCTACATATTATAGGCAACTTCCTCCTCATTTCCAGTGGTTACTGGAACCTGCAGATGTCATTTTTGTGGGCTAACAGTGGCATGCACATGTCTTTTCTACAATCTTTGTCAAATATTTTCTCACTTTGCTGTCTATATTTCCAACTGACAGTTTCTTCAGCACTGCAGACTTCTCAGTAGAGAAGTCCTGAATTAAATTATTTTTTAAAATAAGTACATTTAGAAAAGCATTAGATTTCTAAGGCATTATCTGTGATATTAGGATATACTTTTATCAATTCAAAGTTACGTTTCAGTCATTTGACTGTAAAGTTAGGAATAGAATATCTAACATTATCCATCACACCCAGTAGGATGAAGTCATCATAATTGTTACCAGCATAGTAAGAACTTTTCTGTTAGTAAGTGACAAGCTATAACAAGGTGAGCTTTGTTGATCTATATTAAGCTCATTGACTTGCCAATAGTTATTGAGAGACTTCAGGCTTTTTTTTTTCCTTTTCTGTGTATAAGTTGAAATAGCAGTTTTGATAAGTTACTGAAACTCCTTTGTTCCTTTTCTCCATACTCATGCTGGCTCCTAACTATAACCTTCCAATGTGATTTAAATAAATCACAAAACATGACACCTGCTGATGCCAGGGGAGGATATGCCAGAGAGGCATTGTGGTTTCCATTGGAAACCTTACAAAGCTCTGTGGTTTTACACGGGAACATAACACATTAGCCTATGTTTTGCTTTGAGTGTTAAGAGTTTTATGAAGCCAGAACTCCCAGAGTGAGTCTGAGGAACAAAAGAAAAAGCTTACATGGAGTTCAGCAATCCACTGATGATTGTCACACAGCTCTGTTAAAGGCTACTGAACTTTTCAAAACCTTGGGTCAGAACTAATTTCTGCCAGTCCACATGTATTTTCCATTGCCTTTATTAGTGCTGGAAAGAAGAGGGTGGAATTCCAGTTAGCATATTTAGGGTTGCATGTGTTGTCTCGTTTTTTGCCTTGGACGTGGTCCTATTTGTCCTTCAGAAACTCAGTCGAGCAAACTTGGAGATGTTTTTTATTGCCAAAGAATCTTGATTGATTGACTGACTTCTGCGTTTCCCCCCCAGCAAAGAAGCTATACTGTGAAAATTTGAATACCCTCATCTCTGACCATCATATGCATTCTCTTTTTCTCTGAGATTGTGTGACCATAGTGCAACTCAGGAATATTTTACAGTGTAGTGAATAAAGCAGCCTCTGCCTTCAGCGTTATCTTGGCTGGGGAGCATAATCAGTGGTTCCTGGATCATTGTGATTTTTCTGGACAACTCATAATTACCTTCATAAGTACAGATTTCATTTTTTCTACTATGGCCATACAATTTCACAAAATCACAGACCGGTAGGGGTTGGAAGGGACCTCTGGAGATGATCTAGTCCAACCCCCCTGCTAAAGCAGGTTCACCTAGAGCAGGTTGCACAGGATCGTGTCCAGGTGGGGTTTGGATATCTCTAGAGCAAGAGATATTTATTTTTTAATTTATTTCATCTTGCAACAGGCCCCTCCAAAAGCTCACCAAATGCTTTAGGGCATCAGAGAAACAGAAAGGACTCTCATGTCTGTAACTGATAGCACATTAATGTGAAGATTGATTCCTGCTATTTTGTGGCAAGAAGGCACTGTTGTTCGAAAAAAACACAGAAGCAGTAAGTACCGATGGGGTGATAGATATGATTCTTGATGTGGGCACTCTGCGTGTCACAAATATCTTTGAGGTTCAGGTGAATGTGAGTTTCTTCTTGCATTGATTGTGTATAGCTGTTATGTTCTGTTTAATGACTACCTCTGTCTCCTGTTTTTAATAGAGACATCTGTATTTTGTTGGTAAGAAATGTTTTCTTCTCAGTGAATTCTTGTCCAGAAGCATGAATTTCATTAACATGTGAAAGCAGTAAATTCTTTATGAAAGTTGAAATAGAGTATTGTGTTATTTTTAATTTTTTTTCCTTGTAAATGCAGTTCTTATTCGTTAACTATAATTGTTATATTTTATTCTGGAATTTTTCACCAAATATGAATACAAATAAAAAGGATTGTGTTCAGTAATGTTTACAATCTAAATAAATAAAAAGAGATAAGCAACTGTTTTCAAAAGGAAAGATGCAAATCATACTTAAGAAATGAATGTGTTTTTCTTCACTCATTATTTCCATGTTTCTTTTAGGCATAGAGGGGCAAAAGGCCAAAAAAACAGCTACAGTCACAGATGTGAGAAGATCTTTTACTTTTCTCCCTTCAAAGACATACTGAATCAGAAAGCAATTTCTACAGACATTCTTGCCTTCTGCAATAGCAAAACACCTAGTCCCAGTATTTTACAAGATACAATGCATTTCCAGAATTCTTTATTAAAGCGGCCATGGAGGCTATTTAAATATGATCTTCACCAGCAGTATTCAGGGCTATGGTTTTGGTTTTTTCTTTTCATTGCAGCACTCTACCTGTACCAGAATGAAAAGTATTGTGTTTCATCAGTCAACAGCCTAGAAACAGAGTTAACAGGCTGGTGTAACCCATGCTTGGGTCAATTGCAAATATACATCCATTAGAAAACAACCCGATCCCAAAAGGGCAGACCAGTCAAATATATTTACTGTTGCTCAAGTGACTGTGGATGAACATCAAAAATTTGGGCATGTTATCTAGAGAGAAACCATGTTCACTCCAATGTTCCCTTCAGGTTTGGCTCATTGCCTTCAAAACTTTTATTCTAAGTATATATAAGGTATTTGTTTGGTGTTCATTCTTAGTATTTTTGATCCAACTGTGGTTTGATAATACATGATGCTGTCTCACATCTGCACATGGGCTTATAGTTCATATTTTTGGATGACCATTTGCATGTACAAATCTTTGAACAAGAGATTCCTGTCTGTGAGTGGGGTTCTTAAAAAACAGCACCATATTCTTATTTCAGCTCCTGTAGTTAACAGTGTTTTACACCCAGAGACCTCTCTTATTATTGCTACCAGTGCTTCAAATTATCTCTAAAAAAATTTGAAATGCAGAGTGTTAGAAGGAAATAGAAGTGTCCTTTGCAATTCTACAAAACTACAAACTAATTCACTTCAAAAAATTGACTAGAAAACAAAATAAATTTAATTCCTGATATCATCACAGCTATAACATTTAAAGTTTTTCTCATAGTGCTGATAACAGTTTTATCCTTGAGCAGACTTCCTGGCTGTCCATCTGAGAGAGAACTTCCTTTCATTTTATTTGAAAATACAATCTTTTAAAAAATTAGTTTTAAAAAAAATTCATTATTTTTGTATATAATCCCATTTAGCCAAACATTCAATAAGAACTGTAAAGTTTTTATCCATGCTTATTTTCATAGGCTACCACTGATTTTTTTTTTTTTTTCTTTCTCAATACGCTATTTGCTGTAGTTTATACCATTTCCCTGAGACAGCCTAGGGACTGATATTGTATGCCAGACAGCCCTGTTTTGTTTCATACATTTTGCCTGGGGTCAGATGATGATCACTGATTCTTTCCAAGTTTCTGTCATAATGTTTGTCCTCTGATTGTGCTGAACTAAATAAATTAAGAGCTACTGGACTATGTTCTCTACAATGTTTGAGTGAAAGGCCTTCACTTACCTCTATGTAGAGCAAAGAATCTGTCAGATAATTACATTTTGTGAGAAACATGTTCACAGTTTTTAGCTGGCTTTAGTATAGGAGGCATTGCAAACGATTATGCAGTGTTGTTTTTGTAATTAAGTATACATTTGTGGTTAGGCAATCTTGCATCAACTTTCTCACTGTCCTTGGTAAGGCTATTATTTCACCCCGTCGCTGACATGCTAAAGTCCCTGCACAATCTTTCTGTTTTACTTTATCCTCCTGTCTCTCATTGCTATTTTTAAGCTGGCATTACTCCCTAAATTCACAGATGATGAGGCTAAAAGGTCTGTATGGCAACACAGGGCTTCCATGGTGGCCCTGGGGAAGCGGCGTCCTTGTGGCAGGACCACCAAGCTGATCCCTGCTTCCTGGCCACACCGCTTGCCCGAGCCGTGAGCCCCGTGGAGCCACCCAAGATGGCTCTGCACCCAAATAGATAGTGATTGCCAGAAACATAACAAGTCCTCAGTTTTCATATCTAGAAGTTTAAGCATCCTCTGATAAATAGTTATACCTCTTCATGAAAAGCAGGGGTGATGACACTGGTATCACTACAGTGAACAAATGGCATCCCATCACCACCTGACACCAGCTACACTCTGACAGATTTTTTTAACACACAGCACATGCACCATAGCTCTGTAGTCCTAGGCAGTGCTGGCACAGCATACCGATAATTCTCAGTTCATTCTGATGCTTGCATGCCTGCACATGCATGCACACACTCCTACATGTACGCCTATATAGTCAACATAGTCATTACCAGTTAAAAAAAGTAAGTTTGCAATTTTTCACTGAGAACTAGATCAAAACTCTCTTATTTTAAATGGGGATATTGACTTAGTGTCTATTTAAATGAAGCAACATGAAAGCTGGTAATCGGTATTTGTGTGTGTTTCTGTGCACTTATTGTTTCTCAAACCAAGTGTCTAAGGGAGACAGCAATAATAAGGAAAGAGTGAAAGGAAAGTATGTAACAATCAAAAAGAATTAGAAAAATAGTTTCCTCTCTTACAAAGCTAAAACAAATTTGATAGCTCTACTATAAATTACTGATTTAACACAATTATGTAAATACATGCCATCATGCACTTAATACTGTATGAACATGCCATATAAAGTCTGACTAAACTAATGTCAAAATAACTAAAAAACAAATCAAAAATGTAAAATGTGTAAAATTTGAGCATTTAAGCATTAAAATGTATAAAATTTAAACAAAGTAGGATTTAAAAGCACAGTAAATGATAGATCAAAATGTGCTCTCAAATTTTTGTAATTACTTTCATCCAAATAAAGACTAATACAAAAATAGATCTACACAAACGTCTTGCAACGGATAATGGTGATTTCAACATAAAATTATAAAGTTAACTGTTGGCTTTCTAAAGTGTTATAACATTTATTTTTAGGACAATGAGGTATTTCCATAACTTTATTTATGAGCATATTTGCCAAATGACTAATAGAATTGTCTCCACAGAAATAACAAAAAAAAAAAAACCAACTATGAAGAAATAAACAATATAGTTGCTCCGAATTTCAAAAAATGAGCACAACAGACAAATATACTCTGCTTCAAGGAATCTCAGCAATACTCAAGTCCAAAAAAGAACAGTGCAAATGCATTTGAGAAAATTAATATAACCAAATATACACTGTAGACTATATGAACTTTGTTCTTATAGCCAAATTATGATCACTCAGGCACAATAAATTCACATTCATCTCACATTGATGTAACAGACCAACATACATATAGTCTCCTTACAATAGGCACTTGCCTATAAATAGGTGATAAAATTAAATGTGTAAGTGAGAGGGTGGGCAAATACTCATCAGCATTTGATGTCGTTTGTTTTACAGCTAATTAGAGGGGTCCAAAAAAAAACCCCTAAACTGTGTGGATAGTTGAAGTCCAGTGTTCAAGCTCATTCCCTGGCTGTCTTTTATTTAGTACATTTTCCACCATGGTTATATATATTGACTATTTTAAAAGCAGTAGAAGGAAAATACATGGTAATTTTTACCTGTGAAGCTCTGGGGTTTTTTGCACTGTCAAAAAACTTAGCCCTTCATTGCACTCCTGGACCTGTGTCCACAGATTGTCCATATAGCATTAAAGTTGTTTTATGCTGGTGTTTCTTTTTGGGGTGTTCCTCAAAACAAACTCAACACAGCAGGATGGGTGTGGAGGCACCTGCTCTGGCTCCCTCCCCTCCTTGCCAACACTATCCCAGCAAGGTCTGCACCTCCAAGCACCCACCGATGACTTCATGTCACACTCCTTGACGTTCAACTCACACCTCTGTTTCTTGTCATAAAAAATAGTTTTGTAGCACAGCCCTGATTGTTTTGGATGCTTTGAACATAGAGGTGGGGTGGGTGGAAGGGAAAAAAAATAAATAAATAAATTCCCCAAAATCTCATAACTAAAAGAAACCCCAAATAAGTATAATCCAATCACTACGGTTTCAGTTTGCTGGTACTTCAGATTCTGTGATTATGTCCTCGGTTTAGAAATATAGATGCTTTCTGTGTATCACTAACGACATAAGAAGAAATCTTACTAAACTCCATTATAAATATAGGCCTATTTGTTGATCAAGACAGTTATAAATAGTTTGATATCACCCATGTCTTGAAGCAGATTGGCTACCAGTCTGGGAAACACATTCACTAATGTCTGGGTCCTTTTAGATCATGGGCTGGAGGTTGCCTAATGAAGATTAATGAAGAAAAACAGAAAGTAGAAAAACAACAAGTATTTTCATTTATATCTCTAACTAGAATATTCCAGGTGGGACATCAAGACATTGAACAAAATGCTAGAATTGAAACACTGTCTTTTTATTATGTAGAGACATTAATCACAGGAAGGAAGACTATATATTTTTCCTTCAGCTTCTCTGTCATTTTCTAAGATGGATTTATTTTTTATTACAGGTGATAGACAGAAAATTGCCAACGTTCAGAATTTGGATCATGTCCTGCTAACATAGAAGATTTATTTCTCAGATGAAACTGGCCAGGTGCAGCAGATGGTGACTGAGACCATTTGTTGCCAAGAAATAAAATATTTTATAAATCCATGCACAATATAGGGTTAAGTTTCCATGCAAGGCAATTCTGGATTAAGTTGACTTCCTCCAAACCTTCCCCTGAGCTTTAGTACCTTTGAAAAACATTTCTGAAAATACATCTGAAAATAATACTTCAAAGCAACATGTCAAACAAAATAGCAAAATGGAGGAGTATTCTTGGAGCATACCTAGGAAGGTCAGCTGAGTTTGACTTCCAGAATTACTGGCTCTGCTCCTGGTGAAAAATTTCCTCATCTAAACAGCTTTTGATCTTTTAGTACAAGCCAGTTAAATTGTGAGAGAGGATACCACTGCAAAATATCTGATTCCTTAATGAAAATAGTTCTCTACATAATGTTTGAATCTAGAATTAAAAAGTCAGGGAAGATCAGACATGTGTGTGTGATTTACTGCTCCTAACAGGGTTATTAATAAAACATTTGGGGCTTCTAAAATAGTTTTCTCTATTTTCTTGTGATAAAGAATCAACTACAGTACCACATGCACTGCCCACAGAACATATTTTAGAATTAGAAGAGAGAAAAAGAGGGAAATTTTGACAAAATCTATAAAGAAAAGATTTTTCTCTGCCATGGTTTGTGGGAGAGTAGTTTGGATGGTGTTTTAGCAAGGTTACCAAGGCAGCAGAGCTACTACTGTGTCATTAAGTTGATGCAGAGTCACCCTGATCAAGAGACAAATACAACATAAAGGAGAATCTCTTGAATATCTCTGGTTGCCTGCATCTCAACGCAAGAAACATAGGTTAAAAACTCAACCAACCAAACAAACACAAAAACTTAAGAAGATAGCAGGAAATACTTTAACTGGCTTATCAGACACCAACAAGAAAATTAATAGAAGTCTACAGCTTGGTCAGATAGGAACAACGAACAACTATTTGTACAGAAGTGTCAGTAATATAGATAAATGACTCAAAATATTTGTCCTGGGCATTTTAAAGAAAATAAAACTGAGAAGAAATATGAAAGAAGTCTTTAAGTATGCATACAAGGTCTGTAAAAAATGAATTGAATAAGCTCATTCCACAGGACCTGGATGAAGTGGTTTATTTATCAAACATACATAATTTACATGTTCCCTTTCAGGATTAAGTGTAGTGGCCCATCCACCTAAGTAAGGCCAGCAAATTGCCATCATCGGGTAAGATGACACATCATGATACCAGGTCCCTTTTATTATCTTCCTACCATATCCCTACCTACTTTGGCGAGACCAGTGACAAGTGGCATCCCTCAAGGGTCAGTATTGGGACTGGTGCTGTTTAACATCTTTGTCAGCGATATGGTCGGTGGGATCGAGTGCACCCTCAGCAAGTTTGCCAACAACATCAACCTGTGTGGCACAGCCAACACACTGGAGGGAAGGGTGGCCATCCAGAGAGACCTTGACAGGCTGGAGAGATGGAGTCATGCAAACCTCATGAAGTTCAGCAAGGCCAAGTGTAAGGTCTTGCACCTGGCTCAGGGCAATCCCATGCACAAATACAGGCTGGGGGACAATTGGATGGAGAGCAGCCCTGTGGAGAAGGACTTGGGGGTGCTGGTGGATGAAAAACTGAATATGACCCAGCAATGTGCACTCGCAGCCCAGAAAGCCAATCGCATTCTGGGCTGCATCAAGAGAAGTGTGGCCAGCAGTTCGAGGGAGGTGATTCTGCCCCTCTACTCTGCTCTGGTGATACTCCACCTGCAATACTGTGTCCAGCCCTGGGGCTCGCAGTAAGAAAGACATGGACCTGCTTAAGCAGGTCCAGAGGATCGGAGCACCTCCCCTATGAGGACAAGCTGAAAAAGTTGGGGTTGTTCAGCCTGGAGAAGAGAAGGCTCGGGGTAGACCTTACAGAGGCCTTTCAGTACTTAAAAGGGGCCTACAGGAAAGATGGGGAGGGACTTTTTGTCAGGGACTGTAGTGATAGGATGAGGGATAAGGGTTTCAAACTGAAAGAGGGGAGATTTAGATTAGATTTTAGGAAGAAGTTCTTCACTGTGAGGGTGATGAGACATTGACACAGGCTGCCCAGAGAAGCTGTGGCTGCTCCCTCCCTGGCAGTGTTCAAGGCCAGGTTGGATGAGATTTTGAGCAACCTGGCCTGGTGGAAAGTGTCCCTGCCCATGGCAGGGGCTTGGAACTAGATAATTTTGAAGGTCGCTTCCAACCCAAACCATTCTATGATTCCATACTATTAGTCCTAAACTCTCCTCAAGATTTTGTCACCCACATGAGCTCTTTTTATTTCCTTACTCCTCTGGGTCACAACTCCCACAAAAATCAGTTTATTAACAGTTCAATTAAGTTTAAACAATAGTTTGCACAATTACAAGAGGAGGAATTAAGTCTAGACTTGAGGAGAAGTTTGCTACTAACACTGCAAATTGAGTGCTAGACTCGTTTAGGTGGCAGGACTATGGTATTTCCACCTTAAAATAGCATAGAGCTGCACAAGCATCTGTCAGGCATGGTTTAATGATGACTAGTTCTGCTTCAGGATACTTCAGATTCCCTAATACAGCACTCCTACTCCTTCTGGCAGCTCTAGAAAACTCCTTTCCAGTGGGACACTGCAGTCACCAAGCTTGACATATGCCTCAGGACTTACAGTGGTCCTAACGCAGAGTCTGAGACTAAATATCCTGCCATTTTCATATTCTTTTCCTCTATTAACATAGTCCAGTAGCTGCATTTCATTTTGAAGACCCTGCTTGATGAAGTTGAAAACAGATCTGAGTGCATCTCAGCTCCTCCAGCATCACTGTGCCTCTCAGGGCTGCTGCACTCCTCCTGGCTCCAGCAGCCCTTGCCCATGGAAAAAAATAAGGACACTTTTTCACCATGATTAGAGTCCTGTTTCCTATCTGACAGCACAAATCAAAACCAGTGCTATGGCACCAGTGCTATCTTCTTATGGGGCGGAGACAGTGGGAGAACGAAGAACTGGGAAACATAAGGCTGTGCTCCATGAAGAGGATTTCTACTGCATTCCCCTCCTGAAGAATTTTTCCAAAGGCCAAGAATAATCTATCTGCACATTCTTTGCAACATCTTGTTTGTTTATTGAATGAAAATAGTGTTATATCTTCCTTTTTACTCTACATGGGCCATTTCTTTTCACTAACACTAACCTATTAAGACTAATCATGCAGAAGGTTACTTCTAAAAGATTTATTCCCAGATAGAAACAAGACATGAAAGTGTCATTATTATTTTTTAAAATCACTTTCAAATTTAGCATTTTATATGGTCGATATTGACTGTTTTGGAAACCGTTGTTTAGGAGACAAAGCATGAAAAATGTTCTTTATTCATGAGTGAGGTATGAAAGCAGATAGTGCATGGCAATTTTTTTCTAGGGTGACAGATGAAACAATTCTTACATTATGAAGTGATTTAACATTAAAACTAAATGATGACAAATACAAATATTTTAGCAGGTGGAAAGGTCTCCATAGACATAAAACTCTTACAGAAGTCACTACAATGAAAGAAAATGATCTAACAGTCACAGGATCTCAGTGATGAGAAAATTTGATTTTTCCATAGTTCAAGCAATCTCTTTAGTTTTGGAAAACTATTCATACATTTTAACAAGCATAATAAAACTAAAAATTCTTGAAAATCTTGACAGTCACTTGCACAATTACACAGAGAATTATTTCCACCCACAAAATTATCTAAGAGGGAACCAGCAAATGATGAAATACTGCATTATGTAGTTAGGCAAAGTCTTTTGGTAACAGTGAAAAGTGTAAAAGCTCAGTGAAAATGCCAGCCTTACATTATATTTGCCAATGGATATCTACCAAGATCCAGAAGGCAGTTACTGATAAAGCCTTGGGTTTGTTATATTCAGGTCATTTTTGCCATGTTTCAAGTCCTTTTTCCATGGAGTCCTACTGGACAAAATCAGGATTAGTTTTTACAAGTCATTATTACCAACAGTGCTGTGCTATTTTATGCAAACACAGACTATTCTGTTGCACTAAATATCCTTTGTTTAGTGAGTACACTTATTTATTGCCATTCTTCTACAGCAACAACATGCATCACTTCAGCAGCATTCCAAATAGTCTTTAAGCTCTACTTCAAATTATCTGAACAGCTGCTTCAAATCTTTGTCTCCCCTAGAGAAGCACCATGAGTAAAGTTGGATGACTAACAGAAACACATCCTCATTATTTCTCATTCCGATACAAAAAATGTATTTACATTAACTGCATCTTCTCCTTTTGTGTGCTTACCTGAGTGATCATTGTAGTTATCGTCTTCATAGTCAGGAATTTTCAGAAATTTAGTGAATATAAGTGAATGCAATGGAGTATTTATAAAATCTAGACACTCAAGACAGGTCTAGAATGAACTGGACTTATTGTAGAGAAATATTAAGGAACTGATTTTGAACAAAAAAAATAATTTCAAAGAGATGAAATAGTTATTTCAATATTTTTCTCAGTTCTGTCTCTGATGTCTGAGTAATAGCAATTGCAGAGTCTTTACAGACCCTGAGATATGCAATCCAGTAACTCCACTATACTCCACAGAGAGTGTGTAGAACGAGACAGTACAGGTTCAAGTTATATTCACATCATATTCTGTTGCCTCACAGAAATTTTCAGTTGAAAAATGGTGCCATGACATGCAGTTACTCCCTAATTGTATCTTCCTTAATTGCTTATCCCATCTCAAGGTCTGACAGGTCTAAATTTTCTTACTGGAAGATGTGGTACCCCTTCATCGTCAGACCATGTCTAGGTTATGGGTCCAGGAGGCACAAACTGTAGCTGCCTGCCCAAGTCCTCACTAATCCTCACTTCCAGTTATGGCACAGTTTTGTGGGTATTGCAGAGGGGACTAATCCTGCACACACTCCATGGATCATGTGATGCCTAGAAAATGAAAGGACTCAGAGCTTATCAAGCAAACTGGATCTGGACTTAAAGGATGCAGCTGAGATGATGTAACTCAGCTTACTCCATACACTTATGGACATGATGTTTGTAAACTCCTCCTTCCAAGTTGCAATATTGCTTACATTTCCTTTCCCAGAAGGCCATGCTCAGTTGAGTTTCTTTGGGCTACAAGGATGAGATTCATTGTAGATGTTTACAGGAAGGCTAAGTGCCATGTTCGGTCTTTGTAGTTATGGAGGTGGAAAAGGCATTCCTATAGTAAAATGCATCTCATGTATGAAAATATTTTGCCTAAGCATTTTTTCTACATTTATTACAGTGTAATTCATATGGAAGAATATCTCATACAGATATCTGTATCTCATATCTGTACTGTAGCTGCTTAACATCTAGTGAGGTGGATCTCACTGGGAGTCTTAGGACCTCCACAGAAATTAGGCATCCATGGAAGCAGGACCTGAGCACCACATGAAGTGATAGAACTCTACTGTCCTGATCGCCAGTAGTGGTCCCACCATAGCATTGACGGAAAACAAACTCTTCCTGGGTAAATCAATAACCCTTACCACAGCAAGGTCAGCAGTGACCAGAGGCAGGGAACAGACACAGCAAAGCTGTTGCTCCTTGCTCCCATGCAGTCAGTCACCAAGTGGTAAGAGGCTAAAGCTCTGTGCACTAAGACAAACCTGCACAAAATACCCACAGAGATGGCATGCTGTACTAGACTTTCACCAAACAAATCAAGCAGCTGTATAACTAACTAAACTAAACTAAAAACTAAAGTTGCCAAGAAAGAGGAACCTCAATCCATCCAACTCCTACCAGTTTGATGCCAGTGTCAGCAATAGATTCCCAGTGCCTGCAGAGGGATCACAGGTCAGCAGGAGAGCACCTGACTGGCAGCACAAACGAATTCCAGCACCTCCAGACCATAAGTCAGCTTCATTGGGGGCCCAACTTAAATGCCTCTATGCAAATGCATATAGCATGGGAAATAAAAAAGAGCAGTTGGAGACGTGCACATGCCTGCAGGGCTATGGTCTTATTGGCATCACGGAGACTTGGTGGGATGGCTCCTGTGACTGGAGTGTTGGAATGGAAGGATACAGGCTCTTTAGGAAGGACAGGCAGGGCAGATGAGGAGGGGTGTCACCCTTTGTCACTGACACACTGGAGTACGTGGAGCACTTCCCGGGGATGGATAAGGAACTGTCAGCGAGCTTATGGGTCAGGATTAAAGGGATCACAGGGGCAGGTAACATTATAGTGGGGGTCTGATACAGGCCACCTGACCAGGAAGACGAAGCAGATGATGTCCTCTATAGGCAAATAGGAGCAGCTTCACGTTCACAAGCCCTGGTCTCATGCGGGGCTTCAACCACCTCAATATCTGTTAGAGGGACAACACAGCAGGGCATAAGCAATCCAGGAGTTTCCTGGAATGCATTGATAATAACTTCCTTCTCCAAGTGATACAGGAGCCAATGAGGAGAGGTGCTATGCTGGACCTTGTTCCTACCAACAAGGAGGGGCTGGTGAAGAATGTGAAGCTCAAGGGCAGCCTTGCCTGCAGTGACCATGAAATGGTGGAGTTCAAGATCCTTAGGGCAGCAAGGAGGGTGCACAGCAAGCTCAATATCCTGGACTTCAGGAGAGCAGAGTTTGGCCTCTTCAGCAACCTGCTTGGTAGATTACCATGCGATAAAGACCTGGAGGGAAGAGAGGCCCAAGGTAGCTGGTTAATATTCAATGATCACCTCCTCCAAGTTTGGGAGTGATGCATCCCAACAAAGAAGTCAGGCAAAAACACCAGGAGGCCTGCATGGAGGAACAAGGAGATCCTGGGCAAACTCAAACCAAAAAAGGAAGCCTACAGAGCATGGAAGCAAGGACAGATAGCCTGAGAGGAACACAGAGAAATTGTCCGAGGAGGCAGGGATTAATTAGGAAAGCCAAAGCCCTGATGGAAATAAATATGGCCAGAGAAGTCAAGGGCAAAAAGAAAAGCTTCTATAGGTACACTGGTGATGATAGAAAAACTATGGAAAATATGGACCTTCTTGGGAAGGAAAGAAGAGACCTGGTTACCTGGGATATGGAGAAGGCTGAGGTACTCAATGACTTTTTGCCTCAGTCTCCACTGGCAAGTGCTCCAGCCACATCTTTCAGAAGGCAAAGGCAGGACTGGGAGAATGAAGAACCACTCACTGTAGAAGATAGGGTTTGAGACCACCTAAGGAACCTGAAGTCCATGGGACCTGATGAGATGAATCTGCAGGTCCTGAGGGAACTGGCGGATGAAGTGGCTAAGCCACTATCCATCATATTTGAGAAGTCATAGCAGTCTGATGCAGTTCCCACCAACTGGAAAAGGGGAAACATAACCCTAATTTTTAAAAATGGAAAAAAGGAAGACCCAGGGAACTATAGGCCAGTAGTAGTCCTCTGTTCCCAGCAAGATCATGGAGCAGATCCTCCTGGTAACTATGCTAGGGCACATGGAAAATAAGGAGGTGACTGTTGACAGCCAACATGGCTTCACTAACAGCAAATCATGCCTGACAAATTTGGTTGCCTGATGTAACAGGGTTACAGCTTTGGTGGATAAGGGAAGAACAACTAACATCATCTACCTGGATTCGTGCAAAGCATTCAATACTGTCCCACATGACATCTTTGTCTCTAAATCGGAGAGACGTGTATTTGATGGATGGACAACTTGGTGGATAAGAAACTGGTCGGATTGTCGCACTCAAAGAGTTGCAGTCAACAGCTTGATGTCCGAGTGGAGACCAATGACGAGTGACGTTCCTTAGGGGTCAGTATTGGGACTGGCGCTGTTTAACATCTTTGTCTGCAATGTGGACAGTGGGATTGAGTTGAGTGCACCTTCAGCAAGTTTGCCAACAATATCAAGCTGTGTGGTGCAGTTGACACGTTGGAGGGAAGGGAGGCCATCCAGAGGGACCTTGACAGGCTGGAGAGGTGGACCCATGCAAACATCATGAAGTTCAACAAGACCAAGTGCAAGGTCCCGCACCTGGGTCGGGGCAATACCAAGCACAAATACAGACTGGGCAATGAGTGGATTGAGAGCAGCCCTGCAAAGAAGAACTGAAAGAGGGTAGATCTGGATTAGATATTAGGAAGAAATTCTTTACTATGAGGGTGGTGAGGCACTGGAAGAGGTTGCCCAGAGAAGGTGCGGATGCCCCCTCCCTGGGGGGCTGGATGGGGCTTTGAGCAACCTGGTCTAGTGGAAGGTCTCTCTGCCCATGGCAGAGGGGGTGGAACTAGGTGATCTTTAAGCTGCCTTTCAACCCAAACATTTATATGATTCATTCTCTGATCCTATAATGATATTATGGTGATTACAGTGCCAGAAAATACTGACCCGACATAAAATACTGTCCACCTTCTCTCCTTCAATAAAAAATATCTACACACATATATACACAGATGTAATACACATTTTTCAATAAGACTGAATGTGATTTTTATACTTTGACTTAGAATTGATCATGAAATTCTATAAAGTGAGTGAGGTAAGGAATAAAAGAAAGAGAAGGGTAAAGCTATTTATTTGTATGAGCCTATTTCATGCCTCATGCAGATGTGTATCAGTACAATGATGTGCACCTTACACATCTGTGCAATGACTGCAAATTGTCTCCACAGCACCATCTATCGGTCTCTGCTTGACTGTAAAACATACTGCAGAAAATACACACCTATAACTATACCCCTCAGGGCTCAGGCAATATAACCATATTCTCAGTATGCTTGTTCTTCCCTCTGCCCTGCCCAGCTTCTGTCATTTCTCTTCATCTAATAATTATAAGCATAACACACTGGAGTAACTGGGGAATATAATGGTATCCATTTATTTTAGGACAAATAGAAGCTCGCTCTCTCAGAATTACTCTTAAGCAACATTCTGGAAATCTATGCAACAAATTATCTTGCTTTTCTGTTACACATAATCAAATATGAAGTAAATTTCCTTCTGAGTTTAACATCACTTGGAGATTATAATACCAAAAATGTAGCTCAAGACTGCGTTAAGCAATTTGACATCCAAGAAGCTAATTTCATACTGTTGTCACACACACACACAAAAAAATCGGAAAGCTACCAAAGCACTCTAAAACGATCATAATAAAAACATGAGTCAATTATCTTTTAGTTTATTTCTGCCTAGCTATATATGAGCATAAAATATCTGGCAAAAGAAATGGTTTCTAACTGTTAAAGGAAAGCAATTTCAGTCGTGAAACATCCTCTGTTATCTTCTTGATACCCTCTGTCTCTCTTAATGTCATCAATATGACCTGCCATAAAAAAAATGTATGACCATTATGCTGAACTATTAGTGAGTCTCAGTACGCATAGCAAAACTGGTTATAACCAATCCTTTATATACAGAAATAATCCTCTTCCATCATTTTATATTCATGAAAACATCTAAAGAAAAGATTAACTATTTTTATCTAAAATGCAGAATCGGTGCAGCATCCATTCTAGGCAAATCTCTTATTGTTACTGTTGTTACTACTTTCAGGGTGTTTAATGGTTTTACAGGTATTTGTGACTTTTTCCTAGATAATGAGTGCACAGTCACTAAGGTGTGATAAAGAAAAGTGATTGTCACATAGTAAGTAAGAAAACCCAAGTCTCAGAAACAGCGCAAAAGAGGTGTTTACAAGGTAGGAAGAGAACTGATGTCTCAAGCCTGAATATTTTCCATCAGCTACTTTTTATAGTTTCCGTCTACAAAATGCGTGAATTTTATATGCTGTCTCAGGTTCTACACACTTTCAGCACAACTCACCACCAAGCTGAACTGTAGTTATTCTGCAGATTGTAGGAAACAGATCATGAATATACTATAAAAGCCATACATTTTTTAAAACACCTCCCTTTCTCACACATTAAAAGCATTACTGATTCATTTGTCTGATGGAGATAAAAGAAGAATTATGTTTTTTTAAAAGGCTTGGGTAATTAGTCTGTAATTTGCATTTAAAACAGAGTTCCAAATAGAGGTCAAAGAAAAAATATGTACGCTTTAATAAAATGTTAGTTGAAAAAAAAAAAAAAAAGGAAGTGATTAAACTGCCAAAAAGCACCGTTAGGACAGGATTTGGTTGTCTAGTACCATTTCAGGTAGTGCAGAGCACCTGGCCAGTAGCACATCCCATCTGCTCTTTTGGGTGGGTGTGGATCTGCTGTAGGCTGGGGTTCCACATCGACCTTTGGGATACCCTAAGGAAGCTAAAATGGTGTTTATGGTTAGGCAATTGAATACCCTAAACCACAATGGGCACCAGCCACATTCCTGTGCTCACACACACTAGTGCCTGCTGGCTTTTATGGGACTCTGTCCAAAGGGGAGAATTTCCCATTTTCAGATCTAAAGGCCAGGATAGAAACTGTATTTGCTCTCTTAAGTTACATATGCTTCCAAAGTTGAATCACGCTGTTCAAATGGCATCTGAGAGTGCAAACAGATTGGCTGCATGTCTTTCTTAAAAGCATGAAAACTCAGTTTCCCAAAATACTGTCTATAAAAAGGGGTACACTAAGTTTTGGAGAAAAAATGTCTCATTACAACCACTTAGAGAATCCTAAAATAGGAAAAGAGCTACTCTTAGAAAAAGGTTCACATGTTTCAAAGATATGGATTCCACAACTTTCTCATGTGAAATCTTCCAGTATTTAATTCTTTTTATAGTTAGAAACATCCTACTTATGTATAGTTTAGGTTTTCCTTGCTAAGACAAAAAACTGATTACTACTTTTACTTCTGGTGAATATGCTAGCTGTCTCTTTACAACAGTCTTTTACACAACTATGAACTGTATACCTATACAGGCAGATCAAGCCCAGCTGAAATATTTCTGAAAGATGACATTGCCCTATTATCCATGATGTTCCTGCAGGTTTGTTGTTTTTTTTTTCACACCACTGCCAAACATGAAGTCTGAAGCTGACTTAAAGTGCTGCTTAGTTAGAGCCAAACCATTATTTCTCAATTGTTACACTCCTACTTATACATTCTGAACAACTATGGCTTTCTTGCAACTATTGCTTTTTTTGCAACAGCTTCTCATGGCTGACTTTCTCTCTGAGCGTTTGCTCCATTAAAACCTCCAAACTTTTCCAACCAGCTGTCTATGTTTTTCACCACCTTCCTTTTTTGAAGTGCTGTTCTCTGCTGTTCTCATTCATATTATTTCAAACGCACTTTTATCAGATCTGAGAGGCCTCCATCTTCACATTTTCAGCTGTTCCATCCCATTAAGACAGAATATAATCTAGTTATACACTCTACCTCTTGAGGATGTAAAACTACATCTCAACAATTCCAAGAAAAGTTTGCTTTTTTTTTTTTTTTTAAACGCTTTAGAAACTGTTTAAGATGTTCAACCACTTCTTCTCCCAAACTGATTTGAGGTAGACCTCTCTTTTGAAACCCTGTGTTTTCTTCCCCTAGAGACCTTTGATGTATCTGCCTTCTCTTTTAGAAGATCATAAACACATTCTTGGTAATATAATATTGCCTTCTCCTTTTCCCAGACTTTCCTGAACAGCCTGTACCCTTCTACATCAACACTCCAATCCTTTGATTTATCCTACGAAGTCTCTGCCTTGCCAATTAAGTTATAGCTTTGTTTGTGTAGCAAGACATCTTGTTCTTTCTGTTTATTCCACATACTCTTAGAGATACCTAAAATGTCTGGCCACTTGCCCTGGAATCCTGCCTCTTGTTTCTTTTTATCTCCCAATTGAAAGTTCCCATTTGTTTCCAAAATTTCATGTCTTTTCCCAGTTTACCACCCTTACGAACACAGGTAAAGCTTTCAACTCTTTCAGAAAATGAAAAAGGGATCATTGCTTTAAGTTTATAGTCTACTCTTCTTCAACAAACTTTGTTTTGTCATTGCTGTCTTAATGCTTTTGCCATGTGATTGTAAGGATCATGACTCAAACATCAGATTTTGTGTGCCTATAATGCTGGTGTTTACATGAGAGATATGGCTCTGATCTCCTATTAGAGCCAAAAGTGATAGAGTGTGGATACAGGTGACTGTGCATAGGTGTCCAGTGCCCTGTGAGATGTCACAGAACATCTGGTCTAACCTCCAGAAAGGTATAGGACACCTATAAGACAAGTTCCTTGGCAAGGCAAGGCAAGACAAAGATTATGTTTGCCTTCTGCAGGTGTCTTGAATAGCCTTGGGAACCTCAAACAGGATGAGGCACCCGTGCTTTGGTATTTGCCCCCTTCAGCAGAGCACTTAGTGACTAATTCATCTGGAAGTCAAAATCCACATTCAAAGCTGAACTTTTCTCTAAGCTCCCATGACTGTATTGAATAGATTTCCATTGACTCTAAAGAGATCTTAAGACACTCAGCAGTTCAAATGTGTACAGCTAATCCCACTCTAGCACCGGGTTTGATCTGTTAGACCTATGCCTTCCTAAAACCCCTACACTGAAAGACTGTGCCAGAAAAATCTCAAAAACGTAACAGCTGGATATTCTGAAAGAATGTAAGTGCTTACAGAGAAGCACAGACATCTGAAAATAATCATGGAGGACAAAAACTAAATGGCTTTAAAAACCACAAAAAATCTTAAAAGATGTCATTCTACTATTCCTTTAAAAATTGCAAAACAAAGCAGTGAACCTTAGTGCACAGATTTCTGCAAAACAAAGCAGTGAACCTTAGTGCACAGATTTCCACCCTCTGATGTCAGAAAAAATAAGCTTAAATCATTCAAAAACTCTGGGTAGGAGAAGAAAGGAGAAACACTCTGTAGCATGTCAGTACAAATAACAGATGCGAATTCTGGAGAAGTGACAAATGTAGGTAGGTAAAGAAAGTTTAATTGCTTGCTGTCCACTAAAAACATGAATTGTTGGGATTTAAATAGTAATAAAATGGGAAGTCTATCTAGAATTCTGCATACTTCTAATGTAAGCTGCAAAAATAAAATTAAGCAGCAGTTTAACTGCCGATAAAGCTAAGGGACCTGTTTCCCTCTATTAAAATACAAAACTCAAACATCTTCTCAGCTGAATAACTTGGAAGTCTTGAGAAAGTCAGACAAGGACCTGCTCATGATGAGCGGAAATTAAGGTTGAGCAAATACCACAATTAGATATTGGAAATTTTTTTTTCTAGTAGTTCACTTGTGCTTGGCCCTGTCTATTTTTTTTTCATTTAATGAAAAAAAACTAAAAAAAAAAGCAAAGAAATGTAGTTCAAGATTCTAGTTGACCTGGCATAGAAAAAGAACCCGAGTCTAAGGGTCCCACAGCTGAGGTCAGCACTTGCCTGCTTTAAGGAAAGCGTAACCAACCATTTATTCACTTTCCTGAATCAATGTCTCTCCCTCTACTTCTCCTTCCCCTTGCATGTTCCTGTCTCTCTCTTCACTAATGGCCCTTTCCCCCTGCTAAACCTTCACAAGAACAATTCACCAAAAATGTTTCATTAAAAATTAAAGAATTCTGCTGTTCTCCCCACCTCTTCTTTCACAAATTCCTCATGTTCTTCAATCATTCAATAAAAGGAATCTCTTTTTCTCAAGTCCTGGAAACTTGAGTTTTGACTAACGGTATTTAAGTACATAAATGGCAATATACTGAGTTATGTGGAAGGAAAAACAACAGTATGGAATGCCTGCTGTGGGCTGGCAAGAACAATTTACCGCGTGCACAAAGTTCTGGCTGGGAGAAGTGCATGGCCTGTAACAATAGAACTAATGGAATTAACTTCTTACAGATTTTATAAACTAGATTAACACAGAGAAAAAGAGATAATCCTTATTCTTTTTAACGATGTAGTCTCCAAAACAAACACAGAAAAAATTCTAAACCGCAATGAGAGATACTATTGTATTGCGTGATTTCACATTTTACATCACTGCTAATGAGTAATAGATTGGTAGAAGCATATTTAAAATTACATGAAAGTAGTAAAAACCTGATGAAATCTTCCTCCATTACCCTAAACGAATAAAAATTAATACAGTTCATGTTTCAATTAATTGACTAAGATTATTTTAAATAATTGCTCTAAATTTCTTTCTTGTGCATGTAAAATTCCATCTCAGAGAAAATTTCATAATCCTTTAAACTTTCATGTTATTAGTAAGAAAATCTGTCATTAACATAAAAAGAAAAGGTGCTGAGACATAGCAATATTATGGCACCTTTTACCTGGTACTGACTGAGCAAATCCAATTAAAATTTCTGCTTGCATTTTCTTTCCTCTTTAAAGACAACGAGCCATTGTTCCATCTCAGCCAATTCAGCTTCACTGACTTGGGTAAAGTTACACTGATGTGGATCTGCTGCAGATGTTCTTACCAGTACCCGCTGATATTAGAAAGCGAAAATATTCAGTATTTTCTAAATGCTCCAACTCCAACTTTTTCAAGCTGCCTTTCACCTTTGTTTTTCTGTTTGTAGCGGGTCATGAAATAAAAGAAGAGATACACCCTAGTAACATTTGCACAAACTACAGAGAGAAGGTACAAATCCCAGTCCGCTTGGTATTTTGGATATATAAGATTTAGCTGAATTGGTGATGGTCAGCTGCTGAGCATGCATCAGTAGGTATTCTGAGGAGAATGGAGTAACGTGGGGGTACAACCAAGAAGGTCCCAAGGGGAACCTAAGTTGTGTGACACCGTGAGCAGATTAAAAGAAGGCCCAGTCATGCTGTTACCACATAACCTCTAAAACCTCAATATGTCATACGGGTTTCACTGAATGTTTAATTTTCCCCCTATACCTCTCTCGCTGTCATATTACTTACTGCTGAGAAACATTTGGCAGCTAGCTATGTGCTAGGAATAAAATATACCAGCATACACTCAGAACGTTGCAAAGATGCAGACCCCACCGTCCTGAATCAGACATAAAATTCTATTTACTTCATTTTCATCTGAGTAATACCACAGAGATTTTATCTGAACATTAGTTTAATTGGAAATTATGAGCATTGGCAAGACTCAGAGACTGCTAATGGGTTATCATATGTAAAATGCCAGAAAGTGTAAAGGCACATTGATAGCGCCATGTTGCATTCACCCCTGAAAAGATGAAATGTCACAATGGTAGACATAAAAAGACAAAGGAAACACTGTTAATTACAGAGGTATTTGCTTGTGAAAAATTAAACATTGCACTCGAAACAGAACTTGGCTTCTCAAGATCTAATAGGGAAATGTACGGGGGAAAAAGCACTCACTGCCTGGGAAGCGAGCATCAAATCCCTCTGGAAGCAAGTCTTGTCTACACTTCCAATCTGGAGTAACACAGTGCAACCTCAGTTGTGCTGCTAGCATGCACAAAGGGTACAAATAGTCCAGTAACAGGTAGCTCAGCTCACACTAACCATCCCAATGCAATCTACTGGTGTAGCCTTTTCCATACTTCCTTGCAGGCTCTCAGGCTGTCTTTGCACTAGGGTGCCTCTACTCGCCCAATCCTCTCTCCTTGCGTTTGTGTGGATGTGTGCGTATGGGTCTCTGTGTGCCTATACCTACATATGCATACACATACGTGTGTGTACTAGAACGACCAGCTCAGCTTCCCAAAACAGCTGCTTTTCGGCATTTGATCTGCATTTGAATCAATAGGAGGTGATCTGTGAGTTCAATTAACATCTCTTAGGAAGAGACCTGTTGTAGCATGCCTGTATTGCTCAGCGGCACTAAGCTCCCCAAAGACATTACGTTTCTGCCAAAATATTAAGAGTGACTAATTTGGGGCTCGTCTAAAGTATGTTTGCCAGTGTTTCACGCAGCAGGCTGATGCAGAGGCTCGATGCTATAACCCTGTAAGTCCCAGAGCGAATCAATCTGGCATTTTCATCGCTCAGCTCCTCCTGCACCTAATGGATAGCAGCTGCATCACCGCTTCTTTCAGCTCTGCTGCCCGCGGAGGTCCGGTGCCTGCACAAATAGCTGCCATGGAAGGCGGTGGGGCTGGCAGCTCCTTAACATTTACTGTAACGGCAGCTTCAGCCTCTCCTGCTCCGCCAGGCGCTCCACGATTCAGCGCGCTCAAGTCTCTTCCAGAGACGCGGGTGAAGCCGCGCACCGACGGGCACTCTCGCTCTGTGCATTTTTTGCACACACCCCCACACACGCACCCCCACCCCCTCGCCCTGGGCAGCCTGGCCCCGGCGCAGGGCGCTGCTGGGCGCGGCGGGGCGGGCAGCGATCGCGGTGCTGCCCTGGGCTTATGGCACCCCCTTTCTCCCCCGCGTCTGCGGACACACGGAGGTGGAAGCTATTCACCCAACGAGAGGGGCAAGACCAGACACCGGGGCCGTGCTGCCCGGTGGTGCCAGGCAGGAATCGGCCCGTCGGCAGGGCGGGACGGGGCGGGCAGGGCCGGGGGGATGCGGCGGCAGCGCCGGCTCCACATACAGTGGCAGGTACCCCCTAAGATCCCTGCCTGCACTATGTCCAGACTCCAACACGGGGTCGGGGACAAACGGGTCTCAAAAAATTAGGCAAAAAAAAAAAAAAAAGGACAAGACCTGGCTATCTTGTGCATCACTGTCTCCGCGCGTTGCGTCTTTTTCTTACCATTTCTAAGCTCGTGCATTTAAGTTCTGTCCTAATTTTTTTAGGGAAACGAAAAGTAAAGTGAGGAAATGGTGTTCAGCCTCATTCCCTCCACTCCTCTGTTATGAATCCTGACTGCGGCTCGGTCCCGCACAGCCTCCCGTTGACGTCCGGGCCGGCCTGACCCAGCCGCACGGGTGGTGAGGTTTGATGCGTAAGGGCAGGGACCGACTCCGCTGGACGGTGCGCGGAGGGGCGCAGCCGGGACCAGCGCAGCCAGAGCCCCGGCTTGGCGGCACCGGCAGAGCCTTCGCCGCGCCTCGGGAAGGAGCATCGCGAAAGCTAGCGAGCCCAAATCTCGGCTACGGGCTCGAAGTGCACGAGGAGAGCCCCTCGCGGAGGTGGAGCCGCAGAGCCCCTACTGCCTTGCACGCAGCGGTTGAGGCCTTTCCCACCTCCAGAGAGACGCAATCGCAAACTTTCTCTCGAGCCGCCCGCTGCTCGGGGGTGCGTTTTCCTCAGGCGGTCCGGCGCGGTGCGTGCTCCCGGCTCACCGCCCAGCCCAGCCCAGCCCCAGCTGTAGGCGGGTGCCTCCTCCCTCCTTCCTCCCCCCCGGGGAGGCGTTTGGGCGAACGCTGCACAAGCGACGCACCCGCCGAGAGGCAGAGCGGGCGGGGGCGGCGGGCCGGGGCGGTGCGCGGAGCCCCGCGGGGCCCGGCGCGGAGGCGCAGTGCGCGGCGCGCCCGCAGGGGGGCGCAGGCGGGCGGCGCCGGTGCCGCCGCGGCGCGCAGGGGGCGCCGGGCGCGGGGAGCGGCGCGGCCGCGGGGGGCCGGCGGGGGCAGCGCGGCGGGGGCGGCGGCGGCGGGCGGAGGGAGGGGGCCCGCTGAGGCAAAGCTTGCTGCCGGGCGAGGAGAGAGCGCATCGGAGAGGAGGGAAACCCCACCGTGTTTGCCCCTCTGCGCTCTTTTTGCCGTTATTTCGGTGTCTTGTCTCCCTCCCGATGCTGCGCAGCCTGCGCTCCGGAGGGAACCGTCGCATCGGAAGGAGCTGTTACTTTTTACAGCCGGCATGAGGCTGCCCGAGGGAATAAGGAGATACCGCACTAATCTGCCTCTCATCTGTTGCACCGGAGCCCGGCGGCAGGCGCGGTCCCCCCGCCTGGAGGTGATGGACACCCGCTAACTGGTGGGCGTGTGTCCGAGAGTGCCTGCCCGTGTGGCAAACATGAAGAAAATAAAGTAAAAAATGGGGAAAAGTGACTGAGATGGATGAGAGCCAGTGAAATAAAACAAACACCTTTTAAAAGGATTTAATTTACGAAAGGGATTGAAAAAGGGTACCACTTCTAAGGGAAAATGTGACCTGTTAAAACTGTTGAAGGAAGACGCCGGCTGTCAACGCATGCACCTAAACCAAGTAAGTTCTCGTCAACTTTGATATATTCTCTTTGTCAACCTTTGATTGCCTTCTTGTCCCTCTACAAAAAAAAGGAAAAAAAAAAAAAGTCGCTAGAATGGTCTGAGGTAACTTTTGCGCCGACACAAGCGTAAAGCGACATTGTGCACCTCCGTGGTCACAGCCCAGAGGTGCATTAAGATCCATTAATTTTTCTCTTGGACGTAATAAACGCCTTTTTTCCCCTCGCAGCCGCTGCCGTGGGAAGCGGCAGCCCTCGGTGGCTGGGCGAAGCGTGACACCTGCAGGACAGCAGAGCGCAGGGGGAGGGAGCGGACCCCTGCCCGCTCCCCGGCGGGTGAGGCTGCTCCGCAGCTGCCATCCGCTCCCGACAAAGGCGAGGGCTGCCGCAGGTGGGAGCCTGTCCGGCCCCCCCCGCGGCTCCTGCCGGCCCGGACGGGGCTTGGGGCACCCCGACCCCCGGCGGGGCGGTGGCGGAGGGTGACATGTCACTCAGGGTGGCTGCCTGCTCTCGGCCCCGGGCACACGGGTCGGGAGAGAGCCTCGCCGCGGTGCCCCCCGCCCGGCCGCCGGGTGCTGGCGGAGAGCCGGGGAGCAGCGGGTGGGGCTCGCCGCCGGCCGCCGCTGGCACCTCGGTACCGGCGGCCGCAGCTGGGGTGTCCCTGCTGCCCGCCCCCCCACCCCCCACCTCGAAGAGACCTCGCTCCCCACCGGTGCAGCCCCTAGGGACCCCCCTGGTAAGGGTCAGGTCCTGACAGGGAGGACCTGGAGGACGGCGAAACGCAGGTAGATGGGAGGAGAGCACGGTGGAAGGAGCCGTGGGACGGCTCACGGAGTACATGACGTGGCTGGGGGGATTCATCCCTGCGTGGGGTTTGCGCTTGCACGACCGGGGCTGTTGCGGCGATCGGACAGGAACCGTAGTCGTGTTGGAATGGAGCAGCCGGTGCTCCGGAGGCTTAAACGCCGACGGAAAAATCACACTCTGCAGAGGGACAGAACTATGGAATTCGCTGTGATTGGCAAAACCTGCAGCCTTGTTAATCTAATATTTCCGTGTCTTTACAAGAAAATGTCGTTTATGCACTTTTGTTTTACTGGACTCAATTGAGTGATTTCCTGTTAGCATGGCAACCGAAATTTATATTTTTCTAAGCGTGCCGCGTAAGCGAGATGGCTCTTCCAATGCTAAAACACCTTTTAGGTGGTAGTAAATAAAAACACTTTCCAGTCTGTGGTTTTCTTCCAGAGAATGGGTGGCCCTATTAAAAAAAAAAAAAAAAAAAAAAAAAAAGGAAAATTATAAAACAGAGATTGCACCTTGGTTTGATCTGAGAAAGAAATACTTCTTTGTATAAGAGTCAGTGCGTATACAGATCTCCTATAGAATACAGTATAGACGGAAGAGGAAATAGAGTAAGTCCTGCACACTAAAATAAATGCCAACATAACAGCACCTTTAAATCCAATCTACTTGAAATTTCAAATTCAATTAGACTGCAGTGACATAGCACGTTTCAGTGTTTACATTACTTTCTCCAAAGCCCAGCCCTGGACAGTTTAGCAAGATTATCTATGCAAACATACAGATTTTTCCATAATCTAACCTTATTCACATGAGCAAGAGTTTTATGTACAGTCAGAGAAACCAGGCACCTGAGTGAGACTGCTTTAGAACTGCCTTAGATTGGCAGAAATTCTGGACTTACAGAAGACCTGAGTTTACAACCCTTTTTCAGGCAAGCCTCAGAAATAGGCTTAATATTAAAACAGCTGAAACTCTTATGGTAGAGTTTGGTTTTCCTTTGATGTTGCCTTTTATACTGAAAACCCTTGGTTTTGCTTGTGGAAGGATGGGATTCTTTACTATAATTTTTCTTCTTCTGTTGTTCAGACTTTGGAACAGATGAGACTGTATTTGGAAACAGCAAACCAAAAATACATTTGTCTTTTAAATTCAACTTCAGCCACTTATTCTGAGTCTATATATAGTAGTCATTGCCCTTAAAATAGCTTCAGAAAGAAATTCCATTTCTTCTTATCTCATCTTATTTAGAGCCAAATACTGCTAGTTGAAATTTAAGTCAATTGAGGTCACTACAGATCTGGTATGATTTTGCTTATCTTTTTGAGTATCCCTGCTGAAAATATTGGGTCCCCAGCAATGTGGCTCCACTCTTGATGAAAGTGGATTTGCATTACTCCAGAGTGGAGAGCCCACCATGTATCTATTGAAGGACACATGCACAGAAAGCTGTTAAGTGATTGGCTTTCACCTTTGTGCATGTGTATATATTGCCTCGTTTAAATGACACGTAAAAATGAGCGTGACTGCTCCTCCCAACACCTGAGACCTGCCTCCATGCCAGTACACTCTTTAATCTGTCAGCTTTTTCTGGGACATGATTCATTGGTGTGAGGTGGTAAAATCAACAGGGAAAATCCTGTGTAGCATCTCTGCCTGCCTCTGGTGGTTCAGGTAATCGGTGCTAAAAGGGAGTGAATTCCTTTTGAAAATGATAGCTAAGTCGTCATGGCTTGTGTTAAGGAAAGGTGACATAGAAGCAGGAAGAAAAGCCTCTCTTAGAACCTCTTTCAAGAAAAAGCAGACAAGAACAGAGGAAGCATTGTAGGAAGCATTGTTCTATTCAGACACTTAATAGCTGTGTGATTGTCAGATTTACCGTTACCTTTTCTGTTCAGATTTAAGTTGTGTTGGATTATATCTGGTTACTTTATCAAATATAATATTTTAAATTACTGAGAGCAGGTTGAAAATAAGACTTTGTGTATAAATCAATCTTCTGTCACTATGTTTTGTGGCAAACAAAATTCCAGAAACCGTCTTGTTTTAGAAGCCCTGAATCCATTGAGGAAGATAAGACCGACTTGCCCTTACCTAACTATGCTTACACTACTTTAAGTAGTGTAGCATTGCGTTAGTATAACACCAGCAACAACGGTGCCAGGATCCTCACGTCCGTTGCGATTTGTTGCTGCAAAACAAATTTGTTGCTGCAAAACAAATTAACCTGACTAAATACATGTTAATTATTATAGTTTTAAATAGTAAGCACAGAGGAAAGCTGAACAAATTAAATCTTTTTGTAACAGATATCCATGCAGAAGTCCTTCATAGGTGCATTAGCTTTCAGTCAAATAGAATTTGAAACTGTTAAAAGAGAAACATCTGGAAATAAGAACAGTGCACAGTGAAGTTTTTGAAGAAATCAAAGGTTTGTAGTGTGCCACACAGCCCAAAGTAACAAATAAATGAAAATTATTTATTATAGCAGGTTTTCCTTAGAGTTGTGGGTTGTTTTTTTCTGCCTTCAAACTTCTGTTTTGATTTAAGTTCTTGAAGTACTTCTTCCGCTCTTTTACAGCCACTTATTTCTGATTTAGATAGTGACTGGTGTGAGACAAAAACTGAAAAGAGTCTTCTTTTACAGCTAAGCTGTTTTTCAGTGAGTGTGGGCTGAAGTGGGACAGGAAAACTTCCTTAAATTTGAGTGAATTTTACGTATGTCTAAGAGTATGAACCAGTCAAACCTAAACTCTAAATAGTCTATGACAGCTTCTGCAATTGCTTGGTCACTGAGCCTGTACTCAGTACACTCATCTGGAAAGCTTCTCATGTACCTGTGCATGTCAGATGAACCATTTGAATGTTATGATAATAATACTGTCTGGTATATTATGCAGTGGGTAGAGAGGGGATCACTAGGTGGAGAAAGATTTTTCACTGGGCTTTCCTGAGACAGGGATTACAGGATTATTCTGGAGATACTTTCCACATACCATTGAAAACTTAGGAGGACCAAGCAGCCTTTACCCAGGAGGCAAAGGGCCCCATCCCACCTCTGGGACATGAACAGTCAGTGAGCAGCCAAGCCCTGTGGTGGTGCCCCTAAGCTCTTCCAGTTCTAGCTCAGGTTTTCCATCACACGCAAGATTATTATTATTTTTTTTAATTTAAAGTAGTTCCTTCTGATACCAGTTTTAAGGACCAAAAATACATCCTTCCTTGGCTCAGAGAATTGTAAAGCTTATGCTACCTGCTTTCACACCTGAGACCGAACTGGAAAAACAGATACTAGGGTCCTCATGTCCTCGTGTCAGGTAGTCATGCAATGCGCAGTTCAGTTGACTTACAACTGCCACTCTAGGAGGACACCAGTCTCCTATAGGTCTTGTAGCATACAGGCTACCCTTTTGTGTCTACATCTGATACCCTGAACTGATATGAATTACCCATTATTTGTCAGCTATTGAGGTGAACCTGTAGGGTCTCTCTTCTTTTCCTGGACAGAAGCAGAGTGTGAACCATCCTCTGTATTTTGTTATGGCCTTTATAGCAGAACAAGCATCCTCCAGAGGTGCCTGTCTCTCTTTGCTAACTGTGCAGCAAGACCCAAGACAAGGAACTTTCCTTCTTAAGCTAGGTTAGCTGAATTCCCAGCTGTGCCGAGCAGGATGTGGTAATACAACATAAAGGTTAAATAAGCACAGAGGTCCGTAGATCCAGGACAAATTGTTGCTATAATCAGGCTAAAATGCACGTTTTTTTTTTAAAAAAAAAAAAAAACAACCAAAAACCCAAGCAAAACATACATATACATGCACACCCTCTAAGCTGCTGTGCTAACTTTGAAACGATCCATAAATAGCATCAACTCACAACTGCCTGTACACTTCTGAGAGTTTGCCAGCTGCCACCTCTTCAATCCAGTTTCCTTACACAAGATTCTTCAAAACATACAGTCTTACGCAGACCGTCAATAACTACCTAAAACATTTGTCACTTTTCAGCTCAGGTGTCTGGTTCTCGTGTCCCTCAGAAAGTGGCACCAGCTGCCAAAGAGCCAACAGTTTTCTCACTGAAGGCCAAGTAGTGGGGATGACTATTAACCCAGGTCATAAAGCACGAGAGGAGCTTTAATACAACTCTGTATCCAGCCCAAAATGTATAGTGAGAAGTTGGCCTGGCCCGAGAGCTTTGCTGCTCCTCATGAAGGACATGTGGGCATTCTGCCAGTAAGGAGCTTCCTGCAGTAGACTCCATGTGGGATTGAATAAGGATTCAGATTTCTCATTGTAACCATCACTTAATCAAAGTACCCACTCACATCACAGGAGATGAGCAGTCCTAGGAAAATCAATGCAGTACTGTGTTCATTAGATTAATGGACACACTTTTGCCTGTGTTCCTTCTGTGTTGCCCTAAATCAGGGGAAGAGTACTAAAGGATTATATTTTGGAGATGAAATCTGTAATACTTCCTAGCATACAGGTGTCTTCAACAGCTTAGCAGTTTGGTGTCAGACCTGAGAATACTGGACCAAGAAGAGAGAGCACCAGATTTACTCCCATTGAAAATTCCATTGTCATCTGTAGTTATTTTTTTTTTCTTCTAAAAATTTATGTACTTTGAATTTAGTTTGTATTTGCCAATTAATATTTAATTTAATGAATGGATTTGCTACTGTAATTTCCATTATAAAAAGCAGAACAGACCAATTTACTTTTTGAGTAGAGGAACAAACAATAGGATTGTAGCAGAAGATCTGGGGTCATATTATGTCTCATTTAAGATTACCCTCAGTACATTGTTATATAGTAATTTATTTCAAAAACATTTTTGCTGACAAATCTTGAAAAGCTCTAAAAATGGACTTTAGCACCAAAGGTCATGTTTTATTCACCTAGCCACCACAAATTTGATTGCCAGTTGTAAACCAACCTAGTATGTTCCTTGTAGAGACACTGGAAAGAGACAGAAACCTCCAGTGGACAAAGTAATCCGTCTAATTCGTACACCCGACATAGAGTGGGAAAAATCAGGTATTTATTGTTGCTGATTGTTGTTGGATTTCACACAGCTGAAGTAAGGCAAGATGAATCTCACCCTAGTGGCATCAAAAAATAAAAATAAGCGTTTTCAGAGAGGACAGAAAATAGATGTCTGTGTCCTTCCAAGGTATCTTAAGGTCCTGTTGACCTTTATGGTATTGATGCAGATATTGTAACAGTAACTAGGTGACTACAACGTATTCAAATATCCTGTTGTACGTTCTTAGAATTTTTGGAAGTTTGTGATTGGACTGGATAGCTGAAATGCAGCTTGTAGCTGTACCAAGGGAAATGGGAGCATCAACCAGACTTGTGTAAAAGAAGAACACACAGTTCTGGGCACTCACATCCTGCCTCCTGTGAGTGCAAGATGTCTCTCTTCCAGAGAGAATGTGCTGGGTCTGCGGAGCAAGGGAAAGCAAGCACAGATTCTCTTCAAGTGCTCTCCACATTGCCATCTCTACAATGTACCTTAGCCTACTGAATACGTAATTACAACAGAAGTTATCCGTCAGTGATGATGCAGTTGTTTTAGTCTCTTTTCATGTGGAAATGTTTGTTATTATCAAAACACCTCAAAATAAAGCCTTCTCCTACACTTCAGCCTGACTGCTGCATACATCTTGCCTATCTTCCACTGGAAAATAACTAAAATATCCCATTTGTGTTTTGCTTACACTGACAACGTTTTGGTTTTGATTGTTTGCCTTTCATTTTTGATGGTAATCGCTTAAAGCGATTAGAGCTGCAGTCAATCCCTTGAACTTGTTTATGCTGGCATGGTGAGTTTGTTTTTCGAATTTGGTGTGTTCTACAGTACATTTGTACTTGAAACACCATCAGTTTCCAAAACATATGCTTTCCCTATGGTGGCTTTAACTGTCTAGCAGATATCCTACAGAAGGAATTTTGGCTATGAATAAAACCAAAACCAAGTTGCCTACAGAACAGTTGTCTAATTTGCCTTAAGCCTCTTAGCCACAAAACTGTCATTCAAAAGGCAGTAACTGCTTGTCTTTGAATTCATCTAGACACCTTAATACCAGGCCTGTGAGTGAAAGCTAGTCTTTATAGCTTTTAGAAGGAACCTAGTAACTTTGTAGGGTGATTCATGTGAGCTGTCTTGAAGGAAATTAATTGCCCTCTGCAGGGGGGCACTTCTTCCTATTTGTAATGAAGGAAGATTGGGATGACAAACCAGCCTTGGATGTCATGTTTTTGATTCCTAGTTTAGCGAAGACGAATGTAACCTTTATTTTTCAAATGTTTTGAATCAAAGTACTTCATCATGCCACATAATGATTGATGAAGATTCCTAGGTCTAATACGAAGAATATGCTATACTAATTTTTTAAAACTAATTAGGAACCTGGTACATGTGGTGCAGAGATCACATGTTGTAAATTCATGGCATAGATAGGTATTTGTACTAAGTCCTGGGCTATAACTACTCTTGTATTTTCTTCTAAAAGGCATCAGGCTTAGTATAGAGCAATTGCAAAATGAATTCTGGTCTGCCCACTTCCATAAAAATATTTTATTCATGATTGTTTAACTTAGAGATATTAACTTTGAGCATATTTGTTTATGCACTGAGGCCAGTTGTACCAAATACTGGCGTGATTTGAGGTGGTTACATTTATTGCTGCAAGTGTCTTTATGTAGAACTAAACTTCCACATAACCCTTTTTTTCTTTTTTTTTTCTTTTTTTTTTTTTTTTGATTGAGAAGTTGCTATTTCCACAATATTGAAAACAAGCACAGAAAACAAGGGTTCAAATCTCCCTTCTTTTGAGTGTGACTTTGTCCACAGGGGAGTGAGCTGGGTTGCCTTTCAGTGGCTGGGCACTAGTCCAGCCTCAGAGCTGCACTGGCTTACTGAACTAACTGACTGCACATACTGGGTTTTGTAGGGATGGGTTAGGGTAAAAGAAGGATTTCTTACTCATCCCCAGAGTGCTTCCTCTTCACTCACTTCCAACAAACCACCCTCATTCTGCTACTGCTTCTGCTGGCTTTAGGCCAGGTGGGAGCTTTCTTCCATCTGAAGAATTCGTTTGGGTTAACTTCAGAGGATCTAGCTTTTTAGATCTTTGTAATTAAAAAAAAAAAAAAAATCCAGTGCATAAGATGGGATCTGGATATATGTGTTAAATCCATACTGTCACTTTATTTTGTTAAAGGAACATTAGTCTCATAAGAGGCTATTTCCTTGCTTAGCACCTTCAGTGAAGCACCACACTTTTACCAATGTCTTCTTACTCATGTGCTCTTGTGCATTCACCCTTGTCCCTTATTAAGGTTGGCTTTCCCATTCGCTTGCTCAGTATGTCAAGTCCAGAAATTGTAGGTGAGGTCTTGGTGGCACTGAAGAGGATTTCAATTACCTTTAGTGATATGAAGCACCAGAGTCTCTGGGAAAGAGCCAACCACTTAACCCTCCTCAGGAACATTTGGGCCATGTGTGGGTCTGCAGGTCTGGCTGATGAGATATGTTCAAAGAACTCAGCTGGTTAGTCCTCAGAGCTTCTGTGGTTCTTCAGGGCACTGCTAATAACATTCAAGAAATGAGTAACGTAGCGCAGTGTATCTTGCACTACTGAAAGCCCATGTGTCAGAGTCCTTATTTTCAGGAAGAATCATTACTAATTGATAATTCTCCTGTGATAAAGTACAACCAGGCTTCTCTTATGACCAGGGTTTTGCTGACTTTGGGCAAGGTACCAAGGGTGTGAGTGGGACTTTGAAGAGAAGTTGACATTTCAGAACAAATATGGACAAAACAGTACGTGTTTTCATTTCAAAGCAGTCATATAAATAAAGGACAATGGAGACCATGACTGTTGAGAGACACTAGTGCATTCAAAAAGCTCAGCTTATGCTCATATTCTCCATCATATTTCCATTGACAGTTAGATAATAGACATCTGTAAGGCTTGCTTTCCTGCTGGAAACAGTGGTTTGGTAGAAGGTATGCTGGGACAAAATGACACTTTAGTCATGTTGTTCCATTAGTGCTTTCTTGCCTAATTGCCTATTTACTGTTATTTTAACACTCTTTACTTAAATGCTTTGCTGGAAAACAAGGTCTACAATAAAAATCACCTAAAACAATCACCAACTCATAATAGCAAAGCTTTATGTTCAGCACCTGATGGAATTCATTTTGAAGAAATAAGATGCTACCTGTGTTTTGTAATTTAACCTTAATTCAAGAAAGTATTCAAACATAAAGAACTCTTGGTGTTCTACTGAAAGCAGTGCTTCAGAGGTGCTTCTTGACTGCGTTCCTCTCCTCAGTAGGAGATATTTGCCTGAATTTAAGGAGTTTAAGGAGTATAATTTGACAGTTCAGGTGAATATTTTATATATGATAACAAAGAAAAATATCAATACTAGACAAATTTTGATGGAGTCCAGCATCACTTTAGTAATTTCACACATACTAGAATTATATGAAAGATGTTTCTGCAGTGCATGTTTGCATTCTCCTTTGGAAGTGCTTCTTTGGTTCATGGAGATGCAACTCATTACTTGATTTTTTTCCCATTCCTTTATCATAGCTGTCTGAGAAAACTCCTTTTATTACATGGTTTTATTATATAGGTAGCTCTCATTTAGCAAGCCTATTTTATAGCCAAAGATGCCATATTCAAAAACACTTTCAGCAGCTTTTGCATATCTGTATATTTGTAAAGCTTCCTAAAATCCCACAAGCTGCCTGCTTTTCAATTTATTTGTGTGCTTATTTGTTCTATGTTGCAATTCTGTGCTCCTTGGGCTTAGAGAAATGTGAAGATCACAGGTGAATTTAAAATTATGGTAATGGTCAAAGTAAATTGAAATTCTGGTTCTAGCACCCTATGTAAAATTTTACAAAATATAAAATGAAACAATTGTGCCTTCTCATCAATCATACATGCATTGGTTCGGATGGAAGATGTAATTTTTAAAATTTGCCCCCTTGGTTCCAAGAGAATTATAATGCTCTGGCAGCTTCTTGTTTCTTCTCAATAATTTAGCACTTTATAAAAAATATATTGTGTTTCCTTCTCCACTCCGATGCAGTCAATGCAATTACAAGTTGGGGAGAATCTAGTCCAAAATCTTGCTGCTGTTGAGCATTTTAGAAAAATATGTAGGCCTAAAACATTAATCTGTTTGCCATCATTGCCATGGTTGCAACCTGTATCTGCACTGTAAAATGCTGGGATGACTTTCAATCATTTTCTTCATTGTCTATCTAAATATTTTTTCCTTTTGTAGTTCACAGACTCATATATCGAATCTTTTCATGGAGGGAAGCAGTGAATCTTTGCTTTAAGTATACTGCTGTGGTTGACAAGGACTAAAATCTCACTGCATCTGATTGTAGGAATTTCTGCATCTTTCTGTGGCTGGGAAATCTGCTTTAAGAATGAAAATTAAGTAGGCAATGACACATGTAATTTTTAAACCAAACCTCTTTTTTAATGGGTTGTAAAACATTCAGGAACCATTCTGAACAGTTTTTTATAGAATTGCCAGAAACTGATTGCCATTTCAAGATTACAGCATATCAAAGCAAAAAAATCAGTCTTGGAAGTCTCTGTTATAAGCAGAACTTTAGTGTACTGTTACGTATTCAATGTGTTCAAGCTGTTATTCATACTTCCAGTAGATCACAGATATTTCATTGAATGTAAGGTAACATGGTTTTGTTTTACATTTTATCTACTTATGAAAACTGTGAAACCAGGTGTTGTGTTATGAGGGAATCATAAAAAATTTTGTTCAGTTTCCTCAACTTTGCTTAATGTCTTGGGACGTCTCAATAACTCTTCCGAGTAATAGCTCAAAAAACTGCAGTAGAGCTAATTTCCAATGTGGGCATTTCACTACGAGGTTTTATAGAAAAAGTGAAGAATTCTGTTTATATTTTGATAATTTTGAAGGAAATTGTAGTGTCTTATCCATAATGTGAAAGATGTACAGATTGATGGATGCTCAAATTGTATTTTGTGCCAAAATATGCTTATAGATATTTATCTTTTGTGTGTATATACATACAACACGTATCTTTGTATACCCATATAACAGAACACGTATGTATACTTACATTTTAGAGATACTTATGTGCACTATATGACTGAGACACATTAAAGGTTAATTTTTGCTCTTGTGAATGAAAGAGAAGAGCTACTCAGAGGTCAGGAATACAGCCCGTTGAAGCATCTATCTTACGTACACACAGAGTTATCTGTATCTCGTTGACTGGGAATATTTACCTCTCCCTGCACTTGCTTATATGATTTGAATGCTGTGTTTGAGTCCGGTTCTTGGCCAAGTATGGCTTCTTGTCCACCCCAAGCAAATAAGAGCTGTGAGTTTAATTGTAATGGCAACTTACCAGGACATGGAAAATTGTAGCCATCCAGAGGCAGTTTCTTTCCTCACGAGTTTGGAGACTCCTGGGAGGTTGAGGCTTCTTAACAGCCAGCAGCTTCTGGGCATGGAGCTGACAGCCTTGACACTTGCAAACTTAGACACAGCTCCTACTAAGGAATTTTTTTCTTCAGTCTAGTGGGAAATACAGCTTGACTACGACTGAGCCAGTATCTTTCACTTTGTTTATTATCCAGAAGGAATTTTTTTGGTAGACTTTTATGTAGAAGTAATGACTCATCCATTTAAAACCACAGCAGTTTATTAATCAGATCCATGTAAGTCTAACAATAACATTTTTAACTGTTTCATCCTTAGATGAACTGCACATGGCAGCTGTCAGGGAAAGCTTCTGAAAGGAGGCAGGATACTCTTGTGCTGTACTGCTTCAAAACTTTCTCGGAAACCTGCTTCTAGGTGTAGAGACCACAGTGTGCATGATACAAAAAGAAAAGACAGTTGATCCTTCAGGATCCTGTTGGTTGTTTCACAAAGTCGTTGCAGCAGCAGAATCCTGGGAGCTGATTGTATTTTGTGATCTCCTGCACTCAAGCGTAAGAACTGTTATGAGAACAGAGGAGGAGAATACAGGCACAATGAAAAAAAGGGGATTTTGGAGAGTAAGTGGTGTGTATCATCTAAGCCAATCTAGAAAACATCAGCCTGGCATGACAGATTCAGTACCCCTGTGACATGCACCTGAATATGGTCCTTGGTGATTAGTTCAGAAAAGCAATTACTTGAAATATCTGATAAATCACCTTTGTTGGCATAAACAGGAAACATATAACCATATTCCATCTTCTTGCCTTAAACCTCTTGGTCATCTTTGTACTCACCCATCTACAAAACACTGACCAAGCAGCCCCTTTTTTTGCCTGGACCTGTGAAGTAGCTGCACAGGGTGATTGAGTGTAAAGGAAGCAGAGGGGACAAAACTAGGTAATCCCTTTTACTTCTCTGAATAACCATGTTTCAGTTAGTCACAAACTGGTCCTTAGAAATTACTTTTCAGATCTTGATCTCATATGCTTAAACAGAATATTTTAAAGTTTTCAGAGTTGTGGCACAGAAAAGTTAAATGTCTTCTGACTCATTAATCATTAATATCTGTCATCTGCAGATAATTTATCCAGTTTCTTTGAGTGCCAGCTAATAAATTCTGCAGTGGCACTGGTAACTTCCCAGATCAAATAAGGGTCAGAATTAGTAAAATGCAAGGATTTGACTTGTATTGCCAGGTTAGAAATTATGATGACAGTCAAAAGCTATACACAAAAAAGATTTGCTAGTTCAAGTGAAGTCAGTAGCAGCTGTTCTGAAGAACATAAAGCACAGACTCATTTTTGCTGTGGTCCATAAAGTGGGCTATTTTCTTCATTGTCTGGGTGATAGATTTTCACAGACATGTTTTCACAGTTCTTTAATAGCCTACTGCTCATCTCCCTGCTTATAATGATAGATTAAATTTTTAATCATTTTAGCGTGTCATACCCCACAAAATACACCAGGTCTGTTCCAGTGTTGGAACATAGACAGACCTGAGGGCATTGGGATTCCTCCTGCAGCTGTCTAAACCTTGAATGCCGATACAGAGAAACAGAATGGCTTCCTTCAGTGGCAAATTATTGTCTTCAAGTATACTAGAGGGTGAAACAACATCTGAATGTCCTTTATTGAGTGAGAGAACCTGAGTAATCATAGCTTCATATCACTAGACTGCTGACATGAATCTGGTCCTAATCAGAGGGCTGGAGTTGCAAAAAGAGTAACAACAGCAAGCCTTGTCTCTCCCATTCTTGTCTGCTGCCTTTCTGGGTTTCAGTAGTGGGCAGAAACATACCTAAGTACAGGCAGCCCCAAATTTTCTATAATGCTAAAAACAAGAAGAGGACATTTCCAAAATGTCTGTATCAAGTTTTATTTATTTGTTGTTTTTTTTTTTTTTAAAAAAGGAAGAACTTGCTACAGGATTACAGGTGTTAAATGGATTAGAGATGAGAACACAAAGCAAGAGTAATTAAGACCAATTTAAAAGAAGGTTTAACAGCTGTTCAATTCCAAAAGATTAAGAGACTGTTTAAATAAAACACACAGAATAGGAGGAAGCACACCAGAGAACAGACAAATACTGAAGTGATTTTAAAGAGGTTTTCAGAGTAGATAAAACCATGGCTTGCTGAAGAGGGGAGAGATGACTTGAAGTGGAAGGTTATAAGATTATGTGGTACAGTAAAGCCAGATCACAGTGAACCAAAAAGCTAAGAAAATCACTTGCTCTGTTATTTGCTACTATGGATGACTGAAATGGATAGTAATAATTTGACAAATCGTAGGTTTTAGGGTAGACAATAACCAGAGTTATTGAACTGCATTTGTAGTGTAGCAGTAGTATTGTACTTACACACGTGTATGTCTTCATCACTTTCTGACCTATAATATCTAGAATATTTAAACAGAAATCCTAGTTTAATGAAATAATTTATCACTTCCTTAAGCCCAGCCCTGCAAAGATTTATTCCATGAACTTTAAGTGATCCCCTACCCAGCTAAGTCAACAGTTTGCTTTGCCACTGGCTGTGATATTACTTCAACTACTGAGCAGTCATAATGCCTTTGATTTTTTAGCAGCAGTCAATATTGAAAGATACTATGAGTGGTCGATCAAACTGGGTTACTGGAGTGTTGGCAGTAGAGGGTGGAACATTTTACCATATACCATCTTGGAGATCTCACATGAAAGAAGTCAAAGGGTACATGAAAGTGTGCTTAAAATTGCCTGGGAAAGCACGAAGAAAACAAAATATGGTAGTACCACTGGAGCCTTAAATAACATTATCTGAGTGACATCAAAAGTCAGCAATGTGGTATCATGGATGTAGTTGCTGAACTGTAGCAGTCCTGGCAGCTTTTGAGAATAGAAACATTTATGTGGGTGATACAAAATTCTTAATCGTATTTACTTCTCAAAATATTCTCTAATTTGAATAAGAAGAATCGCAGATCAAGATCTGCACCAAGTCTTGGCAGTCAAGAAGGAGACTTCAAACAAAGAGAGAGTTGTAACAGATCTCTTAAAAGGAATATACTCTACTTGAACAGATGAAGCTAGGCAATGGAAACAATCCTTTTTTCAAACAAAATCAATTGAAAGAGAAAGACTTCCATTTCAAGTGTCAAATGATCTTGATAATTTTTGTTTTTCAAAGTGCTGTAAAAATGATGTCATTGCTTTCGCTAGAAGTAAGTGTTGATTTCCTAAGTATAGGATATGTAAATCTCATCACTTGTGTGAAGTAACATAGTGAATTCATAAACTGTGGTGGATTAAAACCTGAAGGATAATAACTGAAATGAAGAAAATAACCCTGCCTCTATCTAAATTCTTGTAAGCCTAGTAGCTTGTGTTTGCGAGTGGCAAAAAGCATCTTTCTAGACAGAAGTACGGTAAAAGAGGAAGCATATACTGCCGTTTGTTGTTGTACTCTCCCAGACTCCAACCGCTTTCAGTGCACAGTCTTTCTTTGCCAGATACGATTTCTCTGTGTTTTGTGATCCCCTGTGGGTTTTTGTTTCATGAACTCATCCTGTCTTCTATGTAAAGATACTTTTAACATCTTCACAGACCTTCAGCAATGAATTCTTCAAGTAACTGCCTGAGGACTCATCAGCTCTTGTTTTTCTTGAACCTGACTCCTACTGTTTTCGTTTGAATACTCCTGAATCTTGTACCTGAAAGCCAGTGAAGAATTAATCCATGTCTGTCCTTTTCCTGATACCCATAATTACACAGACCTATATTACACCTTTGATCTGTCATTCTTTTACAGAGTGAAGATTTGTAACTAACTTAGTCATTACACTTCTGGAAGCTCTTCTGTAAGTTTAATCATTCTGCTGCCCTTCTCAATGTTTTCCAGTGTTACTGGCTTCTTTTTTGAGATAAGGAGCCTAGAAATGCATGTTCAATCCTTTGTACCATTCTGAAACTAAAGACATACACATTTCCATTAGTATGAGTGGAGCAAATTCTGTTTGACAGGAAATGGGCATATTAGTGAAAATTCATCTTACCTTTTGGGAACCATGACTCCAAATTCTTTGCCTTGCCCCTTGTTATAAAAGAAGAGTTACAGAATACTTTCTTTTTCCTGAAGTCAACTTGGCAGAGTTAGCTGAGACATGTGGGAATAAAACTGGTCATGACTCATTTAGGCTTAGCCAAGAAAGGAAGATTTATAAAATATATTCTGTTTTGTTTATGGAAGCCTTTCAATGCTGGGAGAATAACTTGTATTCTTCTATTTGAAATAAAGATCAAACAGCTCTGTAAAACCTTAATCATTACCTTGTGGAAATGCTTGCTAATACTAGTAATCAGTCCTTTTAATTCCTGTACATGTGTTAAAACTCTGCTTATTACTCACTGTAGCATATGGATCTAATGCAAATTGTACAAGAACTTTCATTATTCACTTGAACTTTCACTGGTTTTGCACTCTAACGGTTCTCTGCCCAGCTGAACTTGTCATTTTGATTTTGTTAAAAACATCTCAGTCAGACTGTGGAACTGTAGAATTTAAAAGAATAGGAATTTACTGAGTCATTTAATACTGAAAATAAGAGCAGGGAGACTACCAGCTGAGCCATTCAGAATCCACCATTCTTTTCTGTCTTTTGCACTCTAATTATGTGTATCACAAAGTTACAATCTCTGTTTTTCTTCAGACTTGAAGTGCAGAATTTAAGTGTATGTGTTTCTCTTCAAGACACCCAAGGAAAATAAATCACAGATCCTTTAACAAAAAGTTAACAGTTCATTTGTTTTTCCAGTTTGCCTGTTGAAGGGAAAGGAGTCATCATTCAGTCTCATTTCTCTCACATCTACCTGGAAAATTTAGAATTTTTATTATAGTACTGTTGAGACACATTCGTAGTCAAGTTCCCACTCAGTTGACATTGACAGAAATATAACCCAGCCATGGCTGGAGTGATTCTAATTTTCAGAGTCGTGTCTGAAAACTTCACACGTGCCAAAGAGTAATGTCAATTCCCTAACATGCAAGGTGTTGTCTTTGTTATTGTATATGAACAGCAGATGTAGAGGGAAGGCTGAGTAGGTGAAAGCCACACAGAAAGCCCATGGCTGAACCATTTCCAAACTTTTGAGGAACTATTAACCTTGGAAACCTTGGAATTGTTTCACTTTTTGCCTTCCCCATCCTGTCTTATAGTCAATTTTTAATTACAAACAATACAAAAGTGATATGATTCTATCATGCATATCTGGGGCAGAGCATTAGGGATGATAAACTTGTAGTTCAGAAATGCCACCCAGTCTGTAACTCAAGTCACTGCTATATAATCTGAATAAAACACCCCTTTGTGTTTTTCATTTTGTGGTGTTGTTGGGTTCTTTCCTCATCAACTGCTTTGTGAAGCTTATTCTTGCTTTTGGTGTGTATTGGTCTGGGATTCAGATATTCACTTGATTCCAGCAGCACCCAGCATCTTGATCTTACTGACACTGATCACACTGTTTGACAGCATTTCTCCATGCAAATCCTTGGAACATCACACATTTGCATTACTCTTTCAGAAAGAAAAAGGCTCAGCCTGCAATGGCTCGTTTTTACTTTTGCTGTAAATCTTGACAGGGTTACAGAACACCACAGATAAGCTTTAGTCATATTTGACTAAAGAAAAAAAAAATGGGGAAAGTAGAAATGAAATAGTGACTTGTACAGCATCCTTGAGGTTGCTCAGTTTTCTCTCTTGGGCATCAATGATGAATGATCCTTACTGTTGTAGGTGGCCAGCTCTGGTTATGGGACCCAGGGGGTTTCCTCCTGTCCAGCCCAATGGATGGGAGGCTGCAGTTACATGTCCCCAGATCCAGCCTGTCGCCATGCTGAGCATGTATTCCCAAAAGACACATGTGCATGTGGGCACCCACACGTACAGAACGTGGATGGACATGTAGACCAACACAAGCAGAACACAATGCCTTTACCAGCACTTGCGCCCAGCACTCACATAAGCATGAACATTATGGAAGGTCTGATCCTGTTCCTCTTCTATATGGAAGTCCCCCTGGTTGCTGGCCTTAAGCACTGAGTGGAGCCAGGAGCTGGTCCGAGGTCCCTTGATCTCCCCCAGTTGCTGGCACCTGCACCTATAAGCCCGTTAAGCTCACCGTCCCGCTCCAAGTGCTGGTACCTCTTACCCTACTTCCTTGCTAGCCAGCTTGAAGTTTGCTAGCATTCAATCCCATCCACTCAGTGTAGAGCGCACACCTACACAGAAAGCGGTTAGAAATAGTATTTAATGAGAAGAAGGGTCAGACTGTGGCGATCAAGTATAGGGCTCAGTCAGGCAAGTGTACCGACCAGCAACCTGCCTAAACTTGGCTGGCCCCATTTACCCCATTGTCTAGTTACCTATATTTGTTTCTTCCCAATCCACCATGATCCCTTCTCTTCCCTGATTTTGATCATTCCTCTAAACATCCCATAATAAGTTTTGCATGTTCCCCAGCCCGCTCTAAAACATCCCATAGAAATTTTTGTACAATCCCAACGATGTCTTCCTCCTTTATCTCAGAAGATGTCCTTTACCCTGGATGCAATGAGCCCCTCTAGTTGGCATGGCTTTCTGGGGAAAGTGTTCTGCCTTGACTCCTCTGGGTGGGTTTCACACCGCACAGTGATCAAATCATTCTCCTGCAAGGATCTCAGAGAGCAGCCCAGTCCGGTTGCTCTCTTTTCATCAGGTGGGCTATTGGGGTTCGTCCACCTGACACGGTTCCTCTGGTCCTTGTGGGTCACCGTGTTTAGTGCAATTAGCCTTTAATCAGATAATCTAACACATGCTGTCTTCATAGTTAAACTACTGAATGAGCCTATTTGTTAAGAGTTGTCCTAGTGGCTAATTTCACCTTTTTAGCTCTGTCTATGAAATGTCCCGAATTCCCACTGCAATTTTTACCATATTTGAATAAAATCAGCTCAGTAAAACTGGACAATGTGACAGCAAATCTTCATTTACAGAAAGGCAAACTGAAAGAATGCTAAGCAGAAAAAAGTTTCTAGATTTTGTCCTTTTTACTTCATGCTGATGCTGCTGGCCTTCTGACAATATTGGTTCCACACATGGTACTGCTTTGCTTTCTTCACTCTGCTATTAAGCAAGGTGCCAGTAGAACATACCTAGCCCTTTCTCAGCAGTTTTGCGGTAGGCAAATAAGTAGCTCTGTACTGTAACTCAGTGTAGAAGTGACACACTTTTCTTTCAGTGTACTTTATAATAACAGCTGATACTGTGCTCTTCAGCTTCCAGCTTTCTGAACAGAAGGTAACAAGTGCATCATTCATATTCTAGATTAACTTCTTTGTAGCTTAATGTATTATCTTCCCTGATCCAGTCAAACAATTTAAACTGTCTCTGTGCCACTAATGCATCCAGACTGTTTGGTATTTTATAAAATCCTGGTTTACCTGGAAGAGTCTATTAGACACCAGATATTTGCTTTCTCCTCTAGTGAATGTAAGTTGCTTGAAAAGAGTGTTGCTGCTCTGGTGTTTAAAATCTCTCTAATCTTTCATTAAAATTCGTTCCTACCATGACGATAGGTACGTGCTCCAGCTAGGGAGCCCCAGACTAATCTAATGCTTGACCCACTAAACTCATGATACTAGTTCAAAACCAGCACTCCTCACATTATATCTTAATACAATTAAGAGGTCTCACTTCTGATTAATCAGTTTATCCCTTTTCTTCTTGATGTCATTGTACTTATCTGCAGTGGTCCAAAGCAGATGTTGTTTACCCTGTAGAATCACATTTCCTAGTGGCACAGTTATTATTAACAGTAGCACATTAAAAGACAGGGATCAGTGACTGGTTACATTTTATCTAGTTTTACAAAAATGAATAAAGAAATAGACATCCAAAATTTTAATTATTCATTGGAGTAAAATAAAATAAGCATATTTCCATTTTAAGGCTGATTGGGATGAGAAGTATTTACACATACATTTTGGAGGAAATTATCAACAGATATTATCTTGTCTATGAGAATTAAGATAAATGTGTCATCCCGAGGATCAAGAGTGAGTCATAGAGAAACAGGGGAAGAGAGAAGTCTTATCAGCCGGCCCAGATAGACATCTTTGCTCCATCAGCACTGCTAAAAGTGTAGCTAATGAAGGAAAAAACTGCAACGACAGAATTGGAAATATATTCCCAAGGAAGGCATCTGGAACTTGCAGTTGCCAAGTATTGTCTGTTTATACTCATCATAAATGTTAATGCTATGACTAGAAGAGAAAAAGGAGGAAGAAGGCAGGAGAAGACAGCAGGAGTGGTAGCAGTAGCAGAACATGGTAGTAAGTCATCCTTCCTGAAATGGACTGGTTATGTTACAGGAGATGAAGCTGTATTTCATTCTAATGATCAGGCTATTCATTTGCAAGGTGTAGATACTAACTGCTGTCTTGGAAAAAACAGTCATACTTTATAAAGGGACATAAAAATTGCAGATGAGTGTGGTTGGATTGTTCATTTCACTTAGCTGATTGTAAAAAGAAAAAATACCTAAATAAAGAGTCATTATTTGGATTTTTCATGTTACTTTAAGTGTGCAGTAGGAAAGAACTAAAAGACAATATATATCAAAAATATTGCCAGCAGTTACTTCCAAACCAGAGACTTAGAGCAGTGAACTATATAATAAACACTGTAGTATGTGGGTGGTGCTACTTCTGCCATTCATATACTGTAAATACTACTTTGATTTCACTTGAGAAAAAATACTTAAAATTGCAAAATAAATGTCATAGTATAACCAAGCAGTGACCTTTAGAAATGGGACTATATTGCTTGTTGTTTATAGCTAGAGAAGTTAACAGTAAAAGATTACTTTTTAGGTACAAAATTTCAAGGCCTTTCAGCCTAAGACATAGTTAAATATGCAGAAAAAAATTGTGTGTGATGAGAAAAACCTTAAAAAGATACCCAGAGGAGGGTCACGAAAATGATCAGGGGATTGGAGCACCTCCCATGTGAGGACAGGCTGAGAGAGTTGGGGTTGTTCAGCTTGGAGAAGAGAAGGCTCCGGGGAGACCTTACCGCGGCCTTCCAGTACTTAAAGGGGGCCTACAGGAAAGGTGGGAGGGACTCTTGGTCAGGGGGTGCAGTGATAGGACAAGGGGTAATGGTTTCCAACTGAAAGAGGGGAGATTTAGATCTTTACTGTGGGAGTGGTGAGGCACTGGCACAAGTTGCCCAGAGAAGCTGTAGCTGCCCCCTCCCTGGCAGTGTTCAAGGCCAGGCTGGATGGGGCTTTGAGCAACCTGGTCTGGTGGAAGGTGTCCCTGCCCACGGCAGGGAGGTTGGAACTAGTGATCTTTGAGGTCCCTTCCAACCCAAACCATTCCATGATTCCATGATACACAGCTTTATTTGAAAATAAACACATCTATATTGTTCACACAAGTGATAACAAGTACTTGAACACCCTTGCAAATGCCAGTGAAATTTTTCCTAAGTAACTTTCTAAGGAAAGTGCTGGCCCCTGAATTTGATAACATCCAAATAGTTTGGAAAAAGAGATTAATTTTGTGTAGAGCTTCCTTTTAATTGTTACAGAAAGATAGCATTTTTCTTGCATAGAGAGACTCACCTTTCAATAAATCTGTTTATTTCTGAACATTTTAACTTAATCTTTAGAAATTGTTTCAAACGTTTCATAAGACAAGAGCAGCTGTTCTGTAAGTCTGAAAATCTCTATGTGCTGGGCAAAGCAAAAATGATGTAACCACATAAATTTTTAAAACTTTGTTTATTTAATGATCCCAAAGTAGTGAGGCATAAATACCACATACTATATGTACATGTACACAGTGTCTCAAGAGTTTAGTCATTTTAGAACATAATACTGTCTTATAAAGTGGGTGCCCCTCTCATTTTTTCTCAGTCACAGTGGATGGACTCATGGAAGCATGAACATCTATAACTGAACAGAAGCTTCAAGCTTCGATACCTTCATTTCAGGCTGGTCTTTTCTGTGAAAACGATAGTGACCCTCATCTGCTACATGCTAAAGAGGAGGGGAAAGCATTGTGGGGAACAAGGCAAAGAAAGACATTTAAATACTTTCAATTGTATGGACATCTACGTATGTATTCAAGTGTCTGATTATGGCATAGTGAGTGCCAGATAATCTCCAAAATTCTTCGTGTGGTATTGATCCAAAGATTTCTTCTGTCTTGGACAAGCCAATGGTTTATTGCCAGTAGGAGTCTATGTGCCACATGAAAGTTCCCTGCATATTGCAACGATTAGTTGATTATGGAGGGTGAACATCTGCAAAGCACTCTGTGATATAAAAGAAAGAAGAAAAACTGGTATATTTGATTTCCAACTTTCCTAACCATCACATAGACATAAACATGCGATGGTTATTTCTGGTCTGATCTAATACCTGTCAACACTGCTAGTGCTGTTTTGATTGCCTTAAATAAGGGGAAATTGTGTGATTTTTTTTTTTCTCAGAAGAAGGATGTTTTCTTACTAATACTTGATTCAAATTATGATCTTAGTTCAGTTTCCATGAAAATTCTGCATGACAGGGTTTAAAACTAGCTCTTCACAGACGCTTCTGACTGTGAGCTAGGCTTATTTAGTCAAGAAACAGAGACAGTGCAAATTGACCACAAGAATTATATTTACAAAAAGCACACCTCCTACTATACCTATGTTGTACTAATGACAGTTGTTTATCTAAAACATTCTTAAAATACTCTTGATTATGGTGATTCCACAACCTTTTCTTAACTACGCTTACCAATAAAAAGCTTTCTATTAATGTCACAGCTAAGTTGAAATTAATAAATCAAAACCAGAATAAAGGTGAAGAAAATGCTAGTAAGTAGGTTCAAATAAAAAAATATGTTTTAAAGTAATTGCTACCCTGTACATAAATCTTTGCAAGTAGGCTGAGAGCAGCAAATGGAGACTCTTAGAAGCTTTCTGCTGTGCTGTAATGAGGATATGTTGTCTCTCATTGTGTAGGCTTTCCCTATTTGAGTCTAAAAGGAATTTTAAAATATATTAATTTTAGAAGATACAATTTCTGGAGCTCTTATTTTATTTTATTTTTTTTTTAAATGGGCAAAAAGAGTGTTTCTGAGCCAGTCCAGTATGCCTGTGTGCAAGTAGGTCCAACAGCTTCATCCCATATCTGTTCTAACTTGTGTTGACTTCATTTTGAGTTTTGAATCAGGTCAGTCTGCAATTTCTTCATTAACTTCAGCAAGGACAGTATTGGACATTCTTCCCCCAGCAAGAATGAGAATAATAGCTCTTCTGTATGCAGTGCTTGTCCCAGGTAAAGTCAGTTTTACAATCCTAATTCTGTGAGTCACTGAGTGACATGACTCACCCAATCTCACCCAACAGTATCTATCTTGAATTCCAGCCCCATGCTTTGCTCACCAGGTAACTGAACAGAAGTACAGCTGTTCTGAAATCTTTTGTTCCTCTTCCTAAGAGTCTCTCCTAAGCACATTATATAAGTGTGATCAGACTTCTCACTGACACAAGAAGAACTGTGAATATATATGAGTGTATATATAGTTCTGCAATGTGGAGCTGCATGCATGAGTTCTTATTCAGTCTTGAAATACCTATGGCTTTTTGTCCCTTTGAATGGAGGTGAAGGAGGTACACACCATTCTTCTAGAAATAAAGCATATTTGTCATTCCTAAACAGGAGCTTAGGATTTAACTTATGTATACAGTCAACTCAGAGGCTCCTTTACTTTTAATAGTGCAGGATGAATGTCTTAGGGAGGAAAAAAAAAATAATTAAATGTAATTCTGTAAGTAGAACAATTCCATAAAAATTCTGTTAGAGAGCCCAAAGTTAGCTCCACTGACTACACATTCAATTCCTTTTGATTTGCCACACTGCTTGCATTTCAAATGGAATTAGCTTTTCATTTATATTAAAAGTTGCTTTTATACAGTGGCTGTATGAAAAAAGAAATCTCTGCATGTGCAGGAAGAAATTCTCCTCTGAATACTTTGTGTCACCTGGCATTTAAGGATCTGAAAATGTGGCACATTTCTTGAAATCCTATACATCTGTAGCTAAGTTCTGGCATGTCTTACTCAGTCTACCAGAGATCTTTGTGTAGCTCCCTTTCTGTATTGGGATTTTTGCTTTTCAGGATGTGGTGGACAAGGAGTTATGTAAAAATAAAATAGTAAAACAGAAAGATACTAAGTAAATGCAGTCAACAAAATGACCTGAAATAATGATCTCCTTAGAGGCTTGCTTCGTGTAAAGTGGTACAACTCAAGGAAGGATGAGAAGGTTTTCGTAAGCTGAATACATTCAATCTTTTATATGCCCTGTGTATTCACATCACTTGTAATGGCTGTGTAGGGCAAAGCCTTCAGAGTACCTTTAAACCTCATTAAACCCCACTGAGGTTTAAGTAAGTGCGAGAGTTCTTTCTGAATCAAAGATAGTCTTCTGCTAGCTCTGTTTGTAGGACTGTTTTTATGAAAATACATTTACTATTTATATTCATGTCCCACCTCTACATTTAAATCCATCACAGGTGCCATTTTAGAAAAAAAAAAAACATTGGCCCTAACTGTAGAAGCCATGTGTGAGCAAATGATGAAATGATAGACAAGAGCTAAGCATGAGTGTTCATTTTGTGCAGAGTGTCCCGTGTGATGCTTTGGCTCCACTGTCCCTTTGCCCTTCCCTTCTCCCCAAGGTCTCAGTGCTCGTACACTGCCCCACAAGATTTCACTGAGATAGCTGTTTGGCCACAGATCTCCTGCTTGTGTGTAAATATCAGAACAGCAACTGAGACATGTATACTGGCCATACCTCAAGGATACAGACAGTAGAAGGCTCAGGCAGTTCCTGCCATGCTCCCATTCCAAACTTGTCAATCCTGCCCCTGCTTTTATACATCTAGTTCAGATGAAGTAGGAAACATGGGAGCACTCAGGCAAACATTAGGATTACTGGCCTAAAAAAGGACCTTTTTTTTTTTTTTCCCTTTTGGGTGAGATGGAGGAAGGAACTTCTCCCTGCTGGGATGGGATTCCCTTCTGTTGCTTTCTCCCGTGTTCATAGCATCTGAGCAAGTCTTGATGGGTAGGACCATCTCCTAGGGTGCCGTTGGCTTTTATGTATGCAGTTCTAGTTAGGATAGGTTCAAATGCTGTTGGCATAACAGCATAATTATTTTGGAGGAGTTTTAGGGAAGTCCATCATTGGAGAGCTTTTCATGACTTGTTCGTTCTTTCACTGGTTCTCTGCTTCATGATCCACCTGTCTGAAACCCAGCTCCTTCACTAGAGATCATTTTCAGAGTTAGTCTCTGGAAAGCATTTGCTCTGTGAATGTCTTCTTTGCTGTGAGTGTTTTCTAAATTGCCCTGGGCATTGTGGTCATGGGAACTTGAGGAGATGGCAGCCTCACTGAGTATGATAAGTGAAAGCTTTTACCGTCTGGGTTGTTAATCATCAATGTTCCTTTGTCAGGAAAAAAACTATACGTCAGTCCATTCCTGTTGTTTCACATTGACATTATTTCCCAAGCACAAATACCCATCTCTGCAGCAGACACAGTCATGAGAATGGTTTCCTTGTCTCCATCACAGTTAGTCTGTGTCCCCTCTGAGCCAGCCTGGGGCTCTCTCAGTGGGGTAGTTCCCCAAGTTCATGCTGACAAGTCACCACAGACATCATGAAGATTCATAAAATCATGTTCCATCTAAAATAACAGAGGGGTGGAATTTTATTGTAAGTAAAGGTCTTAAATATGCAATTTTAAATTCTTCCATAAAATGGAGAATTAGCCTTTTATGTTTTTATGTTTTCCTTTCTGAAGCTGTTTTAGCTCTGTCTAGACTGCATTGCCTTGTTTAGTGATAGCAATTGAGTTGTTGCCTCTTATAAGATGACAGTGTGTTTGGCAAATTTCATCTGGTGTGGCTGGTCCAGTCTTGTAATAAAATGAAATATAGTCTTCTAGGCTACTTTGCAATTTGAGAAACAGATCTTCTCAGGTAATAGCTATTTTCCTTTGCTGTTCCTGTTACTACTGCTAAATTGTTTTCCTCAGCACTGCGTGTCTAAAGGTGTTTGTAGATCTGAAATTGAAGCAAACTTTGGCCTCTTCAGGGACCTGCTTGGTAGAGTACCATAGGAAGTCTTGGAAGGTAGAGGGGCCCATGAAAGCTGGTCAATATTCAAGAATCAGCTCCTCCAAGCTCAGGAGTGATGCATCCCAAGAAGAGGAAGGCAGGCAAAAATACCAGGAGGCCTGCATGGATGAAGAAGGAGCTCCTGGACAAACTCAAACAGAAAAAGGAAGCCTACAGAGGATGGAAGCAAGGACAGATAGCCTGGGAAGAATACAGAGAAATTGTCCAAGCAAGCAGGGATTAGGTTAGAAAAGCCAAACCCTGATAGAATTAAGTATGGCCAGGGACGTCAAGGGCAACAAAAAAAGCTTCTATAGGTAAATTGGTGACAAAAGGAATACAAGGCAAAATATGGTCCCTCTCAGGAAGGAAACGGGAGACCTGGTTACCTGGGATATGGAGAAGGCTGAGGTACTCAATGACTTTTTTGCCTCAGTCTTCACCGGCAAGTGCTCCAGCCACACCGCCCAAGTCACAGAAGGCAAAGGCAGGGACTGCCAGAACAAAGAACTGCCCACAGCTGGAGAAGGTCAGGTTTGAGACCATCTAAGGAACCTGAAGGTGCACAAGTCCGTGGGACCTGATGTGATGCATCCATGGGTCCTGAAGGTACTGGTGGATGAAATTGCTAAGCCACTGTCCATCATATTTGAGAAGTTGTGTCAGTCTGATGAAGTTCCTGCCAACTGGGAAACGGGAAACATAACCCCCATATTTAAAAGGGGAAAAAAGAAAGACCCAGGGAATTACAGTCCAGTCAGTCTCACCTCTGTGCCCGGCAAGATCATGGAGGAGATCCTCCTGAAAACTATGCTAGGGCACATGGAACATGAGGTGATTGGTGATAGCCAACATGGCTTCACTAAGGTCAAACCGTGCCTGACAAATTTGGTTGCCTGCTATGAAAGGGTTACAGCTTTGGTGGGTAGTGGAAGAGAAACTGATGTCATCTACCTCAACTTGTGCAAAGCATTCGACACTGTCCCGCATGACATCCTTATCTCTAAACTGGGGAGACATGGATTTGATGGATGGACCACTCAGTGGATAAGGAATTGGCTGGATGGTCGCACTCAAAGAGTTGCAGTCAACAGCTCAATGTCTGAGTGGAGACCAGCGATGAGTGGCATTCCTCAGGGTTGGTATTGGGACTGGTGCTGTTTATTAATATCTTAGTTGGTGACATGGACAGTGGGACTGAGTGCACCCTCAGCAAGTTTGCTGATGGCATCAAGCTGTGTGGTGCAGTTGACATGTTGGAGGGAAGGGATGCGATCCAGAGGGACTTTGACAGGCTGGAGAGGTGGGCCTATGCAAACTTCATGAAGTTCAACAAGGCCAAGTGCAAGGTCCTGCACCTGAGTCAGGGCAATCCCAAACACAAATACAGGCTGGGCGATGAGTGGATGGAGAGCAACCCTGCAGAGAAGGGCTTGGGAGTTCTGGAGAATGAAAAACTTGAGTATGAGCCAGCAGTGCGCACTTGCAGCCCAAAAAGCCAATTGCATCCTAGTCTGCATCAAAAGAAGCGTGGCCAGCAGTTTGAGGGAGGCAGTTCTGCCCCTTTACTCTGCTCTGATGAGACCCCACCTACAGTGCTGCGTCCAGCTCTGGGACCCCCAGCACAAGAAGGAAATGGACCTGTTCGAGTAGGTCGAGAGGAGGGCCACAGAGATAATCAAGGGGCTGGAGCACCTCCCATATGAGGACAGGCTGAGAGAGTTGGGGTTGTTCAGCCTGGAGAAGAGAAGACTCCAGGGGGACCTTATTTTGGCCTTCCAGTACCTAAAGGGGACCTACAGGAAAGGTGGAGAGGGACTCTTGATCAGGGAGTGCAGTGGTAGGATGAGGGATAACAGTTTCAAACTGAAAGAGGGGAGATTTAGATTAGATATTAGGAAGAAGTTCTTTACTGTGAGCGTGGTGAGACACTGGCACAGTTGCCCAGAGAAGCCATGGCTGCCCCCTCCCTGGCAGTGTTCAAGGCCAGGTTGGATGGGACTTTGAGCCACCTGGTTTAGTGGAAGGTGTTCCTGCCCATATCAAGGGGCTGATAACTACGTGGTCTTCAAGGTCCCTTCCAACCCAAACCATTCTTCGATTCTATGATTCTATGAAATTCAACCAAATACAGCGAAATACCCTCACTGATATCTTACAGGCTTTGAGTGTGAAGTAAGGTGAAAGGATTGTAACTCCCTGCAGAGATGCAGTTAGTGAGATTCAGGATGGGTTTGGGAGGAATGGAAGAAGAGGACATAGCCTCTTTCATGGTGTAACAAGAAGCATAGTACCTAGAGGATGCTGTTAATGGTCAGCTCTGTAACTCTGACAGCTCTCCTTGCTCTGCCCTTCTCCACATAGCAAATCCACAACTGATTCTTCATCAGAATGGCAGCAAGCCCTTCAGTCAAATAGAAGTCTCCTCTTTCACATTTGGACTAAGGTGGACAGCAGGATGACCATGAGCCAACAATGTGCCCTCATGGCCAAGAAGGCCAACGGCATCCTGCACTATATTAGAAGGGATGTGGTCAGTAGGTCGAGAGAGGTTCTCCTCCCCCTCTACTCTGCCCTGGTGAGACCGCATCTGGAATATGGTGTCCAGTTCTGGGCCCTTCAGTTCAAGCAGGACAGGGAACTGCTGGAAGGAGTCCAGCGCAGAACCACAAAGGTGATTAAGGGGGTGGAACATCTCCCTTATGATGAAAGGCTGAGGGAGCTGGGTCTCTTTAGCTTGGAGGAGACTGAGGGGTGACCTCATTAATGTTTATAAATACATAAAGGGCGAGTGTCAGGAGGATGGAGCCAGGCTCTTCTTGGTGATGTCCAATGATAGGACAAGGGGAAACAAGTGCAAGCTGGAGCATAGGAGGTTCCACATTAACATAAGGAAAAACTTTTTCACTGTGAAGGTGACAGAGCACTGGAACAGGCTGCCTAGAGAGGTTGTGGAGTCTCCTTCTCTGGAGACATTCAGAACCCACCTGGACGAGTTCCTGTGTGATCTATTCTAGGTGTTCCTGCTCTGGCAGGGGAGTTGGACTAGATGATCTTTCGAGGTCCCTTCCAACACATAACATTCTGTGATTCTGTGATTGTGTGACAAGACTTCATCTCCACCCAGGCCATCAGCTGCCTTTGTGGCACTGTTCGAGTCAATAAAAATTTAGCCTTAGACTTTCTCTGTAAAAGAGAGATAATCTCTCATTCAGGGAGTAATTTCAGCTGAGGTTTGCTGGCTTGTGGACACCAGCATACAACAATTAGCTGGCAGTGAGACCATGAGCTTTGTGCCTCTCTGCAGGGAGGGATTTCCTGTAGTGCTGCTGTAGCAGAGACAATTTATCAAGCACTTGAAGACAGAGCTGAAAATATGCACAGTTTTGTCATTTGTATTTCCAGCTGGTTTTGAAGTAAGACTTCTCACAGGGACTGCAAAGCCCGGAATCATATCTTCTAGACAGCAAAGTACTATAATTCCTTCATTATTTATCATGTTTTCTTGAGTAATAACAGCACAAACTTTAGAACCTCTCCGAATGTACATCTTGCAATAACTGTACTTTGAAGTCATCATGTCACGTTAATTCAGTGTACTATATTTGAATGTCAGTGCCATCTATCACAAACAAGAAAGAAATTTCCTTTAAAATGATTAAAAAAACCCCAGAAATTAAATTGAAATTAAAGCTACAGGCTATCCCTTTCAAGCATCTAGCGTGTGCCTCTTCTAATATCATTAATTAAAGTGTTCCAATAAGTGTATCAGGAGTTTCAAAATATTACAAAATCTTACCTTTATTTGAGTGGCAATATTAGAGTAAATTAGGGAAAAAGTAGATTTTTTATTCAATATTTCTTGATTTGCTTTTCTCTGTGATTATTGCTCACTATGTAATATAAAAATGTGTCATTCCTAATTAACTTTTGCATTTAAATAATGTTTAACTGTTAAATTCTTCACAATAACTGGGAGAGAAAAACTCTGTCTTTCAGGACGTTTTCCTTGTCAAAAGACTTTTGAATTTACTGAGATTGTTTACTACTACTGCTTTCATTTATCTGATCTGCAATTCACATCATCATGCAGCCTCATGTATCCTTCAGGCAATGAAAACTAAAGTACAACTGAGGTAAATTTTTAGCAAGCAAACCAAACCACACAACTAAACAAAATGTAATCTTCATACCCAAGCTGTCAGCAAATACAGTGTGAAGACACTATCCTCAGCTCAAGCTGCTTGGCACTTTTGTGGATAGGAAAACTCATTTGTAAATTGGTATTGGGCATGTGGCACCCAAGCACGCCCTCGCCTGCAAGGAGAGGTCTCTTGCAGAGCAGCAGGGTGTGCATTGCTTCTGGTGGGGAATGTTTAAGAGGCATTTGGACAATGCTCTTAATAATTTTGCTTTAACTTTCAGTCATGCCTGGTATGGTCAGGCAGTTGGACTAGATGATTGTTGTAGATCCCTTCCAACTGAAATCCTCTTCTCTTCTCTTCTCTTCTCTTCCTCTCTTCTCTTCTCTTCTCTTCTCTTCTCTTCTCTTCTCTTCTCTTCTCTTCTCCTTCTCTTCTCTTCTCTTCTCTTCTCTCTTCTCTTCTCTTCTCTTCTCTTCTCTTCTCTTCTCTTCTCTTCTCTTCTCTCTTCTCTTCTCTTCTCTTCTTCTCTCTCTCTTCTCTTCCTCTTCTCTTCTCTCCTCTCCTCTCCTCTCCTCTCCTCTCCTCTCCTCTCCTCTCCTCTCCTCTCCTCTCCTCTCTCTCCTCTCCTCTCCTCTCCCTCTCCTCTCCTCTCCTCTCCTCTCCTCTCCTCTCCTCTCCTCTCCTCTCCTCTCCTCTCCTCTTCTCCTCTCCTCTCCTCTCCTCTCCTCTCCTCTCCTCTCTCTCCTCTCCTCTCCTCTCCTCCTCCTCTCCTCTCCTCTCCTCTCCTCTCCTCTCCTCCTCCTCTCCCTCTCCTCTCCTCTCCTCTCCTCTCCTCTCCTCTCCTCTCCTCTCTCTCCTCTCCTCTCCTCTCCTCTCCTCTCCTCTGCCTCTCCTCTCCCTCTCCCCTCCCCTCTCCCCTCCCCTCCCCTCCCCTCCCTCCCCTCCCCTCCCCTCCCCTCCCCTCCCCTCTCCTCAGCCTCCCCTCCCCTTCCCTCCCTCCCCTCCCCTCCCCTCCCTCCCCTCCCTCCTCCCCTCCTCCTCCCCTCCCCTCCCCTCCCCTCCCCTCCTCCCTCTCCCCTCCCCTCCCTCCCCTCCCCTCCCCATCCCCTCCCCTCGCCCTGTCTCTTCACAAGACCCATCCCAAGCAGGCTGGTTGCATCTCTGTCTGAAAGGAAGAACAGAGAAAATAAAATAATATATAAATTTTATGTGACTTGTACCTCAATACAAGGCTGAGTATGGCTGAAACATATTCTTTTATCCACCTCTGCAGACCAGACACAAAACACCAAGGAAAATCAAAGCCTCGTTTGTATTGTAGAGGTCAAGATGCCCAGGGAGGAAGAGACATGCAGTCCCTCTGCATAGATCTGCCCAGCAGGCAGAAATGCAGTGTGACACAAGGCATGTTTGGCTGATGGTGGGCAATGTAGTCCTCAGCTCCGTCCTTGTCCTTCTGTCCCTGTGCTTGGAACCCAGGACTCAAGAGAAGGTTGCAAATGGGTTGACTCAAGACTCAGCATGTGTGAGTGGAACAGTCCAGCAGCAGCTAAATCCCCTCACAGCACAAGGACATCCTCCCCTCCGGCCTCAGAGGGCCAGAGGCTCCCACTTCCCATAACAGAGTGGTACATCACCTGTGAAAGCATTTTGCAGTGAGCAACACAGGACTGTTGGCAGATCTTCACAGACAGCAGGGATGGTGGCAGACCAGCATAGTTAAGGTGCAGTAAGGATCAATAAACTCCTAAATAAGTCTCGAACCAACATTTCTTGCTCTATGGAGATTCTTTAGTGATACTGCTGTGGTGCCTTTTGCAGTGTACCCTAGATTCTTTCTAATTCTGTCTTCTTTATGAGGGTCTTTACATGAGCAAAACACCTACAGAGGAAATGAATCAGCGTTGCATGGTTCGGCTCTTGATTTATTTCAGGCAGTTAAACATGGGCACATGGGACTTTTTTTCAAATTTCTAGTTCCGTTAAGGTGTAATGAACTTTGCCTGAGGATGCTTTATGCAGGTCACCTGAATCTTTTATAGCTGGTATTTGCATATTTTATATAAAGAACACTGAATCGTAGTGTGGCGTTTGTCTAACTTCATCAAACAAATATGAAGATAATGAGAAGGAGACATCAACTTCCTTGCAAGAACTGGTGAATTTCCCCATGTGCAAACACGCAAACACACACAAATCAGAGGGTTTTATTAGTTAATTGTAATTAATAATGGAATATTTCTATGGGAATAGGTGTCCAGGTTGCATTCCCATTATATGGACAGATATTTCTTTTACTGCAATTTGGTATCTATGTGACTTAAAGACTATATGAGTGCTCTTAATGAAATCATACAAAATGTCATACACACTATATGTGTAACCTTACATTTTGATCCAGAAATGTGTTCAGTGTTACAGAGATTTGGATCTATTTGAGTCCTTTATAACATAATTGCAATTGATTTTTTTCTTTAAATATGTAATTCATAACAGAAATGTCATCACTTTTAATAGTGTGTATTTAAAACATATATAAATATTCAAATACAAATATAAAATATTAATATCCCTATAAGAATGCAGCCCTGTTATATGGTAGGAGCATCTTCAGTAATAATACTTTTACAAATAGTTCATGTTACAGTTTGTTCTGTGTCCACAGATGTGGTAATGTGTACTTAACAAATGAATAGTTATAAAAATTTACATCACTGCATCTGAAGTCTGAAGTAGAAAGTAATGAACTTAATCCAGTCTGCTAATGAGATTTATGAGTTGCCATTCAGTGTAAATCAAAGTCAGTAAAACTTAGAGCTAGTAAAAATAAGAAGACAGATTAAAATTGCATCCAACATTTAGCAAATGGTTGATATCAGAATTATATTTTGGATGAAAACTGCAGGGGGAGATTAATATTTTCAGAATGTTGAAATAATCAGATTTGATGTATTTGGAACAGTATTTCAAAAAGTTTATTTGATTTTTTAATTTGATTTTTAAATTATTTAAATGCACTATTAATGACAAAATTGTAACACTTTTTTGTTTTACTTTTGATTCATCAACATAGTCCCTCCCCACATTTTCATCTCTCAGCATTTGATCTTCTTGAGGAATATTGAAATAATTTGGAACAAAGCCAAATTTTGAAACTTTGGAATGCACAGTGAAATGGCATTTTGATTCTCTGCAGAGCCTTAGTCGTGTCATTCAGTGACAATCCCAAACTAAAATACTTTGTCAGTATTTCAGCATGCAGATTTCATCCTATGTTTTGGCATCACATTGTGTAATACTCTAAATTCTAAGATTTGATTAGCCCATTCATTAGTTGTTTGGACTATTGATATGATGAAAAAGTTTTAATGTAATTTGACTTATGAATTATTGACATAAAACATGTTAAGTATGGAAGTCTGCGGAGAAAAGAAGGCCCAAATAATACACTCGGACTAACTAGCTATTACAAGCTTCATGCATATCAGGCTGCCTTTCTGGGCAGCTGGGACAAAGCTACCACCTCTGGCATGGTCTTTGCATGTTATTAAATTTTTCTGCAAAATTACTTTCTAATTTGATATGTAATAGAAAAGATAAACAGAGTAGTGAGGGACAAACTGAATGCAGATTGCTCTAAATTTGTGTAAGTTTCCAAAGAAATGCAATGCCCACAGCTCTGTGCCTCTGAGTTGAAGGTTTTCTGTACTGAGAGAACAAAGAAGAGGAGAAAGTAAGTACATAGGCAGTCTGTTCACGTTAGCATTACTTTCCTGAATGTTTCCTTGGGTTGTTTCTGTGCTGGGGAAGCGAGTGGAGATTGCCTAGTACAATTTAATTGTTATGCCCTCTCTCTGCTCTGAGCAGGGCTAAATTAAATGGTTCATGGAGCTGTCTGCAGCAGTATTCCCTGCTTGGAGCTACACTAAGGTGGAACAAGTGGCTACACTGGGGAATGTAAGAACAAATTAATGAAAATTTAATTTTTAAATTGTATGAAGAAGGAGAAAAAGAAATACCAAGAAGGAAGTTGATTTGTATTGGCAGATTTAACAACATGGTGTCTCAGCTACAATCTCCACAAGCTAGAATTGCATTGATAAGCACCCTTTGCTTTTGCCATTTCTGTCCCAAGTTCATCAGGTTTCTGCACCACACCATAAGGAGCTATATGTTCACATTCCAAGCTGGAGCTCTATGTTTAATTCACTGACAGCAAGTAAACCCAGCAGCAAACATAGCTCTGATCAAAATACAGAGGATGAGAGAAGATGTGTGTCTACACACCGTTCATAGGACAGGTACACATACTACACAGGCACTCATATGATCTCTGCGAAAGGGCTGTACAGCCCTGGGACGGCATTCACACCACTCAATGCAGGGGCCCTAGATGCTTCCTGGTGTTAATGAGGGACTAAAGCCACTCTAAGCCCATCAGCACTGCTCTTAGTGACACACCTTCTGACCATGTCCAAAGGACAGGGGTGGGTTACGTTTCCGTGTATCAGCACTGTTTTCATTCAGAAAAGCTACAGGGAGTGTAATTTATTTTAGATTA